>NW_028301633.1:1200000-1800000 GCF_987345545.1 Pholcus phalangioides
TTTTTTCGATTTTTTTCTCACGGGTACGAGTTACGCGGTTGCGGTTGACTTTTTCTTATTCGAAATCAGATTCTCTATAAAATGCACCTAATGGTTTCCTTTTAGCTTGAAATTTTTTTTTCTCGAAAATCCACAGTACCCTCCCTTGGAAAAATGACTCCGAAAAATCATGGCATTCGAAACAGATTTTTTCGATTTTTTTCTCACGGGTACGAGTTACGCGGTTGCGGTTGACTTTTTCTTATTCGAAATCAGATTCTCTATAAAATGCACCTAATGGTTTCCTTTTAGTTTGAAATTTTTTTTTCTCGAAAATCCACAGTACCCTCCCTTGGAAAAATGACTCCGAAAAATCATGGCATTCGAAACAGATTTTTTCGATTTTTTTCTCACGGGTACGAGTTACGCGGTTGCGGTTGACTTTTTCTTATTCGAAATCAGATTCTCTATAAAATGCACCTAATGGTTTCCTTTTAGCTTGAAATTTTTTTTTCTCGAAAATCCACAGTACCCTCCCTTGGAAAAATGACTCCGAAAAATCATGGCATTCGAAACAGATTTTTTCGATTTTTTTCTCACGGGTACGAGTTACGCGGTTGCGGTTGACTTTTTCTTATTCGAAATCAGATTCTCTATAAAATGCACCTAATGGTTTCCTTTTAGCTTGAAATTTTTTTTTCTCGAAAATCCACAGTACCCTTGGAAAAATGACTCCGAAAAATCATGGCATTCGAAACAGATTTTTTCGATTTTTTTCTGACGGGTACGAGTTACGCGGTTGCGGTTGACTTTTTCTTATGCGAAATCAGATTCTCTATAAAATGCACCTAATGGTTTCCTTTTAGCTTGAAATTTTTTTTTCTCGAAAATCCACAGTACCCTTGGAAAAATGACTCCGAAAAATCATGGCATTCGAAACAGATTTTTTCGATTTTTTTCTGACGGGTACGAGTTACGCGGTTGCGGTTGACTTTTTCTTATTCGAAATCAGATTCTCTATAAAATGCACCTAATGGTTTCCTTTTAGCTTGAAATTTTTTTTTCTCGAAAATCCACAGTACCCTCCCTTGGAAAAATGACTCCGAAAAATCATGGCATTCGAAACAGATTTTTTCGATTTTTTTCTCACGGGTACGAGTTACGCGGTTGCGGTTGACTTTTTCTTATTCGAAATCAGATTCTCTATAAAATGCACCTAATGGTTTCCTTTTAGCTTGAAATTTTTTTTTCTCGAAAATCCACAGTACCCTTGGAAAAATGACTCCGAAAAATCATGGCATTCGAAACAGATTTTTTCGATTTTTTTCTGACGGGTACGAGTTACGCGGTTGCGGTTGACTTTTTCTTATGCGAAATCAGATTCTCTATAAAATGCACCTAATGGTTTCCTTTTAGCTTGAAATTTTTTTTTCTCGAAAATCCACAGTACCCTTGGAAAAATGACTCCGAAAAATCATGGCATTCGAAACAGATTTTTTCGATTTTTTTCTGACGGGTACGAGTTACGCGGTTGCGGTTGACTTTTTCTTATTCGAAATCAGATTCTCTATAAAATGCACCTAATGGTTTCCTTTTAGCTTGAAATTTTTTTTTCTCGAAAATCCACAGTACCCTCCCTTGGAAAAATGACTCCGAAAAATCATGGCATTCGAAACAGATTTTTTCGATTTTTTTCTCACGGGTACGAGTTACGCGGTTGCGGTTGACTTTTTCTTATTCGAAATCAGATTCTCTATAAAATGCACCTAATGGTTTCCTTTTAGCTTGAAATTTTTTTTTTTCGAAAATCCACAGTACCCTCCCTTGGAAAAATGACTCCGAAAAATCATGGCATTCGAAACAGATTTTTTCGATTTTTTTCTCACGGGTACGAGTTACGCGGTTGCGGTTGACTTTTTCTTATTCGAAATCAGATTCTCTATAAAATGCACCTAATGGTTTCCTTTTAGCTTGAAATTTTTTTTTCTCGAAAATCCACAGTACCCTTGGAAAAATGACTCCGAAAAATCATGGCATTCGAAACAGATTTTTTCGATTTTTTTCTGACGGGTACGAGTTACGCGGTTGCGGTTGACTTTTTCTTATTCGAAATCAGATTCTCTATAAAATGCACCTAATGGTTTCCTTTTAGCTTGAAATTTTTTTTTCTCGAAAATCCACAGTACCCTCCCTTGGAAAAATGACTCCGAAAAATCATGGCATTCGAAACAGATTTTTTCGATTTTTTTCTCACGGGTACGAGTTACGCGGTTGCGGATGACTTTTTCTTATTCGAAATCAGATTCTCTATAAAATGCACAAAATGGTTTCCTTTTAGTTTGAAATTTTTTTTTCTCGAAAATCCACAGTACCCTCCCTTGGAAAAATGACTCCGAAAAATCATGGCATTCGAAACAGATTTTTTCGATTTTTTTCTCACGGGTACGAGTTACGCGGTTGCGGTTGACTTTTTCTTATTCGAAATCAGATTCTCTATAAAATGCACCTAATGGTTTCCTTTTAGCTTGAAATTTTTTTTTCTCGAAAATCCACAGTACCCTTGGAAAAATGACTCCGAAAAATCATGGCATTCGAAACAGATTTTTTCGATTTTTTTCTCACGGGTACGAGTTACGCGGTTGCGGTTGACTTTTTCTTATTCGAAATCAGATTCTCTATAAAATGCACCTAATGGTTTCCTTTTAGCTTGAAATTTTTTTTTCTCGAAAATCCACAGTACCCTTGGAAAAATGACTCCGAAAAATCATGGCATTCGAAACAGATTTTTTCGATTTTTTTCTCACGGGTACGAGTTACGCGGTTGCGGTTGACTTTTTCTTATTCGAAATCAGATTCTCTATAAAATGCACAAAATGGTTTCCTTTTAGTTTGAAATTTTTTTTTCTCGAAAATCCACAGTACCCTCCCTTGGAAAAATGACTCCGAAAAATCATGGCATTCGAAACAGATTTTTTCGATTTTTTTCTCACGGGTACGAGTTACGCGGTTGCGGTTGACTTTTTCTTATTCGAAATCAGATTCTCTATAAAATGCACCTAATGGTTTCCTTTTAGCTTGAAATTTTTTTTTCTCGAAAATCCACAGTACCCTTGGAAAAATGACTCCGAAAAATCATGGCATTCGAAACAGATTTTTTCGATTTTTTTCTGACGGGTACGAGTTACGCGGTTGCGGTTGACTTTTTCTTATTCGAAATCAGATTCTCTATAAAATGCACCTAATGGTTTCCTTTTAGCTTGAAATTTTTTTTTCTCGAAAATCCACAGTACCCTCCCTTGGAAAAATGACTCCGAAAAATCATGGCATTCGAAACAGATTTTTTCGATTTTTTTCTGACGGGTACGAGTTACGCGGTTGCGGTTGAATTTTTCTTATTCGAAATCTAATTCTCTATAAAATGCACCTAATGGTTTTGTTTTAGCTTGAAATTTTTTTTTCTCGAAAATCCACAGTACCCTCCCTTGGAAAAATGACTCCGAAAAATCATGGCATTCGAAACAGATTTTTTCGATTTTTTTCTCACGGGTACGAGTTACGCGGTTGCGGTTGACTTTTTCTTATTCGAAATCAGATTCTCTATAAAATGCACAAAATGGTTTCCTTTTAGTTTGAAATTTTTTTTTCTCGAAAATCCACAGTACCCTCCCTTGGAAAAATGACTCCGAAAAATCATGGCATTCGAAACAGATTTTTTCGATTTTTTTCTCACGGGTACGAGTTACGCGGTTGCGGTTGACTTTTTCTTATTCGAAATCAGATTCTCTATAAAATGCACCTAATGGTTTCCTTTTAGCTTGAAATTTTTTTTTCTCGAAAATCCACAGTACCCTCCCTTGGAAAAATGACTCCGAAAAATCATGGCATTCGAAACAGATTTTTTCGATTTTTTTCTCACGGGTACGAGTTACGCGGTTGCGGTTGACTTTTTCTTATTCGAAATCAGATTCTCTATAAAATGCACCTAATGGTTTCCTTTTAGCTTGAAATTTTTTTTTCTCGAAAATCCACAGTACCCTTGGAAAAATGACTCCGAAAAATCATGGCATTCGAAACAGATTTTTTCGATTTTTTTCTGACGGGTACGAGTTACGCGGTTGCGGTTGACTTTTTCTTATTCGAAATCAGATTCTCTATAAAATGCACCTAATGGTTTCCTTTTAGCTTGAAATTTTTTTTTCTCGAAAATCCACAGTACCCTCCCTTGGAAAAATGACTCCGAAAAATCATGGCATTCGAAACAGATTTTTTCGATTTTTTTCTGACGGGTACGAGTTACGCGGTTGCGGTTGAATTTTTCTTATTCGAAATCTAATTCTCTATTAAATGCACCTAATGGTTTTGTTTTAGCTTGAAATTTTTTTTTCTCGAAAATCCACAGTACCCTCCCTTGGAAAAATGACTCCGAAAAATCATGGCATTCGAAACAGATTTTTTCGATTTTTTTCTCACGGGTACGAGTTACGCGGTTGCGGTTGACTTTTTCTTATTCGAAATCAGATTCTCTATAAAATGCACCTAATGGTTTCCTTTTAGCTTGAAATTTTTTTTTCTCGAAAATCCACAGTACCCTTGGAAAAATGACTCCGAAAAATCATGGCATTCGAAACAGATTTTTTCGATTTTTTTCTGACGGGTACGAGTTACGCGGTTGCGGTTGACTTTTTCTTATTCGAAATCAGATTCTCTATAAAATGCACCTAATGGTTTCCTTTTAGCTTGAAATTTTTTTTTCTCGAAAATCCACAGTACCCTCCCTTGGAAAAATGACTCCGAAAAATCATGGCATTCGAAACAGATTTTTTCGATTTTTTTCTGACGGGTACGAGTTACGCGGTTGCGGTTGAATTTTTCTTATTCGAAATCTAATTCTCTATTAAATGCACCTAATGGTTTTGTTTTAGCTTGAAATTTTTTTTTCTCGAAAATCCACAGTACCCTCCCTTGGAAAAATGACTCCGAAAAATCATGGCATTCGAAACAGATTTTTTCGATTTTTTTCTCACGGGTACGAGTTACGCGGTTGCGGTTGACTTTTTCTTATTCGAAATCAGATTCTCTATAAAATGCACCTAATGGTTTCCTTTTAGCTTGAAATTTTTTTTTCTCGAAAATCCACAGTACCCTCCCTTGGAAAAATGACTCCGAAAAATCATGGCATTCGAAACAGATTTTTTCGATTTTTTTCTCACGGGTACGAGTTACGCGGTTGCGGTTGACTTTTTCTTATTCGAAATCAGATTCTCTATAAAATGCACCTAATGGTTTCCTTTTAGCTTGAAATTTTTTTTTCTCGAAAATCCACAGTACCCTTGGAAAAATGACTCCGAAAAATCATGGCATTCGAAACAGATTTTTTCGATTTTTTTCTGACGGGTACGAGTTACGCGGTTGCGGTTGACTTTTTCTTATTCGAAATCAGATTCTCTATAAAATGCACCTAATGGTTTCCTTTTAGCTTGAAATTTTTTTTTCTCGAAAATCCACAGTACCCTCCCTTGGAAAAATGACTCCGAAAAATCATGGCATTCGAAACAGATTTTTTCGATTTTTTTCTGACGGGTACGAGTTACGCGGTTGCGGTTGAATTTTTCTTATTCGAAATCTAATTCTCTATTAAATGCACCTAATGGTTTTGTTTTAGCTTGAAATTTTTTTTTCTCGAAAATCCACAGTACCCTCCCTTGGAAAAATGACTCCGAAAAATCATGGCATTCGAAACAGATTTTTTCGATTTTTTTCTCACGGGTACGAGTTACGCGGTTGCGGTTGACTTTTTCTTATTCGAAATCAGATTCTCTATAAAATGCACCTAATGGTTTCCTTTTAGCTTGAAATTTTTTTTTCTCGAAAATCCACAGTACCCTCCCTTGGAAAAATGACTCCGAAAAATCATGGCATTCAAAACAGATTTTTTCGATTTTTTTCTCACGGGTACGAGTTACGCGGTTGCGGTTGACTTTTTCTTATTCGAAATCAGATTCTCTATAAAATGCACCTAATGGTTTCCTTTTAGCTTGAAATTTTTTTTCCTCGAAATTCCACAGTACCCTCCCTTGGAAAAATGACTCCGAAAAATCATGGCATTCGAAACAGATTTTTTCGATTTTTTTCTGACGGGTACGAGTTAGGCGGTTGCGGTTGACTTTTTCTTATTCGAAATCAGATTCTCTATAAAATGCACCTAATGGTTTCCATTTAGCTTGAAATTTTTTTTTCTCGAAAATCCACAGTACCCTCCCTTGGAAAAATGACTCCGAAAAATCATGGCATTCGAAACAGATTTTTTCGATTTTTTTCTCACGGGTACGAGTTACGCGGTTGCGGTTGACTTTTTCTTATTCGAAATCAGATTCTCTATAAAATGCACCTAATGGTTTCCATTTAGCTTGAAATTTTTTTTTCTCGAAAATCCACAGTACCCTTCCTTGGAAAAATGACTCCGAAAAATCATGGCATTCGAAACAGATTTTTTCGATTTTTTTCTCACGGGTACGAGTTACGCGGTTGCGGTTGACTTTTTCTTATTCGAAATCAGATTCTCTATAAAATGCACCTAATGGTTTTGTTTTAGCTTGAAATTCTTTTTTCTCGAAAATCCACAGTACCCTCCCTTGGAAAAATGACTCCGAAAAATCATGGCATTCGAAACAGATTTTTTCGATTTTTTTCTGACGGGTACGAGTTACGCGGTTGCGGTTGACTTTTTCTTATTCGAAATCAGATTCTCTATAAAATGCACCTAATGGTTTCCATTTAGCTTGAAATTTTTTTTTCTCGAAAATCCAGAGTACCCTCCCTTGGAAAAATGACTCCGAAAAATCATGGCATTCGAAACAGATTTTTTCGATTTTTTTCTGACGGGTACGAGTTACGCGGTTGCGGTTGACTTTTTCTTATTCGAAATCAGATTCTCTATAAAATGCACCTAATGGTTTCCATTTAGCTTGAAATTTTTTTTTCTCGAAAATCCACAGTACCCTTCCTTGGAAAAATGACTCCGAAAAATCATGGCATTCGAAACAGATTTTTTCGATTTTTTTCTCACGGGTACGAGTTACGCGGTTGCGGTTGACTTTTTCTTATTCGAAATCAGATTCTCTATAAAATGCACCTAATGGTTTTGTTTTAGCTTGAAATTCTTTTTTCTCGAAAATCCACAGTACCCTCCCTTGGAAAAATGACTCCGAAAAATCATGGCATTCGAAACAGATTTTTTCGATTTTTTTCTGACGGGTACGAGTTACGCGGTTGCGGTTGACTTTTTCTTATTCGAAATCTGATTCTCTATAAAATGCACCTAATGGTTTCCTTTTAGCTTGAAATTTTTTTTTCTCGAAAATCCACAGTACCCTCCCTTGGAAAAATGACTCCGAAAAATCATGGCATTCGAAACAGATTTTTTCGATTTTTTTCTCACGGGTACGAGTTACGCGGTTGCGGTTGACTTTTTCTTATTCGAAATCAGATTCTCTATAAAATGCACCTAATGGTTTCCATTTAGCTTGAAATTTTTTTTTCTCGAAAATCCACAGTACCCTTCCTTGGAAAAATGACTCCGAAAAATCATGGCATTCGAAACAGATTTTTTCGATTTTTTTCTCACGGGTACGAGTTACGCGGTTGCGGTTGACTTTTTCTTATTCGAAATCAGATTCTCTATAAAATGCACCTAATGGTTTTGTTTTAGCTTGAAATTCTTTTTTCTCGAAAATCCACAGTACCCTCCCTTGGAAAAATGACTCCGAAAAATCATGGCATTCGAAACAGATTTTTTCGATTTTTTTCTGACGGGTACGAGTTACGCGGTTGCGGTTGACTTTTTCTTATTCGAAATCAGATTCTCTATAAAATGCACCTAATGGTTTCCATTTAGCTTGAAATTTTTTTTTCTCGAAAATCCAGAGTACCCTCCCTTGGAAAAATGACTCCGAAAAATCATGGCATTCGAAACAGATTTTTTCGATTTTTTTCTGACGGGTACGAGTTACGCGGTTGCGGTTGACTTTTTCTTATTCGAAATCAGATTCTCTATAAAATGCACCTAATGGTTTCCATTTAGCTTGAAATTTTTTTTTCTCGAAAATCCACAGTACCCTTCCTTGGAAAAATGACTCCGAAAAATCATGGCATTCGAAACAGATTTTTTCGATTTTTTTCTCACGGGTACGAGTTACGCGGTTGCGGTTGACTTTTTCTTATTCGAAATCAGATTCTCTATAAAATGCACCTAATGGTTTTGTTTTAGCTTGAAATTCTTTTTTCTCGAAAATCCACAGTACCCTCCCTTGGAAAAATGACTCCGAAAAATCATGGCATTCGAAACAGATTTTTTCGATTTTTTTCTGACGGGTACGAGTTACGCGGTTGCGGTTGACTTTTTCTTATTCGAAATCAGATTCTCTATAAAATGCACCTAATGGTTTCCTTTTAGCTTGAAATTTTTTTTTCTCGAAAATCCACAGTACCCTTGGAAAAATGACTCCGAAAAATCATGGCATTCGAAACAGATTTTTTCGATTTTTTTCTGACGGGTACGAGTTACGCGGTTGCGGTTGACTTTTTCTTATTCGAAATCAGATTCTCTATAAAATGCACCTAATGGTTTCCTTTTAGCTTGAAATTTTTTTTTCTCGAAAATCCACAGTACCCTCCCTTGGAAAAATGACTCCGAAAAATCATGGCATTCGAAACAGATTTTTTCGATTTTTTTCTGACGGGTACGAGTTACGCGGTTGCGGTTGAATTTTTCTTATTCGAAATCTAATTCTCTATTAAATGCACCTAATGGTTTTGTTTTAGCTTGAAATTTTTTTTTCTCGAAAATCCACAGTACCCTCCCTTGGAAAAATGACTCCGAAAAATCATGGCATTCGAAACAGATTTTTTCGATTTTTTTCTCACGGGTACGAGTTACGCGGTTGCGGTTGACTTTTTCTTATTCGAAATCAGATTCTCTATAAAATGCACCTAATGGTTTCCTTTTAGCTTGAAATTTTTTTTTCTCGAAAATCCACAGTACCCTCCCTTGGAAAAATGACTCCGAAAAATCATGGCATTCAAAACAGATTTTTTCGATTTTTTTCTCACGGGTACGAGTTACGCGGTTGCGGTTGACTTTTTCTTATTCGAAATCAGATTCTCTATAAAATGCACCTAATGGTTTCCTTTTAGCTTGAAATTTTTTTTCCTCGAAATTCCACAGTACCCTCCCTTGGAAAAATGACTCCGAAAAATCATGGCATTCGAAACAGATTTTTTCGATTTTTTTCTGACGGGTACGAGTTAGGCGGTTGCGGTTGACTTTTTCTTATTCGAAATCAGATTCTCTATAAAATGCACCTAATGGTTTCCATTTAGCTTGAAATTTTTTTTTCTCGAAAATCCACAGTACCCTCCCTTGGAAAAATGACTCCGAAAAATCATGGCATTCGAAACAGATTTTTTCGATTTTTTTCTCACGGGTACGAGTTACGCGGTTGCGGTTGACTTTTTCTTATTCGAAATCAGATTCTCTATAAAATGCACCTAATGGTTTCCATTTAGCTTGAAATTTTTTTTTCTCGAAAATCCACAGTACCCTTCCTTGGAAAAATGACTCCGAAAAATCATGGCATTCGAAACAGATTTTTTCGATTTTTTTCTCACGGGTACGAGTTACGCGGTTGCGGTTGACTTTTTCTTATTCGAAATCAGATTCTCTATAAAATGCACCTAATGGTTTTGTTTTAGCTTGAAATTCTTTTTTCTCGAAAATCCACAGTACCCTCCCTTGGAAAAATGACTCCGAAAAATCATGGCATTCGAAACAGATTTTTTCGATTTTTTTCTGACGGGTACGAGTTACGCGGTTGCGGTTGACTTTTTCTTATTCGAAATCAGATTCTCTATAAAATGCACCTAATGGTTTCCATTTAGCTTGAAATTTTTTTTTCTCGAAAATCCAGAGTACCCTCCCTTGGAAAAATGACTCCGAAAAATCATGGCATTCGAAACAGATTTTTTCGATTTTTTTCTGACGGGTACGAGTTACGCGGTTGCGGTTGACTTTTTCTTATTCGAAATCAGATTCTCTATAAAATGCACCTAATGGTTTCCATTTAGCTTGAAATTTTTTTTTCTCGAAAATCCACAGTACCCTTCCTTGGAAAAATGACTCCGAAAAATCATGGCATTCGAAACAGATTTTTTCGATTTTTTTCTCACGGGTACGAGTTACGCGGTTGCGGTTGACTTTTTCTTATTCGAAATCAGATTCTCTATAAAATGCACCTAATGGTTTTGTTTTAGCTTGAAATTCTTTTTTCTCGAAAATCCACAGTACCCTCCCTTGGAAAAATGACTCCGAAAAATCATGGCATTCGAAACAGATTTTTTCGATTTTTTTCTGACGGGTACGAGTTACGCGGTTGCGGTTGACTTTTTCTTATTCGAAATCAGATTCTCTATAAAATGCACCTAATGGTTTCCATTTAGCTTGAAATTTTTTTTTCTCGAAAATCCAGAGTACCCTCCCTTGGAAAAATGACTCCGAAAAATCATGGCATTCGAAACAGATTTTTTCGATTTTTTTCTGACGGGTACGAGTTACGCGGTTGCGGTTGACTTTTTCTTATTCGAAATCTAATTCTCTATAAAATGCACCTAATGGTTTTGTTTTAGCTTGAAATTCTTTTTTCTCGAAAATCCACAGTACCCTCCCTTGCAAAAATGACTCCGAAAAATCATGGCATTCGAAACAGATTTTTTCGATTTTTTTCTCACGGGTACGAGTTACGCGGTTGCGGTTGACTTTTTCTTATTCGAAATCAGATTCTCTATAAAATGCACCTAATGGTTTCCTTTTAGCTTGAAATTTTTTTTTCTCGAAAATCCGCAGTACCCTCCCTTGGAAAAATGACTCCGAAAAATCATGGCATTCGAAACAGATTTTTTTCGATTTTTTTCTGACAGGTACGAGTTACGCGGTTGCGGTTGACTTTTTCTTATTCGAAATCAGATTCTCTATAAAATGCACCTAATGGTTTCCTTTTAGCTTGAAATTTTTTTTTCTCGAAAATCCACAGTACCCTCCCTTGGAAAAATGACTCCGAAAAATCATGGCATTCGAAACAGATTTTTTCGATTTTTTTCTCACGGGTACGAGTTACGCGGTTGCGGTTGACTTTTTCTTATTCGAAATCAGATTCTCTATAAAATGCACCTAATGGTTTCCTTTTAGCTTGAAATTATTTTTTCTCGAAAATCCACAGTACCCTCCCTTGGAAAAATGACTCCGAAAAATCATGGCATTCGAAACAGATTTTTTTCGATTTTTTTCTGACAGGTACGAGTTACGCGGTTGCGGTTGACTTTTTCTTATTCGAAATCAGATTCTCTATAAAATGCACCTAATGGTTTCCTTTTAGCTTGAAATTATTTTTTCTCGAAAATCCACAGTACCCTCCCTTGAAAAAATGACTCCGAAAAATCATGGCATTCGAAACAGATTTTTTTCGATTTTTCTCTGACAGGTACGAGTTACGCGGTTGCGGTTGACTTTTTCTTATTCGAAATCAGATTCTCTATAAAATGCACCTAATGGTTTCCTTTTAGCTTGAAATTATTTTTTCTCGAAAATCCGCAGTACCCTCCCTTGGAAAAATGACTCCGAAAAATCATGGCATTCGAAACAGATTTTTTTCGATTTTTTTCTGACAGGTACGAGTTACGCGGTTGCGGTTGACTTTTTCTTATTCGAAATCAGATTCTCTATAAAATGCACCTAATGGTTTCCTTTTAGCTTGAAATTTTTTTTTCTCGAAAATCCACAGTACCCTCCCTTGGAAAAATGACTCCGAAAAATCATGGCATTCGAAACAGATTTTTTTCGATTTTTTTCTGACAGGTACGAGTTACGCGGTTGCGGTTGACTTTTTCTTATTCGAAATCAGATTCTCTATAAAATGCACCTAATGGTTTCCTTTTAGCTTGAAATTATTTTTTCTCGAAAATCCACAGTACCCTCCCTTGGAAAAATGACTCCGAAAAATCATGGCATTCGAAACAGATTTTTCTCGATTTTTTTCTGACAGGTACGAGTTACGCGGTTGCGGTTGACTTTTTCTTATTCGAAATCAGATTCTCTATAAAATGCACCTAATGGTTTCCTTTTAGCTTGAAATTATTTTTTCTCGAAAATCCACAGTACCCTCCCTTGGAAAAATGACTCCGAAAAATCATGGCATTCGAAACAGATTTTTTCGATTTTTTTCTCACGGGTACGAGTTACGCGGTTGCGGTTGACTTTTTCTTATTCGAAATCAGATTCTCTATAAAATGCACCTAATGGTTTCCTTTTAGCTTGAAATTTTTTTTTCTCGAAAATCCACAGTACCCTCCCTTGGAAAAATGACTCCGAAAAATCATGGCATTCGAAACAGATTTTTTTCGATTTTTTTCTGACAGGTACGAGTTACGCGGTTGCGGTTGACTTTTTCTTATTCGAAATCAGATTCTCTATAAAATGCACCTAATGGTTTCCTTTTAGCTTGAAATTATTTTTTCTCGAAAATCCACAGTACCCTCCCTTGGAAAAATGACTCCGAAAAATCATGGCATTCGAAACAGATTTTTCTCGATTTTTTTCTGACAGGTACGAGTTACGCGGTTGCGGTTGACTTTTTCTTATTCGAAATCAGATTCTCTATAAAATGCACCTAATGGTTTCCTTTTAGCTTGAAATTATTTTTTCTCGAAAATCCGCAGTACCCTCCCTTGGAAAAATGACTCCGAAAAATCATGGCATTCGAAACAGATTTTTTTCGATTTTTTTCTGACAGGTACGAGTTACGCGGTTGCGGTTGACTTTTTCTTATTCGAAATCAGATTCTCTATAAAATGCACCTAATGGTTTCCTTTTAGCTTGAAATTTTTTTTTCTCGAAAATCCACAGTACCCTCCCTTGGAAAAATGACTCCGAAAAATCATGGCATTCGAAACAGATTTTTTTCGATTTTTTTCTGACAGGTACGAGTTACGCGGTTGCGGTTGACTTTTTCTTATTCGAAATCAGATTCTCTATAAAATGCACCTAATGGTTTCCTTTTAGCTTGAAATTATTTTTTCTCGAAAATCCACAGTACCCTCCCTTGGAAAAATGACTCCGAAAAATCATGGCATTCGAAACAGATTTTTCTCGATTTTTTTCTGACAGGTACGAGTTACGCGGTTGCGGTTGACTTTTTCTTATTCGAAATCAGATTCTCTATAAAATGCACCTAATGGTTTCCTTTTAGCTTGAAATTATTTTTTCTCGAAAATCCACAGTACCCTCCCTTGGAAAAATGACTCCGAAAAATCATGGCATTCGAAACAGATTTTTTTCGATTTTTTTCTGACAGGTACGAGTTACGCGGTTGCGGTTGACTTTTTCTTATTCGAAATCAGATTCTCTATAAAATGCACCTAATGGTTTCCTTTTAGCTTGAAATTTTTTTTTCTCGAAAATCCACAGTACCCTCCCTTGGAAAAATGACTCCGAAAAATCATGGCATTCGAAACAGATTTTTTTCGATTTTTTTCTGACAGGTACGAGTTACGCGGTTGCGGTTGACTTTTTCTTATTCGAAATCAGATTCTCTATAAAATGCACCTAATGGTTTCCTTTTAGCTTGAAATTATTTTTTCTCGAAAATCCACAGTACCCTCCCTTGGAAAAATGACTCCGAAAAATCATGGCATTCGAAACAGATTTTTCTCGATTTTTTTCTGACAGGTACGAGTTACGCGGTTGCGGTTGACTTTTTCTTATTCGAAATCAGATTCTCTATAAAATGCACCTAATGGTTTCCTTTTAGCTTGAAATTATTTTTTCTCGAAAATCCACAGTACCCTCCCTTGGAAAAATGACTCCGAAAAATCATGGCATTCGAAACAGATTTTTTCGATTTTTTTCTCACGGGTACGAGTTACGCGGTTGCGGTTGACTTTTTCTTATTCGAAATCAGATTCTCTATAAAATGCACCTAATGGTTTCCTTTTAGCTTGAAATTTTTTTTTCTCGAAAATCCACAGTACCCTCCCTTGGAAAAATGACTCCGAAAAATCATGGCATTCGAAACAGATTTTTCTCGATTTTTTTCTGACAGGTACGAGTTACGCGGTTGCGGTTGACTTTTTCTTATTCGAAATCAGATTCTCTATAAAATGCACCTAATGGTTTCCTTTTAGCTTGAAATTATTTTTTCTCGAAAATCCACAGTACCCTCCCTTGGAAAAATGACTCCGAAAAATCATGGCATTCGAAACAGATTTTTTCGATTTTTTTCTCACGGGTACGAGTTACGCGGTTGCGGTTGACTTTTTCTTATTCGAAATCAGATTCTCTATAAAATGCACCTAATGGTTTCCTTTTAGCTTGAAATTATTTTTTCTCGAAAATCCACAGTACCCTCCCTTGGAAAAATGACTCCGAAAAATCATGGCATTCGAAACAGATTTTTTTCGATTTTTTTCTGACAGGTACGAGTTACGCGGTTGCGGTTGACTTTTTCTTATTCGAAATCAGATTCTCTATAAAATGCACCTAATGGTTTCGTTTTAGCTTGAAATTATTTTTTCTCGAAAATCCACAGTACCCTCCCTTGAAAAAATGACTCCGAAAAATCATGGCATTCGAAACAGATTTTTTTCGATTTTTTTCTGACAGGTACGAGTTACGCGGTTGCGGTTGACTTTTTCTTATTCGAAATCAGATTCTCTATAAAATGCACCTAATGGTTTCCTTTTAGCTTGAAATTATTTTTTCTCGAAAATCCGCAGTACCCTCCCTTGGAAAAATGACTCCGAAAAATCATGGCATTCGAAACAGATTTTTTTCGATTTTTTTCTGACAGGTACGAGTTACGCGGTTGCGGTTGACTTTTTCTTATTCGAAATCAGATTCTCTATAAAATGCACCTAATGGTTTCCTTTTAGCTTGAAATTTTTTTTTCTCGAAAATCCACAGTACCCTCCCTTGGAAAAATGACTCCGAAAAATCATGGCATTCGAAACAGATTTTTTCGATTTTTTTCTCACGGGTACGAGTTACGCGGTTGCGGTTGACTTTTTCTTATTCGAAATCAGATTCTCTATAAAATGCACCTAATGGTTTCCTTTTAGCTTGAAATTATTTTTTCTCGAAAATCCACAGTACCCTCCCTTGGAAAAATGACTCCGAAAAATCATGGCATTCGAAACAGATTTTTTCGATTTTTTTCTCACGGGTACGAGTTACGCGGTTGCGGTTGACTTTTTCTTATTCGAAATCAGATTCTCTATAAAATGCACCTAATGGTTTCCTTTTAGCTTGAAATTTTTTTTTCTCGAAAATCCACAGTACCCTCCCTTGAAAAAATGACTCCGAAAAATCATGGCATTCGAAACAGATTTTTTTCGATTTTTTTCTGACAGGTACGAGTTACGCGGTTGCGGTTGACTTTTTCTTATTCGAAATCAGATTCTCTATAAAATGCACCTAATGGTTTCCTTTTAGCTTGAAATTTTTTTTTCTCGAAAATCCACAGTACCCTCCCTTGGAAAAATGACTCCGAAAAATCATGGCATTCGAAACAGATTTTTTCGATTTTTTTCTCACGGGTACGAGTTACGCGGTTGCGGTTGACTTTTTCTTATTCGAAATCAGATTCTCTATAAAATGCACCTAATGGTTTCCTTTTAGCTTGAAATTATTTTTTCTCGAAAATCCACAGTACCCTCCCTTGGAAAAATGACTCCGAAAAATCATGGCATTCGAAACAGATTTTTTTCGATTTTTTTCTGACAGGTACGAGTTACGCGGTTGCGGTTGACTTTTTCTTATTCGAAATCAGATTCTCTATAAAATGCACCTAATGGTTTCCTTTTAGCTTGAAATTATTTTTTCTCGAAAATCCACAGTACCCTCCCTTGAAAAAATGACTCCGAAAAATCATGGCATTCGAAACAGATTTTTTTCGATTTTTTTCTGACAGGTACGAGTTACGCGGTTGCGGTTGACTTTTTCTTATTCGAAATCAGATTCTCTATAAAATGCACCTAATGGTTTCCTTTTAGCTTGAAATTATTTTTTCTCGAAAATCCGCAGTACCCTCCCTTGGAAAAATGACTCCGAAAAATCATGGCATTCGAAACAGATTTTTTTCGATTTTTTTCTGACAGGTACGAGTTACGCGGTTGCGGTTGACTTTATCTTATTCGAAATCAGATTCTCTATAAAATGCACCTAATGGTTTCCTTTTAGCTTGAAATTTTTTTTTCTCGAAAATCCACAGTACCCTCCCTTGGAAAAATGACTCCGAAAAATCATGGCATTCGAAACAGATTTTTTTCGATTTTTTTCTGACAGGTACGAGTTACGCGGTTGCGGTTGACTTTTTCTTATTCGAAATCAGATTCTCTATAAAATGCACCTAATGGTTTCCTTTTAGCTTGAAATTATTTTTTCTCGAAAATCCACAGTACCCTCCCTTGGAAAAATGACTCCGAAAAATCATGGCATTCGAAACAGATTTTTCTCGATTTTTTTCTGACAGGTACGAGTTACGCGGTTGCGGTTGACTTTTTCTTATTCGAAATCAGATTCTCTATAAAATGCACCTAATGGTTTCCTTTTAGCTTGAAATTATTTTTTCTCGAAAATCCACAGTACCCTCCCTTGGAAAAATGACTCCGAAAAATCATGGCATTCGAAACAGATTTTTTCGATTTTTTTCTCACGGGTACGAGTTACGCGGTTGCGGTTGACTTTTTCTTATTCGAAATCAGAATCTCTATAAAATGCACCTAATGGTTTCCTTTTAGCTTGAAATTTTTTTTTCTCGAAAATCCACAGTACCCTCCCTTGAAAAAATGACTCCGAAAAATCATGGCATTCGAAACAGATTTTTTTCGATTTTTTTCTGACAGGTACGAGTTACGCGGTTGCGGTTGACTTTTTCTTATTCGAAATCAGATTCTCTATAAAATGCACCTAATGGTTTCCTTTTAGCTTGAAATTTTTTTTTCTCGAAAATCCACAGTACCCTCCCTTGGAAAAATGACTCCGAAAAATCATGGCATTCGAAACAGATTTTTCTCGATTTTTTTCTGACAGGTACGAGTTACGCGGTTGCGGTTGACTTTTTCTTATTCGAAATCAGATTCTCTATAAAATGCACCTAATGGTTTCCTTTTAGCTTGAAATTATTTTTTCTCGAAAATCCACAGTACCCTCCCTTGGAAAAATGACTCCGAAAAATCATGGCATTCGAAACAGATTTTTTCGATTTTTTTCTCACGGGTACGAGTTACGCGGTTGCGGTTGACTTTTTCTTATTCGAAATCAGATTCTCTATAAAATGCACCTAATGGTTTCCTTTTAGCTTGAAATTATTTTTTCTCGAAAATCCACAGTACCCTCCCTTGGAAAAATGACTCCGAAAAATCATGGCATTCGAAACAGATTTTTTTCGATTTTTTTCTGACAGGTACGAGTTACGCGGTTGCGGTTGACTTTTTCTTATTCGAAATCAGATTCTCTATAAAATGCACCTAATGGTTTCGTTTTAGCTTGAAATTATTTTTTCTCGAAAATCCACAGTACCCTCCCTTGAAAAAATGACTCCGAAAAATCATGGCATTCGAAACAGATTTTTTTCGATTTTTTTCTGACAGGTACGAGTTACGCGGTTGCGGTTGACTTTTTCTTATTCGAAATCAGATTCTCTATAAAATGCACCTAATGGTTTCCTTTTAGCTTGAAATTTTTTTTTCTCGAAAATCCACAGTACCCTCCCTTGAAAAAATGACTCCGAAAAATCATGGCATTCGAAACAGATTTTTTTCGATTTTTTTCTGACAGGTACGAGTTACGCGGTTGCGGTTGACTTTTTCTTATTCGAAATCAGATTCTCTATAAAATGCACCTAATGGTTTCCTTTTAGCTTGAAATTATTTTTTCTCGAAAATCCACAGTACCCTCCCTTGGAAAAATGACTCCGAAAAATCATGGCATTCGAAACAGATTTTTCTCGATTTTTTTCTGACAGGTACGAGTTACGCGGTTGCGGTTGACTTTTTCTTATTCGAAATCAGATTCTCTATAAAATGCACCTAATGGTTTCCTTTTAGCTTGAAATTATTTTTTCTCGAAAATCCACAGTACCCTCCCTTGGAAAAATGACTCCGAAAAATCATGGCATTCGAAACAGATTTTTTCGATTTTTTTCTCACGGGTACGAGTTACGCGGTTGCGGTTGACTTTTTCTTATTCGAAATCAGATTCTCTATAAAATGCACCTAATGGTTTCCTTTTAGCTTGAAATTATTTTTTCTCGAAAATCCACAGTACCCTCCCTTGGAAAAATGACTCCGAAAAATCATGGCATTCGAAACAGATTTTTTTCGATTTTTTTCTGACAGGTACGAGTTACGCGGTTGCGGTTGACTTTTTCTTATTCGAAATCAGATTCTCTATAAAATGCACCTAATGGTTTCGTTTTAGCTTGAAATTATTTTTTCTCGAAAATCCACAGTACCCTCCCTTGAAAAAATGACTCCGAAAAATCATGGCATTCGAAACAGATTTTTTTCGATTTTTTTCTGACAGGTACGAGTTACGCGGTTGCGGTTGACTTTTTCTTATTCGAAATCAGATTCTCTATAAAATGCACCTAATGGTTTCCTTTTAGCTTGAAATTATTTTTTCTCGAAAATCCGCAGTACCCTCCCTTGGAAAAATGACTCCGAAAAATCATGGCATTCGAAACAGATTTTTTTCGATTTTTTTCTGACAGGTACGAGTTACGCGGTTGCGGTTGACTTTTTCTTATTCGAAATCAGATTCTCTATAAAATGCACCTAATGGTTTCCTTTTAGCTTGAAATTTTTTTTTCTCGAAAATCCACAGTACCCTCCCTTGAAAAAATGACTCCGAAAAATCATGGCATTCGAAACAGATTTTTTTCGATTTTTTTCTGACAGGTACGAGTTACGCGGTTGCGGTTGACTTTTTCTTATTCGAAATCAGATTCTCTATAAAATGCACCTAATGGTTTCCTTTTAGCTTGAAATTATTTTTTCTCGAAAATCCACAGTACCCTCCCTTGGAAAAATGACTCCGAAAAATCATGGCATTCGAAACAGATTTTTCTCGATTTTTTTCTGACAGGTACGAGTTACGCGGTTGCGGTTGACTTTTTCTTATTCGAAATCAGATTCTCTATAAAATGCACCTAATGGTTTCCTTTTAGCTTGAAATTATTTTTTCTCGAAAATCCACAGTACCCTCCCTTGGAAAAATGACTCCGAAAAATCATGGCATTCGAAACAGATTTTTTCGATTTTTTTCTCACGGGTACGAGTTACGCGGTTGCGGTTGACTTTTTCTTATTCGAAATCAGAATCTCTATAAAATGCACCTAATGGTTTCCTTTTAGCTTGAAATTTTTTTTTCTCGAAAATCCACAGTACCCTCCCTTGAAAAAATGACTCCGAAAAATCATGGCATTCGAAACAGATTTTTTTCGATTTTTTTCTGACAGGTACGAGTTACGCGGTTGCGGTTGACTTTTTCTTATTCGAAATCAGATTCTCTATAAAATGCACCTAATGGTTTCCTTTTAGCTTGAAATTTTTTTTTCTCGAAAATCCACAGTACCCTCCCTTGGAAAAATGACTCCGAAAAATCATGGCATTCGAAACAGATTTTTCTCGATTTTTTTCTGACAGGTACGAGTTACGCGGTTGCGGTTGACTTTTTCTTATTCGAAATCAGATTCTCTATAAAATGCACCTAATGGTTTCCTTTTAGCTTGAAATTATTTTTTCTCGAAAATCCACAGTACCCTCCCTTGGAAAAATGACTCCGAAAAATCATGGCATTCGAAACAGATTTTTTCGATTTTTTTCTCACGGGTACGAGTTACGCGGTTGCGGTTGACTTTTTCTTATTCGAAATCAGATTCTCTATAAAATGCACCTAATGGTTTCCTTTTAGCTTGAAATTATTTTTTCTCGAAAATCCACAGTACCCTCCCTTGGAAAAATGACTCCGAAAAATCATGGCATTCGAAACAGATTTTTTTCGATTTTTTTCTGACAGGTACGAGTTACGCGGTTGCGGTTGACTTTTTCTTATTCGAAATCAGATTCTCTATAAAATGCACCTAATGGTTTCGTTTTAGCTTGAAATTATTTTTTCTCGAAAATCCACAGTACCCTCCCTTGAAAAAATGACTCCGAAAAATCATGGCATTCGAAACAGATTTTTTCGATTTTTTTCTCACGGGTACGAGTTACGCGGTTGCGGTTGACTTTTTCTTATTCGAAATCAGATTCTCTATAAAATGCACAAAATGGTTTCCTTTTAGTTTGAAATTTTTTTTTCTCGAAAATCCACAGTACCCTCCCTTGGAAAAATGACTCCGAAAAATCATGGCATTCGAAACAGATTTTTTCGATTTTTTTCTCACGGGTACGAGTTACGCGGTTGCGGTTGACTTTTTCTTATTCGAAATCAGATTCTCTATAAAATGCACCTAATGGTTTCCTTTTAGTTTGAAATTTTTTTTTCTCGAAAATCCACAGTACCCTCCCTTGGAAAAATGACTCCGAAAAATCATGGCATTCGAAACAGATTTTTTCGATTTTTTTCTCACGGGTACGAGTTACGCGGTTGCGGTTGACTTTTTCTTATTCGAAATCAGATTCTCTATAAAATGCACCTAATGGTTTCCTTTTAGCTTGAAATTTTTTTTTCTCGAAAATCCACAGTACCCTCCCTTGGAAAAATGACTCCGAAAAATCATGGCATTCGAAACAGATTTTTTCGATTTTTTTCTCACGGGTACGAGTTACGCGGTTGCGGTTGACTTTTTCTTATTCGAAATCAGATTCTCTATAAAATGCACCTAATGGTTTCCTTTTAGTTTGAAATTTTTTTTTCTCGAAAATCCACAGTACCCTCCCTTGGAAAAATGACTCCGAAAAATCATGGCATTCGAAACAGATTTTTTCGATTTTTTTCTCACGGGTACGAGTTACGCGGTTGCGGTTGACTTTTTCTTATTCGAAATCAGATTCTCTATAAAATGCACCTAATGGTTTCCTTTTAGCTTGAAATTTTTTTTTCTCGAAAATCCACAGTACCCTCCCTTGGAAAAATGACTCCGAAAAATCATGGCATTCGAAACAGATTTTTTCGATTTTTTTCTCACGGGTACGAGTTACGCGGTTGCGGTTGACTTTTTCTTATTCGAAATCAGATTCTCTATAAAATGCACCTAATGGTTTCCTTTTAGCTTGAAATTATTTTTTCTCGAAAATCCACAGTACCCTCCCTTGGAAAAATGACTCCGAAAAATCATGGCATTCGAAACAGATTTTTTTCGATTTTTTTCTGACAGGTACGAGTTACGCGGTTGCGGTTGACTTTTTCTTATTCGAAATCAGATTCTCTATAAAATGCACCTAATGGTTTCGTTTTAGCTTGAAATTATTTTTTCTCGAAAATCCACAGTACCCTCCCTTGAAAAAATGACTCCGAAAAATCATGGCATTCGAAACAGATTTTTTTCGATTTTTTTCTGACAGGTACGAGTTACGCGGTTGCGGTTGACTTTTTCTTATTCGAAATCAGATTCTCTATAAAATGCACCTAATGGTTTCCTTTTAGCTTGAAATTATTTTTTCTCGAAAATCCGCAGTACCCTCCCTTGGAAAAATGACTCCGAAAAATCATGGCATTCGAAACAGATTTTTTTCGATTTTTTTCTGACAGGTACGAGTTACGCGGTTGCGGTTGACTTTTTCTTATTCGAAATCAGATTCTCTATAAAATGCACCTAATGGTTTCCTTTTAGCTTGAAATTATTTTTTCTCGAAAATCCACAGTACCCTCCCTTGGAAAAATGACTCCGAAAAATCATGGCATTCGAAACAGATTTTTCTCGATTTTTTTCTGACAGGTACGAGTTACGCGGTTGCGGTTGACTTTTTCTTATTCGAAATCAGATTCTCTATAAAATGCACCTAATGGTTTCCTTTTAGCTTGAAATTTTTTTTTCTCGAAAATCCACAGTACCCTCCCTTGGAAAAATGACTCCGAAAAATCATGGCATTCGAAACAGATTTTTTCGATTTTTTTCTGACGGGTACGAGTTACGCGGTTGCGGTTGACTTTTTCTTATTCGAAATCAGATTCTCTATAAAATGCACCTAATGGTTTCCTTTTAGCTTGAAATTTTTTTTTCTCGAAAATCCACAGTACCCTCCCTTGGAAAAATGACTCCGAAAAATCATGGCATTCGAAACAGATTTTTTCGATTTTTTTCTGACGGGTACGAGTTACGCGGTTGCGGTTGACTTTTTCTTATTCGAAATCAGATTCTCTATAAAATGCACCTAATGGTTTCCTTTTAGCTTGAAATTTTTTTTTCTCGAAAATCCACAGTACCCTCCCTTGGAAAAATGACTCCGAAAAATCATGGCATTCGAAACAGATTTTTTCGATTTTTTTCTCACGGGTACGAGTTACGCGGTTGCGGTTGACTTTTTCTTATTCGAAATCAGATTCTCTATAAAATGCACCTAATGGTTTCCTTTTAGCTTGAAATTTTTTTTTCTCGAAAATCCACAGTACCCTTGGAAAAATGACTCCGAAAAATCATGGCATTCGAAACAGATTTTTTCGATTTTTTTCTGACGGGTACGAGTTACGCGGTTGCGGTTGACTTTTTCTTATGCGAAATCAGATTCTCTATAAAATGCACCTAATGGTTTCCTTTTAGCTTGAAATTTTTTTTTCTCGAAAATCCACAGTACCCTTGGAAAAATGACTCCGAAAAATCATGGCATTCGAAACAGATTTTTTCGATTTTTTTCTGACGGGTACGAGTTACGCGGTTGCGGTTGACTTTTTCTTATTCGAAATCAGATTCTCTATAAAATGCACCTAATGGTTTCCTTTTAGCTTGAAATTATTTTTTCTCGAAAATCCACAGTACCCTCCCTTGGAAAAATGACTCCGAAAAATCATGGCATTCGAAACAGATTTTTCTCGATTTTTTTCTGACAGGTACGAGTTACGCGGTTGCGGTTGACTTTTTCTTATTCGAAATCAGATTCTCTATAAAATGCACCTAATGGTTTCCTTTTAGCTTGAAATTATTTTTTCTCGAAAATCCACAGTACCCTCCCTTGGAAAAATGACTCCGAAAAATCATGGCATTCGAAACAGATTTTTTCGATTTTTTTCTCACGGGTACGAGTTACGCGGTTGCGGTTGACTTTTTCTTATTCGAAATCAGAATCTCTATAAAATGCACCTAATGGTTTCCTTTTAGCTTGAAATTTTTTTTTCTCGAAAATCCACAGTACCCTCCCTTGAAAAAATGACTCCGAAAAATCATGGCATTCGAAACAGATTTTTTTCGATTTTTTTCTGACAGGTACGAGTTACGCGGTTGCGGTTGACTTTTTCTTATTCGAAATCAGATTCTCTATAAAATGCACCTAATGGTTTCCTTTTAGCTTGAAATTTTTTTTTCTCGAAAATCCACAGTACCCTCCCTTGAAAAAATGACTCCGAAAAATCATGGCATTCGAAACAGATTTTTTTCGATTTTTTTCTGACAGGTACGAGTTACGCGGTTGCGGTTGACTTTTTCTTATTCGAAATCAGATTCTCTATAAAATGCACCTAATGGTTTCCTTTTAGCTTGAAATTTTTTTTTCTCGAAAATCCACAGTACCCTCCCTTGGAAAAATGACTCCGAAAAATCATGGCATTCGAAACAGATTTTTCTCGATTTTTTTCTGACAGGTACGAGTTACGCGGTTGCGGTTGACTTTTTCTTATTCGAAATCAGATTCTCTATAAAATGCACCTAATGGTTTCCTTTTAGCTTGAAATTATTTTTTCTCGAAAATCCACAGTACCCTCCCTTGGAAAAATGACTCCGAAAAATCATGGCATTCGAAACAGATTTTTTCGATTTTTTTCTCACGGGTACGAGTTACGCGGTTGCGGTTGACTTTTTCTTATTCGAAATCAGATTCTCTATAAAATGCACCTAATGGTTTCCTTTTAGCTTGAAATTATTTTTTCTCGAAAATCCACAGTACCCTCCCTTGGAAAAATGACTCCGAAAAATCATGGCATTCGAAACAGATTTTTTTCGATTTTTTTCTGACAGGTACGAGTTACGCGGTTGCGGTTGACTTTTTCTTATTCGAAATCAGATTCTCTATAAAATGCACCTAATGGTTTCGTTTTAGCTTGAAATTATTTTTTCTCGAAAATCCACAGTACCCTCCCTTGAAAAAATGACTCCGAAAAATCATGGCATTCGAAACAGATTTTTTCGATTTTTTTCTCACGGGTACGAGTTACGCGGTTGCGGTTGACTTTTTCTTATTCGAAATCAGATTCTCTATAAAATGCACAAAATGGTTTCCTTTTAGTTTGAAATTTTTTTTTCTCGAAAATCCACAGTACCCTCCCTTGGAAAAATGACTCCGAAAAATCATGGCATTCGAAACAGATTTTTTCGATTTTTTTCTCACGGGTACGAGTTACGCGGTTGCGGTTGACTTTTTCTTATTCGAAATCAGATTCTCTATAAAATGCACCTAATGGTTTCCTTTTAGTTTGAAATTTTTTTTTCTCGAAAATCCACAGTACCCTCCCTTGGAAAAATGACTCCGAAAAATCATGGCATTCGAAACAGATTTTTTCGATTTTTTTCTGACAGGTACGAGTTACGCGGTTGCGGTTGACTTTTTCTTATTCGAAATCAGATTCTCTATAAAATGCACCTAATGGTTTCGTTTTAGCTTGAAATTATTTTTTCTCGAAAATCCACAGTACCCTCCCTTGAAAAAATGACTCCGAAAAATCATGGCATTCGAAACAGATTTTTTTCGATTTTTTTCTGACAGGTACGAGTTACGCGGTTGCGGTTGACTTTTTCTTATTCGAAATCAGATTCTCTATAAAATGCACCTAATGGTTTCCTTTTAGCTTGAAATTATTTTTTCTCGAAAATCCGCAGTACCCTCCCTTGGAAAAATGACTCCGAAAAATCATGGCATTCGAAACAGATTTTTTTCGATTTTTTTCTGACAGGTACGAGTTACGCGGTTGCGGTTGACTTTTTCTTATTCGAAATCAGATTCTCTATAAAATGCACCTAATGGTTTCCTTTTAGCTTGAAATTATTTTTTCTCGAAAATCCACAGTACCCTCCCTTGGAAAAATGACTCCGAAAAATCATGGCATTCGAAACAGATTTTTCTCGATTTTTTTCTGACAGGTACGAGTTACGCGGTTGCGGTTGACTTTTTCTTATTCGAAATCAGATTCTCTATAAAATGCACCTAATGGTTTCCTTTTAGCTTGAAATTTTTTTTTCTCGAAAATCCACAGTACCCTCCCTTGGAAAAATGACTCCGAAAAATCATGGCATTCGAAACAGATTTTTTCGATTTTTTTCTGACGGGTACGAGTTACGCGGTTGCGGTTGACTTTTTCTTATTCGAAATCAGATTCTCTATAAAATGCACCTAATGGTTTCCTTTTAGCTTGAAATTTTTTTTTCTCGAAAATCCACAGTACCCTTGGAAAAATGACTCCGAAAAATCATGGCATTCGAAACAGATTTTTTCGATTTTTTTCTGACGGGTACGAGTTACGCGGTTGCGGTTGACTTTTTCTTATTCGAAATCAGATTCTCTATAAAATGCACCTAATGGTTTCCTTTTAGCTTGAAATTATTTTTTCTCGAAAATCCACAGTACCCTCCCTTGGAAAAATGACTCCGAAAAATCATGGCATTCGAAACAGATTTTTCTCGATTTTTTTCTGACAGGTACGAGTTACGCGGTTGCGGTTGACTTTTTCTTATTCGAAATCAGATTCTCTATAAAATGCACCTAATGGTTTCCTTTTAGCTTGAAATTATTTTTTCTCGAAAATCCACAGTACCCTCCCTTGGAAAAATGACTCCGAAAAATCATGGCATTCGAAACAGATTTTTTCGATTTTTTTCTCACGGGTACGAGTTACGCGGTTGCGGTTGACTTTTTCTTATTCGAAATCAGAATCTCTATAAAATGCACCTAATGGTTTCCTTTTAGCTTGAAATTTTTTTTTCTCGAAAATCCACAGTACCCTCCCTTGAAAAAATGACTCCGAAAAATCATGGCATTCGAAACAGATTTTTTTCGATTTTTTTCTGACAGGTACGAGTTACGCGGTTGCGGTTGACTTTTTCTTATTCGAAATCAGATTCTCTATAAAATGCACCTAATGGTTTCCTTTTAGCTTGAAATTTTTTTTTCTCGAAAATCCACAGTACCCTCCCTTGAAAAAATGACTCCGAAAAATCATGGCATTCGAAACAGATTTTTTTCGATTTTTTTCTGACAGGTACGAGTTACGCGGTTGCGGTTGACTTTTTCTTATTCGAAATCAGATTCTCTATAAAATGCACCTAATGGTTTCCTTTTAGCTTGAAATTTTTTTTTCTCGAAAATCCACAGTACCCTCCCTTGGAAAAATGACTCCGAAAAATCATGGCATTCGAAACAGATTTTTCTCGATTTTTTTCTGACAGGTACGAGTTACGCGGTTGCGGTTGACTTTTTCTTATTCGAAATCAGATTCTCTATAAAATGCACCTAATGGTTTCCTTTTAGCTTGAAATTATTTTTTCTCGAAAATCCACAGTACCCTCCCTTGGAAAAATGACTCCGAAAAATCATGGCATTCGAAACAGATTTTTTCGATTTTTTTCTCACGGGTACGAGTTACGCGGTTGCGGTTGACTTTTTCTTATTCGAAATCAGATTCTCTATAAAATGCACCTAATGGTTTCCTTTTAGCTTGAAATTATTTTTTCTCGAAAATCCACAGTACCCTCCCTTGGAAAAATGACTCCGAAAAATCATGGCATTCGAAACAGATTTTTTTCGATTTTTTTCTGACAGGTACGAGTTACGCGGTTGCGGTTGACTTTTTCTTATTCGAAATCAGATTCTCTATAAAATGCACCTAATGGTTTCGTTTTAGCTTGAAATTATTTTTTCTCGAAAATCCACAGTACCCTCCCTTGAAAAAATGACTCCGAAAAATCATGGCATTCGAAACAGATTTTTTCGATTTTTTTCTCACGGGTACGAGTTACGCGGTTGCGGTTGACTTTTTCTTATTCGAAATCAGATTCTCTATAAAATGCACAAAATGGTTTCCTTTTAGTTTGAAATTTTTTTTTCTCGAAAATCCACAGTACCCTCCCTTGGAAAAATGACTCCGAAAAATCATGGCATTCGAAACAGATTTTTTCGATTTTTTTCTCACGGGTACGAGTTACGCGGTTGCGGTTGACTTTTTCTTATTCGAAATCAGATTCTCTATAAAATGCACCTAATGGTTTCCTTTTAGTTTGAAATTTTTTTTTCTCGAAAATCCACAGTACCCTCCCTTGGAAAAATGACTCCGAAAAATCATGGCATTCGAAACAGATTTTTTCGATTTTTTTCTGACAGGTACGAGTTACGCGGTTGCGGTTGACTTTTTCTTATTCGAAATCAGATTCTCTATAAAATGCACCTAATGGTTTCGTTTTAGCTTGAAATTATTTTTTCTCGAAAATCCACAGTACCCTCCCTTGAAAAAATGACTCCGAAAAATCATGGCATTCGAAACAGATTTTTTTCGATTTTTTTCTGACAGGTACGAGTTACGCGGTTGCGGTTGACTTTTTCTTATTCGAAATCAGATTCTCTATAAAATGCACCTAATGGTTTCCTTTTAGCTTGAAATTATTTTTTCTCGAAAATCCGCAGTACCCTCCCTTGGAAAAATGACTCCGAAAAATCATGGCATTCGAAACAGATTTTTTTCGATTTTTTTCTGACAGGTACGAGTTACGCGGTTGCGGTTGACTTTTTCTTATTCGAAATCAGATTCTCTATAAAATGCACCTAATGGTTTCCTTTTAGCTTGAAATTATTTTTTCTCGAAAATCCACAGTACCCTCCCTTGGAAAAATGACTCCGAAAAATCATGGCATTCGAAACAGATTTTTCTCGATTTTTTTCTGACAGGTACGAGTTACGCGGTTGCGGTTGACTTTTTCTTATTCGAAATCAGATTCTCTATAAAATGCACCTAATGGTTTCCTTTTAGCTTGAAATTTTTTTTTCTCGAAAATCCACAGTACCCTCCCTTGGAAAAATGACTCCGAAAAATCATGGCATTCGAAACAGATTTTTTCGATTTTTTTCTGACGGGTACGAGTTACGCGGTTGCGGTTGACTTTTTCTTATTCGAAATCAGATTCTCTATAAAATGCACCTAATGGTTTCCTTTTAGCTTGAAATTTTTTTTTCTCGAAAATCCACAGTACCCTCCCTTGGAAAAATGACTCCGAAAAATCATGGCATTCGAAACAGATTTTTTCGATTTTTTTCTGACGGGTACGAGTTACGCGGTTGCGGTTGACTTTTTCTTATTCGAAATCAGATTCTCTATAAAATGCACCTAATGGTTTCCTTTTAGCTTGAAATTTTTTTTTCTCGAAAATCCACAGTACCCTCCCTTGGAAAAATGACTCCGAAAAATCATGGCATTCGAAACAGATTTTTTCGATTTTTTTCTCACGGGTACGAGTTACGCGGTTGCGGTTGACTTTTTCTTATTCGAAATCAGATTCTCTATAAAATGCACCTAATGGTTTCCTTTTAGCTTGAAATTTTTTTTTCTCGAAAATCCACAGTACCCTTGGAAAAATGACTCCGAAAAATCATGGCATTCGAAACAGATTTTTTCGATTTTTTTCTGACGGGTACGAGTTACGCGGTTGCGGTTGACTTTTTCTTATGCGAAATCAGATTCTCTATAAAATGCACCTAATGGTTTCCTTTTAGCTTGAAATTTTTTTTTCTCGAAAATCCACAGTACCCTTGGAAAAATGACTCCGAAAAATCATGGCATTCGAAACAGATTTTTTCGATTTTTTTCTGACGGGTACGAGTTACGCGGTTGCGGTTGACTTTTTCTTATTCGAAATCAGATTCTCTATAAAATGCACCTAATGGTTTCCTTTTAGCTTGAAATTATTTTTTCTCGAAAATCCACAGTACCCTCCCTTGGAAAAATGACTCCGAAAAATCATGGCATTCGAAACAGATTTTTCTCGATTTTTTTCTGACAGGTACGAGTTACGCGGTTGCGGTTGACTTTTTCTTATTCGAAATCAGATTCTCTATAAAATGCACCTAATGGTTTCCTTTTAGCTTGAAATTATTTTTTCTCGAAAATCCACAGTACCCTCCCTTGGAAAAATGACTCCGAAAAATCATGGCATTCGAAACAGATTTTTTCGATTTTTTTCTCACGGGTACGAGTTACGCGGTTGCGGTTGACTTTTTCTTATTCGAAATCAGAATCTCTATAAAATGCACCTAATGGTTTCCTTTTAGCTTGAAATTTTTTTTTCTCGAAAATCCACAGTACCCTCCCTTGAAAAAATGACTCCGAAAAATCATGGCATTCGAAACAGATTTTTTTCGATTTTTTTCTGACAGGTACGAGTTACGCGGTTGCGGTTGACTTTTTCTTATTCGAAATCAGATTCTCTATAAAATGCACCTAATGGTTTCCTTTTAGCTTGAAATTTTTTTTTCTCGAAAATCCACAGTACCCTCCCTTGAAAAAATGACTCCGAAAAATCATGGCATTCGAAACAGATTTTTTTCGATTTTTTTCTGACAGGTACGAGTTACGCGGTTGCGGTTGACTTTTTCTTATTCGAAATCAGATTCTCTATAAAATGCACCTAATGGTTTCCTTTTAGCTTGAAATTTTTTTTTCTCGAAAATCCACAGTACCCTCCCTTGGAAAAATGACTCCGAAAAATCATGGCATTCGAAACAGATTTTTCTCGATTTTTTTCTGACAGGTACGAGTTACGCGGTTGCGGTTGACTTTTTCTTATTCGAAATCAGATTCTCTATAAAATGCACCTAATGGTTTCCTTTTAGCTTGAAATTATTTTTTCTCGAAAATCCACAGTACCCTCCCTTGGAAAAATGACTCCGAAAAATCATGGCATTCGAAACAGATTTTTTCGATTTTTTTCTCACGGGTACGAGTTACGCGGTTGCGGTTGACTTTTTCTTATTCGAAATCAGATTCTCTATAAAATGCACCTAATGGTTTCCTTTTAGCTTGAAATTATTTTTTCTCGAAAATCCACAGTACCCTCCCTTGGAAAAATGACTCCGAAAAATCATGGCATTCGAAACAGATTTTTTTCGATTTTTTTCTGACAGGTACGAGTTACGCGGTTGCGGTTGACTTTTTCTTATTCGAAATCAGATTCTCTATAAAATGCACCTAATGGTTTCGTTTTAGCTTGAAATTATTTTTTCTCGAAAATCCACAGTACCCTCCCTTGAAAAAATGACTCCGAAAAATCATGGCATTCGAAACAGATTTTTTCGATTTTTTTCTCACGGGTACGAGTTACGCGGTTGCGGTTGACTTTTTCTTATTCGAAATCAGATTCTCTATAAAATGCACAAAATGGTTTCCTTTTAGTTTGAAATTTTTTTTTCTCGAAAATCCACAGTACCCTCCCTTGGAAAAATGACTCCGAAAAATCATGGCATTCGAAACAGATTTTTTCGATTTTTTTCTCACGGGTACGAGTTACGCGGTTGCGGTTGACTTTTTCTTATTCGAAATCAGATTCTCTATAAAATGCACCTAATGGTTTCCTTTTAGTTTGAAATTTTTTTTTCTCGAAAATCCACAGTACCCTCCCTTGGAAAAATGACTCCGAAAAATCATGGCATTCGAAACAGATTTTTTCGATTTTTTTCTCACGGGTACGAGTTACGCGGTTGCGGTTGACTTTTTCTTATTCGAAATCAGATTCTCTATAAAATGCACCTAATGGTTTCCTTTTAGCTTGAAATTTTTTTTTCTCGAAAATCCACAGTACCCTCCCTTGGAAAAATGACTCCGAAAAATCATGGCATTCGAAACAGATTTTTTCGATTTTTTTCTCACGGGTACGAGTTACGCGGTTGCGGTTGACTTTTTCTTATTCGAAATCAGATTCTCTATAAAATGCACCTAATGGTTTCCTTTTAGTTTGAAATTTTTTTTTCTCGAAAATCCACAGTACCCTCCCTTGGAAAAATGACTCCGAAAAATCATGGCATTCGAAACAGATTTTTTCGATTTTTTTCTCACGGGTACGAGTTACGCGGTTGCGGTTGACTTTTTCTTATTCGAAATCAGATTCTCTATAAAATGCACCTAATGGTTTCCTTTTAGCTTGAAATTTTTTTTTCTCGAAAATCCACAGTACCCTCCCTTGGAAAAATGACTCCGAAAAATCATGGCATTCGAAACAGATTTTTTCGATTTTTTTCTCACGGGTACGAGTTACGCGGTTGCGGTTGACTTTTTCTTATTCGAAATCAGATTCTCTATAAAATGCACCTAATGGTTTCCTTTTAGCTTGAAATTATTTTTTCTCGAAAATCCACAGTACCCTCCCTTGGAAAAATGACTCCGAAAAATCATGGCATTCGAAACAGATTTTTTTCGATTTTTTTCTGACAGGTACGAGTTACGCGGTTGCGGTTGACTTTTTCTTATTCGAAATCAGATTCTCTATAAAATGCACCTAATGGTTTCGTTTTAGCTTGAAATTATTTTTTCTCGAAAATCCACAGTACCCTCCCTTGAAAAAATGACTCCGAAAAATCATGGCATTCGAAACAGATTTTTTTCGATTTTTTTCTGACAGGTACGAGTTACGCGGTTGCGGTTGACTTTTTCTTATTCGAAATCAGATTCTCTATAAAATGCACCTAATGGTTTCCTTTTAGCTTGAAATTATTTTTTCTCGAAAATCCGCAGTACCCTCCCTTGGAAAAATGACTCCGAAAAATCATGGCATTCGAAACAGATTTTTTTCGATTTTTTTCTGACAGGTACGAGTTACGCGGTTGCGGTTGACTTTTTCTTATTCGAAATCAGATTCTCTATAAAATGCACCTAATGGTTTCCTTTTAGCTTGAAATTATTTTTTCTCGAAAATCCACAGTACCCTCCCTTGGAAAAATGACTCCGAAAAATCATGGCATTCGAAACAGATTTTTCTCGATTTTTTTCTGACAGGTACGAGTTACGCGGTTGCGGTTGACTTTTTCTTATTCGAAATCAGATTCTCTATAAAATGCACCTAATGGTTTCCTTTTAGCTTGAAATTTTTTTTTCTCGAAAATCCACAGTACCCTCCCTTGGAAAAATGACTCCGAAAAATCATGGCATTCGAAACAGATTTTTTCGATTTTTTTCTGACGGGTACGAGTTACGCGGTTGCGGTTGACTTTTTCTTATTCGAAATCAGATTCTCTATAAAATGCACCTAATGGTTTCCTTTTAGCTTGAAATTTTTTTTTCTCGAAAATCCACAGTACCCTCCCTTGGAAAAATGACTCCGAAAAATCATGGCATTCGAAACAGATTTTTTCGATTTTTTTCTGACGGGTACGAGTTACGCGGTTGCGGTTGACTTTTTCTTATTCGAAATCAGATTCTCTATAAAATGCACCTAATGGTTTCCTTTTAGCTTGAAATTTTTTTTTCTCGAAAATCCACAGTACCCTCCCTTGGAAAAATGACTCCGAAAAATCATGGCATTCGAAACAGATTTTTTCGATTTTTTTCTCACGGGTACGAGTTACGCGGTTGCGGTTGACTTTTTCTTATTCGAAATCAGATTCTCTATAAAATGCACCTAATGGTTTCCTTTTAGCTTGAAATTTTTTTTTCTCGAAAATCCACAGTACCCTTGGAAAAATGACTCCGAAAAATCATGGCATTCGAAACAGATTTTTTCGATTTTTTTCTGACGGGTACGAGTTACGCGGTTGCGGTTGACTTTTTCTTATGCGAAATCAGATTCTCTATAAAATGCACCTAATGGTTTCCTTTTAGCTTGAAATTTTTTTTTCTCGAAAATCCACAGTACCCTTGGAAAAATGACTCCGAAAAATCATGGCATTCGAAACAGATTTTTTCGATTTTTTTCTGACGGGTACGAGTTACGCGGTTGCGGTTGACTTTTTCTTATTCGAAATCAGATTCTCTATAAAATGCACCTAATGGTTTCCTTTTAGCTTGAAATTTTTTTTTCTCGAAAATCCACAGTACCCTCCCTTGGAAAAATGACTCCGAAAAATCATGGCATTCGAAACAGATTTTTTCGATTTTTTTCTCACGGGTACGAGTTACGCGGTTGCGGTTGACTTTTTCTTATTCGAAATCAGATTCTCTATAAAATGCACCTAATGGTTTCCTTTTAGCTTGAAATTTTTTTTTCTCGAAAATCCACAGTACCCTCCCTTGGAAAAATGACTCCGAAAAATCATGGCATTCGAAACAGATTTTTTCGATTTTTTTCTCACGGGTACGAGTTACGCGGTTGCGGTTGACTTTTTCTTATTCGAAATCAGATTCTCTATAAAATGCACCTAATGGTTTCCTTTTAGCTTGAAATTTTTTTTTCTCGAAAATCCACAGTACCCTTGGAAAAATGACTCCGAAAAATCATGGCATTCGAAACAGATTTTTTCGATTTTTTTCTGACGGGTACGAGTTACGCGGTTGCGGTTGACTTTTTCTTATTCGAAATCAGATTCTCTATAAAATGCACCTAATGGTTTCCTTTTAGCTTGAAATTTTTTTTTCTCGAAAATCCACAGTACCCTCCCTTGGAAAAATGACTCCGAAAAATCATGGCATTCGAAACAGATTTTTTCGATTTTTTTCTCACGGGTACGAGTTACGCGGTTGCGGTTGACTTTTTCTTATTCGAAATCAGATTCTCTATAAAATGCACAAAATGGTTTCCTTTTAGTTTGAAATTTTTTTTTCTCGAAAATCCACAGTACCCTCCCTTGGAAAAATGACTCCGAAAAATCATGGCATTCGAAACAGATTTTTTCGATTTTTTTCTCACGGGTACGAGTTACGCGGTTGCGGTTGACTTTTTCTTATTCGAAATCAGATTCTCTATAAAATGCACCTAATGGTTTCCTTTTAGCTTGAAATTTTTTTTTCTCGAAAATCCACAGTACCCTCCCTTGGAAAAATGACTCCGAAAAATCATGGCATTCGAAACAGATTTTTTCGATTTTTTTCTCACGGGTACGAGTTACGCGGTTGCGGTTGACTTTTTCTTATTCGAAATCAGATTCTCTATAAAATGCACAAAATGGTTTCCTTTTAGTTTGAAATTTTTTTTTCTCGAAAATCCACAGTACCCTCCCTTGGAAAAATGACTCCGAAAAATCATGGCATTCGAAACAGATTTTTTCGATTTTTTTCTCACGGGTACGAGTTACGCGGTTGCGGTTGACTTTTTCTTATTCGAAATCAGATTCTCTATAAAATGCACCTAATGGTTTCCTTTTAGTTTGAAATTTTTTTTTCTCGAAAATCCACAGTACCCTCCCTTGGAAAAATGACTCCGAAAAATCATGGCATTCGAAACAGATTTTTTCGATTTTTTTCTCACGGGTACGAGTTACGCGGTTGCGGTTGACTTTTTCTTATTCGAAATCAGATTCTCTATAAAATGCACCTAATGGTTTCCTTTTAGCTTGAAATTTTTTTTTCTCGAAAATCCACAGTACCCTCCCTTGGAAAAATGACTCCGAAAAATCATGGCATTCGAAACAGATTTTTTCGATTTTTTTCTCACGGGTACGAGTTACGCGGTTGCGGTTGACTTTTTCTTATTCGAAATCAGATTCTCTATAAAATGCACCTAATGGTTTCCTTTTAGTTTGAAATTTTTTTTTCTCGAAAATCCACAGTACCCTCCCTTGGAAAAATGACTCCGAAAAATCATGGCATTCGAAACAGATTTTTTCGATTTTTTTCTCACGGGTACGAGTTACGCGGTTGCGGTTGACTTTTTCTTATTCGAAATCAGATTCTCTATAAAATGCACCTAATGGTTTCCTTTTAGCTTGAAATTTTTTTTTCTCGAAAATCCACAGTACCCTCCCTTGGAAAAATGACTCCGAAAAATCATGGCATTCGAAACAGATTTTTTCGATTTTTTTCTCACGGGTACGAGTTACGCGGTTGCGGTTGACTTTTTCTTATTCGAAATCAGATTCTCTATAAAATGCACCTAATGGTTTCCTTTTAGCTTGAAATTATTTTTTCTCGAAAATCCACAGTACCCTCCCTTGGAAAAATGACTCCGAAAAATCATGGCATTCGAAACAGATTTTTTTCGATTTTTTTCTGACAGGTACGAGTTACGCGGTTGCGGTTGACTTTTTCTTATTCGAAATCAGATTCTCTATAAAATGCACCTAATGGTTTCGTTTTAGCTTGAAATTATTTTTTCTCGAAAATCCACAGTACCCTCCCTTGAAAAAATGACTCCGAAAAATCATGGCATTCGAAACAGATTTTTTTCGATTTTTTTCTGACAGGTACGAGTTACGCGGTTGCGGTTGACTTTTTCTTATTCGAAATCAGATTCTCTATAAAATGCACCTAATGGTTTCCTTTTAGCTTGAAATTATTTTTTCTCGAAAATCCGCAGTACCCTCCCTTGGAAAAATGACTCCGAAAAATCATGGCATTCGAAACAGATTTTTTTCGATTTTTTTCTGACAGGTACGAGTTACGCGGTTGCGGTTGACTTTTTCTTATTCGAAATCAGATTCTCTATAAAATGCACCTAATGGTTTCCTTTTAGCTTGAAATTATTTTTTCTCGAAAATCCACAGTACCCTCCCTTGGAAAAATGACTCCGAAAAATCATGGCATTCGAAACAGATTTTTCTCGATTTTTTTCTGACAGGTACGAGTTACGCGGTTGCGGTTGACTTTTTCTTATTCGAAATCAGATTCTCTATAAAATGCACCTAATGGTTTCCTTTTAGCTTGAAATTATTTTTTCTCGAAAATCCACAGTACCCTCCCTTGGAAAAATGACTCCGAAAAATCATGGCATTCGAAACAGATTTTTTCGATTTTTTTCTCACGGGTACGAGTTACGCGGTTGCGGTTGACTTTTTCTTATTCGAAATCAGAATCTCTATAAAATGCACCTAATGGTTTCCTTTTAGCTTGAAATTTTTTTTTCTCGAAAATCCACAGTACCCTCCCTTGAAAAAATGACTCCGAAAAATCATGGCATTCGAAACAGATTTTTTTCGATTTTTTTCTGACAGGTACGAGTTACGCGGTTGCGGTTGACTTTTTCTTATTCGAAATCAGATTCTCTATAAAATGCACCTAATGGTTTCCTTTTAGCTTGAAATTTTTTTTTCTCGAAAATCCACAGTACCCTCCCTTGAAAAAATGACTCCGAAAAATCATGGCATTCGAAACAGATTTTTTTCGATTTTTTTCTGACAGGTACGAGTTACGCGGTTGCGGTTGACTTTTTCTTATTCGAAATCAGATTCTCTATAAAATGCACCTAATGGTTTCCTTTTAGCTTGAAATTTTTTTTTCTCGAAAATCCACAGTACCCTCCCTTGGAAAAATGACTCCGAAAAATCATGGCATTCGAAACAGATTTTTCTCGATTTTTTTCTGACAGGTACGAGTTACGCGGTTGCGGTTGACTTTTTCTTATTCGAAATCAGATTCTCTATAAAATGCACCTAATGGTTTCCTTTTAGCTTGAAATTATTTTTTCTCGAAAATCCACAGTACCCTCCCTTGGAAAAATGACTCCGAAAAATCATGGCATTCGAAACAGATTTTTTCGATTTTTTTCTCACGGGTACGAGTTACGCGGTTGCGGTTGACTTTTTCTTATTCGAAATCAGATTCTCTATAAAATGCACCTAATGGTTTCCTTTTAGCTTGAAATTATTTTTTCTCGAAAATCCACAGTACCCTCCCTTGGAAAAATGACTCCGAAAAATCATGGCATTCGAAACAGATTTTTTTCGATTTTTTTCTGACAGGTACGAGTTACGCGGTTGCGGTTGACTTTTTCTTATTCGAAATCAGATTCTCTATAAAATGCACCTAATGGTTTCGTTTTAGCTTGAAATTATTTTTTCTCGAAAATCCACAGTACCCTCCCTTGAAAAAATGACTCCGAAAAATCATGGCATTCGAAACAGATTTTTTTCGATTTTTTTCTGACAGGTACGAGTTACGCGGTTGCGGTTGACTTTTTCTTATTCGAAATCAGATTCTCTATAAAATGCACCTAATGGTTTCCTTTTAGCTTGAAATTATTTTTTCTCGAAAATCCGCAGTACCCTCCCTTGGAAAAATGACTCCGAAAAATCATGGCATTCGAAACAGATTTTTTTCGATTTTTTTCTGACAGGTACGAGTTACGCGGTTGCGGTTGACTTTATCTTATTCGAAATCAGATTCTCTATAAAATGCACCTAATGGTTTCCTTTTAGCTTGAAATTTTTTTTTCTCGAAAATCCACAGTACCCTCCCTTGGAAAAATGACTCCGAAAAATCATGGCATTCGAAACAGATTTTTCTCGATTTTTTTCTGACAGGTACGAGTTACGCGGTTGCGGTTGACTTTTTCTTATTCGAAATCAGATTCTCTATAAAATGCACCTAATGGTTTCCTTTTAGCTTGAAATTATTTTTTCTCGAAAATCCACAGTACCCTCCCTTGGAAAAATGACTCCGAAAAATCATGGCATTCGAAACAGATTTTTTCGATTTTTTTCTCACGGGTACGAGTTACGCGGTTGCGGTTGACTTTTTCTTATTCGAAATCAGAATCTCTATAAAATGCACCTAATGGTTTCCTTTTAGCTTGAAATTTTTTTTTCTCGAAAATCCACAGTACCCTCCCTTGAAAAAATGACTCCGAAAAATCATGGCATTCGAAACAGATTTTTTTCGATTTTTTTCTGACAGGTACGAGTTACGCGGTTGCGGTTGACTTTTTCTTATTCGAAATCAGATTCTCTATAAAATGCACCTAATGGTTTCCTTTTAGCTTGAAATTTTTTTTTCTCGAAAATCCACAGTACCCTCCCTTGGAAAAATGACTCCGAAAAATCATGGCATTCGAAACAGATTTTTCTCGATTTTTTTCTGACAGGTACGAGTTACGCGGTTGCGGTTGACTTTTTCTTATTCGAAATCAGATTCTCTATAAAATGCACCTAATGGTTTCCTTTTAGCTTGAAATTATTTTTTCTCGAAAATCCACAGTACCCTCCCTTGGAAAAATGACTCCGAAAAATCATGGCATTCGAAACAGATTTTTTCGATTTTTTTCTCACGGGTACGAGTTACGCGGTTGCGGTTGACTTTTTCTTATTCGAAATCAGATTCTCTATAAAATGCACCTAATGGTTTCCTTTTAGCTTGAAATTATTTTTTCTCGAAAATCCACAGTACCCTCCCTTGGAAAAATGACTCCGAAAAATCATGGCATTCGAAACAGATTTTTTTCGATTTTTTTCTGACAGGTACGAGTTACGCGGTTGCGGTTGACTTTTTCTTATTCGAAATCAGATTCTCTATAAAATGCACCTAATGGTTTCGTTTTAGCTTGAAATTATTTTTTCTCGAAAATCCACAGTACCCTCCCTTGAAAAAATGACTCCGAAAAATCATGGCATTCGAAACAGATTTTTTTCGATTTTTTTCTGACAGGTACGAGTTACGCGGTTGCGGTTGACTTTTTCTTATTCGAAATCAGATTCTCTATAAAATGCACCTAATGGTTTCCTTTTAGCTTGAAATTATTTTTTCTCGAAAATCCGCAGTACCCTCCCTTGGAAAAATGACTCCGAAAAATCATGGCATTCGAAACAGATTTTTTTCGATTTTTTTCTGACAGGTACGAGTTACGCGGTTGCGGTTGACTTTTTCTTATTCGAAATCAGATTCTCTATAAAATGCACCTAATGGTTTCCTTTTAGCTTGAAATTTTTTTTTCTCGAAAATCCACAGTACCCTCCCTTGAAAAAATGACTCCGAAAAATCATGGCATTCGAAACAGATTTTTTTCGATTTTTTTCTGACAGGTACGAGTTACGCGGTTGCGGTTGACTTTTTCTTATTCGAAATCAGATTCTCTATAAAATGCACCTAATGGTTTCCTTTTAGCTTGAAATTTTTTTTTCTCGAAAATCCACAGTACCCTCCCTTGGAAAAATGACTCCGAAAAATCATGGCATTCGAAACAGATTTTTTTCGATTTTTTTCTGACAGGTACGAGTTACGCGGTTGCGGTTGACTTTTTCTTATTCGAAATCAGATTCTCTATAAAATGCACCTAATGGTTTCCTTTTAGCTTGAAATTATTTTTTCTCGAAAATCCACAGTACCCTCCCTTGAAAAAATGACTCCGAAAAATCATGGCATTCGAAACAGATTTTTTTCGATTTTTTTCTGACAGGTACGAGTTACGCGGTTGCGGTTGACTTTTTCTTATTCGAAATCAGATTCTCTATAAAATGCACCTAATGGTTTCCTTTTAGCTTGAAATTATTTTTTCTCGAAAATCCGCAGTACCCTCCCTTGGAAAAATGACTCCGAAAAATCATGGCATTCGAAACAGATTTTTTTCGATTTTTTTCTGACAGGTAGGAGTTACGCGGTTGCGGTTGACTTTTTCTTATTCGAAATCAGATTCTCTATAAAATGCACCTAATGGTTTCCTTTTAGCTTGAAATTTTTTTTTCTCGAAAATCCACAGTACCCTCCCTTGGAAAAATGACTCCGAAAAATCATGGCATTCGAAACAGATTTTTTTCGATTTTTTTCTGACAGGTACGAGTTACGCGGTTGCGGTTGACTTTTTCTTATTCGAAATCAGATTCTCTATAAAATGCACCTAATGGTTTCCTTTTAGCTTGAAATTATTTTTTCTCGAAAATCCACAGTACCCTCCCTTGGAAAAATGACTCCGAAAAATCATGGCATTCGAAACAGATTTTTCTCGATTTTTTTCTGACAGGTACGAGTTACGCGGTTGCGGTTGACTTTTTCTTATTCGAAATCAGATTCTCTATAAAATGCACCTAATGGTTTCCTTTTAGCTTGAAATTATTTTTTCTCGAAAATCCACAGTACCCTCCCTTGGAAAAATGACTCCGAAAAATCATGGCATTCGAAACAGATTTTTTCGATTTTTTTCTCACGGGTACGAGTTACGCGGTTGCGGTTGACTTTTTCTTATTCGAAATCAGATTCTCTATAAAATGCACCTAATGGTTTCCTTTTAGCTTGAAATTTTTTTTTCTCGAAAATCCACAGTACCCTCCCTTGAAAAAATGACTCCGAAAAATCATGGCATTCGAAACAGATTTTTTTCGATTTTTTTCTGACAGGTACGAGTTACGCGGTTGCGGTTGACTTTTTCTTATTCGAAATCAGATTCTCTATAAAATGCACCTAATGGTTTCCTTTTAGCTTGAAATTTTTTTTTCTCGAAAATCCACAGTACCCTCCCTTGGAAAAATGACTCCGAAAAATCATGGCATTCGAAACAGATTTTTTCGATTTTTTTCTCACGGGTACGAGTTACGCGGTTGCGGTTGACTTTTTCTTATTCGAAATCAGATTCTCTATAAAATGCACCTAATGGTTTCCTTTTAGCTTGAAATTATTTTTTCTCGAAAATCCACAGTACCCTCCCTTGGAAAAATGACTCCGAAAAATCATGGCATTCGAAACAGATTTTTTTCGATTTTTTTCTGACAGGTACGAGTTACGCGGTTGCGGTTGACTTTTTCTTATTCGAAATCAGATTCTCTATAAAATGCACCTAATGGTTTCGTTTTAGCTTGAAATTATTTTTTCTCGAAAATCCACAGTACCCTCCCTTGAAAAAATGACTCCGAAAAATCATGGCATTCGAAACAGATTTTTTTCGATTTTTTTCTGACAGGTACGAGTTACGCGGTTGCGGTTGACTTTTTCTTATTCGAAATCAGATTCTCTATAAAATGCACCTAATGGTTTCCTTTTAGCTTGAAATTATTTTTTCTCGAAAATCCGCAGTACCCTCCCTTGGAAAAATGACTCCGAAAAATCATGGCATTCGAAACAGATTTTTTTCGATTTTTTTCTGACAGGTACGAGTTACGCGGTTGCGGTTGACTTTTTCTTATTCGAAATCAGATTCTCTATAAAATGCACCTAATGGTTTCCTTTTAGCTTGAAATTTTTTTTTCTCGAAAATCCACAGTACCCTCCCTTGGAAAAATGACTCCGAAAAATCATGGCATTCGAAACAGATTTTTTCGATTTTTTTCTCACGGGTACGAGTTACGCGGTTGCGGTTGACTTTTTCTTATTCGAAATCAGATTCTCTATAAAATGCACCTAATGGTTTCCTTTTAGCTTGAAATTATTTTTTCTCGAAAATCCACAGTACCCTCCCTTGGAAAAATGACTCCGAAAAATCATGGCATTCGAAACAGATTTTTTCGATTTTTTTCTGACGGGTACGAGTTACGCGGTTGCGGTTGACTTTTTCTTATTCGAAATCAGATTCTCTATAAAATGCACCTAATGGTTTCCTTTTAGCTTGAAATTTTTTTTTCTCGAAAATCCACAGTACCCTCCCTTGAAAAAATGACTCCGAAAAATCATGGCATTCGAAACAGATTTTTTTCGATTTTTTTCTGACAGGTACGAGTTACGCGGTTGCGGTTGACTTTTTCTTATTCGAAATCAGATTCTCTATAAAATGCACCTAATGGTTTCCTTTTAGCTTGAAATTTTTTTTTCTCGAAAATCCACAGTACCCTCCCTTGGAAAAATGACTCCGAAAAATCATGGCATTCGAAACAGATTTTTTCGATTTTTTTCTCACGGGTACGAGTTACGCGGTTGCGGTTGACTTTTTCTTATTCGAAATCAGATTCTCTATAAAATGCACCTAATGGTTTCCTTTTAGCTTGAAATTATTTTTTCTCGAAAATCCACAGTACCCTCCCTTGGAAAAATGACTCCGAAAAATCATGGCATTCGAAACAGATTTTTTTCGATTTTTTTCTGACAGGTACGAGTTACGCGGTTGCGGTTGACTTTTTCTTATTCGAAATCAGATTCTCTATAAAATGCACCTAATGGTTTCGTTTTAGCTTGAAATTATTTTTTCTCGAAAATCCACAGTACCCTCCCTTGAAAAAATGACTCCGAAAAATCATGGCATTCGAAACAGATTTTTTTCGATTTTTTTCTGACAGGTACGAGTTACGCGGTTGCGGTTGACTTTTTCTTATTCGAAATCAGATTCTCTATAAAATGCACCTAATGGTTTCCTTTTAGCTTGAAATTATTTTTTCTCGAAAATCCGCAGTACCCTCCCTTGGAAAAATGACTCCGAAAAATCATGGCATTCGAAACAGATTTTTTTCGATTTTTTTCTGACAGGTACGAGTTACGCGGTTGCGGTTGACTTTTTCTTATTCGAAATCAGATTCTCTATAAAATGCACCTAATGGTTTCCTTTTAGCTTGAAATTTTTTTTTCTCGAAAATCCACAGTACCCTCCCTTGGAAAAATGACTCCGAAAAATCATGGCATTCGAAACAGATTTTTTCGATTTTTTTCTCACGGGTACGAGTTACGCGGTTGCGGTTGACTTTTTCTTATTCGAAATCAGATTCTCTATAAAATGCACCTAATGGTTTCCTTTTAGCTTGAAATTATTTTTTCTCGAAAATCCACAGTACCCTCCCTTGGAAAAATGACTCCGAAAAATCATGGCATTCGAAACAGATTTTTTTCGATTTTTTTCTGACAGGTACGAGTTACGCGGTTGCGGTTGACTTTTTCTTATTCGAAATCAGATTCTCTATAAAATGCACCTAATGGTTTCCTTTTAGCTTGAAATTATTTTTTCTCGAAAATCCACAGTACCCTCCCTTGGAAAAATGACTCCGAAAAATCATGGCATTCGAAACAGATTTTTCTCGATTTTTTTCTGACAGGTACGAGTTACGCGGTTGCGGTTGACTTTTTCTTATTCGAAATCAGATTCTCTATAAAATGCACCTAATGGTTTCCTTTTAGCTTGAAATTATTTTTTCTCGAAAATCCACAGTACCCTCCCTTGGAAAAATGACTCCGAAAAATCATGGCATTCGAAACAGATTTTTTCGATTTTTTTCTCACGGGTACGAGTTACGCGGTTGCGGTTGACTTTTTCTTATTCGAAATCAGATTCTCTATAAAATGCACCTAATGGTTTCCTTTTAGCTTGAAATTTTTTTTTCTCGAAAATCCACAGTACCCTCCCTTGAAAAAATGACTCCGAAAAATCATGGCATTCGAAACAGATTTTTTTCGATTTTTTTCTGACAGGTACGAGTTACGCGGTTGCGGTTGACTTTTTCTTATTCGAAATCAGATTCTCTATAAAATGCACCTAATGGTTTCCTTTTAGCTTGAAATTTTTTTTTCTCGAAAATCCACAGTACCCTCCCTTGGAAAAATGACTCCGAAAAATCATGGCATTCGAAACAGATTTTTTCGATTTTTTTCTCACGGGTACGAGTTACGCGGTTGCGGTTGACTTTTTCTTATTCGAAATCAGATTCTCTATAAAATGCACCTAATGGTTTCCTTTTAGCTTGAAATTATTTTTTCTCGAAAATCCACAGTACCCTCCCTTGGAAAAATGACTCCGAAAAATCATGGCATTCGAAACAGATTTTTTTCGATTTTTTTCTGACAGGTACGAGTTACGCGGTTGCGGTTGACTTTTTCTTATTCGAAATCAGATTCTCTATAAAATGCACCTAATGGTTTCGTTTTAGCTTGAAATTATTTTTTCTCGAAAATCCACAGTACCCTCCCTTGAAAAAATGACTCCGAAAAATCATGGCATTCGAAACAGATTTTTTTCGATTTTTTTCTGACAGGTACGAGTTACGCGGTTGCGGTTGACTTTTTCTTATTCGAAATCAGATTCTCTATAAAATGCACCTAATGGTTTCCTTTTAGCTTGAAATTATTTTTTCTCGAAAATCCGCAGTACCCTCCCTTGGAAAAATGACTCCGAAAAATCATGGCATTCGAAACAGATTTTTTTCGATTTTTTTCTGACAGGTACGAGTTACGCGGTTGCGGTTGACTTTTTCTTATTCGAAATCAGATTCTCTATAAAATGCACCTAATGGTTTCCTTTTAGCTTGAAATTTTTTTTTCTCGAAAATCCACAGTACCCTCCCTTGGAAAAATGACTCCGAAAAATCATGGCATTCGAAACAGATTTTTTCGATTTTTTTCTCACGGGTACGAGTTACGCGGTTGCGGTTGACTTTTTCTTATTCGAAATCAGATTCTCTATAAAATGCACCTAATGGTTTCCTTTTAGCTTGAAATTATTTTTTCTCGAAAATCCACAGTACCCTCCCTTGGAAAAATGACTCCGAAAAATCATGGCATTCGAAACAGATTTTTTCGATTTTTTTCTCACGGGTACGAGTTACGCGGTTGCGGTTGACTTTTTCTTATTCGAAATCAGATTCTCTATAAAATGCACCTAATGGTTTCCTTTTAGCTTGAAATTATTTTTTCTCGAAAATCCACAGTACCCTCCCTTGGAAAAATGACTCCGAAAAATCATGGCATTCGAAACAGATTTTTTTCGATTTTTTTCTGACAGGTACGAGTTACGCGGTTGCGGTTGACTTTTTCTTATTCGAAATCAGATTCTCTATAAAATGCACCTAATGGTTTCCTTTTAGCTTGAAATTATTTTTTCTCGAAAATCCACAGTACCCTCCCTTGGAAAAATGACTCCGAAAAATCATGGCATTCGAAACAGATTTTTTCGATTTTTTTCTCACGGGTACGAGTTACGCGGTTGCGGTTGACTTTTTCTTATTCGAAATCAGATTCTCTATAAAATGCACCTAATGGTTTCCTTTTAGCTTGAAATTATTTTTTCTCGAAAATCCACAGTACCCTCCCTTGGAAAAATGACTCCGAAAAATCATGGCATTCGAAACAGATTTTTTTCGATTTTTTTCTGACAGGTACGAGTTACGCGGTTGCGGTTGACTTTTTCTTATTCGAAATCAGATTCTCTATAAAATGCACCTAATGGTTTCGTTTTAGCTTGAAATTATTTTTTCTCGAAAATCCACAGTACCCTCCCTTGAAAAAATGACTCCGAAAAATCATGGCATTCGAAACAGATTTTTTTCGATTTTTTTCTGACAGGTACGAGTTACGCGGTTGCGGTTGACTTTTTCTTATTCGAAATCAGATTCTCTATAAAATGCACCTAATGGTTTCCTTTTAGCTTGAAATTATTTTTTCTCGAAAATCCGCAGTACCCTCCCTTGGAAAAATGACTCCGAAAAATCATGGCATTCGAAACAGATTTTTTTCGATTTTTTTCTGACAGGTACGAGTTACGCGGTTGCGGTTGACTTTTTCTTATTCGAAATCAGATTCTCTATAAAATGCACCTAATGGTTTCCTTTTAGCTTGAAATTTTTTTTTCTCGAAAATCCACAGTACCCTCCCTTGGAAAAATGACTCCGAAAAATCATGGCATTCGAAACAGATTTTTTCGATTTTTTTCTCACGGGTACGAGTTACGCGGTTGCGGTTGACTTTTTCTTATTCGAAATCAGATTCTCTATAAAATGCACCTAATGGTTTCCTTTTAGCTTGAAATTATTTTTTCTCGAAAATCCACAGTACCCTCCCTTGGAAAAATGACTCCGAAAAATCATGGCATTCGAAACAGATTTTTTCGATTTTTTTCTGACGGGTACGAGTTACGCGGTTGCGGTTGACTTTTTCTTATTCGAAATCAGATTCTCTATAAAATGCACCTAATGGTTTCCTTTTAGCTTGAAATTTTTTTTTCTCGAAAATCCACAGTACCCTCCCTTGAAAAAATGACTCCGAAAAATCATGGCATTCGAAACAGATTTTTTTCGATTTTTTTCTGACAGGTACGAGTTACGCGGTTGCGGTTGACTTTTTCTTATTCGAAATCAGATTCTCTATAAAATGCACCTAATGGTTTCCTTTTAGCTTGAAATTTTTTTTTCTCGAAAATCCACAGTACCCTCCCTTGGAAAAATGACTCCGAAAAATCATGGCATTCGAAACAGATTTTTTCGATTTTTTTCTCACGGGTACGAGTTACGCGGTTGCGGTTGACTTTTTCTTATTCGAAATCAGATTCTCTATAAAATGCACCTAATGGTTTCCTTTTAGCTTGAAATTATTTTTTCTCGAAAATCCACAGTACCCTCCCTTGGAAAAATGACTCCGAAAAATCATGGCATTCGAAACAGATTTTTTTCGATTTTTTTCTGACAGGTACGAGTTACGCGGTTGCGGTTGACTTTTTCTTATTCGAAATCAGATTCTCTATAAAATGCACCTAATGGTTTCGTTTTAGCTTGAAATTATTTTTTCTCGAAAATCCACAGTACCCTCCCTTGAAAAAATGACTCCGAAAAATCATGGCATTCGAAACAGATTTTTTTCGATTTTTTTCTGACAGGTACGAGTTACGCGGTTGCGGTTGACTTTTTCTTATTCGAAATCAGATTCTCTATAAAATGCACCTAATGGTTTCCTTTTAGCTTGAAATTATTTTTTCTCGAAAATCCGCAGTACCCTCCCTTGGAAAAATGACTCCGAAAAATCATGGCATTCGAAACAGATTTTTTTCGATTTTTTTCTGACAGGTACGAGTTACGCGGTTGCGGTTGACTTTTTCTTATTCGAAATCAGATTCTCTATAAAATGCACCTAATGGTTTCCTTTTAGCTTGAAATTTTTTTTTCTCGAAAATCCACAGTACCCTCCCTTGGAAAAATGACTCCGAAAAATCATGGCATTCGAAACAGATTTTTTCGATTTTTTTCTCACGGGTACGAGTTACGCGGTTGCGGTTGACTTTTTCTTATTCGAAATCAGATTCTCTATAAAATGCACCTAATGGTTTCCTTTTAGCTTGAAATTATTTTTTCTCGAAAATCCACAGTACCCTCCCTTGGAAAAATGACTCCGAAAAATCATGGCATTCGAAACAGATTTTTTTCGATTTTTTTCTGACAGGTACGAGTTACGCGGTTGCGGTTGACTTTTTCTTATTCGAAATCAGATTCTCTATAAAATGCACCTAATGGTTTCCTTTTAGCTTGAAATTATTTTTTCTCGAAAATCCACAGTACCCTCCCTTGGAAAAATGACTCCGAAAAATCATGGCATTCGAAACAGATTTTTTTCGATTTTTTTCTGACAGGTACGAGTTACGCGGTTGCGGTTGACTTTTTCTTATTCGAAATCAGATTCTCTATAAAATGCACCTAATGGTTTCGTTTTAGCTTGAAATTATTTTTTCTCGAAAATCCACAGTACCCTCCCTTGAAAAAATGACTCCGAAAAATCATGGCATTCGAAACAGATTTTTTTCGATTTTTTTCTGACAGGTACGAGTTACGCGGTTGCGGTTGACTTTTTCTTATTCGAAATCAGATTCTCTATAAAATGCACCTAATGGTTTCCTTTTAGCTTGAAATTATTTTTTCTCGAAAATCCGCAGTACCCTCCCTTGGAAAAATGACTCCGAAAAATCATGGCATTCGAAACAGATTTTTTTCGATTTTTTTCTGACAGGTACGAGTTACGCGGTTGCGGTTGACTTTTTCTTATTCGAAATCAGATTCTCTATAAAATGCACCTAATGGTTTCCTTTTAGCTTGAAATTTTTTTTTCTCGAAAATCCACAGTACCCTCCCTTGGAAAAATGACTCCGAAAAATCATGGCATTCGAAACAGATTTTTTCGATTTTTTTCTCACGGGTACGAGTTACGCGGTTGCGGTTGACTTTTTCTTATTCGAAATCAGATTCTCTATAAAATGCACCTAATGGTTTCCTTTTAGCTTGAAATTATTTTTTCTCGAAAATCCACAGTACCCTCCCTTGGAAAAATGACTCCGAAAAATCATGGCATTCGAAACAGATTTTTTCGATTTTTTTCTGACGGGTACGAGTTACGCGGTTGCGGTTGACTTTTTCTTATTCGAAATCAGATTCTCTATAAAATGCACCTAATGGTTTCCTTTTAGCTTGAAATTTTTTTTTCTCGAAAATCCACAGTACCCTCCCTTGAAAAAATGACTCCGAAAAATCATGGCATTCGAAACAGATTTTTTTCGATTTTTTTCTGACAGGTACGAGTTACGCGGTTGCGGTTGACTTTTTCTTATTCGAAATCAGATTCTCTATAAAATGCACCTAATGGTTTCCTTTTAGCTTGAAATTTTTTTTTCTCGAAAATCCACAGTACCCTCCCTTGGAAAAATGACTCCGAAAAATCATGGCATTCGAAACAGATTTTTTCGATTTTTTTCTCACGGGTACGAGTTACGCGGTTGCGGTTGACTTTTTCTTATTCGAAATCAGATTCTCTATAAAATGCACCTAATGGTTTCCTTTTAGCTTGAAATTATTTTTTCTCGAAAATCCACAGTACCCTCCCTTGGAAAAATGACTCCGAAAAATCATGGCATTCGAAACAGATTTTTTTCGATTTTTTTCTGACAGGTACGAGTTACGCGGTTGCGGTTGACTTTTTCTTATTCGAAATCAGATTCTCTATAAAATGCACCTAATGGTTTCGTTTTAGCTTGAAATTATTTTTTCTCGAAAATCCACAGTACCCTCCCTTGAAAAAATGACTCCGAAAAATCATGGCATTCGAAACAGATTTTTTTCGATTTTTTTCTGACAGGTACGAGTTACGCGGTTGCGGTTGACTTTTTCTTATTCGAAATCAGATTCTCTATAAAATGCACCTAATGGTTTCCTTTTAGCTTGAAATTATTTTTTCTCGAAAATCCGCAGTACCCTCCCTTGGAAAAATGACTCCGAAAAATCATGGCATTCGAAACAGATTTTTTTCGATTTTTTTCTGACAGGTACGAGTTACGCGGTTGCGGTTGACTTTTTCTTATTCGAAATCAGATTCTCTATAAAATGCACCTAATGGTTTCCTTTTAGCTTGAAATTTTTTTTTCTCGAAAATCCACAGTACCCTCCCTTGGAAAAATGACTCCGAAAAATCATGGCATTCGAAACAGATTTTTTCGATTTTTTTCTCACGGGTACGAGTTACGCGGTTGCGGTTGACTTTTTCTTATTCGAAATCAGATTCTCTATAAAATGCACCTAATGGTTTCCTTTTAGCTTGAAATTATTTTTTCTCGAAAATCCACAGTACCCTCCCTTGGAAAAATGACTCCGAAAAATCATGGCATTCGAAACAGATTTTTTTCGATTTTTTTCTGACAGGTACGAGTTACGCGGTTGCGGTTGACTTTTTCTTATTCGAAATCAGATTCTCTATAAAATGCACCTAATGGTTTCCTTTTAGCTTGAAATTATTTTTTCTCGAAAATCCACAGTACCCTCCCTTGGAAAAATGACTCCGAAAAATCATGGCATTCGAAACAGATTTTTCTCGATTTTTTTCTGACAGGTACGAGTTACGCGGTTGCGGTTGACTTTTTCTTATTCGAAATCAGATTCTCTATAAAATGCACCTAATGGTTTCCTTTTAGCTTGAAATTATTTTTTCTCGAAAATCCACAGTACCCTCCCTTGGAAAAATGACTCCGAAAAATCATGGCATTCGAAACAGATTTTTTCGATTTTTTTCTCACGGGTACGAGTTACGCGGTTGCGGTTGACTTTTTCTTATTCGAAATCAGATTCTCTATAAAATGCACCTAATGGTTTCCTTTTAGCTTGAAATTTTTTTTTCTCGAAAATCCACAGTACCCTCCCTTGAAAAAATGACTCCGAAAAATCATGGCATTCGAAACAGATTTTTTTCGATTTTTTTCTGACAGGTACGAGTTACGCGGTTGCGGTTGACTTTTTCTTATTCGAAATCAGATTCTCTATAAAATGCACCTAATGGTTTCCTTTTAGCTTGAAATTTTTTTTTCTCGAAAATCCACAGTACCCTCCCTTGGAAAAATGACTCCGAAAAATCATGGCATTCGAAACAGATTTTTTCGATTTTTTTCTCACGGGTACGAGTTACGCGGTTGCGGTTGACTTTTTCTTATTCGAAATCAGATTCTCTATAAAATGCACCTAATGGTTTCCTTTTAGCTTGAAATTTTTTTTTCTCGAAAATCCACAGTACCCTCCCTTGGAAAAATGACTCCGAAAAATCATGGCATTCGAAACAGATTTTTTCGATTTTTTTCTGACGGGTACGAGTTACGCGGTTGCGGTTGACTTTTTCTTATTCGAAATCAGATTCTCTATAAAATGCACCTAATGGTTTCCTTTTAGCTTGAAATTATTTTTTCTCGAAAATCCGCAGTACCCTCCCTTGGAAAAATGACTCCGAAAAATCATGGCATTCGAAACAGATTTTTTTCGATTTTTTTCTGACAGGTACGAGTTACGCGGTTGCGGTTGACTTTTTCTTATTCGAAATCAGATTCTCTATAAAATGCACCTAATGGTTTCCTTTTAGCTTGAAATTTTTTTTTCTCGAAAATCCACAGTACCCTCCCTTGGAAAAATGACTCCGAAAAATCATGGCATTCGAAACAGATTTTTTCGATTTTTTTCTCACGGGTACGAGTTACGCGGTTGCGGTTGACTTTTTCTTATTCGAAATCAGATTCTCTATAAAATGCACCTAATGGTTTCCTTTTAGCTTGAAATTATTTTTTCTCGAAAATCCACAGTACCCTCCCTTGGAAAAATGACTCCGAAAAATCATGGCATTCGAAACAGATTTTTTTCGATTTTTTTCTGACAGGTACGAGTTACGCGGTTGCGGTTGACTTTTTCTTATTCGAAATCAGATTCTCTATAAAATGCACCTAATGGTTTCCTTTTAGCTTGAAATTATTTTTTCTCGAAAATCCACAGTACCCTCCCTTGGAAAAATGACTCCGAAAAATCATGGCATTCGAAACAGATTTTTTTCGATTTTTTTCTGACAGGTACGAGTTACGCGGTTGCGGTTGACTTTTTCTTATTCGAAATCAGATTCTCTATAAAATGCACCTAATGGTTTCGTTTTAGCTTGAAATTATTTTTTCTCGAAAATCCACAGTACCCTCCCTTGAAAAAATGACTCCGAAAAATCATGGCATTCGAAACAGATTTTTTTCGATTTTTTTCTGACAGGTACGAGTTACGCGGTTGCGGTTGACTTTTTCTTATTCGAAATCAGATTCTCTATAAAATGCACCTAATGGTTTCCTTTTAGCTTGAAATTATTTTTTCTCGAAAATCCGCAGTACCCTCCCTTGGAAAAATGACTCCGAAAAATCATGGCATTCGAAACAGATTTTTTTCGATTTTTTTCTGACAGGTACGAGTTACGCGGTTGCGGTTGACTTTTTCTTATTCGAAATCAGATTCTCTATAAAATGCACCTAATGGTTTCCTTTTAGCTTGAAATTTTTTTTTCTCGAAAATCCACAGTACCCTCCCTTGGAAAAATGACTCCGAAAAATCATGGCATTCGAAACAGATTTTTTCGATTTTTTTCTCACGGGTACGAGTTACGCGGTTGCGGTTGACTTTTTCTTATTCGAAATCAGATTCTCTATAAAATGCACCTAATGGTTTCCTTTTAGCTTGAAATTATTTTTTCTCGAAAATCCACAGTACCCTCCCTTGGAAAAATGACTCCGAAAAATCATGGCATTCGAAACAGATTTTTTCGATTTTTTTCTGACGGGTACGAGTTACGCGGTTGCGGTTGACTTTTTCTTATTCGAAATCAGATTCTCTATAAAATGCACCTAATGGTTTCCTTTTAGCTTGAAATTTTTTTTTCTCGAAAATCCACAGTACCCTCCCTTGAAAAAATGACTCCGAAAAATCATGGCATTCGAAACAGATTTTTTTCGATTTTTTTCTGACAGGTACGAGTTACGCGGTTGCGGTTGACTTTTTCTTATTCGAAATCAGATTCTCTATAAAATGCACCTAATGGTTTCCTTTTAGCTTGAAATTTTTTTTTCTCGAAAATCCACAGTACCCTCCCTTGGAAAAATGACTCCGAAAAATCATGGCATTCGAAACAGATTTTTTCGATTTTTTTCTCACGGGTACGAGTTACGCGGTTGCGGTTGACTTTTTCTTATTCGAAATCAGATTCTCTATAAAATGCACCTAATGGTTTCCTTTTAGCTTGAAATTATTTTTTCTCGAAAATCCACAGTACCCTCCCTTGGAAAAATGACTCCGAAAAATCATGGCATTCGAAACAGATTTTTTTCGATTTTTTTCTGACAGGTACGAGTTACGCGGTTGCGGTTGACTTTTTCTTATTCGAAATCAGATTCTCTATAAAATGCACCTAATGGTTTCGTTTTAGCTTGAAATTATTTTTTCTCGAAAATCCACAGTACCCTCCCTTGAAAAAATGACTCCGAAAAATCATGGCATTCGAAACAGATTTTTTTCGATTTTTTTCTGACAGGTACGAGTTACGCGGTTGCGGTTGACTTTTTCTTATTCGAAATCAGATTCTCTATAAAATGCACCTAATGGTTTCCTTTTAGCTTGAAATTATTTTTTCTCGAAAATCCGCAGTACCCTCCCTTGGAAAAATGACTCCGAAAAATCATGGCATTCGAAACAGATTTTTTTCGATTTTTTTCTGACAGGTACGAGTTACGCGGTTGCGGTTGACTTTTTCTTATTCGAAATCAGATTCTCTATAAAATGCACCTAATGGTTTCCTTTTAGCTTGAAATTTTTTTTTCTCGAAAATCCACAGTACCCTCCCTTGGAAAAATGACTCCGAAAAATCATGGCATTCGAAACAGATTTTTTCGATTTTTTTCTCACGGGTACGAGTTACGCGGTTGCGGTTGACTTTTTCTTATTCGAAATCAGATTCTCTATAAAATGCACCTAATGGTTTCCTTTTAGCTTGAAATTATTTTTTCTCGAAAATCCACAGTACCCTCCCTTGGAAAAATGACTCCGAAAAATCATGGCATTCGAAACAGATTTTTTTCGATTTTTTTCTGACAGGTACGAGTTACGCGGTTGCGGTTGACTTTTTCTTATTCGAAATCAGATTCTCTATAAAATGCACCTAATGGTTTCCTTTTAGCTTGAAATTATTTTTTCTCGAAAATCCACAGTACCCTCCCTTGGAAAAATGACTCCGAAAAATCATGGCATTCGAAACAGATTTTTCTCGATTTTTTTCTGACAGGTACGAGTTACGCGGTTGCGGTTGACTTTTTCTTATTCGAAATCAGATTCTCTATAAAATGCACCTAATGGTTTCCTTTTAGCTTGAAATTATTTTTTCTCGAAAATCCACAGTACCCTCCCTTGGAAAAATGACTCCGAAAAATCATGGCATTCGAAACAGATTTTTTCGATTTTTTTCTCACGGGTACGAGTTACGCGGTTGCGGTTGACTTTTTCTTATTCGAAATCAGATTCTCTATAAAATGCACCTAATGGTTTCCTTTTAGCTTGAAATTTTTTTTTCTCGAAAATCCACAGTACCCTCCCTTGAAAAAATGACTCCGAAAAATCATGGCATTCGAAACAGATTTTTTTCGATTTTTTTCTGACAGGTACGAGTTACGCGGTTGCGGTTGACTTTTTCTTATTCGAAATCAGATTCTCTATAAAATGCACCTAATGGTTTCCTTTTAGCTTGAAATTTTTTTTTCTCGAAAATCCACAGTACCCTCCCTTGGAAAAATGACTCCGAAAAATCATGGCATTCGAAACAGATTTTTTCGATTTTTTTCTCACGGGTACGAGTTACGCGGTTGCGGTTGACTTTTTCTTATTCGAAATCAGATTCTCTATAAAATGCACCTAATGGTTTCCTTTTAGCTTGAAATTATTTTTTCTCGAAAATCCACAGTACCCTCCCTTGGAAAAATGACTCCGAAAAATCATGGCATTCGAAACAGATTTTTTTCGATTTTTTTCTGACAGGTACGAGTTACGCGGTTGCGGTTGACTTTTTCTTATTCGAAATCAGATTCTCTATAAAATGCACCTAATGGTTTCGTTTTAGCTTGAAATTATTTTTTCTCGAAAATCCACAGTACCCTCCCTTGAAAAAATGACTCCGAAAAATCATGGCATTCGAAACAGATTTTTTTCGATTTTTTTCTGACAGGTACGAGTTACGCGGTTGCGGTTGACTTTTTCTTATTCGAAATCAGATTCTCTATAAAATGCACCTAATGGTTTCCTTTTAGCTTGAAATTATTTTTTCTCGAAAATCCGCAGTACCCTCCCTTGGAAAAATGACTCCGAAAAATCATGGCATTCGAAACAGATTTTTTTCGATTTTTTTCTGACAGGTACGAGTTACGCGGTTGCGGTTGACTTTTTCTTATTCGAAATCAGATTCTCTATAAAATGCACCTAATGGTTTCCTTTTAGCTTGAAATTTTTTTTTCTCGAAAATCCACAGTACCCTCCCTTGGAAAAATGACTCCGAAAAATCATGGCATTCGAAACAGATTTTTTCGATTTTTTTCTCACGGGTACGAGTTACGCGGTTGCGGTTGACTTTTTCTTATTCGAAATCAGATTCTCTATAAAATGCACCTAATGGTTTCCTTTTAGCTTGAAATTATTTTTTCTCGAAAATCCACAGTACCCTCCCTTGGAAAAATGACTCCGAAAAATCATGGCATTCGAAACAGATTTTTTCGATTTTTTTCTCACGGGTACGAGTTACGCGGTTGCGGTTGACTTTTTCTTATTCGAAATCAGATTCTCTATAAAATGCACCTAATGGTTTCCTTTTAGCTTGAAATTATTTTTTCTCGAAAATCCACAGTACCCTCCCTTGGAAAAATGACTCCGAAAAATCATGGCATTCGAAACAGATTTTTTTCGATTTTTTTCTGACAGGTACGAGTTACGCGGTTGCGGTTGACTTTTTCTTATTCGAAATCAGATTCTCTATAAAATGCACCTAATGGTTTCCTTTTAGCTTGAAATTATTTTTTCTCGAAAATCCACAGTACCCTCCCTTGGAAAAATGACTCCGAAAAATCATGGCATTCGAAACAGATTTTTTCGATTTTTTTCTCACGGGTACGAGTTACGCGGTTGCGGTTGACTTTTTCTTATTCGAAATCAGATTCTCTATAAAATGCACCTAATGGTTTCCTTTTAGCTTGAAATTATTTTTTCTCGAAAATCCACAGTACCCTCCCTTGGAAAAATGACTCCGAAAAATCATGGCATTCGAAACAGATTTTTTTCGATTTTTTTCTGACAGGTACGAGTTACGCGGTTGCGGTTGACTTTTTCTTATTCGAAATCAGATTCTCTATAAAATGCACCTAATGGTTTCGTTTTAGCTTGAAATTATTTTTTCTCGAAAATCCACAGTACCCTCCCGTGAAAAAATGACTCCGAAAAATCATGGCATTCGAAACAGATTTTTTTCGATTTTTTTCTGACAGGTACGAGTTACGCGGTTGCGGTTGACTTTTTCTTATTCGAAATCAGATTCTCTATAAAATGCACCTAATGGTTTCCTTTTAGCTTGAAATTATTTTTTCTCGAAAATCCGCAGTACCCTCCCTTGGAAAAATGACTCCGAAAAATCATGGCATTCGAAACAGATTTTTTTCGATTTTTTTCTGACAGGTACGAGTTACGCGGTTGCGGTTGACTTTTTCTTATTCGAAATCAGATTCTCTATAAAATGCACCTAATGGTTTCCTTTTAGCTTGAAATTTTTTTTTCTCGAAAATCCACAGTACCCTCCCTTGGAAAAATGACTCCGAAAAATCATGGCATTCGAAACAGATTTTTTCGATTTTTTTCTCACGGGTACGAGTTACGCGGTTGCGGTTGACTTTTTCTTATTCGAAATCAGATTCTCTATAAAATGCACCTAATGGTTTCCTTTTAGCTTGAAATTATTTTTTCTCGAAAATCCACAGTACCCTCCCTTGGAAAAATGACTCCGAAAAATCATGGCATTCGAAACAGATTTTTTTCGATTTTTTTCTGACAGGTACGAGTTACGCGGTTGCGGTTGACTTTTTCTTATTCGAAATCAGATTCTCTATAAAATGCACCTAATGGTTTCCTTTTAGCTTGAAATTATTTTTTCTCGAAAATCCACAGTACCCTCCCTTGAAAAAATGACTCCGAAAAATCATGGCATTCGAAACAGATTTTTTTCGATTTTTTTCTGACAGGTACGAGTTACGCGGTTGCGGTTGACTTTTTCTTATTCGAAATCAGATTCTCTATAAAATGCACCTAATGGTTTCCTTTTAGCTTGAAATTATTTTTTCTCGAAAATCCGCAGTACCCTCCCTTGGAAAAATGACTCCGAAAAATCATGGCATTCGAAACAGATTTTTTTCGATTTTTTTCTGACAGGTACGAGTTACGCGGTTGCGGTTGACTTTTTCTTATTCGAAATCAGATTCTCTATAAAATGCACCTAATGGTTTCCTTTTAGCTTGAAATTATTTTTTCTCGAAAATCCACAGTACCCTCCCTTGGAAAAATGACTCCGAAAAATCATGGCATTCGAAACAGATTTTTCTCGATTTTTTTCTGACAGGTACGAGTTACGCGGTTGCGGTTGACTTTTTCTTATTCGAAATCAGATTCTCTATAAAATGCACCTAATGGTTTCCTTTTAGCTTGAAATTATTTTTTCTCGAAAATCCACAGTACCCTCCCTTGGAAAAATGACTCCGAAAAATCATGGCATTCGAAACAGATTTTTTCGATTTTTTTCTCACGGGTACGAGTTACGCGGTTGCGGTTGACTTTTTCTTATTCGAAATCAGATTCTCTATAAAATGCACCTGATGGTTTCCTTTTAGCTTGAAATTTTTTTTTCTCGAAAATCCACAGTACCCTCCCTTGAAAAAATGACTCCGAAAAATCATGGCATTCGAAACAGATTTTTTTCGATTTTTTTCTGACAGGTACGAGTTACGCGGTTGCGGTTGACTTTTTCTTATTCGAAATCAGATTCTCTATAAAATGCACCTAATGGTTTCCTTTTAGCTTGAAATTATTTTTTCTCGAAAATCCGCAGTACCCTCCCTTGGAAAAATGACTCCGAAAAATCATGGCATTCGAAACAGATTTTTTTCGATTTTTTTCTGACAGGTACGAGTTACGCGGTTGCGGTTGACTTTTTCTTATTCGAAATCAGATTCTCTATAAAATGCACCTAATGGTTTCCTTTTAGCTTGAAATTTTTTTTTCTCGAAAATCCACAGTACCCTCCCTTGGAAAAATGACTCCGAAAAATCATGGCATTCGAAACAGATTTTTTCGATTTTTTTCTCACGGGTACGAGTTACGCGGTTGCGGTTGACTTTTTCTTATTCGAAATCAGATTCTCTATAAAATGCACCTAATGGTTTCCTTTTAGCTTGAAATTATTTTTTCTCGAAAATCCACAGTACCCTCCCTTGGAAAAATGACTCCGAAAAATCATGGCATTCGAAACAGATTTTTTTCGATTTTTTTCTGACAGGTACGAGTTACGCGGTTGCGGTTGACTTTTTCTTATTCGAAATCAGATTCTCTATAAAATGCACCTAATGGTTTCCTTTTAGCTTGAAATTATTTTTTCTCGAAAATCCACAGTACCCTCCCTTGAAAAAATGACTCCGAAAAATCATGGCATTCGAAACAGATTTTTTTCGATTTTTTTCTGACAGGTACGAGTTACGCGGTTGCGGTTGACTTTTTCTTATTCGAAATCAGATTCTCTATAAAATGCACCTAATGGTTTCCTTTTAGCTTGAAATTATTTTTTCTCGAAAATCCGCAGTACCCTCCCTTGGAAAAATGACTCCGAAAAATCATGGCATTCGAAACAGATTTTTTTCGATTTTTTTCTGACAGGTACGAGTTACGCGGTTGCGGTTGACTTTTTCTTATTCGAAATCAGATTCTCTATAAAATGCACCTAATGGTTTCCTTTTAGCTTGAAATTTTTTTTTCTCGAAAATCCACAGTACCCTCCCTTGGAAAAATGACTCCGAAAAATCATGGCATTCGAAACAGATTTTTTTCGATTTTTTTCTGACAGGTACGAGTTACGCGGTTGCGGTTGACTTTTTCTTATTCGAAATCAGATTCTCTATAAAATGCACCTAATGGTTTCCTTTTAGCTTGAAATTATTTTTTCTCGAAAATCCACAGTACCCTCCCTTGGAAAAATGACTCCGAAAAATCATGGCATTCGAAACAGATTTTTCTCGATTTTTTTCTGACAGGTACGAGTTACGCGGTTGCGGTTGACTTTTTCTTATTCGAAATCAGATTCTCTATAAAATGCACCTAATGGTTTCCTTTTAGCTTGAAATTATTTTTTCTCGAAAATCCACAGTACCCTCCCTTGGAAAAATGACTCCGAAAAATCATGGCATTCGAAACAGATTTTTTCGATTTTTTTCTCACGGGTACGAGTTACGCGGTTGCGGTTGACTTTTTCTTATTCGAAATCAGATTCTCTATAAAATGCACCTAATGGTTTCCTTTTAGCTTGAAATTTTTTTTTCTCGAAAATCCACAGTACCCTCCCTTGGAAAAATGACTCCGAAAAATCATGGCATTCGAAACAGATTTTTTCGATTTTTTTCTCACGGGTACGAGTTACGCGGTTGCGGTTGACTTTTTCTTATTCGAAATCAGATTCTCTATAAAATGCACCTAATGGTTTCCTTTTAGCTTGAAATTATTTTTTCTCGAAAATCCACAGTACCCTCCCTTGGAAAAATGACTCCGAAAAATCATGGCATTCGAAACAGATTTTTTTCGATTTTTTTCTGACAGGTACGAGTTACGCGGTTGCGGTTGACTTTTTCTTATTCGAAATCAGATTCTCTATAAAATGCACCTAATGGTTTCCTTTTAGCTTGAAATTATTTTTTCTCGAAAATCCACAGTACCCTCCCTTGAAAAAATGACTCCGAAAAATCATGGCATTCGAAACAGATTTTTTTCGATTTTTTTCTGACAGGTACGAGTTACGCGGTTGCGGTTGACTTTTTCTTATTCGAAATCAGATTCTCTATAAAATGCACCTAATGGTTTCCTTTTAGCTTGAAATTATTTTTTCTCGAAAATCCGCAGTACCCTCCCTTGGAAAAATGACTCCGAAAAATCATGGCATTCGAAACAGATTTTTTTCGATTTTTTTCTGACAGGTACGAGTTACGCGGTTGCGGTTGACTTTTTCTTATTCGAAATCAGATTCTCTATAAAATGCACCTAATGGTTTCCTTTTAGCTTGAAATTTTTTTTTCTCGAAAATCCACAGTACCCTCCCTTGGAAAAATGACTCCGAAAAATCATGGCATTCGAAACAGATTTTTTTCGATTTTTTTCTGACAGGTACGAGTTACGCGGTTGCGGTTGACTTTTTCTTATTCGAAATCAGATTCTCTATAAAATGCACCTAATGGTTTCCTTTTAGCTTGAAATTATTTTTTCTCGAAAATCCACAGTACCCTCCCTTGGAAAAATGACTCCGAAAAATCATGGCATTCGAAACAGATTTTTCTCGATTTTTTTCTGACAGGTACGAGTTACGCGGTTGCGGTTGACTTTTTCTTATTCGAAATCAGATTCTCTATAAAATGCACCTAATGGTTTCCTTTTAGCTTGAAATTATTTTTTCTCGAAAATCCACAGTACCCTCCCTTGGAAAAATGACTCCGAAAAATCATGGCATTCGAAACAGATTTTTTCGATTTTTTTCTCACGGGTACGAGTTACGCGGTTGCGGTTGACTTTTTCTTATTCGAAATCAGATTCTCTATAAAATGCACCTAATGGTTTCCTTTTAGCTTGAAATTATTTTTTCTCGAAAATCCACAGTACCCTCCCTTGGAAAAATGACTCCGAAAAATCATGGCATTCGAAACAGATTTTTTTCGATTTTTTTCTGACAGGTACGAGTTACGCGGTTGCGGTTGACTTTTTCTTATTCGAAATCAGATTCTCTATAAAATGCACCTAATGGTTTCGTTTTAGCTTGAAATTATTTTTTCTCGAAAATCCACAGTACCCTCCCTTGAAAAAATGACTCCGAAAAATCATGGCATTCGAAACAGATTTTTTTCGATTTTTTTCTGACAGGTACGAGTTACGCGGTTGCGGTTGACTTTTTCTTATTCGAAATCAGATTCTCTATAAAATGCACCTAATGGTTTCCTTTTAGCTTGAAATTATTTTTTCTCGAAAATCCGCAGTACCCTCCCTTGGAAAAATGACTCCGAAAAATCATGGCATTCGAAACAGATTTTTTTCGATTTTTTTCTGACAGGTACGAGTTACGCGGTTGCGGTTGACTTTTTCTTATTCGAAATCAGATTCTCTATAAAATGCACCTAATGGTTTCCTTTTAGCTTGAAATTTTTTTTTCTCGAAAATCCACAGTACCCTCCCTTGGAAAAATGACTCCGAAAAATCATGGCATTCGAAACAGATTTTTTCGATTTTTTTCTCACGGGTACGAGTTACGCGGTTGCGGTTGACTTTTTCTTATTCGAAATCAGATTCTCTATAAAATGCACCTAATGGTTTCCTTTTAGCTTGAAATTATTTTTTCTCGAAAATCCACAGTACCCTCCCTTGGAAAAATGACTCCGAAAAATCATGGCATTCGAAACAGATTTTTTTCGATTTTTTTCTGACAGGTACGAGTTACGCGGTTGCGGTTGACTTTTTCTTATTCGAAATCAGATTCTCTATAAAATGCACCTAATGGTTTCCTTTTAGCTTGAAATTATTTTTTCTCGAAAATCCACAGTACCCTCCCTTGAAAAAATGACTCCGAAAAATCATGGCATTCGAAACAGATTTTTTTCGATTTTTTTCTGACAGGTACGAGTTACGCGGTTGCGGTTGACTTTTTCTTATTCGAAATCAGATTCTCTATAAAATGCACCTAATGGTTTCCTTTTAGCTTGAAATTATTTTTTCTCGAAAATCCGCAGTACCCTCCCTTGGAAAAATGACTCCGAAAAATCATGGCATTCGAAACAGATTTTTTTCGATTTTTTTCTGACAGGTACGAGTTACGCGGTTGCGGTTGACTTTTTCTTATTCGAAATCAGATTCTCTATAAAATGCACCTAATGGTTTCCTTTTAGCTTGAAATTTTTTTTTCTCGAAAATCCACAGTACCCTCCCTTGGAAAAATGACTCCGAAAAATCATGGCATTCGAAACAGATTTTTTTCGATTTTTTTCTGACAGGTACGAGTTACGCGGTTGCGGTTGACTTTTTCTTATTCGAAATCAGATTCTCTATAAAATGCACCTAATGGTTTCCTTTTAGCTTGAAATTATTTTTTCTCGAAAATCCACAGTACCCTCCCTTGGAAAAATGACTCCGAAAAATCATGGCATTCGAAACAGATTTTTCTCGATTTTTTTCTGACAGGTACGAGTTACGCGGTTGCGGTTGACTTTTTCTTATTCGAAATCAGATTCTCTATAAAATGTACCTAATGGTTTCCTTTTAGCTTGAAATTATTTTTTCTCGAAAATCCACAGTACCCTCCCTTGGAAAAATGACTCCGAAAAATCATGGCATTCGAAACAGATTTTTTCGATTTTTTTCTCACGGGTACGAGTTACGCGGTTGCGGTTGACTTTTTCTTATTCGAAATCAGATTCTCTATAAAATGCACCTAATGGTTTCCTTTTAGCTTGAAATTTTTTTTTCTCGAAAATCCACAGTACCCTCCCTTGAAAAAATGACTCCGAAAAATCATGGCATTCGAAACAGATTTTTTTCGATTTTTTTCTGACAGGTACGAGTTACGCGGTTGCGGTTGACTTTTTCTTATTCGAAATCAGATTCTCTATAAAATGCACCTAATGGTTTCCTTTTAGCTTGAAATTATTTTTTCTCGAAAATCCGCAGTACCCTCCCTTGGAAAAATGACTCCGAAAAATCATGGCATTCGAAACAGATTTTTTTCGATTTTTTTCTGACAGGTACGAGTTACGCGGTTGCGGTTGACTTTTTCTTATTCGAAATCAGATTCTCTATAAAATGCACCTAATGGTTTCCTTTTAGCTTGAAATTATTTTTTCTCGAAAATCCACAGTACCCTCCCTTGGAAAAATGACTCCGAAAAATCATGGCATTCGAAACAGATTTTTTTCGATTTTTTTCTGACAGGTACGAGTTACGCGGTTGCGGTTGACTTTTTCTTATTCGAAATCAGATTCTCTATAAAATGCACCTAATGGTTTCCTTTTAGCTTGAAATTATTTTTTCTCGAAAATCCACAGTACCCTCCCTTGAAAAAATGACTCCGAAAAATCATGGCATTCGAAACAGATTTTTTTCGATTTTTTTCTGACAGGTACGAGTTACGCGGTTGCGGTTGACTTTTTCTTATTCGAAATCAGATTCTCTATAAAATGCACCTAATGGTTTCCTTTTAGCTTGAAATTATTTTTTCTCGAAAATCCGCAGTACCCTCCCTTGGAAAAATGACTCCGAAAAATCATGGCATTCGAAACAGATTTTTTTCGATTTTTTTCTGACAGGTACGAGTTACGCGGTTGCGGTTGACTTTTTCTTATTCGAAATCAGATTCTCTATAAAATGCACCTAATGGTTTCCTTTTAGCTTGAAATTTTTTTTTCTCGAAAATCCACAGTACCCTCCCTTGGAAAAATGACTCCGAAAAATCATGGCATTCGAAACAGATTTTTTTCGATTTTTTTCTGACAGGTACGAGTTACGCGGTTGCGGTTGACTTTTTCTTATTCGAAATCAGATTCTCTATAAAATGCACCTAATGGTTTCCTTTTAGCTTGAAATTATTTTTTCTCGAAAATCCACAGTACCCTCCCTTGGAAAAATGACTCCGAAAAATCATGGCATTCGAAACAGATTTTTCTCGATTTTTTTCTGACAGGTACGAGTTACGCGGTTGCGGTTGACTTTTTCTTATTCGAAATCAGATTCTCTATAAAATGCACCTAATGGTTTCCTTTTAGCTTGAAATTATTTTTTCTCGAAAATCCACAGTACCCTCCCTTGGAAAAATGACTCCGAAAAATCATGGCATTCGAAACAGATTTTTTCGATTTTTTTCTCACGGGTACGAGTTACGCGGTTGCGGTTGACTTTTTCTTATTCGAAATCAGATTCTCTATAAAATGCACCTAATGGTTTCCTTTTAGCTTGAAATTTTTTTTTCTCGAAAATCCACAGTACCCTCCCTTGAAAAAATGACTCCGAAAAATCATGGCATTCGAAACAGATTTTTTTCGATTTTTTTCTGACAGGTACGAGTTACGCGGTTGCGGTTGACTTTTTCTTATTCGAAATCAGATTCTCTATAAAATGCACCTAATGGTTTCCTTTTAGCTTGAAATTTTTTTTTCTCGAAAATCCACAGTACCCTCCCTTGGAAAAATGACTCCGAAAAATCATGGCATTCGAAACAGATTTTTCTCGATTTTTTTCTGACAGGTACGAGTTACGCGGTTGCGGTTGACTTTTTCTTATTCGAAATCAGATTCTCTATAAAATGCACCTAATGGTTTCCTTTTAGCTTGAAATTATTTTTTCTCGAAAATCCGCAGTACCCTCCCTTGGAAAAATGACTCCGAAAAATCATGGCATTCGAAACAGATTTTTTTCGATTTTTTTCTGACAGGTACGAGTTACGCGGTTGCGGTTGACTTTTTCTTATTCGAAATCAGATTCTCTATAAAATGCACCTAATGGTTTCCTTTTAGCTTGAAATTTTTTTTTCTCGAAAATCCACAGTACCCTCCCTTGGAAAAATGACTCCGAAAAATCATGGCATTCGAAACAGATTTTTTTCGATTTTTTTCTGACAGGTACGAGTTACGCGGTTGCGGTTGACTTTTTCTTATTCGAAATCAGATTCTCTATAAAATGCACCTAATGGTTTCCTTTTAGCTTGAAATTATTTTTTCTCGAAAATCCACAGTACCCTCCCTTGGAAAAATGACTCCGAAAAATCATGGCATTCGAAACAGATTTTTCTCGATTTTTTTCTGACAGGTACGAGTTACGCGGTTGCGGTTGACTTTTTCTTATTCGAAATCAGATTCTCTATAAAATGCACCTAATGGTTTCCTTTTAGCTTGAAATTATTTTTTCTCGAAAATCCACAGTACCCTCCCTTGGAAAAATGACTCCGAAAAATCATGGCATTCGAAACAGATTTTTTCGATTTTTTTCTCACGGGTACGAGTTACGCGGTTGCGGTTGACTTTTTCTTATTCGAAATCAGATTCTCTATAAAATGCACCTAATGGTTTCCTTTTAGCTTGAAATTTTTTTTTCTCGAAAATCCACAGTACCCTCCCTTGAAAAAATGACTCCGAAAAATCATGGCATTCGAAACAGATTTTTTTCGATTTTTTTCTGACAGGTACGAGTTACGCGGTTGCGGTTGACTTTTTCTTATTCGAAATCAGATTCTCTATAAAATGCACCTAATGGTTTCCTTTTAGCTTGAAATTTTTTTTTCTCGAAAATCCACAGTACCCTCCCTTGGAAAAATGACTCCGAAAAATCATGGCATTCGAAACAGATTTTTCTCGATTTTTTTCTGACAGGTACGAGTTACGCGGTTGCGGTTGACTTTTTCTTATTCGAAATCAGATTCTCTATAAAATGCACCTAATGGACCTTTTAGCTTGAAATTTTTTTTTCTCGAAAATCCACAGTACCCTCCCTTGGAAAAATGACTCCGAAAAATCATGGCATTCGAAACAGATTTTTTTCTGACAGGTACGAGTTACGCGGTTGCGGTTGACTTTTTCTTATTCGAAATCAGATTCTCTATAAAATGCACCTAATGGTTTCCTTTTAGCTTGAAATTTTTTTTTCTCGAAAATCCACAGTACCCTCCCTTGGAAAAATGACTCCGAAAAATCATGGCATTCGAAACAGATTTTTCTCGATTTTTTTCTGACAGGTACGAGTTACGCGGTTGCGGTTGACTTTTTCTTATTCGAAATCAGATTCTCTATAAAATGCACCTAATGGTTTCCTTTTAGCTTGAAATTTTTTTTTCTCGAAAATCCACAGTACCCTCCCTTGGAAAAATGACTCCGAAAAATCATGGCATTCGAAACAGATTTGTTTCGATTTTTTTCTGACAGGTACGAGTTACGCGGTTGCGGTTGACTTTTTCTTATTCGAAATCAGATTCTCTATAAAATGCACCTAATGGTTTCCTTTTAGCTTGAAATTATTTTTTCTCGAAAATCCACAGTACCCTCCCTTGAAAAAATGACTCCGAAAAATCATGGCATTCGAAACAGATTTTTTTCGATTTTTTTCTGACAGGTACGAGTTACGCGGTTGCGGTTGACTTTTTCTTATTCGAAATCAGATTCTCTATAAAATGCACCTAATGGTTTCCTTTTAGCTTGAAATTATTTTTTCTCGAAAATCCACAGTACCCTCCCTTGGAAAAATGACTCCGAAAAATCATGGCATTCGAAACAGATTTTTTCGATTTTTTTCTCACGGGTACGAGTTACGCGGTTGCGGTTGACTTTTTCTTATTCGAAATCAGATTCTCTATAAAATGCACCTAATGGTTTCCTTTTAGCTTGAAATTTTTTTTTCTCGAAAATCCACAGTACCCTCCCTTGGAAAAATGACTCCGAAAAATCATGGCATTCGAAACAGATTTTTTTCGATTTTTTTCTGACAGGTACGAGTTACGCGGTTGCGGTTGACTTTTTCTTATTCGAAATCAGATTCTCTATAAAATGCACCTAATGGTTTCCTTTTAGCTTGAAATTATTTTTTCTCGAAAATCCACAGTACCCTCCCTTGAAAAAATGACTCCGAAAAATCATGGCATTCGAAACAGATTTTTTTCAATTTTTTTCTGACAGGTACGAGTTACGCGGTTGCGGTTGACTTTTTCTTATTCGAAATCAGATTCTCTATAAAATGCACCTAATGGTTTCCTTTTAGCTTGAAATTATTTTTTCTCGAAAATCCACAGTACCCTCCCTTGGAAAAATGACTCCGAAAAATCATGGCATTCGAAACAGATTTTTTTCGATTTTTTTCTGACAGGTACGAGTTACGCGGTTGCGGTTGACTTTTTCTTATTCGAAATCAGATTCTCTATAAAATGCACCTAATGGTTTCCTTTTAGCTTGAAATTTTTTTTTCTCGAAAATTCACAGTACCCTCCCTTGGAAAAATGACTCCGAAAAATCATGGCATTCGAAACAGATTTTTTCGATTTTTTTCTCACGGGTACGAGTTACGCGGTTGCGGTTGACTTTTTCTTATTCGAAATCAGATTCTCTATAAAATGCACCTAATGGTTTCCTTTTAGCTTGAAATTTTTTTTTCTCGAAAATCCACAGTACCCTCCCTTGGAAAAATGACTCCGAAAAATCATGGCATTCGAAACAGATTTTTCTCGATTTTTTTCTGACAGGTACGAGTTACGCGGTTGCGGTTGACTTTTTCTTATTCGAAATCAGATTCTCTATAAAATGCACCTAATGGTTTCCTTTTAGCTTGAAATTTTTTTTTCTCGAAAATCCACAGTACCCTCCCTTGGAAAAATGACTCCGAAAAATCATGGCATTCGAAACAGATTTTTTTCGATTTTTTTCTGACGGGTACGAGTTACGCGGTTGCGGTTGACTTTTTCTGATTCGAAATCAGATTCTCTATAAAATGCACCTAATGGTTTCCTTTTAGCTTGAAATTTTTTTTTCTCGAAAATCCACAGTACCCTCCCTTGGAAAAATGACTCCGAAAAATCATGGCATTCGAAACAGATTTTTCTCGATTTTTTTCTGACAGGTACGAGTTACGCGGTTGCGGTTGACTTTTTCTTATTCGAAATCAGATTCTCTATAAAATGCACCTAATGGTTTCCTTTTAGCTTGAAATTTTTTTTTCTCGAAAATCCACAGTACCCTCCCTTGGAAAAATGACTCCGAAAAATCATGGCATTCGAAACAGATTTTTCTCGATTTTTTTCTGACAGGTACGAGTTTCGCGGTTGCGGTTGACTTTTTCTTATTCGAAATCAGATTCTCTATAAAATGCACCTAATGGTTTCCTTTTAGCTTGAAATTATTTTTTCTCGAAAATCCACAGTACCCTCCCTTGGAAAAATGACTCCGAAAAATCATGGCATTCGAAACAGATTTTTTCGATTTTTTTCTCACGGGTACGAGTTACGCGGTTGCGGTTGACTTTTTCTTATTCGAAATCAGATTCTCTATAAAATGCACCTAATGGTTTCCTTTTAGCTTGAAATTTTTTTTTCTCGAAAATCCACAGTACCCTCCCTTGGAAAAATGACTCTGAAAAATCATGGCATTCGAAACAGATTTTTTTCGATTTTTTTCTGACAGGTACGAGTTACGCGGTTGCGGTTGACTTTTTCTTATTCGAAATCAGATTCTCTATAAAATGCACCTAATGGTTTCCTTTTAGCTTGAAATTATTTTTTCTCGAAAATCCGCAGTACCCTCCCTTGGAAAAATGACTCCGAAAAATCATGGCATTCGAAACAGATTTTTTTCGATTTTTTTCTGACAGGTACGAGTTACGCGGTTGCGGTTGACTTTTTCTTATTCGAAATCAGATTCTCTATAAAATGCACCTAATGGTTTCCTTTTAGCTTGAAATTTTTTTTTCTCGAAAATCCACAGTACCCTCCCTTGGAAAAATGACTCCGAAAAATCATGGCATTCGAAACAGATTTTTCTCGATTTTTTTCTGACGGGTACGAGTTACGCGGTTGCGGTTGACTTTTTCTTATTCGAAATCAGATTCTCTATAAAATGCACCTAATGGTTTCCTTTTAGCTTGAAATTTTTTTTTCTCGAAAATCCACAGTACCCTCCCTTGGAAAAATGACTCCGAAAAATCATGGCATTCGAAACAGATTTTTCTCGATTTTTTTCTGACAGGTACGAGTTACGCGGTTGCGGTTGACTTTTTCTTATTCGAAATCAGATTCTCTATAAAATGCACCTAATGGTTTCCTTTTAGCTTGAAATTATTTTTTCTCGAAAATCCACAGTACCCTCCCTTGGAAAAATGACTCCGAAAAATCATGGCATTCGAAACAGATTTTTTCGATTTTTTTCTCACGGGTACGAGTTACGCGGTTGCGGTTGACTTTTTCTTATTCGAAATCAGATTCTCTATAAAATGCACCTAATGGTTTCCTTTTAGCTTGAAATTTTTTTTTCTCGAAAATCCACAGTACCCTCCCTTGAAAAAATGACTCCGAAAAATCATGGCATTCGAAACAGATTTTTTTCGATTTTTTTCTGACAGGTACGAGTTACGCGGTTGCGGTTGACTTTTTCTTATTCGAAATCAGATTCTCTATAAAATGCACCTAATGGTTTCCTTTTAGCTTGAAATTATTTTTTCTCGAAAATCCACAGTACCCTCCCTTGGAAAAATGACTCCGAAAAATCATGGCATTCGAAACAGATTTTTTTCGATTTTTTTCTGACAGGTACGAGTTACGCGGTTGCGGTTGACTTTTTCTTATTCGAAATCAGATTCTCTATAAAATGCACCTAATGGTTTCCTTTTAGCTTGAAATTTTTTTTTCTCGAAAATCCACAGTACCCTCCCTTGGAAAAATGACTCCGAAAAATCATGGCATTCGAAACAGATTTTTCTCGATTTTTTTCTGACGGGTACGAGTTACGCGGTTGCGGTTGACTTTTTCTTATTCGAAATCAGATTCTCTATAAAATGCACCTAATGGTTTCCTTTTAGCTTGAAATTTTTTTTTCTCGAAAATCCACAGTACCCTCCCTTGGAAAAATGACTCCGAAAAATCATGGCATTCGAAACAGATTTTTCTCGATTTTTTTCTGACAGGTACGAGTTACGCGGTTGCGGTTGACTTTTTCTTATTCGAAATCAGATTCTCTATAAAATGCACCTAATGGTTTCCTTTTAGCTTGAAATTTTTTTTTCTCGAAAATCCACAGTACCCTCCCTTGGAAAAATGACTCCGAAAAATCATGGCATTCGAAACAGATTTTTCTCGATTTTTTTCTGACAGGTACGAGTTACGCGGTTGCGGTTGACTTTTTCTTATTCGAAATCAGATTCTCTATAAAATGCACCTAATGGTTTCCTTTTAGCTTGAAATTATTTTTTCTCGAAAATCCACAGTACCCTCCCTTGGAAAAATGACTCCGAAAAATCATGGCATTCGAAACAGATTTTTTCGATTTTTTTCTCACGGGTACGAGTTACGCGGTTGCGGTTGACTTTTTCTTATTCGAAATCAGATTCTCTATAAAATGCACCTAATGGTTTCCTTTTAGCTTGAAATTTTTTTTTCTCGAAAATCCACAGTACCCTCCCTTGGAAAAATGACTCCGAAAAATCATGGCATTCGAAACAGATTTTTTTCGATTTTTTTCTGACAGGTACGAGTTACGCGGTTGCGGTTGACTTTTTCTTATTCGAAATCAGATTCTCTATAAAATGCACCTAATGGTTTCCTTTTAGCTTGAAATTTTTTTTTCTCGAAAATCCACAGTACCCTCCCTTGGAAAAATGACTCCGAAAAATCATGGCATTCGAAACAGATTTTTCTCGATTTTTTTCTGACGGGTACGAGTTACGCGGTTGCGGTTGACTTTTTCTTATTCGAAATCAGATTCTCTATAAAATGCACCTAATGGTTTCCTTTTAGCTTGAAATTTTTTTTTCTCGAAAATCCACAGTACCCTCCCTTGGAAAAATGACTCCGAAAAATCATGGCATTCGAAACAGATTTTTCTCGATTTTTTTCTGACAGGTACGAGTTACGCGGTTGCGGTTGACTTTTTCTTATTCGAAATCAGATTCTCTATAAAATGCACCTAATGGTTTCCTTTTAGCTTGAAATTATTTTTTCTCGAAAATCCACAGTACCCTCCCTTGGAAAAATGACTCCGAAAAATCATGGCATTCGAAACAGATTTTTTCGATTTTTTTCTCACGGGTACGAGTTACGCGGTTGCGGTTGACTTTTTCTTATTCGAAATCAGATTCTCTATAAAATGCACCTAATGGTTTCCTTTTAGCTTGAAATTTTTTTTTCTCGAAAATCCACAGTACCCTCCCTTGAAAAAATGACTCCGAAAAATCATGGCATTCGAAACAGATTTTTTTCGATTTTTTTCTGACAGGTACGAGTTACGCGGTTGCGGTTGACTTTTTCTTATTCGAAATCAGATTCTCTATAAAATGCACCTAATGGTTTCCTTTTAGCTTGAAATTATTTTTTCTCGAAAATCCACAGTACCCTCCCTTGGAAAAATGACTCCGAAAAATCATGGCATTCGAAACAGATTTTTTTCGATTTTTTTCTGACAGGTACGAGTTACGCGGTTGCGGTTGACTTTTTCTTATTCGAAATCAGATTCTCTATAAAATGCACCTAATGGTTTCCTTTTAGCTTGAAATTATTTTTTCTCGAAAATCCACAGTACCCTCCCTTGGAAAAATGACTCCGAAAAATCATGGCATTCGAAACAGATTTTTCTCGATTTTTTTCTGACGGGTACGAGTTACGCGGTTGCGGTTGACTTTTTCTTATTCGAAATCAGATTCTCTATAAAATGCACCTAATGGTTTCCTTTTAGCTTGAAATTTTTTTTTCTCGAAAATCCACAGTACCCTCCCTTGGAAAAATGACTCCGAAAAATCATGGCATTCGAAACAGATTTTTTTCGATTTTTTTCTGACAGGTACGAGTTACGCGGTTGCGGTTGACTTTTTCTTATTCGAAATCAGATTCTCTATAAAATGCACCTAATGGTTTCCTTTTAGATTGAAATTATTTTTTCTCGAAAATCCGCAGTACCCTCCCTTGGAAAAATGACTCCGAAAAATCATGGCATTCGAAACAGATTTTTTTCGATTTTTTTCTGACAGGTACGAGTTACGCGGTTGCGGTTGACTTTTTCTTATTCGAAATCAGATTCTCTATAAAATGCACCTAATGGTTTCCTTTTAGCTTGAAATTTTTTTTTCTCGAAAATCCACAGTACCCTCCCTTGGAAAAATGACTCCGAAAAATCATGGCATTCGAAACAGATTTTTCTCGATTTTTTTCTGACGGGTACGAGTTACGCGGTTGCGGTTGACTTTTTCTTATTCGAAATCAGATTCTCTATAAAATGCACCTAATGGTTTCCTTTTAGCTTGAAATTTTTTTTTCTCGAAAATCCACAGTACCCTCCCTTGGAAAAATGACTCCGAAAAATCATGGCATTCGAAACAGATTTTTCTCGATTTTTTTCTGACAGGTACGAGTTACGCGGTTGCGGTTGACTTTTTCTTATTCGAAATCAGATTCTCTATAAAATGCACCTAATGGTTTCCTTTTAGCTTGAAATTATTTTTTCTCGAAAATCCACAGTACCCTCCCTTGGAAAAATGACTCCGAAAAATCATGGCATTCGAAACAGATTTTTTCGATTTTTTTCTCACGGGTACGAGTTACGCGGTTGCGGTTGACTTTTTCTTATTCGAAATCAGATTCTCTATAAAATGCACCTAATGGTTTCCTTTTAGCTTGAAATTTTTTTTTCTCGAAAATCCACAGTACCCTCCCTTGAAAAAATGACTCCGAAAAATCATGGCATTCGAAACAGATTTTTTTCGATTTTTTTCTGACAGGTACGAGTTACGCGGTTGCGGTTGACTTTTTCTTATTCGAAATCAGATTCTCTATAAAATGCACCTAATGGTTTCCTTTTAGCTTGAAATTATTTTTTCTCGAAAATCCACAGTACCCTCCCTTGGAAAAATGACTCCGAAAAATCATGGCATTCGAAACAGATTTTTTTCGATTTTTTTCTGACAGGTACGAGTTACGCGGTTGCGGTTGACTTTTTCTTATTCGAAATCAGATTCTCTATAAAATGCACCTAATGGTTTCCTTTTAGCTTGAAATTTTTTTTTCTCGAAAATCCACAGTACCCTCCCTTGGAAAAATGACTCCGAAAAATCATGGCATTCGAAACAGATTTTTCTCGATTTTTTTCTGACGGGTACGAGTTACGCGGTTGCGGTTGACTTTTTCTTATTCGAAATCAGATTCTCTATAAAATGCACCTAATGGTTTCCTTTTAGCTTGAAATTTTTTTTTCTCGAAAATCCACAGTACCCTCCCTTGGAAAAATGACTCCGAAAAATCATGGCATTCGAAACAGATTTTTCTCGATTTTTTTCTGACAGGTACGAGTTACGCGGTTGCGGTTGACTTTTTCTTATTCGAAATCAGATTCTCTATAAAATGCACCTAATGGTTTCCTTTTAGCTTGAAATTTTTTTTTCTCGAAAATCCACAGTACCCTCCCTTGGAAAAATGACTCCGAAAAATCATGGCATTCGAAACAGATTTTTCTCGATTTTTTTCTGACAGGTACGAGTTACGCGGTTGCGGTTGACTTTTTCTTATTCGAAATCAGATTCTCTATAAAATGCACCTAATGGTTTCCTTTTAGCTTGAAATTATTTTTTCTCGAAAATCCACAGTACCCTCCCTTGGAAAAATGACTCCGAAAAATCATGGCATTCGAAACAGATTTTTTCGATTTTTTTCTCACGGGTACGAGTTACGCGGTTGCGGTTGACTTTTTCTTATTCGAAATCAGATTCTCTATAAAATGCACCTAATGGTTTCCTTTTAGCTTGAAATTTTTTTTTCTCGAAAATCCACAGTACCCTCCCTTGGAAAAATGACTCCGAAAAATCATGGCATTCGAAACAGATTTTTTTCGATTTTTTTCTGACAGGTACGAGTTACGCGGTTGCGGTTGACTTTTTCTTATTCGAAATCAGATTCTCTATAAAATGCACCTAATGGTTTCGTTTTAGCTTGAAATTATTTTTTCTCGAAAATCCACAGTACCCTCCCTTGAAAAAATGACTCCGAAAAATCATGGCATTCGAAACAGATTTTTTTCGATTTTTTTCTGACAGGTACGAGTTACGCGGTTGCGGTTGACTTTTTCTTATTCGAAATCAGATTCTCTATAAAATGCACCTAATGGTTTCCTTTTAGCTTGAAATTATTTTTTCTCGAAAATCCGCAGTACCCTCCCTTGGAAAAATGACTCCGAAAAATCATGGCATTCGAAACAGATTTTTTTCGATTTTTTTCTGACAGGTACGAGTTACGCGGTTGCGGTTGACTTTTTCTTATTCGAAATCAGATTCTCTATAAAATGCACCTAATGGTTTCCTTTTAGCTTGAAATTTTTTTTTCTCGAAAATCCACAGTACCCTCCCTTGGAAAAATGACTCCGAAAAATCATGGCATTCGAAACAGATTTTTCTCGATTTTTTTCTGACAGGTACGAGTTACGCGGTTGCGGTTGACTTTTTCTTATTCGAAATCAGATTCTCTATAAAATGCACCTAATGGTTTCCTTTTAGCTTGAAATTTTTTTTTCTCGAAAATCCACAGTACCCTCCCTTGGAAAAATGACTCCGAAAAATCATGGCATTCGAAACAGATTTTTTTCGATTTTTTTCTGACAGGTACGAGTTACGCGGTTGCGGTTGACTTTTTCTTATTCGAAATCAGATTCTCTATAAAATGCACCTAATGGTTTCCTTTTAGCTTGAAATTATTTTTTCTCGAAAATCCGCAGTACCCTCCCTTGGAAAAATGACTCCGAAAAATCATGGCATTCGAAACAGATTTTTTTCGATTTTTTTCTGACAGGTACGAGTTACGCGGTTGCGGTTGACTTTTTCTTATTCGAAATCAGATTCTCTATAAAATGCACCTAATGGTTTCCTTTTAGCTTGAAATTTTTTTTTCTCGAAAATCCACAGTACCCTCCCTTGGAAAAATGACTCCGAAAAATCATGGCATTCGAAACAGATTTTTCTCGATTTTTTTCTGACAGGTACGAGTTACGCGGTTGCGGTTGACTTTTTCTTATTCGAAATCAGATTCTCTATAAAATGCACCTAATGGTTTCCTTTTAGCTTGAAATTTTTTTTTCTCGAAAATCCACAGTACCCTCCCTTGGAAAAATGACTCCGAAAAATCATGGCATTCGAAACAGATTTTTTTCGATTTTTTTCTGACAGGTACGAGTTACGCGGTTGCGGTTGACTTTTTCTTATTCGAAATCAGATTCTCTATAAAATGCACCTAATGGTTTCCTTTTAGCTTGAAATTATTTTTTCTCGAAAATCCACAGTACCCTCCCTTGAAAAAATGACTCCGAAAAATCATGGCATTCGAAACAGATTTTTTTCGATTTTTTTCTGACAGGTACGAGTTACGCGGTTGCGGTTGACTTTTTCTTATTCGAAATCAGATTCTCTATAAAATGCACCTAATGGTTTCCTTTTAGCTTGAAATTATTTTTTCTCGAAAATCCACAGTACCCTCCCTTGAAAAAATGACTCCGAAAAATCATGGCATTCGAAACAGATTTTTTTCGATTTTTTTCTGACAGGTACGAGTTACGCGGTTGCGGTTGACTTTTTCTTATTCGAAATCAGATTCTCTATAAAATGCACCTAATGGTTTCCTTTTAGCTTGAAATTTTTTTTTCTCGAAAATCCACAGTACCCTCCCTTGGAAAAATGACTCCGAAAAATCATGGCATTCGAAACAGATTTTTCTCGATTTTTTTCTGACAGGTACGAGTTACGCGGTTGCGGTTGACTTTTTCTTATTCGAAATCAGATTCTCTATAAAATGCACCTAATGGTTTCCTTTTAGCTTGAAATTTTTTTTTCTCGAAAATCCACAGTACCCTCCCTTGGAAAAATGACTCCGAAAAATCATGGCATTCGAAACAGATTTTTTTCGATTTTTTTCTGACGGGTACGAGTTACGCGGTTGCGGTTGACTTTTTCTTATTCGAAATCAGATTCTCTATAAAATGCACCTAATGGTTTCCTTTTAGCTTGAAATTTTTTTTTCTCGAAAATCCACAGTACCCTCCCTTGGAAAAATGACTCCGAAAAATCATGGCATTCGAAACAGATTTTTCTCGATTTTTTTCTGACAGGTACGAGTTACGCGGTTGCGGTTGACTTTTTCTTATTCGAAATCAGATTCTCTATAAAATGCACCTAATGGTTTCCTTTTAGCTTGAAATTATTTTTTCTCGAAAATCCACAGTACCCTCCCTTGGAAAAATGACTCCGAAAAATCATGGCATTCGAAACAGATTTTTTCGATTTTTTTCTCACGGGTACGAGTTACGCGGTTGCGGTTGACTTTTTCTTATTCGAAATCAGATTCTCTATAAAATGCACCTAATGGTTTCCTTTTAGCTTGAAATTTTTTTTTCTCGAAAATCCACAGTACCCTCCCTTGGAAAAATGACTCCGAAAAATCATGGCATTCGAAACAGATTTTTTTCGATTTTTTTCTGACAGGTACGAGTTACGCGGTTGCGGTTGACTTTTTCTTATTCGAAATCAGATTCTCTATAAAATGCACCTAATGGTTTCCTTTTAGCTTGAAATTATTTTTTCTCGAAAATCCGCAGTACCCTCCCTTGAAAAAATGACTCCGAAAAATCATGGCATTCGAAACAGATTTTTTTCGATTTTTTTCTGACGGGTACGAGTTACGCGGTTGCGGTTGACTTTTTCTTATTCGAAATCAGATTCTCTATAAAATGCACCTAATGGTTTCCTTTTAGCTTGAAATATTTTTTTCTCGAAAATCCACAGTACCCTCCCTTGGAAAAATGACTCCGAAAAATCATGGCATTCGAAACAGATTTTTTCGATTTTTTTCTCACGGGTACGAGTTACGCGGTTGCGGTTGACTTTTTCTTATTCGAAATCAGATTCTCTATAAAATGCACCTAATGGTTTCCTTTTAGCTTGAAATTTTTTTTTCTCGAAAATCCACAGTACCCTCCCTTGGAAAAATGACTCCGAAAAATCATGGCATTCGAAACAGATTTTTTTCGATTTTTTTCTGACAGGTACGAGTTACGCGGTTGCGGTTGACTTTTTCTTATTCGAAATCAGATTCTCTATAAAATGCACCTAATGGTTTCCTTTTAGCTTGAAATTATTTTTTCTCGAAAATCCACAGTACCCTCCCTTGAAAAAATGACTCCGAAAAATCATGGCATTCGAAACAGATTTTTTTCGATTTTTTTCTGACAGGTACGAGTTACGCGGTTGCGGTTGACTTTTTCTTATTCGAAATCAGATTCTCTATAAAATGCACCTAATGGTTTCCTTTTAGCTTGAAATTATTTTTTCTCGAAAATCCACAGTACCCTCCCTTGGAAAAATGACTCCGAAAAATCATGGCATTCGAAACAGATTTTTTTCGATTTTTTTCTGACAGGTACGAGTTACGCGGTTGCGGTTGACTTTTTCTTATTCGAAATCAGATTCTCTATAAAATGCACCTAATGGTTTCCTTTTAGCTTGAAATTTTTTTTTCTCGAAAATCCACAGTACCCTCCCTTGGAAAAATGACTCCGAAAAATCATGGCATTCGAAACAGATTTTTCTCGATTTTTTTCTGACGGGTACGAGTTACGCGGTTGCGGTTGACTTTTTCTTATTCGAAATCAGATTCTCTATAAAATGCACCTAATGGTTTCCTTTTAGCTTGAAATTTTTTTTTCTCGAAAATCCACAGTACCCTTCCTTGGAAAAATGACTCCGAAAAATCATGGCATTCGAAACAGATTTTTTTCTCACGGGTACGAGTTACGCGGTTGCGGTTGACTTTTTCTTATTCGAAATCAGATTCTCTATAAAATGCACCTAATGGTTTCCTTTTAGCTTGAAATTTTTTTTTCTCGAAAATCCACAGTACCCTCCCTTGGAAAAATGACTCCGAAAAATCATGGCATTCGAAACAGATTTTTTCGATTTTTTTCTCACGGGTACGAGTTACGCGGTTGCGGTTGACTTTTTCTTATTCGAAATCAGATTCTCTATAAAACGCACCTAATGGTTTCCTTTTAGCTTGAAATTTTTTTTTCTCGAAAATCCACAGTACCCTCCCTTGGAAAAATGACTCCGAAAAATCATGGCATTCGAAACAGATTTTTCTCGATTTTTTTCTGACAGGTACGAGTTACGCGGTTGCGGTTGACTTTTTCTTATTCGAAATCAGATTCTCTATAAAATGCACCTAATGGTTTCCTTTTAGCTTGAAATTTTTTTTTCTCGAAAATCCACAGTACCCTCCCTTGGAAAAATGACTCCGAAAAATCATGGCATTCGAAACAGATTTTTTTCGATTTTTTTCTGACGGGTACGAGTTACGCGGTTGCGGTTGACTTTTTCTTATTCGAAATCAGATTCTCTATAAAATGCACCTAATGGTTTCCTTTTAGCTTGAAATTTTTTTTTCTCGAAAATCCACAGTACCCTCCCTTGGAAAAATGACTCCGAAAAATCATGGCATTCGAAACAGATTTTTCTCGATTTTTTTCTGACAGGTACGAGTTACGCGGTTGCGGTTGACTTTTTCTTATTCGAAATCAGATTCTCTATAAAATGCACCTAATGGACCTTTTAGCTTGAAATTTTTTTTTCTCGAAAATCCACAGTACCCTCCCTTGGAAAAATGACTCCGAAAAATCATGGCATTCGAAACAGATTTTTTTCGATTTTTTTCTGACAGGTACGAGTTACGCGGTTGCGGTTGACTTTTTCTTATTCGAAATCAGATTCTCTATAAAATGCACCTAATGGTTTCCTTTTAGCTTGAAATTTTTTTTTCTCGAAAATCCACAGTACCCTCCCTTGGAAAAATGACTCCGAAAAATCATGGCATTCGAAACAGATTTTTTTCGATTTTTTTCTGACGGGTACGAGTTACGCGGTTGCGGTTGACTTTTTCTTATTCGAAATCAGATTCTCTATAAAATGCACCTAATGGTTTCCTTTTAGCTTGAAATTTTTTTTTCTCGAAAATCCACAGTACCCTCCCTTGGAAAAATGACTCCGAAAAATCATGGCATTCGAAACAGATTTTTCTCGATTTTTTTCTGACAGGTACGAGTTACGCGGTTGCGGTTGACTTTTTCTTATTCGAAATCAGATTCTCTATAAAATGCACCTAATGGTTTCCTTTTAGCTTGAAATTATTTTTTCTCGAAAATCCACAGTACCCTCCCTTGGAAAAATGACTCCGAAAAATCATGGCATTCGAAACAGATTTTTTCGATTTTTTTCTCACGGGTACGAGTTACGCGGTTGCGGTTGACTTTTTCTTATTCGAAATCAGATTCTCTATAAAATGCACCTAATGGTTTCCTTTTAGCTTGAAATTTTTTTTTCTCGAAAATCCACAGTACCCTCCCTTGGAAAAATGACTCCGAAAAATCATGGCATTCGAAACAGATTTTTTTCGATTTTTTTCTGACGGGTACGAGTTACGCGGTTGCGGTTGACTTTTTCTTATTCGAAATCAGATTCTCTATAAAATGCACCTAATGGTTTCCTTTTAGCTTGAAATTTTTTTTTCTCGAAAATCCACAGTACCCTCCCTTGGAAAAATGACTCCGAAAAATCATGGCATTCGAAACAGATTTTTCTCGATTTTTTTCTGACAGGTACGAGTTACGCGGTTGCGGTTGACTTTTTCTTATTCGAAATCAGATTCTCTATAAAATGCACCTAATGGACCTTTTAGCTTGAAATTTTTTTTTCTCGAAAATCCACAGTACCCTCCCTTGGAAAAATGACTCCGAAAAATCATGGCATTCGAAACAGATTTTTTTCGATTTTTTTCTGACAGGTACGAGTTACGCGGTTGCGGTTGACTTTTTCTTATTCGAAATCAGATTCTCTATAAAATGCACCTAATGGTTTCCTTTTAGCTTGAAATTTTTTTTTCTCGAAAATCCACAGTACCCTCCCTTGGAAAAATGACTCCGAAAAATCATGGCATTCGAAACAGATTTTTTTCGATTTTTTTCTGACGGGTACGAGTTACGCGGTTGCGGTTGACTTTTTCTTATTCGAAATCAGATTCTCTATAAAATGCACCTAATGGTTTCCTTTTAGCTTGAAATTTTTTTTTCTCGAAAATCCACAGTACCCTCCCTTGGAAAAATGACTCCGAAAAATCATGGCATTCGAAACAGATTTTTCTCGATTTTTTTCTGACAGGTACGAGTTACGCGGTTGCGGTTGACTTTTTCTTATTCGAAATCAGATTCTCTATAAAATGCACCTAATGGTTTCCTTTTAGCTTGAAATTATTTTTTCTCGAAAATCCACAGTACCCTCCCTTGGAAAAATGACTCCGAAAAATCATGGCATTCGAAACAGATTTTTTTCGATTTTTTTCTCACGGGTACGAGTTACGCGGTTGCGGTTGACTTTTTCTTATTCGAAATCAGATTCTCTATAAAATGCACCTAATGGTTTCCTTTTAGCTTGAAATTTTTTTTTCTCGAAAATCCACAGTACCCTCCCTTGGAAAAATGACTCCGAAAAATCATGGCATTCGAAACAGATTTTTTTCGATTTTTTTCTGACAGGTACGAGTTACGCGGTTGCGGTTGACTTTTTCTTATTCGAAATCAGATTCTATATAAAATGCACCTAATGGTTTCCTTTTAGCTTGAAATTATTTTTTCTCGAAAATCCGCAGTACCCTCCCTTGAAAAAATGACTCCGAAAAATCATGGCATTCGAAACAGATTTTTTTCGATTTTTTTCTGACGGGTACGAGTTACGCGGTTGCGGTTGACTTTTTCTTATTCGAAATCAGATTCTCTATAAAATGCACCTAATGGTTTCCTTTTAGCTTGAAATTTTTTTTTCTCGAAAATCCACAGTACCCTCCCTTGGAAAAATGACTCCGAAAAATTATGGCATTCGAAACAGATTTTTTCGATTTTTTTCTCACGGGTACGAGTTACGCGGTTGCGGTTGACTTTTTCTTATTCGAAATCAGATTCTCTATAAAATGCACCTAATGGTTTCCTTTTAGCTTGAAATTTTTTTTTCTCGAAAATCCACAGTACCCTCCCTTGGAAAAATGACTCCGAAAAATCATGGCATTCGAAACAGATTTTTTTCGATTTTTTTCTGACAGGTACGAGTTACGCGGTTGCGGTTGACTTTTTCTTATTCGAAATCAGATTCTCTATAAAATGCACCTAATGGTTTCCTTTTAGCTTGAAATTATTTTTTCTCGAAAATCCACAGTACCCTCCCTTGAAAAAATGACTCCGAAAAATCATGGCATTCGAAACAGATTTTTTTCGATTTTTTTCTGACAGGTACGAGTTACGCGGTTGCGGTTGACTTTTTCTTATTCGAAATCAGATTCTCTATAAAATGCACCTAATGGTTTCCTTTTAGCTTGAAATTATTTTTTCTCGAAAATCCACAGTACCCTCCCTTGGAAAAATGACTCCGAAAAATCATGGCATTCGAAACAGATTTTTTTCGATTTTTTTCTGACAGGTACGAGTTACGCGGTTGCGGTTGACTTTTTCTTATTCGAAATCAGATTCTCTATAAAATGCACCTAATGGTTTCCTTTTAGCTTGAAATTTTTTTTTCTCGAAAATCCACAGTACCCTCCCTTGGAAAAATGACTCCGAAAAATCATGGCATTCGAAACAGATTTTTCTCGATTTTTTTCTGACGGGTACGAGTTACGCGGTTGCGGTTGACTTTTTCTTATTCGAAATCAGATTCTCTATAAAATGCACCTAATGGTTTCCTTTTAGCTTGAAATTTTTTTTTCTCGAAAATCCACAGTACCCTTCCTTGGAAAAATGACTCCGAAAAATCATGGCATTCGAAACAGATTTTTTCGATTTTTTTCTGACAGGTACGAGTTACGCGGTTGCGGTTGACTTTTTCTTATTCGAAATCAGATTCTCTATAAAATGCACCTAATGGTTTCCTTTTAGCTTGAAATTTTTTTTTCTCGAAAATCCACAGTACCCTCCCTTGGAAAAATGACTCCGAAAAATCATGGCATTCGAAACAGATTTTTTTCGATTTTTTTCTGACGGGTACGAGTTACGCGGTTGCGGTTGACTTTTTCTTATTCGAAATCAGATTCTCTATAAAATGCACCTAATGGTTTCCTTTTAGCTTGAAATTTTTTTTTCTCGAAAATCCACAGTACCCTCCCTTGGAAAAATGACTCCGAAAAATCATGGCATTCGAAACAGATTTTTTCGATTTTTTTCTCACGGGTACGAGTTACGCGGTTGCGGTTGACTTTTTCTTATTCGAAATCAGATTCTCTATAAAATGCACCTAATGGTTTCCTTTTAGCTTGAAATTTTTTTTTCTCGAAAATCCACAGTACCCTCCCTTGGAAAAATGACTCCGAAAAATCATGGCATTCGAAACAGATTTTTCTCGATTTTTTTCTGACAGGTACGAGTTACGCGGTTGCGGTTGACTTTTTCTTATTCGAAATCAGATTCTCTATAAAATGCACCTAATGGTTTCCTTTTAGCTTGAAATTTTTTTTTCTCGAAAATCCACAGTACCCTCCCTTGGAAAAATGACTCCGAAAAATCATGGCATTCGAAACAGATTTTTTTCGATTTTTTTCTGACGGGTACGAGTTACGCGGTTGCGGTTGACTTTTTCTTATTCGAAATCAGATTCTCTATAAAATGCACCTAATGGTTTCCTTTTAGCTTGAAATTTTTTTTCTCGAAAATCCACAGTACCCTCCCTTGGAAAAATGACTCCGAAAAATCATGGCATTCGAAACAGATTTTTCTCGATTTTTTTCTGACAGGTACGAGTTACGCGGTTGCGGTTGACTTTTTCTTATTCGAAATCAGATTCTCTATAAAATGCACCTAATGGACCTTTTAGCTTGAAATTTTTTTTTCTCGAAAATCCACAGTACCCTCCCTTGGAAAAATGACTCCGAAAAATCATGGCATTCGAAACAGATTTTTTTCGATTTTTTTCTGACAGGTACGAGTTACGCGGTTGCGGTTGACTTTTTCTTATTCGAAATCAGATTCTCTATAAAATGCACCTAATGGTTTCCTTTTAGCTTGAAATTTTTTTTTCTCGAAAATCCACAGTACCCTCCCTTGGAAAAATGACTCCGAAAAATCATGGCATTCGAAACAGATTTTTTTCGATTTTTTTCTGACGGGTACGAGTTACGCGGTTGCGGTTGACTTTTTCTTATTCGAAATCAGATTCTCTATAAAATGCACCTAATGGTTTCCTTTTAGCTTGAAATTTTTTTTTCTCGAAAATCCACAGTACCCTCCCTTGGAAAAATGACTCCGAAAAATCATGGCATTCGAAACAGATTTTTCTCGATTTTTTTCTGACAGGTACGAGTTACGCGGTTGCGGTTGACTTTTTCTTATTCGAAATCAGATTCTCTATAAAATGCACCTAATGGTTTCCTTTTAGCTTGAAATTATTTTTTCTCGAAAATCCACAGTACCCTCCCTTGGAAAAATGACTCCGAAAAATCATGGCATTCGAAACAGATTTTTTCGATTTTTTTCTCACGGGTACGAGTTACGCGGTTGCGGTTGACTTTTTCTTATTCGAAATCAGATTCTCTATAAAATGCACCTAATGGTTTCCTTTTAGCTTGAAATTTTTTTTTCTCGAAAATCCACAGTACCCTCCCTTGGAAAAATGACTCCGAAAAATCATGGCATTCGAAACAGATTTTTCTCGATTTTTTTCTGACAGGTACGAGTTACGCGGTTGCGGTTGACTTTTCCTTATTCGAAATCAGATTCTCTATAAAATGCACCTAATGGTTTCCTTTTAGCTTGAAATTTTTTTTTCTCGAAAATCCACAGTACCCTCCCTTGGAAAAATGACTCCGAAAAATCATGGCATTCGAAACAGATTTTTTTCGATTTTTTTCTGACGGGTACGAGTTACGCGGTTGCGGTTGACTTTTTCTTATTCGAAATCAGATTCTCTATAAAATGCACCTAATGGTTTCCTTTTAGCTTGAAATTTTTTTTTCTCGAAAATCCACAGTACCCTCCCTTGGAAAAATGACTCCGAAAAATCATGGCATTCGAAACAGATTTTTCTCGATTTTTTTCTGACAGGTACGAGTTACGCGGTTGCGGTTGACTTTTTCTTATTCGAAATCAGATTCTCTATAAAATGCACCTAATGGACCTTTTAGCTTGAAATTTTTTTTTCTCGAAAATCCACAGTACCCTCCCTTGGAAAAATGACTCCGAAAAATCATGGCATTCGAAACAGATTTTTTTCGATTTTTTTCTGACGGGTACGAGTTACGCGGTTGCGGTTGACTTTTTCTTATTCGAAATCAGATTCTCTATAAAATGCACCTAATGGTTTCCTTTTAGCTTGAAATTTTTTTTTCTCGAAAATCCACAGTACCCTCCCTTGGAAAAATGACTCCGAAAAATCATGGCATTCGAAACAGATTTTTCTCGATTTTTTTCTGACGGGTACGAGTTACGCGGTTGCGGTTGACTTTTTCTTATTCGAAATCAGATTCTCTATAAAATGCACCTAATGGACCTTTTAGCTTGAAATTTTTTTTTCTCGAAAATCCACAGTACCCTCCCTTGGAAAAATGACTCCGAAAAATCATGGCATTCGAAACAGATTTTTTCGATTTTTTTCTGACGGGTACGAGTTACGCGGTTGCGGTTGACTTTTTCTTATTCGAAATCAGATTCTCTATAAAATGCACCTAATGGTTTCCTTTTAGCTTGAAATTATTTTTTCTCGAAAATCCACAGTACCCTCCCTTGGAAAAATGACTCCGAAAAATCATGGCATTCGAAACAGATTTTTTCGATTTTTTTCTGACAGGTACGAGTTACGCGGTTGCGGTTGACTTTTTCTTATTCGAAATCAGATTCTCTATAAAATGCACCTAATGGTTTCCTTTTAGCTTGAAATTTTTTTTTCTCGAAAATCCACAGTACCCTCCCTTGGAAAAATGACTCCGAAAAATCATGGCATTCGAAACAGATTTTTTTCGATTTTTTTCTGACGGGTACGAGTTACGCGGTTGCGGTTGACTTTTTCTTATTCGAAATCAGATTCTCTATAAAATGCACCTAATGGTTTCCTTTTAGCTTGAAATTTTTTTTTCTCGAAAATCCACAGTACCCTCCCTTGGAAAAATGACTCCGAAAAATCATGGCATTCGAAACAGATTTTTCTCGATTTTTTTCTGACAGGTACGAGTTACGCGGTTGCGGTTGACTTTTTCTTATTCGAAATCAGATTCTCTATAAAATGCACCTAATGGTTTCCTTTTAGCTTGAAATTATTTTTTCTCGAAAATCCACAGTACCCTCCCTTGGAAAAATGACTCCGAAAAATCATGGCATTCGAAACAGATTTTTTCGATTTTTTTCTCACGGGTACGAGTTACGCGGTTGCGGTTGACTTTTTCTTATTCGAAATCAGATTCTCTATAAAATGCACCTAATGGTTTCCTTTTAGCTTGAAATTATTTTTTCTCGAAAATCCACAGTACCCTCCCTTGGAAAAATGACTCCGAAAAATCATGGCATTCGAAACAGATTTTTTCGATTTTTTTCTCACGGGTACGAGTTACGCGGTTGCGGTTGACTTTTTCTTATTCGAAATCAGATTCTCTATAAAATGCACCTAATGGTTTCCTTTTAGCTTGAAATTTTTTTTTCTCGAAAATCCACAGTACCCTCCCTTGGAAAAATGACTCCGAAAAATCATGGCATTCGAAACAGATTTTTCTCGATTTTTTTCTGACAGGTACGAGTTACGCGGTTGCGGTTGACTTTTTCTTATTCGAAATCAGATTCTCTATAAAATGCACCTAATGGTTTCCTTTTAGCTTGAAATTTTTTTTTCTCGAAAATCCACAGTACCCTCCCTTGGAAAAATGACTCCGAAAAATCATGGCATTCGAAACAGATTTTTTTCGATTTTTTTCTGACGGGTACGAGTTACGCGGTTGCGGTTGACTTTTTCTTATTCGAAATCAGATTCTCTATAAAATGCACCTAATGGTTTCCTTTTAGCTTGAAATTTTTTTTTCTCGAAAATCCACAGTACCCTCCCTTGGAAAAATGACTCCGAAAAATCATGGCATTCGAAACAGATTTTTCTCGATTTTTTTCTGACAGGTACGAGTTACGCGGTTGCGGTTGACTTTTTCTTATTCGAAATCAGATTCTCTATAAAATGCACCTAATGGACCTTTTAGCTTGAAATTTTTTTTTCTCGAAAATCCACAGTACCCTCCCTTGGAAAAATGACTCCGAAAAATCATGGCATTCGAAACAGATTTTTTTCGATTTTTTTCTGACAGGTACGAGTTACGCGGTTGCGGTTGACTTTTTCTTATTCGAAATCAGATTCTCTATAAAATGCACCTAATGGTTTCCTTTTAGCTTGAAATTTTTTTTTCTCGAAAATCCACAGTACCCTCCCTTGGAAAAATGACTCCGAAAAATCATGGCATTCGAAACAGATTTTTCTCGATTTTTTTCTGACGGGTACGAGTTACGCGGTTGCGGTTGACTTTTTCTTATTCGAAATCAGATTCTCTATAAAATGCACCTAATGGTTTCCTTTTAGCTTGAAATTTTTTTTTCTCGAAAATCCACAGTACCCTCCCTTGGAAAAATGACTCCGAAAAATCATGGCATTCGAAACAGATTTTTCTCGATTTTTTTCTGACAGGTACGAGTTACGCGGTTGCGGTTGACTTTTTCTTATTCGAAATCAGATTCTCTATAAAATGCACCTAATGGTTTCCTTTTAGCTTGAAATTTTTTTTTCTCGAAAATCCACAGTACCCTCCCTTGGAAAAATGACTCCGAAAAATCATGGCATTCGAAACAGATTTTTTCGATTTTTTTCTCACGGGTACGAGTTACGCGGTTGCGGTTGACTTTTTCTTATTCGAAATCAGATTCTCTATAAAATGCACCTAATGGTTTCCTTTTAGCTTGAAATTTTTTTTTCTCGAAAATCCACAGTACCCTCCCTTGGAAAAATGACTCCGAAAAATCATGGCATTCGAAACAGATTTTTCTCGATTTTTTTCTGACAGGTACGAGTTACGCGGTTGCGGTTGACTTTTTCTTATTCGAAATCAGATTCTCTATAAAATGCACCTAATGGTTTCCTTTTAGCTTGAAATTTTTTTTTCTCGAAAATCCACAGTACCCTCCCTTGGAAAAATGACTCCGAAAAATCATGGCATTCGAAACAGATTTTTTTCGATTTTTTTCTGACGGGTACGAGTTACGCGGTTGGGGTTGACTTTTTCTTATTCGAAATCAGATTCTCTATAAAATGCACCTAATGGTTTCCTTTTAGCTTGAAATTTTTTTTTCTCGAAAATCCACAGTACCCTCCCTTGGAAAAATGACTCCGAAAAATCATGGCATTCGAAACAGATTTTTCTCGATTTTTTTCTGACAGGTACGAGTTACGCGGTTGCGGTTGACTTTTTCTTATTCGAAATCAGATTCTCTATAAAATGCACCTAATGGACCTTTTAGCTTGAAATTTTTTTTTCTCGAAAATCCACAGTACCCTCCCTTGGAAAAATGACTCCGAAAAATCATGGCATTCGAAACAGATTTTTTTCGATTTTTTTCTGACGGGTACGAGTTACGCGGTTGCGGTTGACTTTTTCTTATTCGAAATCAGATTCTCTATAAAATGCACCTAATGGTTTCCTTTTAGCTTGAAATTTTTTTTTCTCGAAAATCCACAGTACCCTCCCTTGGAAAAATGACTCCGAAAAATCATGGCATTCGAAACAGATTTTTCTCGATTTTTTTCTGACGGGTACGAGTTACGCGGTTGCGGTTGACTTTTTCTTATTCGAAATCAGATTCTCTATAAAATGCACCTAATGGACCTTTTAGCTTGAAATTTTTTTTTCTCGAAAATCCACAGTACCCTCCCTTGGAAAAATGACTCCGAAAAATCATGGCATTCGAAACAGATTTTTTCGATTTTTTTCTGACGGGTACGAGTTACGCGGTTGCGGTTGACTTTTTCTTATTCGAAATCAGATTCTCTATAAAATGCACCTAATGGTTTCCATTTAGCTTGAAATTATTTTTTCTCGAAAATCCACAGTACCCTCCCTTGGAAAAATGACTCCGAAAAATCATGGCATTCGAAACAGATTTTTTCGATTTTTTTCTCACGGGTACGAGTTACGCGGTTGCGGTTGACTTTTTCTTATTCGAAATCAGATTCTCTATAAAATGCACCTAATGGTTTCCTTTTAGCTTGAAATTTTTTTTTCTCGAAAATCCACAGTACCCTCCCTTGGAAAAATGACTCCGAAAAATCATGGCATTCGAAACAGATTTTTCTCGATTTTTTTCTGACAGGTACGAGTTACGCGGTTGCGGTTGACTTTTTCTTATTCGAAATCAGATTCTCTATAAAATGCACCTAATGGTTTCCTTTTAGCTTGAAATTTTTTTTTCTCGAAAATCCACAGTACCCTCCCTTGGAAAAATGACTCCGAAAAATCATGGCATTCGAAACAGATTTTTTTCGATTTTTTTCTGACGGGTACGAGTTACGCGGTTGCGGTTGACTTTTTCTTATTCGAAATCAGATTCTCTATAAAATGCACCTAATGGTTTCCTTTTAGCTTGAAATTTTTTTTTCTCGAAAATCCACAGTACCCTCCCTTGGAAAAATGACTCCGAAAAATCATGGCATTCGAAACAGATTTTTCTCGATTTTTTTCTGACAGGTACGAGTTACGCGGTTGCGGTTGACTTTTTCTTATTCGAAATCAGATTCTCTATAAAATGCACCTAATGGTTTCCTTTTAGCTTGAAATTATTTTTTCTCGAAAATCCACAGTACCCTCCCTTGGAAAAATGACTCCGAAAAATCATGGCATTCGAAACAGATTTTTTCGATTTTTTTCTCACGGGTACGAGTTACGCGGTTGCGGTTGACTTTTTCTTATTCGAAATCAGATTCTCTATAAAATGCACCTAATGGTTTCCTTTTAGCTTGAAATTATTTTTTCTCGAAAATCCACAGTACCCTCCCTTGGAAAAATGACTCCGAAAAATCATGGCATTCGAAACAGATTTTTTCGATTTTTTTCTCACGGGTACGAGTTACGCGGTTGCGGTTGACTTTTTCTTATTCGAAATCAGATTCTCTATAAAATGCACCTAATGGTTTCCTTTTAGCTTGAAATTTTTTTTTCTCGAAAATCCACAGTACCCTCCCTTGGAAAAATGACTCCGAAAAATCATGGCATTCGAAACAGATTTTTTTCGATTTTTTTCTGACGGGTACGAGTTACGCGGTTGCGGTTGACTTTTTCTTATTCGAAATCAGATTCTCTATAAAATGCACCTAATGGTTTCCTTTTAGCTTGAAATTTTTTTTTCCCGAAAATCCACAGTACCCTCCCTTGGAAAAATGACTCCAAAAAATCATGGCATTCGAAACAGATTTTTTTCGATTTTTTTCTGACGGGTACGAGTTACGCGGTTGCGGTTGACTTTTTCTTATTCGAAATCAGATTCTCTATAAAATGCACCTAATGGTTTCCTTTTAGCTTGAAATTTTTTTTTCTCGAAAATCCACAGTACCCTCCCTTGGAAAAATGACTCCGAAAAATCATGGCATTCGAAACAGATTTTTCTCGATTTTTTTCTGACGGGTACGAGTTACGCGGTTGCGGTTGACTTTTTCTTATTCGAAATCAGATTCTCTATAAAATGCACCTAATGGTTTCCTTTTAGCTTGAAATTATTTTTTCTCGAAAATCCACAGTACCCTCCCTTGGAAAAATGACTCCGAAAAATCATGGCATTCGAAACAGATTTTTTCGATTTTTTTCTCACGGGTACGAGTTACGCGGTTGCGGTTGACTTTTTCTTATTCGAAATCAGATTCTCTATAAAATGCACCTAATGGTTTCCTTTTAGCTTGAAATTTTTTTTTCTCGAAAATCCACAGTACCCTCCCTTGGAAAAATGACTCCGAAAAATCATGGCATTCGAAACAGATTTTTCTCGATTTTTTTCTGACAGGTACGAGTTACGCGGTTGCGGTTGACTTTTTCTTATTCGAAATCAGATTCTCTATAAAATGCACCTAATGGTTTCCTTTTAGCTTGAAATTTTTTTTTCTCGAAAATCCACAGTACCCTCCCTTGGAAAAATGACTCCGAAAAATCATGGCATTCGAAACAGATTTTTTTCGATTTTTTTCTGACGGGTACGAGTTACGCGGTTGCGGTTGACTTTTTCTTATTCGAAATCAGATTCTCTATAAAATGCACCTAATGGTTTCCTTTTAGCTTGAAATTTTTTTTTCTCGAAAATCCACAGTACCCTCCCTTGGAAAAATGACTCCGAAAAATCATGGCATTCGAAACAGATTTTTCTCGATTTTTTTCTGACAGGTACGAGTTACGCGGTTGCGGTTGACTTTTTCTTATTCGAAATCAGATTCTCTATAAAATGCACCTAATGGTTTCCTTTTAGCTTGAAATTATTTTTTCTCGAAAATCCACAGTACCCTCCCTTGGAAAAATGACTCCGAAAAATCATGGCATTCGAAACAGATTTTTTCGATTTTTTTCTCACGGGTACGAGTTACGCGGTTGCGGTTGACTTTTTCTTATTCGAAATCAGATTCTCTATAAAATGCACCTAATGGTTTCCTTTTAGCTTGAAATTTTTTTTTCTCGAAAATCCACAGTACCCTCCCTTGGAAAAATGACTCCAAAAAATCATGGCATTCGAAACAGATTTTTTTCGATTTTTTTCTGACGGGTACGAGTTACGCGGTTGCGGTTGACTTTTTCTTATTCGAAATCAGATTCTCTATAAAATGCACCTAATGGTTTCCTTTTAGCTTGAAATTTTTTTTTCTCGAAAATCCACAGTACCCTCCCTTGGAAAAATGACTCCGAAAAATCATGGCATTCGAAACAGATTTTTCTCGATTTTTTTCTGACGGGTACGAGTTACGCGGTTGCGGTTGACTTTTTCTTATTCGAAATCAGATTCTCTATAAAATGCACCTAATGGTTTCCTTTTAGCTTGAAATTTTTTTTTCTCGAAAATCCACAGTACCCTCCCTTGGAAAAATGACTCCGAAAAATCATGGCATTCGAAACAGATTTTTCTCGATTTTTTTCTGACAGGTACGAGTTACGCGGTTGCGGTTGACTTTTTCTTATTCGAAATCAGATTCTCTATAAAATGCACCTAATGGTTTCCTTTTAGCTTGAAATTTTTTTTTCTCGAAAATCCACAGTACCCTCCCTTGGAAAAATGACTCCGAAAAATCATGGCATTCGAAACAGATTTTTTTCGATTTTTTTCTGACGGGTACGAGTTACGCGGTTGCGGTTGACTTTTTCTTATTCGAAATCAGATTCTCTATAAAATGCACCTAATGGTTTCCTTTTAGCTTGAAATTTTTTTTTCTCGAAAATCCACAGTACCCTCCCTTGGAAAAATGACTCCGAAAAATCATGGCATTCGAAACAGATTTTTCTCGATTTTTTTCTGACAGGTACGAGTTACGCGGTTGCGGTTGACTTTTTCTTATTCGAAATCAGATTCTCTATAAAATGCACCTAATGGTTTCCTTTTAGCTTGAAATTATTTTTTCTCGAAAATCCACAGTACCCTCCCTTGGAAAAATGACTCCGAAAAATCATGGCATTCGAAACAGATTTTTTCGATTTTTTTCTCACGGGTACGAGTTACGCGGTTGCGGTTGACTTTTTCTTATTCGAAATCAGATTCTCTATAAAATGCACCTAATGGTTTCCTTTTAGCTTGAAATTATTTTTTCTCGAAAATCCACAGTACCCTCCCTTGGAAAAATGACTCCGAAAAATCATGGCATTCGAAACAGATTTTTTCGATTTTTTTCTCACGGGTACGAGTTACGCGGTTGCGGTTGACTTTTTCTTATTCGAAATCAGATTCTCTATAAAATGCACCTAATGGTTTCCTTTTAGCTTGAAATTATTTTTTCTCGAAAATCCACAGTACCCTCCCTTGGAAAAATGACTCCGAAAAATCATGGCATTCGAAACAGATTTTTTTCGATTTTTTTCTGACAGGTACGAGTTACGCGGTTGCGGTTGACTTTTTCTTATTCGAAATCAGATTCTCTATAAAATGCACCTAATGGTTTCCTTTTAGCTTGAAATTTTTTTTTCTCGAAAATTCACAGTACCCTCCCTTGGAAAAATGACTCCGAAAAATCATGGCATTCGAAACAGATTTTTTCGATTTTTTTCTCACGGGTACGAGTTACGCGGTTGCGGTTGACTTTTTCTTATTCGAAATCAGATTCTCTATAAAATGCACCTAATGGTTTCCTTTTAGCTTGAAATTTTTTTTTCTCGAAAATCCACAGTACCCTCCCTTGGAAAAATGACTCCGAAAAATCATGGCATTCGAAACAGATTTTTCTCGATTTTTTTCTGACAGGTACGAGTTACGCGGTTGCGGTTGACTTTTTCTTATTCGAAATCAGATTCTCTATAAAATGCACCTAATGGTTTCCTTTTAGCTTGAAATTTTTTTTTCTCGAAAATCCACAGTACCCTCCCTTGGAAAAATGACTCCGAAAAATCATGGCATTCGAAACAGATTTTTTTCGATTTTTTTCTGACGGGTACGAGTTACGCGGTTGCGGTTGACTTTTTCTTATTCGAAATCAGATTCTCTATAAAATGCACCTAATGGTTTCCTTTTAGCTTGAAATTTTTTTTTCTCGAAAATCCACAGTACCCTCCCTTGGAAAAATGACTCCGAAAAATCATGGCATTCGAAACAGATTTTTCTCGATTTTTTTCTGACAGGTACGAGTTACGCGGTTGCGGTTGACTTTTTCTTATTCGAAATCAGATTCTCTATAAAATGCACCTAATGGACCTTTTAGCTTGAAATTTTTTTTTCTCGAAAATCCACAGTACCCTCCCTTGGAAAAATGACTCCGAAAAATCATGGCATTCGAAACAGATTTTTTTCGATTTTTTTCTGACAGGTACGAGTTACGCGGTTGCGGTTGACTTTTTCTTATTCGAAATCAGATTCTCTATAAAATGCACCTAATGGTTTCCTTTTAGCTTGAAATTTTTTTTTCTCGAAAATCCACAGTACCCTCCCTTGGAAAAATGACTCCGAAAAATCATGGCATTCGAAACAGATTTTTTTCGATTTTTTTCTGACGGGTACGAGTTACGCGGTTGCGGTTGACTTTTTCTTATTCGAAATCAGATTCTCTATAAAATGCACCTAATGGTTTCCTTTTAGCTTGAAATTTTTTTTTCTCGAAAATCCACAGTACCCTCCCTTGGAAAAATGACTCCGAAAAATCATGGCATTCGAAACAGATTTTTCTCGATTTTTTTCTGACAGGTACGAGTTACGCGGTTGCGGTTGACTTTTTCTTATTCGAAATCAGATTCTCTATAAAATGCACCTAATGGTTTCCTTTTAGCTTGAAATTATTTTTTCTCGAAAATCCACAGTACCCTCCCTTGGAAAAATGACTCCGAAAAATCATGGCATTCGAAACAGATTTTTTCGATTTTTTTCTCACGGGTACGAGTTACGCGGTTGCGGTTGACTTTTTCTTATTCGAAATCAGATTCTCTATAAAATGCACCTAATGGTTTCCTTTTAGCTTGAAATTTTTTTTTCTCGAAAATCCACAGTACCCTCCCTTGGAAAAATGACTCCGAAAAATCATGGCATTCGAAACAGATTTTTTTCGATTTTTTTCTGACAGGTACGAGTTACGCGGTTGCGGTTGACTTTTTCTTATTCGAAATCAGATTCTCTATAAAATGCACCTAATGGTTTCCTTTCAGCTTGAAATTATTTTTTCTCGAAAATCCGCAGTACCCTCCCTTGAAAAAATGACTCCGAAAAATCATGGCATTCGAAACAGATTTTTTTCGATTTTTTTCTGACGGGTACGAGTTACGCGGTTGCGGTTGACTTTTTCTTATTCGAAATCAGATTCTCTATAAAATGCACCTAATGGTTTCCTTTTAGCTTGAAATTTTTTTTTCTCGAAAATCCACAGTACCCTCCCTTGGAAAAATGACTCCGAAAAATCATGGCATTCGAAACAGATTTTTCTCGATTTTTTTCTGACAGGTACGAGTTACGCGGTTGCGGTTGACTTTTTCTTATTCGAAATCAGATTCTCTATAAAATGCACCTAATGGTTTCCTTTTAGCTTGAAATTATTTTTTCTCGAAAATCCACAGTACCCTCCCTTGGAAAAATGACTCCGAAAAATCATGGCATTCGAAACAGATTTTTCTCGATTTTTTTCTGACAGGTACGAGTTACGCGGTTGCGGTTGACTTTTTCTTATTCGAAATCAGATTCTCTATAAAATGCACCTAATGGTTTCCTTTTAGCTTGAAATTATTTTTTCTCGAAAATCCACAGTACCCTCCCTTGGAAAAATGACTCCGAAAAATCATGGCATTCGAAACAGATTTTTTCGATTTTTTTCTCACGGGTACGAGTTACGCGGTTGCGGTTGACTTTTTCTTATTCGAAATCAGATTCTCTATAAAATGCACCTAATGGTTTCCTTTTAGCTTGAAATTTTTTTTTCTCGAAAATCCACAGTACCCTCCCTTGGAAAAATGACTCCGAAAAATCATGGCATTCGAAACAGATTTTTTTCGATTTTTTTCTGACAGGTACGAGTTACGCGGTTGCGGTTGACTTTTTCTTATTCGAAATCAGATTCTCTATAAAATGCACCTAATGGTTTCCTTTTAGCTTGAAATTATTTTTTCTCGAAAATCCACAGTACCCTCCCTTGAAAAAATGACTCCGAAAAATCATGGCATTCGAAACAGATTTTTTTCGATTTTTTTCTGACAGGTACGAGTTACGCGGTTGCGGTTGACTTTTTCTTATTCGAAATCAGATTCTCTATAAAATGCACCTAATGGTTTCCTTTTAGCTTGAAATTATTTTTTCTCGAAAATCCACAGTACCCTCCCTTGGAAAAATGACTCCGAAAAATCATGGCATTCGAAACAGATTTTTTTCGATTTTTTTCTGACAGGTACGAGTTACGCGGTTGCGGTTGACTTTTTCTTATTCGAAATCAGATTCTCTATAAAATGCACCTAATGGTTTCCTTTTAGCTTGAAATTTTTTTTTCTCGAAAATCCACAGTACCCTCCCTTGGAAAAATGACTCCGAAAAATCATGGCATTCGAAACAGATTTTTCTCGATTTTTTTCTGACGGGTACGAGTTACGCGGTTGCGGTTGACTTTTTCTTATTCGAAATCAGATTCTCTATAAAATGCACCTAATGGTTTCCTTTTAGCTTGAAATTTTTTTTTCTCGAAAATCCACAGTACCCTTCCTTGGAAAAATGACTCCGAAAAATCATGGCATTCGAAACAGATTTTTTTCTCACGGGTACGAGTTACGCGGTTGCGGTTGACTTTTTCTTATTCGAAATCAGATTCTCTATAAAATGCACCTAATGGTTTCCTTTTAGCTTGAAATTTTTTTTTCTCGAAAATCCACAGCACCCTCCCTTGGAAAAATGACTCCGAAAAATCATGGCATTCGAAACAGATTTTTTCGATTTTTTTCTCACGGGTACGAGTTACGCGGTTGCGGTTGACTTTTTCTTATTCGAAATCAGATTCTCTATAAAATGCACCTAATGGTTTCCTTTTAGCTTGAAATTTTTTTTTCTCGAAAATCCACAGTACCCTCCCTTGGAAAAATGACTCCGAAAAATCATGGCATTCGAAACAGATTTTTCTCGATTTTTTTCTGACAGGTACGAGTTACGCGGTTGCGGTTGACTTTTTCTTATTCGAAATCAGATTCTCTATAAAATGCACCTAATGGTTTCCTTTTAGCTTGAAATTTTTTTTTCTCGAAAATCCACAGTACCCTCCCTTGGAAAAATGACTCCGAAAAATCATGGCATTCGAAACAGATTTTTTTCGATTTTTTTCTGACAGGTACGAGTTACGCGGTTGCGGTTGACTTTTTCTTATTCGAAATCAGATTCTCTATAAAATGCACCTAATGGTTTCCTTTTAGCTTGAAATTTTTTTTTCTCGAAAATCCACAGTACCCTCCCTTGGAAAAATGACTCCGAAAAATCATGGCATTCGAAACAGATTTTTCTCGATTTTTTTCTGACAGGTACGAGTTACGCGGTTGCGGTTGACTTTTTCTTATTCGAAATCAGATTCTCTATAAAATGCACCTAATGGTTTCCTTTTAGCTTGAAATTATTTTTTCTCGAAAATCCACAGTACCCTCCCTTGGAAAAATGACTCCGAAAAATCATGGCATTCGAAACAGATTTTTTCGATTTTTTTCTCACGGGTACGAGTTACGCGGTTGCGGTTGACTTTTTCTTATTCGAAATCAGATTCTCTATAAAATGCACCTAATGGTTTCCTTTTAGCTTGAAATTTTTTTTTCTCGAAAATCCACAGTACCCTCCCTTGGAAAAATGACTCCGAAAAATCATGGCATTCGAAACAGATTTTTCTCGATTTTTTTCTGACAGGTACGAGTTACGCGGTTGCGGTTGACTTTTCCTTATTCGAAATCAGATTCTCTATAAAATGCACCTAATGGTTTCCTTTTAGCTTGAAATTTTTTTTTCTCGAAAATCCACAGTACCCTCCCTTGGAAAAATGACTCCGAAAAATCATGGCATTCGAAACAGATTTTTTTCGATTTTTTTCTGACGGGTACGAGTTACGCGGTTGCGGTTGACTTTTTCTTATTCGAAATCAGATTCTCTATAAAATGCACCTAATGGTTTCCTTTTAGCTTGAAATTTTTTTTTCTCGAAAATCCACAGTACCCTCCCTTGGAAAAATGACTCCGAAAAATCATGGCATTCGAAACAGATTTTTTTCGATTTTTTTCTGACAGGTACGAGTTACGCGGTTGCGGTTGACTTTTTCTTATTCGAAATCAGATTCTCTATAAAATGCACCTAATGGTTTCCTTTTAGCTTGAAATTATTTTTTCTCGAAAATCCACAGTACCCTCCCTTGAAAAAATGACTCCGAAAAATCATGGCATTCGAAACAGATTTTTTTCGATTTTTTTCTGACAGGTACGAGTTACGCGGTTGCGGTTGACTTTTTCTTATTCGAAATCAGATTCTCTATAAAATGCACCTAATGGTTTCCTTTTAGCTTGAAATTATTTTTTCTCGAAAATCCACAGTACCCTCCCTTGGAAAAATGACTCCGAAAAATCATGGCATTCGAAACAGATTTTTTTCGATTTTTTTCTGACAGGTACGAGTTACGCGGTTGCGGTTGACTTTTTCTTATTCGAAATCAGATTCTCTATAAAATGCACCTAATGGTTTCCTTTTAGCTTGAAATTTTTTTTTCTCGAAAATCCACAGTACCCTCCCTTGGAAAAATGACTCCGAAAAATCATGGCATTCGAAACAGATATTTCTCGATTTTTTTCTGACGGGTACGAGTTACGCGGTTGCGGTTGACTTTTTCTTATTCGAAATCAGATTCTCTATAAAATGCACCTAATGGTTTCCTTTTAGCTTGAAATTTTTTTTTCTCGAAAATCCACAGTACCCTTCCTTGGAAAAATGACTCCGAAAAATCATGGCATTCGAAACAGATTTTTTTCTCACGGGTACGAGTTACGCGGTTGCGGTTGACTTTTTCTTATTCGAAATCAGATTCTCTATAAAATGCACCTAATGGTTTCCTTTTAGCTTGAAATTTTTTTTTCTCGAAAATCCACAGTACCCTCCCTTGGAAAAATGACTCCGAAAAATCATGGCATTCGAAACAGATTTTTTCGATTTTTTTCTCACGGGTACGAGTTACGCGGTTGCGGTTGACTTTTTCTTATTCGAAATCAGATTCTCTATAAAATGCACCTAATGGTTTCCTTTTAGCTTGAAATTTTTTTTTCTCGAAAATCCACAGTACCCTCCCTTGGAAAAATGACTCCGAAAAATCATGGCATTCGAAACAGATTTTTCTCGATTTTTTTCTGACAGGTACGAGTTACGCGGTTGCGGTTGACTTTTTCTTATTCGAAATCAGATTCTCTATAAAATGCACCTAATGGTTTCCTTTTAGCTTGAAATTTTTTTTTCTCGAAAATCCACAGTACCCTCCCTTGGAAAAATGACTCCGAAAAATCATGGCATTCGAAACAGATTTTTTTCGATTTTTTTCTGACAGGTACGAGTTACGCGGTTGCGGTTGACTTTTTCTTATTCGAAATCAGATTCTCTATAAAATGCACCTAATGGTTTCCTTTTAGCTTGAAATTATTTTTTCTCGAAAATCCGCAGTACCCTCCCTTGAAAAAATGACTCCGAAAAATCATGGCATTCGAAACAGATTTTTTTCGATTTTTTTCTGACGGGTACGAGTTACGCGGTTGCGGTTGACTTTTTCTTATTCGAAATCAGATTCTCTATAAAATGCACCTAATGGTTTCCTTTTAGCTTGAAATTTTTTTTTCTCGAAAATCCACAGTACCCTCCCTTGGAAAAATGACTCCGAAAAATCATGGCATTCGAAACAGATTTTTCTCGATTTTTTTCTGACAGGTACGAGTTACGCGGTTGCGGTTGACTTTTTCTTATTCGAAATCAGATTCTCTATAAAATGCACCTAATGGTTTCCTTTTAGCTTGAAATTATTTTTTCTCGAAAATCCACAGTACCCTCCCTTGGAAAAATGACTCCGAAAAATCATGGCATTCGAAACAGATTTTTTCGATTTTTTTCTCACGGGTACGAGTTACGCGGTTGCGGTTGACTTTTTCTTATTCGAAATCAGATTCTCTATAAAATGCACCTAATGGTTTCCTTTTAGCTTGAAATTTTTTTTTCTCGAAAATCCACAGTACCCTCCCTTGGAAAAATGACTCCGAAAAATCATGGCATTCGAAACAGATTTTTTTCGATTTTTTTCTGACAGGTACGAGTTACGCGGTTGCGGTTGACTTTTTCTTATTCGAAATCAGATTCTCTATAAAATGCACCTAATGGTTTCCTTTTAGCTTGAAATTATTTTTTCTCGAAAATCCACAGTACCCTCCCTTGAAAAAATGACTCCGAAAAATCATGGCATTCGAAACAGATTTTTTTCGATTTTTTTCTGACAGGTACGAGTTACGCGGTTGCGGTTGACTTTTTCTTATTCGAAATCAGATTCTCTATAAAATGCACCTAATGGTTTCCTTTTAGCTTGAAATTATTTTTTCTCGAAAATCCACAGTACCCTCCCTTGGAAAAATGACTCCGAAAAATCATGGCATTCGAAACAGATTTTTTTCGATTTTTTTCTGACAGGTACGAGTTACGCGGTTGCGGTTGACTTTTTCTTATTCGAAATCAGATTCTCTATAAAATGCACCTAATGGTTTCCTTTTAGCTTGAAATTTTTTTTTCTCGAAAATCCACAGTACCCTCCCTTGGAAAAATGACTCCGAAAAATCATGGCATTCGAAACAGATTTTTCTCGATTTTTTTCTGACGGGTACGAGTTACGCGGTTGCGGTTGACTTTTTCTTATTCGAAATCAGATTCTCTATAAAATGCACCTAATGGTTTCCTTTTAGCTTGAAATTTTTTTTTCTCGAAAATCCACAGTACCCTTCCTTGGAAAAATGACTCCGAAAAATCATGGCATTCGAAACAGATTTTTTTCTCACGGGTACGAGTTACGCGGTTGCGGTTGACTTTTTCTTATTCGAAATCAGATTCTCTATAAAATGCACCTAATGGTTTCCTTTTAGCTTGAAATTTTTTTTTCTCGAAAATCCACAGTACCCTCCCTTGGAAAAATGACTCCGAAAAATCATGGCATTCGAAACAGATTTTTTTCGATTTTTTTCTGACGGGTACGAGTTACGCGGTTGCGGTTGACTTTTTCTTATTCGAAATCAGATTCTCTATAAAATGCACCTAATGGTTTCCTTTTAGCTTGAAATTTTTTTTTCTCGAAAATCCACAGTACCCTCCCTTGGAAAAATGACTCCGAAAAATCATGGCATTCGAAACAGATTTTTCTCGATTTTTTTCTGACAGGTACGAGTTACGCGGTTGCGGTTGACTTTTTCTTATTCGAAATCAGATTCTCTATAAAATGCACCTAATGGACCTTTTAGCTTGAAATTTTTTTTTCTCGAAAATCCACAGTACCCTCCCTTGGAAAAATGACTCCGAAAAATCATGGCATTCGAAACAGATTTTTTTCGATTTTTTTCTGACAGGTACGAGTTACGCGGTTGCGGTTGACTTTTTCTTATTCGAAATCAGATTCTCTATAAAATGCACCTAATGGTTTCCTTTTAGCTTGAAATTATTTTTTCTCGAAAATCCACAGTACCCTCCCTTGAAAAAATGACTCCGAAAAATCATGGCATTCGAAACAGATTTTTTTCGATTTTTTTCTGACAGGTACGAGTTACGCGGTTGCGGTTGACTTTTTCTTATTCGAAATCAGATTCTCTATAAAATGCACCTAATGGTTTCCTTTTAGCTTGAAATTATTTTTTCTCGAAAATCCACAGTACCCTCCCTTGGAAAAATGACTCCGAAAAATCATGGCATTCGAAACAGATTTTTTTCGATTTTTTTCTGACAGGTACGAGTTACGCGGTTGCGGTTGACTTTTTCTTATTCGAAATCAGATTCTCTATAAAATGCACCTAATGGTTTCCTTTTAGCTTGAAATTTTTTTTTCTCGAAAATCCACAGTACCCTCCCTTGGAAAAATGACTCCGAAAAATCATGGCATTCGAAACAGATTTTTTTCGATTTTTTTCTGACAGGTACGAGTTACGCGGTTGCGGTTGACTTTTTCTTATTCGAAATCAGATTCTCTATAAAATGCACCTAATGGTTTCCTTTTAGCTTGAAATTTTTTTTTCTCGAAAATCCACAGTACCCTCCCTTGGAAAAATGACTCCGAAAAATCATGGCATTCGAAACAGATTTTTTTCGATTTTTTTCTGACAGGTACGAGTTACGCGGTTGCGGTTGACTTTTTCTTATTCGAAATCAGATTCTCTATAAAATGCACCTAATGGTTTCCTTTTAGCTTGAAATTATTTTTTCTCGAAAATCCACAGTACCCTCCCTTGAAAAAATGACTCCGAAAAATCATGGCATTCGAAACAGATTTTTTTCGATTTTTTTCTGACAGGTACGAGTTACGCGGTTGCGGTTGACTTTTTCTTATTCGAAATCAGATTCTCTATAAAATGCACCTAATGGTTTCCTTTTAGCTTGAAATTATTTTTTCTCGAAAATCCACAGTACCCTCCCTTGGAAAAATGACTCCGAAAAATCATGGCATTCGAAACAGATTTTTTTCGATTTTTTTCTGACAGGTACGAGTTACGCGGTTGCGGTTGACTTTTTCTTATTCGAAATCAGATTCTCTATAAAATGCACCTAATGGTTTCCTTTTAGCTTGAAATTTTTTTTTCTCGAAAATCCACAGTACCCTCCCTTGGAAAAATGACTCCGAAAAATCATGGCATTCGAAACAGATTTTTCTCGATTTTTTTCTGACGGGTACGAGTTACGCGGTTGCGGTTGACTTTTTCTTATTCGAAATCAGATTCTCTATAAAATGCACCTAATGGTTTCCTTTTAGCTTGAAATTTTTTTTTCTCGAAAATCCACAGTACCCTTCCTTGGAAAAATGACTCCGAAAAATCATGGCATTCGAAACAGATTTTTTTCTCACGGGTACGAGTTACGCGGTTGCGGTTGACTTTTTCTTATTCGAAATCAGATTCTCTATAAAATGCACCTAATGGTTTCCTTTTAGCTTGAAATTTTTTTTTCTCGAAAATCCACAGTACCCTCCCTTGGAAAAATGACTCCGAAAAATCATGGCATTCGAAACAGATTTTTTTCGATTTTTTTCTGACGGGTACGAGTTACGCGGTTGCGGTTGACTTTTTCTTATTCGAAATCAGATTCTCTATAAAATGCACCTAATGGTTTCCTTTTAGCTTGAAATTTTTTTTTCTCGAAAATCCACAGTACCCTCCCTTGGAAAAATGACTCCGAAAAATCATGGCATTCGAAACAGATTTTTCTCGATTTTTTTCTGACAGGTACGAGTTACGCGGTTGCGGTTGACTTTTTCTTATTCGAAATCAGATTCTCTATAAAATGCACCTAATGGACCTTTTAGCTTGAAATTTTTTTTTCTCGAAAATCCACAGTACCCTCCCTTGGAAAAATGACTCCGAAAAATCATGGCATTCGAAACAGATTTTTTTCGATTTTTTTCTGACAGGTACGAGTTACGCGGTTGCGGTTGACTTTTTCTTATTCGAAATCAGATTCTCTATAAAATGCACCTAATGGTTTCCTTTTAGCTTGAAATTATTTTTTCTCGAAAATCCACAGTACCCTCCCTTGAAAAAATGACTCCGAAAAATCATGGCATTCGAAACAGATTTTTTTCGATTTTTTTCTGACAGGTACGAGTTACGCGGTTGCGGTTGACTTTTTCTTATTCGAAATCAGATTCTCTATAAAATGCACCTAATGGTTTCCTTTTAGCTTGAAATTATTTTTTCTCGAAAATCCACAGTACCCTCCCTTGGAAAAATGACTCCGAAAAATCATGGCATTCGAAACAGATTTTTTTCGATTTTTTTCTGACAGGTACGAGTTACGCGGTTGCGGTTGACTTTTTCTTATTCGAAATCAGATTCTCTATAAAATGCACCTAATGGTTTCCTTTTAGCTTGAAATTTTTTTTTCTCGAAAATCCACAGTACCCTCCCTTGGAAAAATGACTCCGAAAAATCATGGCATTCGAAACAGATTTTTTTCGATTTTTTTCTGACAGGTACGAGTTACGCGGTTGCGGTTGACTTTTTCTTATTCGAAATCAGATTCTCTATAAAATGCACCTAATGGTTTCCTTTTAGCTTGAAATTTTTTTTTCTCGAAAATCCACAGTACCCTCCCTTGGAAAAATGACTCCGAAAAATCATGGCATTCGAAACAGATTTTTTTCGATTTTTTTCTGACAGGTACGAGTTACGCGGTTGCGGTTGACTTTTTCTTATTCGAAATCAGATTCTCTATAAAATGCACCTAATGGTTTCCTTTTAGCTTGAAATTATTTTTTCTCGAAAATCCACAGTACCCTCCCTTGAAAAAATGACTCCGAAAAATCATGGCATTCGAAACAGATTTTTTTCGATTTTTTTCTGACAGGTACGAGTTACGCGGTTGCGGTTGACTTTTTCTTATTCGAAATCAGATTCTCTATAAAATGCACCTAATGGTTTCCTTTTAGCTTGAAATTATTTTTTCTCGAAAATCCACAGTACCCTCCCTTGGAAAAATGACTCCGAAAAATCATGGCATTCGAAACAGATTTTTTTCGATTTTTTTCTGACAGGTACGAGTTACGCGGTTGCGGTTGACTTTTTCTTATTCGAAATCAGATTCTCTATAAAATGCACCTAATGGTTTCCTTTTAGCTTGAAATTTTTTTTTCTCGAAAATCCACAGTACCCTCCCTTGGAAAAATGACTCCGAAAAATCATGGCATTCGAAACAGATTTTTCTCGATTTTTTTCTGACGGGTACGAGTTACGCGGTTGCGGTTGACTTTTTCTTATTCGAAATCAGATTCTCTATAAAATGCACCTAATGGTTTCCTTTTAGCTTGAAATTTTTTTTTCTCGAAAATCCACAGTACCCTTCCTTGGAAAAATGACTCCGAAAAATCATGGCATTCGAAACAGATTTTTTTCTCACGGGTACGAGTTACGCGGTTGCGGTTGACTTTTTCTTATTCGAAATCAGATTCTCTATAAAATGCACCTAATGGTTTCCTTTTAGCTTGAAATTTTTTTTTCTCGAAAATCCACAGTACCCTCCCTTGGAAAAATGACTCCGAAAAATCATGGCATTCGAAACAGATTTTTTTCGATTTTTTTCTGACGGGTACGAGTTACGCGGTTGCGGTTGACTTTTTCTTATTCGAAATCAGATTCTCTATAAAATGCACCTAATGGTTTCCTTTTAGCTTGAAATTTTTTTTTCTCGAAAATCCACAGTACCCTCCCTTGGAAAAATGACTCCGAAAAATCATGGCATTCGAAACAGATTTTTCTCGATTTTTTTCTGACAGGTACGAGTTACGCGGTTGCGGTTGACTTTTTCTTATTCGAAATCAGATTCTCTATAAAATGCACCTAATGGACCTTTTAGCTTGAAATTTTTTTTTCTCGAAAATCCACAGTACCCTCCCTTGGAAAAATGACTCCGAAAAATCATGGCATTCGAAACAGATTTTTTTCGATTTTTTTCTGACAGGTACGAGTTACGCGGTTGCGGTTGACTTTTTCTTATTCGAAATCAGATTCTCTATAAAATGCACCTAATGGTTTCCTTTTAGCTTGAAATTATTTTTTCTCGAAAATCCACAGTACCCTCCCTTGAAAAAATGACTCCGAAAAATCATGGCATTCGAAACAGATTTTTTTCGATTTTTTTCTGACAGGTACGAGTTACGCGGTTGCGGTTGACTTTTTCTTATTCGAAATCAGATTCTCTATAAAATGCACCTAATGGTTTCCTTTTAGCTTGAAATTATTTTTTCTCGAAAATCCACAGTACCCTCCCTTGGAAAAATGACTCCGAAAAATCATGGCATTCGAAACAGATTTTTTTCGATTTTTTTCTGACAGGTACGAGTTACGCGGTTGCGGTTGACTTTTTCTTATTCGAAATCAGATTCTCTATAAAATGCACCTAATGGTTTCCTTTTAGCTTGAAATTTTTTTTTCTCGAAAATCCACAGTACCCTCCCTTGGAAAAATGACTCCGAAAAATCATGGCATTCGAAACAGATTTTTCTCGATTTTTTTCTGACGGGTACGAGTTACGCGGTTGCGGTTGACTTTTTCTTATTCGAAATCAGATTCTCTATAAAATGCACCTAATGGTTTCCTTTTAGCTTGAAATTTTTTTTTCTCGAAAATCCACAGTACCCTTCCTTGGAAAAATGACTCCGAAAAATCATGGCATTCGAAACAGATTTTTTTCTCACGGGTACGAGTTACGCGGTTGCGGTTGACTTTTTCTTATTCGAAATCAGATTCTCTATAAAATGCACCTAATGGTTTCCTTTTAGCTTGAAATTTTTTTTTCTCGAAAATCCACAGTACCCTCCCTTGGAAAAATGACTCCGAAAAATCATGGCATTCGAAACAGATTTTTTTCGATTTTTTTCTGACAGGTACGAGTTACGCGGTTGCGGTTGACTTTTTCTTATTCGAAATCAGATTCTCTATAAAATGCACCTAATGGTTTCCTTTTAGCTTGAAATTTTTTTTTCTCGAAAATCCACAGTACCCTCCCTTGGAAAAATGACTCCGAAAAATCATGGCATTCGAAACAGATATTTCTCGATTTTTTTCTGACGGGTACGAGTTACGCGGTTGCGGTTGACTTTTTCTTATTCGAAATCAGATTCTCTATAAAATGCACCTAATGGTTTCCTTTTAGCTTGAAATTTTTTTTTCTCGAAAATCCACAGTACCCTTCCTTGGAAAAATGACTCCGAAAAATCATGGCATTCGAAACAGATTTTTTTCTCACGGGTACGAGTTACGCGGTTGCGGTTGACTTTTTCTTATTCGAAATCAGATTCTCTATAAAATGCACCTAATGGTTTCCTTTTAGCTTGAAATTTTTTTTTCTCGAAAATCCACAGTACCCTCCCTTGGAAAAATGACTCCGAAAAATCATGGCATTCGAAACAGATTTTTTCGATTTTTTTCTCACGGGTACGAGTTACGCGGTTGCGGTTGACTTTTTCTTATTCGAAATCAGATTCTCTATAAAATGCACCTAATGGTTTCCTTTTAGCTTGAAATTTTTTTTTCTCGAAAATCCACAGTACCCTCCCTTGGAAAAATGACTCCGAAAAATCATGGCATTCGAAACAGATTTTTCTCGATTTTTTTCTGACAGGTACGAGTTACGCGGTTGCGGTTGACTTTTTCTTATTCGAAATCAGATTCTCTATAAAATGCACCTAATGGTTTCCTTTTAGCTTGAAATTTTTTTTTCTCGAAAATCCACAGTACCCTCCCTTGGAAAAATGACTCCGAAAAATCATGGCATTCGAAACAGATTTTTTTCGATTTTTTTCTGACAGGTACGAGTTACGCGGTTGCGGTTGACTTTTTCTTATTCGAAATCAGATTCTCTATAAAATGCACCTAATGGTTTCCTTTTAGCTTGAAATTATTTTTTCTCGAAAATCCGCAGTACCCTCCCTTGAAAAAATGACTCCGAAAAATCATGGCATTCGAAACAGATTTTTTTCGATTTTTTTCTGACGGGTACGAGTTACGCGGTTGCGGTTGACTTTTTCTTATTCGAAATCAGATTCTCTATAAAATGCACCTAATGGTTTCCTTTTAGCTTGAAATTTTTTTTTCTCGAAAATCCACAGTACCCTCCCTTGGAAAAATGACTCCGAAAAATCATGGCATTCGAAACAGATTTTTCTCGATTTTTTTCTGACAGGTACGAGTTACGCGGTTGCGGTTGACTTTTTCTTATTCGAAATCAGATTCTCTATAAAATGCACCTAATGGTTTCCTTTTAGCTTGAAATTATTTTTTCTCGAAAATCCACAGTACCCTCCCTTGGAAAAATGACTCCGAAAAATCATGGCATTCGAAACAGATTTTTTCGATTTTTTTCTCACGGGTACGAGTTACGCGGTTGCGGTTGACTTTTTCTTATTCGAAATCAGATTCTCTATAAAATGCACCTAATGGTTTCCTTTTAGCTTGAAATTTTTTTTTCTCGAAAATCCACAGTACCCTCCCTTGGAAAAATGACTCCGAAAAATCATGGCATTCGAAACAGATTTTTTTCGATTTTTTTCTGACAGGTACGAGTTACGCGGTTGCGGTTGACTTTTTCTTATTCGAAATCAGATTCTCTATAAAATGCACCTAATGGTTTCCTTTTAGCTTGAAATTATTTTTTCTCGAAAATCCACAGTACCCTCCCTTGAAAAAATGACTCCGAAAAATCATGGCATTCGAAACAGATTTTTTTCGATTTTTTTCTGACAGGTACGAGTTACGCGGTTGCGGTTGACTTTTTCTTATTCGAAATCAGATTCTCTATAAAATGCACCTAATGGTTTCCTTTTAGCTTGAAATTATTTTTTCTCGAAAATCCACAGTACCCTCCCTTGGAAAAATGACTCCGAAAAATCATGGCATTCGAAACAGATTTTTTTCGATTTTTTTCTGACAGGTACGAGTTACGCGGTTGCGGTTGACTTTTTCTTATTCGAAATCAGATTCTCTATAAAATGCACCTAATGGTTTCCTTTTAGCTTGAAATTTTTTTTTCTCGAAAATCCACAGTACCCTCCCTTGGAAAAATGACTCCGAAAAATCATGGCATTCGAAACAGATTTTTCTCGATTTTTTTCTGACGGGTACGAGTTACGCGGTTGCGGTTGACTTTTTCTTATTCGAAATCAGATTCTCTATAAAATGCACCTAATGGTTTCCTTTTAGCTTGAAATTTTTTTTTCTCGAAAATCCACAGTACCCTTCCTTGGAAAAATGACTCCGAAAAATCATGGCATTCGAAACAGATTTTTTTCTCACGGGTACGAGTTACGCGGTTGCGGTTGACTTTTTCTTATTCGAAATCAGATTCTCTATAAAATGCACCTAATGGTTTCCTTTTAGCTTGAAATTTTTTTTTCTCGAAAATCCACAGTACCCTCCCTTGGAAAAATGACTCCGAAAAATCATGGCATTCGAAACAGATTTTTTTCGATTTTTTTCTGACGGGTACGAGTTACGCGGTTGCGGTTGACTTTTTCTTATTCGAAATCAGATTCTCTATAAAATGCACCTAATGGTTTCCTTTTAGCTTGAAATTTTTTTTTCTCGAAAATCCACAGTACCCTCCCTTGGAAAAATGACTCCGAAAAATCATGGCATTCGAAACAGATTTTTCTCGATTTTTTTCTGACAGGTACGAGTTACGCGGTTGCGGTTGACTTTTTCTTATTCGAAATCAGATTCTCTATAAAATGCACCTAATGGACCTTTTAGCTTGAAATTTTTTTTTCTCGAAAATCCACAGTACCCTCCCTTGGAAAAATGACTCCGAAAAATCATGGCATTCGAAACAGATTTTTTTCGATTTTTTTCTGACAGGTACGAGTTACGCGGTTGCGGTTGACTTTTTCTTATTCGAAATCAGATTCTCTATAAAATGCACCTAATGGTTTCCTTTTAGCTTGAAATTATTTTTTCTCGAAAATCCACAGTACCCTCCCTTGAAAAAATGACTCCGAAAAATCATGGCATTCGAAACAGATTTTTTTCGATTTTTTTCTGACAGGTACGAGTTACGCGGTTGCGGTTGACTTTTTCTTATTCGAAATCAGATTCTCTATAAAATGCACCTAATGGTTTCCTTTTAGCTTGAAATTATTTTTTCTCGAAAATCCACAGTACCCTCCCTTGGAAAAATGACTCCGAAAAATCATGGCATTCGAAACAGATTTTTTTCGATTTTTTTCTGACAGGTACGAGTTACGCGGTTGCGGTTGACTTTTTCTTATTCGAAATCAGATTCTCTATAAAATGCACCTAATGGTTTCCTTTTAGCTTGAAATTTTTTTTTCTCGAAAATCCACAGTACCCTCCCTTGGAAAAATGACTCCGAAAAATCATGGCATTCGAAACAGATTTTTCTCGATTTTTTTCTGACGGGTACGAGTTACGCGGTTGCGGTTGACTTTTTCTTATTCGAAATCAGATTCTCTATAAAATGCACCTAATGGTTTCCTTTTAGCTTGAAATTTTTTTTTCTCGAAAATCCACAGTACCCTTCCTTGGAAAAATGACTCCGAAAAATCATGGCATTCGAAACAGATTTTTTTCTCACGGGTACGAGTTACGCGGTTGCGGTTGACTTTTTCTTATTCGAAATCAGATTCTCTATAAAATGCACCTAATGGTTTCCTTTTAGCTTGAAATTTTTTTTTCTCGAAAATCCACAGTACCCTCCCTTGGAAAAATGACTCCGAAAAATCATGGCATTCGAAACAGATTTTTTTCGATTTTTTTCTGACGGGTACGAGTTACGCGGTTGCGGTTGACTTTTTCTTATTCGAAATCAGATTCTCTATAAAATGCACCTAATGGTTTCCTTTTAGCTTGAAATTTTTTTTTCTCGAAAATCCACAGTACCCTCCCTTGGAAAAATGACTCCGAAAAATCATGGCATTCGAAACAGATTTTTCTCGATTTTTTTCTGACAGGTACGAGTTACGCGGTTGCGGTTGACTTTTTCTTATTCGAAATCAGATTCTCTATAAAATGCACCTAATGGACCTTTTAGCTTGAAATTTTTTTTTCTCGAAAATCCACAGTACCCTCCCTTGGAAAAATGACTCCGAAAAATCATGGCATTCGAAACAGATTTTTTTCGATTTTTTTCTGACAGGTACGAGTTACGCGGTTGCGGTTGACTTTTTCTTATTCGAAATCAGATTCTCTATAAAATGCACCTAATGGTTTCCTTTTAGCTTGAAATTTTTTTTTCTCGAAAATCCACAGTACCCTCCCTTGGAAAAATGACTCCGAAAAATCATGGCATTCGAAACAGATTTTTTTCGATTTTTTTCTGACGGGTACGAGTTACGCGGTTGCGGTTGACTTTTTCTTATTCGAAATCAGATTCTCTATAAAATGCACCTAATGGTTTCCTTTTAGCTTGAAATTTTTTTTTCTCGAAAATCCACAGTACCCTCCCTTGGAAAAATGACTCCGAAAAATCATGGCATTCGAAACAGATTTTTCTCGATTTTTTTCTGACAGGTACGAGTTACGCGGTTGCGGTTGACTTTTTCTTATTCGAAATCAGATTCTCTATAAAATGCACCTAATGGTTTCCTTTTAGCTTGAAATTATTTTTTCTCGAAAATCCACAGTACCCTCCCTTGGAAAAATGACTCCGAAAAATCATGGCATTCGAAACAGATTTTTTCGATTTTTTTCTCACGGGTACGAGTTACGCGGTTGCGGTTGACTTTTTCTTATTCGAAATCAGATTCTCTATAAAATGCACCTAATGGTTTCCTTTTAGCTTGAAATTTTTTTTTCTCGAAAATCCACAGTACCCTCCCTTGGAAAAATGACTCCGAAAAATCATGGCATTCGAAACAGATTTTTCTCGATTTTTTTCTGACAGGTACGAGTTACGCGGTTGCGGTTGACTTTTCCTTATTCGAAATCAGATTCTCTATAAAATGCACCTAATGGTTTCCTTTTAGCTTGAAATTTTTTTTTCTCGAAAATCCACAGTACCCTCCCTTGGAAAAATGACTCCGAAAAATCATGGCATTCGAAACAGATTTTTTTCGATTTTTTTCTGACGGGTACGAGTTACGCGGTTGCGGTTGACTTTTTCTTATTCGAAATCAGATTCTCTATAAAATGCACCTAATGGTTTCCTTTTAGCTTGAAATTTTTTTTTCTCGAAAATCCACAGTACCCTCCCTTGGAAAAATGACTCCGAAAAATCATGGCATTCGAAACAGATTTTTTTCGATTTTTTTCTGACAGGTACGAGTTACGCGGTTGCGGTTGACTTTTTCTTATTCGAAATCAGATTCTCTATAAAATGCACCTAATGGTTTCCTTTTAGCTTGAAATTATTTTTTCTCGAAAATCCACAGTACCCTCCCTTGAAAAAATGACTCCGAAAAATCATGGCATTCGAAACAGATTTTTTTCGATTTTTTTCTGACAGGTACGAGTTACGCGGTTGCGGTTGACTTTTTCTTATTCGAAATCAGATTCTCTATAAAATGCACCTAATGGTTTCCTTTTAGCTTGAAATTATTTTTTCTCGAAAATCCACAGTACCCTCCCTTGGAAAAATGACTCCGAAAAATCATGGCATTCGAAACAGATTTTTTTCGATTTTTTTCTGACAGGTACGAGTTACGCGGTTGCGGTTGACTTTTTCTTATTCGAAATCAGATTCTCTATAAAATGCACCTAATGGTTTCCTTTTAGCTTGAAATTTTTTTTTCTCGAAAATCCACAGTACCCTCCCTTGGAAAAATGACTCCGAAAAATCATGGCATTCGAAACAGATTTTTCTCGATTTTTTTCTGACGGGTACGAGTTACGCGGTTGCGGTTGACTTTTTCTTATTCGAAATCAGATTCTCTATAAAATGCACCTAATGGTTTCCTTTTAGCTTGAAATTTTTTTTTCTCGAAAATCCACAGTACCCTTCCTTGGAAAAATGACTCCGAAAAATCATGGCATTCGAAACAGATTTTTTTCTCACGGGTACGAGTTACGCGGTTGCGGTTGACTTTTTCTTATTCGAAATCAGATTCTCTATAAAATGCACCTAATGGTTTCCTTTTAGCTTGAAATTTTTTTTTCTCGAAAATCCACAGTACCCTCCCTTGGAAAAATGACTCCGAAAAATCATGGCATTCGAAACAGATTTTTTCGATTTTTTTCTCACGGGTACGAGTTACGCGGTTGCGGTTGACTTTTTCTTATTCGAAATCAGATTCTCTATAAAATGCACCTAATGGTTTCCTTTTAGCTTGAAATTTTTTTTTCTCGAAAATCCACAGTACCCTCCCTTGGAAAAATGACTCCGAAAAATCATGGCATTCGAAACAGATTTTTCTCGATTTTTTTCTGACAGGTACGAGTTACGCGGTTGCGGTTGACTTTTTCTTATTCGAAATCAGATTCTCTATAAAATGCACCTAATGGTTTCCTTTTAGCTTGAAATTTTTTTTTCTCGAAAATCCACAGTACCCTCCCTTGGAAAAATGACTCCGAAAAATCATGGCATTCGAAACAGATTTTTTTCGATTTTTTTCTGACGGGTACGAGTTACGCGGTTGCGGTTGACTTTTTCTTATTCGAAATCAGATTCTCTATAAAATGCACCTAATGGTTTCCTTTTAGCTTGAAATTTTTTTTTCTCGAAAATCCACAGTACCCTCCCTTGGAAAAATGACTCCGAAAAATCATGGCATTCGAAACAGATTTTTCTCGATTTTTTTCTGACAGGTACGAGTTACGCGGTTGCGGTTGACTTTTTCTTATTCGAAATCAGATTCTCTATAAAATGCACCTAATGGACCTTTTAGCTTGAAATTTTTTTTTCTCGAAAATCCACAGTACCCTCCCTTGGAAAAATGACTCCGAAAAATCATGGCATTCGAAACAGATTTTTTTCGATTTTTTTCTGACAGGTACGAGTTACGCGGTTGCGGTTGACTTTTTCTTATTCGAAATCAGATTCTCTATAAAATGCACCTAATGGTTTCCTTTTAGCTTGAAATTTTTTTTTCTCGAAAATCCACAGTACCCTCCCTTGGAAAAATGACTCCGAAAAATCATGGCATTCGAAACAGATTTTTTTCGATTTTTTTCTGACGGGTACGAGTTACGCGGTTGCGGTTGACTTTTTCTTATTCGAAATCAGATTCTCTATAAAATGCACCTAATGGTTTCCTTTTAGCTTGAAATTTTTTTTTCTCGAAAATCCACAGTACCCTCCCTTGGAAAAATGACTCCGAAAAATCATGGCATTCGAAACAGATTTTTCTCGATTTTTTTCTGACAGGTACGAGTTACGCGGTTGCGGTTGACTTTTTCTTATTCGAAATCAGATTCTCTATAAAATGCACCTAATGGTTTCCTTTTAGCTTGAAATTATTTTTTCTCGAAAATCCACAGTACCCTCCCTTGGAAAAATGACTCCGAAAAATCATGGCATTCGAAACAGATTTTTTCGATTTTTTTCTCACGGGTACGAGTTACGCGGTTGCGGTTGACTTTTTCTTATTCGAAATCAGATTCTCTATAAAATGCACCTAATGGTTTCCTTTTAGCTTGAAATTTTTTTTTCTCGAAAATCCACAGTACCCTCCCTTGGAAAAATGACTCCGAAAAATCATGGCATTCGAAACAGATTTTTCTCGATTTTTTTCTGACAGGTACGAGTTACGCGGTTGCGGTTGACTTTTCCTTATTCGAAATCAGATTCTCTATAAAATGCACCTAATGGTTTCCTTTTAGCTTGAAATTTTTTTTTCTCGAAAATCCACAGTACCCTCCCTTGGAAAAATGACTCCGAAAAATCATGGCATTCGAAACAGATTTTTTTCGATTTTTTTCTGACGGGTACGAGTTACGCGGTTGCGGTTGACTTTTTCTTATTCGAAATCAGATTCTCTATAAAATGCACCTAATGGTTTCCTTTTAGCTTGAAATTTTTTTTTCTCGAAAATCCACAGTACCCTCCCTTGGAAAAATGACTCCGAAAAATCATGGCATTCGAAACAGATTTTTCTCGATTTTTTTCTGACAGGTACGAGTTACGCGGTTGCGGTTGACTTTTTCTTATTCGAAATCAGATTCTCTATAAAATGCACCTAATGGACCTTTTAGCTTGAAATTTTTTTTTCTCGAAAATCCACAGTACCCTCCCTTGGAAAAATGACTCCGAAAAATCATGGCATTCGAAACAGATTTTTTTCGATTTTTTTCTGACGGGTACGAGTTACGCGGTTGCGGTTGACTTTTTCTTATTCGAAATCAGATTCTCTATAAAATGCACCTAATGGTTTCCTTTTAGCTTGAAATTTTTTTTTCTCGAAAATCCACAGTACCCTCCCTTGGAAAAATGACTCCGAAAAATCATGGCATTCGAAACAGATTTTTCTCGATTTTTTTCTGACGGGTACGAGTTACGCGGTTGCGGTTGACTTTTTCTTATTCGAAATCAGATTCTCTATAAAATGCACCTAATGGACCTTTTAGCTTGAAATTTTTTTTTCTCGAAAATCCACAGTACCCTCCCTTGGAAAAATGACTCCGAAAAATCATGGCATTCGAAACAGATTTTTTCGATTTTTTTCTGACGGGTACGAGTTACGCGGTTGCGGTTGACTTTTTCTTATTCGAAATCAGATTCTCTATAAAATGCACCTAATGGTTTCCTTTTAGCTTGAAATTATTTTTTCTCGAAAATCCACAGTACCCTCCCTTGGAAAAATGACTCCGAAAAATCATGGCATTCGAAACAGATTTTTTCGATTTTTTTCTGACAGGTACGAGTTACGCGGTTGCGGTTGACTTTTTCTTATTCGAAATCAGATTCTCTATAAAATGCACCTAATGGTTTCCTTTTAGCTTGAAATTTTTTTTTCTCGAAAATCCACAGTACCCTCCCTTGGAAAAATGACTCCGAAAAATCATGGCATTCGAAACAGATTTTTCTCGATTTTTTTCTGACAGGTACGAGTTACGCGGTTGCGGTTGACTTTTTCTTATTCGAAATCAGATTCTCTATAAAATGCACCTAATGGTTTCCTTTTAGCTTGAAATTATTTTTTCTCGAAAATCCACAGTACCCTCCCTTGGAAAAATGACTCCGAAAAATCATGGCATTCGAAACAGATTTTTTCGATTTTTTTCTCACGGGTACGAGTTACGCGGTTGCGGTTGACTTTTTCTTATTCGAAATCAGATTCTCTATAAAATGCACCTAATGGTTTCCTTTTAGCTTGAAATTATTTTTTCTCGAAAATCCACAGTACCCTCCCTTGGAAAAATGACTCCGAAAAATCATGGCATTCGAAACAGATTTTTTCGATTTTTTTCTCACGGGTACGAGTTACGCGGTTGCGGTTGACTTTTTCTTATTCGAAATCAGATTCTCTATAAAATGCACCTAATGGTTTCCTTTTAGCTTGAAGTTTTTTTTTCTCGAAAATCCACAGTACCCTCCCTTGGAAAAATGACTCCGAAAAATCATGGCATTCGAAACAGATTTTTCTCGATTTTTTTCTGACAGGTACGAGTTACGCGGTTGCGGTTGACTTTTTCTTATTCGAAATCAGATTCTCTATAAAATGCACCTAATGGTTTCCTTTTAGCTTGAAATTTTTTTTTCTCGAAAATCCACAGTACCCTCCCTTGGAAAAATGACTCCGAAAAATCATGGCATTCGAAACAGATTTTTTCGATTTTTTTCTGACGGGTACGAGTTACGCGGTTGCGGTTGACTTTTTCTTATTCGAAATCAGATTCTCTATAAAATGCACCTAATGGTTTCCTTTTAGCTTGAAATTATTTTTTCTCGAAAATCCACAGTACCCTCCCTTGGAAAAATGACTCCGAAAAATCATGGCATTCGAAACAGATTTTTTCGATTTTTTTCTGACAGGTACGAGTTACGCGGTTGCGGTTGACTTTTTCTTATTCGAAATCAGATTCTCTATAAAATGCACCTAATGGTTTCCTTTTAGCTTGAAATTTTTTTTTCTCGAAAATCCACAGTACCCTCCCTTGGAAAAATGACTCCGAAAAATCATGGCATTCGAAACAGATTTTTTTCGATTTTTTTCTGACGGGTACGAGTTACGCGGTTGCGGTTGACTTTTTCTTATTCGAAATCAGATTCTCTATAAAATGCACCTAATGGTTTCCTTTTAGCTTGAAATTTTTTTTTCTCGAAAATCCACAGTACCCTCCCTTGGAAAAATGACTCCGAAAAATCATGGCATTCGAAACAGATTTTTCTCGATTTTTTTCTGACAGGTACGAGTTACGCGGTTGCGGTTGACTTTTTCTTATTCGAAATCAGATTCTCTATAAAATGCACCTAATGGTTTCCTTTTAGCTTGAAATTATTTTTTCTCGAAAATCCACAGTACCCTCCCTTGGAAAAATGACTCCGAAAAATCATGGCATTCGAAACAGATTTTTTCGATTTTTTTCTCACGGGTACGAGTTACGCGGTTGCGGTTGACTTTTTCTTATTCGAAATCAGATTCTCTATAAAATGCACCTAATGGTTTCCTTTTAGCTTGAAATTATTTTTTCTCGAAAATCCACAGTACCCTCCCTTGGAAAAATGACTCCGAAAAATCATGGCATTCGAAACAGATTTTTTCGATTTTTTTCTCACGGGTACGAGTTACGCGGTTGCGGTTGACTTTTTCTTATTCGAAATCAGATTCTCTATAAAATGCACCTAATGGTTTCCTTTTAGCTTGAAATTTTTTTTTCTCGAAAATCCACAGTACCCTCCCTTGGAAAAATGACTCCGAAAAATCATGGCATTCGAAACAGATTTTTCTCGATTTTTTTCTGACAGGTACGAGTTACGCGGTTGCGGTTGACTTTTTCTTATTCGAAATCAGATTCTCTATAAAATGCACCTAATGGTTTCCTTTTAGCTTGAAATTTTTTTTTCTCGAAAATCCACAGTACCCTCCCTTGGAAAAATGACTCCGAAAAATCATGGCATTCGAAACAGATTTTTTTCGATTTTTTTCTGACGGGTACGAGTTACGCGGTTGCGGTTGACTTTTTCTTATTCGAAATCAGATTCTCTATAAAATGCACCTAATGGTTTCCTTTTAGCTTGAAATTTTTTTTTCTCGAAAATCCACAGTACCCTCCCTTGGAAAAATGACTCCGAAAAATCATGGCATTCGAAACAGATTTTTCTCGATTTTTTTCTGACAGGTACGAGTTACGCGGTTGCGGTTGACTTTTTCTTATTCGAAATCAGATTCTCTATAAAATGCACCTAATGGACCTTTTAGCTTGAAATTTTTTTTTCTCGAAAATCCACAGTACCCTCCCTTGGAAAAATGACTCCGAAAAATCATGGCATTCGAAACAGATTTTTTCGATTTTTTTCTCACGGGTACGAGTTACGCGGTTGCGGTTGACTTTTTCTTATTCGAAATCAGATTCTCTATAAAATGCACCTAATGGTTTCCTTTTAGCTTGAAATTTTTTTTTCTCGAAAATCCACAGTACCCTCCCTTGGAAAAATGACTCCGAAAAATCATGGCATTCGAAACAGATTTTTCTCGATTTTTTTCTGACAGGTACGAGTTACGCGGTTGCGGTTGACTTTTTCTTATTCGAAATCAGATTCTCTATAAAATGCACCTAATGGTTTCCTTTTAGCTTGAAATTTTTTTTTCTCGAAAATCCACAGTACCCTCCCTTGGAAAAATGACTCCGAAAAATCATGGCATTCGAAACAGATTTTTTTCGATTTTTTTCTGACGGGTACGAGTTACGCGGTTGCGGTTGACTTTTTCTTATTCGAAATCAGATTCTCTATAAAATGCACCTAATGGTTTCCTTTTAGCTTGAAATTTTTTTTTCTCGAAAATCCACAGTACCCTCCCTTGGAAAAATGACTCCGAAAAATCATGGCATTCGAAACAGATTTTTCTCGATTTTTTTCTGACAGGTACGAGTTACGCGGTTGCGGTTGACTTTTTCTTATTCGAAATCAGATTCTCTATAAAATGCACCTAATGGACCTTTTAGCTTGAAATTTTTTTTTCTCGAAAATCCACAGTACCCTCCCTTGGAAAAATGACTCCGAAAAATCATGGCATTCGAAACAGATTTTTTTCGATTTTTTTCTGACAGGTACGAGTTACGCGGTTGCGGTTGACTTTTTCTTATTCGAAATCAGATTCTCTATAAAATGCACCTAATGGTTTCCTTTTAGCTTGAAATTTTTTTTTCTCGAAAATCCACAGTACCCTCCCTTGGAAAAATGACTCCGAAAAATCATGGCATTCGAAACAGATTTTTTTCGATTTTTTTCTGACGGGTACGAGTTACGCGGTTGCGGTTGACTTTTTCTTATTCGAAATCAGATTCTCTATAAAATGCACCTAATGGTTTCCTTTTAGCTTGAAATTTTTTTTTCTCGAAAATCCACAGTACCCTCCCTTGGAAAAATGACTCCGAAAAATCATGGCATTCGAAACAGATTTTTCTCGATTTTTTTCTGACAGGTACGAGTTACGCGGTTGCGGTTGACTTTTTCTTATTCGAAATCAGATTCTCTATAAAATGCACCTAATGGTTTCCTTTTAGCTTGAAATTATTTTTTCTCGAAAATCCACAGTACCCTCCCTTGGAAAAATGACTCCGAAAAATCATGGCATTCGAAACAGATTTTTTCGATTTTTTTCTCACGGGTACGAGTTACGCGGTTGCGGTTGACTTTTTCTTATTCGAAATCAGATTCTCTATAAAATGCACCTAATGGTTTCCTTTTAGCTTGAAATTTTTTTTTCTCGAAAATCCACAGTACCCTCCCTTGGAAAAATGACTCCGAAAAATCATGGCATTCGAAACAGATTTTTCTCGATTTTTTTCTGACAGGTACGAGTTACGCGGTTGCGGTTGACTTTTCCTTATTCGAAATCAGATTCTCTATAAAATGCACCTAATGGTTTCCTTTTAGCTTGAAATTTTTTTTTCTCGAAAATCCACAGTACCCTCCCTTGGAAAAATGACTCCGAAAAATCATGGCATTCGAAACAGATTTTTTTCGATTTTTTTCTGACGGGTACGAGTTACGCGGTTGCGGTTGACTTTTTCTTATTCGAAATCAGATTCTCTATAAAATGCACCTAATGGTTTCCTTTTAGCTTGAAATTTTTTTTTCTCGAAAATCCACAGTACCCTCCCTTGGAAAAATGACTCCGAAAAATCATGGCATTCGAAACAGATTTTTCTCGATTTTTTTCTGACAGGTACGAGTTACGCGGTTGCGGTTGACTTTTTCTTATTCGAAATCAGATTCTCTATAAAATGCACCTAATGGACCTTTTAGCTTGAAATTTTTTTTTCTCGAAAATCCACAGTACCCTCCCTTGGAAAAATGACTCCGAAAAATCATGGCATTCGAAACAGATTTTTTTCGATTTTTTTCTGACGGGTACGAGTTACGCGGTTGCGGTTGACTTTTTCTTATTCGAAATCAGATTCTCTATAAAATGCACCTAATGGTTTCCTTTTAGCTTGAAATTTTTTTTTCTCGAAAATCCACAGTACCCTCCCTTGGAAAAATGACTCCGAAAAATCATGGCATTCGAAACAGATTTTTCTCGATTTTTTTCTGACGGGTACGAGTTACGCGGTTGCGGTTGACTTTTTCTTATTCGAAATCAGATTCTCTATAAAATGCACCTAATGGACCTTTTAGCTTGAAATTTTTTTTTCTCGAAAATCCACAGTACCCTCCCTTGGAAAAATGACTCCGAAAAATCATGGCATTCGAAACAGATTTTTTCGATTTTTTTCTGACGGGTACGAGTTACGCGGTTGCGGTTGACTTTTTCTTATTCGAAATCAGATTCTCTATAAAATGCACCTAATGGTTTCCTTTTAGCTTGAAATTATTTTTTCTCGAAAATCCACAGTACCCTCCCTTGGAAAAATGACTCCGAAAAATCATGGCATTCGAAACAGATTTTTTCGATTTTTTTCTGACAGGTACGAGTTACGCGGTTGCGGTTGACTTTTTCTTATTCGAAATCAGATTCTCTATAAAATGCACCTAATGGTTTCCTTTTAGCTTGAAATTTTTTTTTCTCGAAAATCCACAGTACCCTCCCTTGGAAAAATGACTCCGAAAAATCATGGCATTCGAAACAGATTTTTCTCGATTTTTTTCTGACAGGTACGAGTTACGCGGTTGCGGTTGACTTTTTCTTATTCGAAATCAGATTCTCTATAAAATGCACCTAATGGTTTCCTTTTAGCTTGAAATTATTTTTTCTCGAAAATCCACAGTACCCTCCCTTGGAAAAATGACTCCGAAAAATCATGGCATTCGAAACAGATTTTTTCGATTTTTTTCTCACGGGTACGAGTTACGCGGTTGCGGTTGACTTTTTCTTATTCGAAATCAGATTCTCTATAAAATGCACCTAATGGTTTCCTTTTAGCTTGAAATTATTTTTTCTCGAAAATCCACAGTACCCTCCCTTGGAAAAATGACTCCGAAAAATCATGGCATTCGAAACAGATTTTTTCGATTTTTTTCTCACGGGTACGAGTTACGCGGTTGCGGTTGACTTTTTCTTATTCGAAATCAGATTCTCTATAAAATGCACCTAATGGTTTCCTTTTAGCTTGAAGTTTTTTTTTCTCGAAAATCCACAGTACCCTCCCTTGGAAAAATGACTCCGAAAAATCATGGCATTCGAAACAGATTTTTCTCGATTTTTTTCTGACAGGTACGAGTTACGCGGTTGCGGTTGACTTTTTCTTATTCGAAATCAGATTCTCTATAAAATGCACCTAATGGTTTCCTTTTAGCTTGAAATTTTTTTTTCTCGAAAATCCACAGTACCCTCCCTTGGAAAAATGACTCCGAAAAATCATGGCATTCGAAACAGATTTTTTCGATTTTTTTCTGACGGGTACGAGTTACGCGGTTGCGGTTGACTTTTTCTTATTCGAAATCAGATTCTCTATAAAATGCACCTAATGGTTTCCTTTTAGCTTGAAATTATTTTTTCTCGAAAATCCACAGTACCCTCCCTTGGAAAAATGACTCCGAAAAATCATGGCATTCGAAACAGATTTTTTCGATTTTTTTCTGACAGGTACGAGTTACGCGGTTGCGGTTGACTTTTTCTTATTCGAAATCAGATTCTCTATAAAATGCACCTAATGGTTTCCTTTTAGCTTGAAATTTTTTTTTCTCGAAAATCCACAGTACCCTCCCTTGGAAAAATGACTCCGAAAAATCATGGCATTCGAAACAGATTTTTTTCGATTTTTTTCTGACGGGTACGAGTTACGCGGTTGCGGTTGACTTTTTCTTATTCGAAATCAGATTCTCTATAAAATGCACCTAATGGTTTCCTTTTAGCTTGAAATTTTTTTTTCTCGAAAATCCACAGTACCCTCCCTTGGAAAAATGACTCCGAAAAATCATGGCATTCGAAACAGATTTTTCTCGATTTTTTTCTGACAGGTACGAGTTACGCGGTTGCGGTTGACTTTTTCTTATTCGAAATCAGATTCTCTATAAAATGCACCTAATGGTTTCCTTTTAGCTTGAAATTATTTTTTCTCGAAAATCCACAGTACCCTCCCTTGGAAAAATGACTCCGAAAAATCATGGCATTCGAAACAGATTTTTTCGATTTTTTTCTCACGGGTACGAGTTACGCGGTTGCGGTTGACTTTTTCTTATTCGAAATCAGATTCTCTATAAAATGCACCTAATGGTTTCCTTTTAGCTTGAAATTATTTTTTCTCGAAAATCCACAGTACCCTCCCTTGGAAAAATGACTCCGAAAAATCATGGCATTCGAAACAGATTTTTTCGATTTTTTTCTCACGGGTACGAGTTACGCGGTTGCGGTTGACTTTTTCTTATTCGAAATCAGATTCTCTATAAAATGCACCTAATGGTTTCCTTTTAGCTTGAAATTTTTTTTTCTCGAAAATCCACAGTACCCTCCCTTGGAAAAATGACTCCGAAAAATCATGGCATTCGAAACAGATTTTTCTCGATTTTTTTCTGACAGGTACGAGTTACGCGGTTGCGGTTGACTTTTTCTTATTCGAAATCAGATTCTCTATAAAATGCACCTAATGGTTTCCTTTTAGCTTGAAATTTTTTTTTCTCGAAAATCCACAGTACCCTCCCTTGGAAAAATGACTCCGAAAAATCATGGCATTCGAAACAGATTTTTTTCGATTTTTTTCTGACGGGTACGAGTTACGCGGTTGCGGTTGACTTTTTCTTATTCGAAATCAGATTCTCTATAAAATGCACCTAATGGTTTCCTTTTAGCTTGAAATTTTTTTTTCTCGAAAATCCACAGTACCCTCCCTTGGAAAAATGACTCCGAAAAATCATGGCATTCGAAACAGATTTTTCTCGATTTTTTTCTGACAGGTACGAGTTACGCGGTTGCGGTTGACTTTTTCTTATTCGAAATCAGATTCTCTATAAAATGCACCTAATGGACCTTTTAGCTTGAAATTTTTTTTTCTCGAAAATCCACAGTACCCTCCCTTGGAAAAATGACTCCGAAAAATCATGGCATTCGAAACAGATTTTTTTCGATTTTTTTCTGACAGGTACGAGTTACGCGGTTGCGGTTGACTTTTTCTTATTCGAAATCAGATTCTCTATAAAATGCACCTAATGGACCTTTTAGCTTGAAATTTTTTTTTCTCGAAAATCCACAGTACCCTCCCTTGGAAAAATGACTCCGAAAAATCATGGCATTCGAAACAGATTTTTTTCGATTTTTTTCTGACAGGTACGAGTTACGCGGTTGCGGTTGACTTTTTCTTATTCGAAATCAGATTCTCTATAAAATGCACCTAATGGTTTCCTTTTAGCTTGAAATTTTTTTTTCTCGAAAATCCACAGTACCCTCCCTTGGAAAAATGACTCCGAAAAATCATGGCATTCGAAACAGATTTTTCTCGATTTTTTTCTGACGGGTACGAGTTACGCGGTTGCGGTTGACTTTTTCTTATTCGAAATCAGATTCTCTATAAAATGCACCTAATGGTTTCCTTTTAGCTTGAAATTTTTTTTTCTCGAAAATCCACAGTACCCTCCCTTGGAAAAATGACTCCGAAAAATCATGGCATTCGAAACAGATTTTTCTCGATTTTTTTCTGACAGGTACGAGTTACGCGGTTGCGGTTGACTTTTTCTTATTCGAAATCAGATTCTCTATAAAATGCACCTAATGGTTTCCTTTTAGCTTGAAATTTTTTTTTCTCGAAAATCCACAGTACCCTCCCTTGGAAAAATGACTCCGAAAAATCATGGCATTCGAAACAGATTTTTTCGATTTTTTTCTCACGGGTACGAGTTACGCGGTTGCGGTTGACTTTTTCTTATTCGAAATCAGATTCTCTATAAAATGCACCTAATGGTTTCCTTTTAGCTTGAAATTTTTTTTTCTCGAAAATCCACAGTACCCTCCCTTGGAAAAATGACTCCGAAAAATCATGGCATTCGAAACAGATTTTTCTCGATTTTTTTCTGACAGGTACGAGTTACGCGGTTGCGGTTGACTTTTTCTTATTCGAAATCAGATTCTCTATAAAATGCACCTAATGGTTTCCTTTTAGCTTGAAATTTTTTTTTCTCGAAAATCCACAGTACCCTCCCTTGGAAAAATGACTCCGAAAAATCATGGCATTCGAAACAGATTTTTTTCGATTTTTTTCTGACGGGTACGAGTTACGCGGTTGCGGTTGACTTTTTCTTATTCGAAATCAGATTCTCTATAAAATGCACCTAATGGTTTCCTTTTAGCTTGAAATTTTTTTTTCTCGAAAATCCACAGTACCCTCCCTTGGAAAAATGACTCCGAAAAATCATGGCATTCGAAACAGATTTTTCTCGATTTTTTTCTGACAGGTACGAGTTACGCGGTTGCGGTTGACTTTTTCTTATTCGAAATCAGATTCTCTATAAAATGCACCTAATGGACCTTTTAGCTTGAAATTTTTTTTTCTCGAAAATCCACAGTACCCTCCCTTGGAAAAATGACTCCGAAAAATCATGGCATTCGAAACAGATTTTTTTCGATTTTTTTCTGACGGGTACGAGTTACGCGGTTGCGGTTGACTTTTTCTTATTCGAAATCAGATTCTCTATAAAATGCACCTAATGGTTTCCTTTTAGCTTGAAATTTTTTTTTCTCGAAAATCCACAGTACCCTCCCTTGGAAAAATGACTCCGAAAAATCATGGCATTCGAAACAGATTTTTCTCGATTTTTTTCTGACGGGTACGAGTTACGCGGTTGCGGTTGACTTTTTCTTATTCGAAATCAGATTCTCTATAAAATGCACCTAATGGACCTTTTAGCTTGAAATTTTTTTTTCTCGAAAATCCACAGTACCCTCCCTTGGAAAAATGACTCCGAAAAATCATGGCATTCGAAACAGATTTTTTCGATTTTTTTCTGACGGGTACGAGTTACGCGGTTGCGGTTGACTTTTTCTTATTCGAAATCAGATTCTCTATAAAATGCACCTAATGGTTTCCATTTAGCTTGAAATTATTTTTTCTCGAAAATCCACAGTACCCTCCCTTGGAAAAATGACTCCGAAAAATCATGGCATTCGAAACAGATTTTTTCGATTTTTTTCTCACGGGTACGAGTTACGCGGTTGCGGTTGACTTTTTCTTATTCGAAATCAGATTCTCTATAAAATGCACCTAATGGTTTCCTTTTAGCTTGAAATTTTTTTTTCTCGAAAATCCACAGTACCCTCCCTTGGAAAAATGACTCCGAAAAATCATGGCATTCGAAACAGATTTTTCTCGATTTTTTTCTGACAGGTACGAGTTACGCGGTTGCGGTTGACTTTTTCTTATTCGAAATCAGATTCTCTATAAAATGCACCTAATGGTTTCCTTTTAGCTTGAAATTTTTTTTTCTCGAAAATCCACAGTACCCTCCCTTGGAAAAATGACTCCGAAAAATCATGGCATTCGAAACAGATTTTTTTCGATTTTTTTCTGACGGGTACGAGTTACGCGGTTGCGGTTGACTTTTTCTTATTCGAAATCAGATTCTCTATAAAATGCACCTAATGGTTTCCTTTTAGCTTGAAATTTTTTTTTCTCGAAAATCCACAGTACCCTCCCTTGGAAAAATGACTCCGAAAAATCATGGCATTCGAAACAGATTTTTCTCGATTTTTTTCTGACAGGTACGAGTTACGCGGTTGCGGTTGACTTTTTCTTATTCGAAATCAGATTCTCTATAAAATGCACCTAATGGTTTCCTTTTAGCTTGAAATTATTTTTTCTCGAAAATCCACAGTACCCTCCCTTGGAAAAATGACTCCGAAAAATCATGGCATTCGAAACAGATTTTTTCGATTTTTTTCTCACGGGTACGAGTTACGCGGTTGCGGTTGACTTTTTCTTATTCGAAATCAGATTCTCTATAAAATGCACCTAATGGTTTCCTTTTAGCTTGAAATTATTTTTTCTCGAAAATCCACAGTACCCTCCCTTGGAAAAATGACTCCGAAAAATCATGGCATTCGAAACAGATTTTTTCGATTTTTTTCTCACGGGTACGAGTTACGCGGTTGCGGTTGACTTTTTCTTATTCGAAATCAGATTCTCTATAAAATGCACCTAATGGTTTCCTTTTAGCTTGAAATTTTTTTTTCTCGAAAATCCACAGTACCCTCCCTTGGAAAAATGACTCCGAAAAATCATGGCATTCGAAACAGATTTTTTTCGATTTTTTTCTGACGGGTACGAGTTACGCGGTTGCGGTTGACTTTTTCTTATTCGAAATCAGATTCTCTATAAAATGCACCTAATGGTTTCCTTTTAGCTTGAAATTTTTTTTTCTCGAAAATCCACAGTACCCTCCCTTGGAAAAATGACTCCAAAAAATCATGGCATTCGAAACAGATTTTTTTCGATTTTTTTCTGACGGGTACGAGTTACGCGGTTGCGGTTGACTTTTTCTTATTCGAAATCAGATTCTCTATAAAATGCACCTAATGGTTTCCTTTTAGCTTGAAATTTTTTTTTCTCGAAAATCCACAGTACCCTCCCTTGGAAAAATGACTCCGAAAAATCATGGCATTCGAAACAGATTTTTCTCGATTTTTTTCTGACGGGTACGAGTTACGCGGTTGCGGTTGACTTTTTCTTATTCGAAATCAGATTCTCTATAAAATGCACCTAATGGTTTCCTTTTAGCTTGAAATTATTTTTTCTCGAAAATCCACAGTACCCTCCCTTGGAAAAATGACTCCGAAAAATCATGGCATTCGAAACAGATTTTTTCGATTTTTTTCTCACGGGTACGAGTTACGCGGTTGCGGTTGACTTTTTCTTATTCGAAATCAGATTCTCTATAAAATGCACCTAATGGTTTCCTTTTAGCTTGAAATTTTTTTTTCTCGAAAATCCACAGTACCCTCCCTTGGAAAAATGACTCCGAAAAATCATGGCATTCGAAACAGATTTTTCTCGATTTTTTTCTGACAGGTACGAGTTACGCGGTTGCGGTTGACTTTTTCTTATTCGAAATCAGATTCTCTATAAAATGCACCTAATGGTTTCCTTTTAGCTTGAAATTTTTTTTTCTCGAAAATCCACAGTACCCTCCCTTGGAAAAATGACTCCGAAAAATCATGGCATTCGAAACAGATTTTTTTCGATTTTTTTCTGACGGGTACGAGTTACGCGGTTGCGGTTGACTTTTTCTTATTCGAAATCAGATTCTCTATAAAATGCACCTAATGGTTTCCTTTTAGCTTGAAATTTTTTTTTCTCGAAAATCCACAGTACCCTCCCTTGGAAAAATGACTCCGAAAAATCATGGCATTCGAAACAGATTTTTCTCGATTTTTTTCTGACAGGTACGAGTTACGCGGTTGCGGTTGACTTTTTCTTATTCGAAATCAGATTCTCTATAAAATGCACCTAATGGTTTCCTTTTAGCTTGAAATTATTTTTTCTCGAAAATCCACAGTACCCTCCCTTGGAAAAATGACTCCGAAAAATCATGGCATTCGAAACAGATTTTTTCGATTTTTTTCTCACGGGTACGAGTTACGCGGTTGCGGTTGACTTTTTCTTATTCGAAATCAGATTCTCTATAAAATGCACCTAATGGTTTCCTTTTAGCTTGAAATTTTTTTTTCTCGAAAATCCACAGTACCCTCCCTTGGAAAAATGACTCCAAAAAATCATGGCATTCGAAACAGATTTTTTTCGATTTTTTTCTGACGGGTACGAGTTACGCGGTTGCGGTTGACTTTTTCTTATTCGAAATCAGATTCTCTATAAAATGCACCTAATGGTTTCCTTTTAGCTTGAAATTTTTTTTTCTCGAAAATCCACAGTACCCTCCCTTGGAAAAATGACTCCGAAAAATCATGGCATTCGAAACAGATTTTTCTCGATTTTTTTCTGACGGGTACGAGTTACGCGGTTGCGGTTGACTTTTTCTTATTCGAAATCAGATTCTCTATAAAATGCACCTAATGGTTTCCTTTTAGCTTGAAATTTTTTTTTCTCGAAAATCCACAGTACCCTCCCTTGGAAAAATGACTCCGAAAAATCATGGCATTCGAAACAGATTTTTCTCGATTTTTTTCTGACAGGTACGAGTTACGCGGTTGCGGTTGACTTTTTCTTATTCGAAATCAGATTCTCTATAAAATGCACCTAATGGTTTCCTTTTAGCTTGAAATTTTTTTTTCTCGAAAATCCACAGTACCCTCCCTTGGAAAAATGACTCCGAAAAATCATGGCATTCGAAACAGATTTTTTTCGATTTTTTTCTGACGGGTACGAGTTACGCGGTTGCGGTTGACTTTTTCTTATTCGAAATCAGATTCTCTATAAAATGCACCTAATGGTTTCCTTTTAGCTTGAAATTTTTTTTTCTCGAAAATCCACAGTACCCTCCCTTGGAAAAATGACTCCGAAAAATCATGGCATTCGAAACAGATTTTTCTCGATTTTTTTCTGACAGGTACGAGTTACGCGGTTGCGGTTGACTTTTTCTTATTCGAAATCAGATTCTCTATAAAATGCACCTAATGGTTTCCTTTTAGCTTGAAATTATTTTTTCTCGAAAATCCACAGTACCCTCCCTTGGAAAAATGACTCCGAAAAATCATGGCATTCGAAACAGATTTTTTCGATTTTTTTCTCACGGGTACGAGTTACGCGGTTGCGGTTGACTTTTTCTTATTCGAAATCAGATTCTCTATAAAATGCACCTAATGGTTTCCTTTTAGCTTGAAATTATTTTTTCTCGAAAATCCACAGTACCCTCCCTTGGAAAAATGACTCCGAAAAATCATGGCATTCGAAACAGATTTTTTCGATTTTTTTCTCACGGGTACGAGTTACGCGGTTGCGGTTGACTTTTTCTTATTCGAAATCAGATTCTCTATAAAATGCACCTAATGGTTTCCTTTTAGCTTGAAATTTTTTTTTCTCGAAAATCCACAGTACCCTCCCTTGGAAAAATGACTCCGAAAAATCATGGCATTCGAAACAGATTTTTTTCGATTTTTTTCTGACGGGTACGAGTTACGCGGTTGCGGTTGACTTTTTCTTATTCGAAATCAGATTCTCTATAAAATGCACCTAATGGTTTCCTTTTAGCTTGAAATTTTTTTTTCTCGAAAATCCACAGTACCCTCCCTTGGAAAAATGACTCCGAAAAATTCATGGCATTCGAAACAGATTTTTTCGATTTTTTTCTGACGGGTACGAGTTACGCGGTTGCGGTTGACTTTTTCTTATTCGAAATCAGATTCTCTATAAAATGCACCTAATGGTTTCCTTTTAGCTTGAAATTTTTTTTTCTCGAAAATCCACAGTACCCTTCCTTGGAAAAATGACTCCGAAAAATCATGGCATTCGAAACAGATTTTTTTCGATTTTTTTCTGACGGGTACGAGTTACGCGGTTGCGGTTGACTTTTTCTTATTCGAAATCAGATTCTCTATAAAATGCACCTAATGGTTTCCTTTTAGCTTGAAATTTTTTTTTCTCGAAAATCCACAGTACCCTCCCTTGGAAAAATGACTCCGAAAAATCATGGCATTCGAAACAGATTTTTCTCGATTTTTTTCTGACAGGTACGAGTTACGCGGTTGCGGTTGACTTTTTCTTATTCGAAATCAGATTCTCTATAAAATGCACCTAATGGTTTCCTTTTAGCTTGAAATTATTTTTTCTCGAAAATCCACAGTACCCTCCCTTGGAAAAATGACTCCGAAAAATCATGGCATTCGAAACAGATTTTTTCGATTTTTTTCTCACGGGTACGAGTTACGCGGTTGCGGTTGACTTTTTCTTATTCGAAATCAGATTCTCTATAAAATGCACCTAATGGTTTCCTTTTAGCTTGAAATTATTTTTTCTCGAAAATCCACAGTACCCTCCCTTGGAAAAATGACTCCGAAAAATCATGGCATTCGAAACAGATTTTTTCGATTTTTTTCTCACGGGTACGAGTTACGCGGTTGCGGTTGACTTTTTCTTATTCGAAATCAGATTCTCTATAAAATGCACCTAATGGTTTCCTTTTAGCTTGAAATTTTTTTTTCTCGAAAATCCACAGTACCCTCCCTTGGAAAAATGACTCCGAAAAATCATGGCATTCGAAACAGATTTTTTTCGATTTTTTTCTGACGGGTACGAGTTACGCGGTTGCGGTTGACTTTTTCTTATTCGAAATCAGATTCTCTATAAAATGCACCTAATGGTTTCCTTTTAGCTTGAAATTTTTTTTTCTCGAAAATCCACAGTACCCTCCCTTGGAAAAATGACTCCAAAAAATCATGGCATTCGAAACAGATTTTTTTCGATTTTTTTCTGACGGGTACGAGTTACGCGGTTGCGGTTGACTTTTTCTTATTCGAAATCAGATTCTCTATAAAATGCACCTAATGGTTTCCTTTTAGCTTGAAATTTTTTTTTCTCGAAAATCCACAGTACCCTCCCTTGGAAAAATGACTCCGAAAAATCATGGCATTCGAAACAGATTTTTCTCGATTTTTTTCTGACGGGTACGAGTTACGCGGTTGCGGTTGACTTTTTCTTATTCGAAATCAGATTCTCTATAAAATGCACCTAATGGTTTCCTTTTAGCTTGAAATTATTTTTTCTCGAAAATCCACAGTACCCTCCCTTGGAAAAATGACTCCGAAAAATCATGGCATTCGAAACAGATTTTTTCGATTTTTTTCTCACGGGTACGAGTTACGCGGTTGCGGTTGACTTTTTCTTATTCGAAATCAGATTCTCTATAAAATGCACCTAATGGTTTCCTTTTAGCTTGAAATTTTTTTTTCTCGAAAATCCACAGTACCCTCCCTTGGAAAAATGACTCCGAAAAATCATGGCATTCGAAACAGATTTTTCTCGATTTTTTTCTGACAGGTACGAGTTACGCGGTTGCGGTTGACTTTTTCTTATTCGAAATCAGATTCTCTATAAAATGCACCTAATGGTTTCCTTTTAGCTTGAAATTTTTTTTTCTCGAAAATCCACAGTACCCTCCCTTGGAAAAATGACTCCGAAAAATCATGGCATTCGAAACAGATTTTTTTCGATTTTTTTCTGACGGGTACGAGTTACGCGGTTGCGGTTGACTTTTTCTTATTCGAAATCAGATTCTCTATAAAATGCACCTAATGGTTTCCTTTTAGCTTGAAATTTTTTTTTCTCGAAAATCCACAGTACCCTCCCTTGGAAAAATGACTCCGAAAAATCATGGCATTCGAAACAGATTTTTCTCGATTTTTTTCTGACAGGTACGAGTTACGCGGTTGCGGTTGACTTTTTCTTATTCGAAATCAGATTCTCTATAAAATGCACCTAATGGTTTCCTTTTAGCTTGAAATTATTTTTTCTCGAAAATCCACAGTACCCTCCCTTGGAAAAATGACTCCGAAAAATCATGGCATTCGAAACAGATTTTTTCGATTTTTTTCTCACGGGTACGAGTTACGCGGTTGCGGTTGACTTTTTCTTATTCGAAATCAGATTCTCTATAAAATGCACCTAATGGTTTCCTTTTAGCTTGAAATTTTTTTTTCTCGAAAATCCACAGTACCCTCCCTTGGAAAAATGACTCCAAAAAATCATGGCATTCGAAACAGATTTTTTTCGATTTTTTTCTGACGGGTACGAGTTACGCGGTTGCGGTTGACTTTTTCTTATTCGAAATCAGATTCTCTATAAAATGCACCTAATGGTTTCCTTTTAGCTTGAAATTTTTTTTTCTCGAAAATCCACAGTACCCTCCCTTGGAAAAATGACTCCGAAAAATCATGGCATTCGAAACAGATTTTTCTCGATTTTTTTCTGACGGGTACGAGTTACGCGGTTGCGGTTGACTTTTTCTTATTCGAAATCAGATTCTCTATAAAATGCACCTAATGGTTTCCTTTTAGCTTGAAATTTTTTTTTCTCGAAAATCCACAGTACCCTCCCTTGGAAAAATGACTCCGAAAAATCATGGCATTCGAAACAGATTTTTCTCGATTTTTTTCTGACAGGTACGAGTTACGCGGTTGCGGTTGACTTTTTCTTATTCGAAATCAGATTCTCTATAAAATGCACCTAATGGTTTCCTTTTAGCTTGAAATTTTTTTTTCTCGAAAATCCACAGTACCCTCCCTTGGAAAAATGACTCCGAAAAATCATGGCATTCGAAACAGATTTTTTTCGATTTTTTTCTGACGGGTACGAGTTACGCGGTTGCGGTTGACTTTTTCTTATTCGAAATCAGATTCTCTATAAAATGCACCTAATGGTTTCCTTTTAGCTTGAAATTTTTTTTTCTCGAAAATCCACAGTACCCTCCCTTGGAAAAATGACTCCGAAAAATCATGGCATTCGAAACAGATTTTTCTCGATTTTTTTCTGACAGGTACGAGTTACGCGGTTGCGGTTGACTTTTTCTTATTCGAAATCAGATTCTCTATAAAATGCACCTAATGGTTTCCTTTTAGCTTGAAATTATTTTTTCTCGAAAATCCACAGTACCCTCCCTTGGAAAAATGACTCCGAAAAATCATGGCATTCGAAACAGATTTTTTCGATTTTTTTCTCACGGGTACGAGTTACGCGGTTGCGGTTGACTTTTTCTTATTCGAAATCAGATTCTCTATAAAATGCACCTAATGGTTTCCTTTTAGCTTGAAATTATTTTTTCTCGAAAATCCACAGTACCCTCCCTTGGAAAAATGACTCCGAAAAATCATGGCATTCGAAACAGATTTTTTCGATTTTTTTCTCACGGGTACGAGTTACGCGGTTGCGGTTGACTTTTTCTTATTCGAAATCAGATTCTCTATAAAATGCACCTAATGGTTTCCTTTTAGCTTGAAATTTTTTTTTCTCGAAAATCCACAGTACCCTCCCTTGGAAAAATGACTCCGAAAAATCATGGCATTCGAAACAGATTTTTTTCGATTTTTTTCTGACGGGTACGAGTTACGCGGTTGCGGTTGACTTTTTCTTATTCGAAATCAGATTCTCTATAAAATGCACCTAATGGTTTCCTTTTAGCTTGAAATTTTTTTTTCTCGAAAATCCACAGTACCCTCCCTTGGAAAAATGACTCCGAAAAATTCATGGCATTCGAAACAGATTTTTTCGATTTTTTTCTGACGGGTACGAGTTACGCGGTTGCGGTTGACTTTTTCTTATTCGAAATCAGATTCTCTATAAAATGCACCTAATGGTTTCCTTTTAGCTTGAAATTTTTTTTTCTCGAAAATCCACAGTACCCTTCCTTGGAAAAATGACTCCGAAAAATCATGGCATTCGAAACAGATTTTTTCGATTTTTTTCTCACGGGTACGAGTTACGCGGTTGCGGTTGACTTTTTCTTATTCGAAATCAGATTCTCTATAAAATGCACCTAATGGTTTCCTTTTAGCTTGAAATTTTTTTTCTCGAAAATCCACAGTACCCTCCCTTGGAAAAATGACTCCGAAAAATCATGGCATTCGAAACAGATTTTTTCGATTTTTTTCTGACGGGTACGAGTTACGCGGTTGCGGTTGACTTTTTCTTATTCGAAATCAGATTCTCTATAAAATGCACCTAATGGTTTCCTTTTAGCTTGAAATTTTTTTTTCTCGAAAATCCACAGTACCCTTCCTTGGAAAAATGACTCCGAAAAATCATGGCATTCGAAACAGATTTTTTCGATTTTTTTCTCACGGGTACGAGTTACGCGGTTGCGGTTGACTTTTTCTTATTCGAAATCAGATTCTCTATAAAATGCACCTAATGGTTTCCTTTTAGCTTGAAATTTTTTTTTCTCGAAAATCCACAGTACCCTCCCTTGGAAAAATGACTCCGAAAAATCATGGCATTCGAAACAGATTTTTTCGATTTTTTTCTGACGGGTACGAGTTACGCGGTTGCGGTTGACTTTTTCTTATTCGAAATCAGATTCTCTATAAAATGCACCTAATGGTTTCCTTTTAGCTTGAAATTTTTTTTTCTCGAAAATCCACAGTACCCTCCCTTGGAAAAATGACTCCGAAAAATCATGGCATTCGAAACCGATTTTTTCGATTTTTTTCTCACGGGTACGAGTTACGCGGTTGCGGTTGACTTTTTCTTATTCGAAATCAGATTCTCTATAAAATGCACCTAATGGTTTCCTTTTAGCTTGAAATTTTTTTTTCTCGAAAATCCACAGTACCCTCCCTTGGAAAAATGACTCCGAAAAATCATGGCATTCGAAACAGATTTTTTCGATTTTTTTCTGACGGGTACGAGTTACGCGGTTGCGGTTGACTTTTTCTTATTCGAAATCAGATTCTCTATAAAATGCACCTAATGGTTTCCTTTTAGCTTGAAATTTTTTTTTCTCGAAAATCCACAGTACCCTCCCTTGGAAAAATGACTCCGAAAAATCATGGCATTCGAAACAGATTTTTTCGATTTTTTTCTCACGGGTACGAGTTACGCGGTTGCGGTTGACTTTTTCTTATTCGAAATCAGATTCTCTATAAAATGCACCTAATGGTTTCCTTTTAGCTTGAAATTTTTTTTTCTCGAAAATCCACAGTACCCTCCCTTGGAAAAATGACTCCGAAAAATCATGGCATTCGAAACAGATTTTTCTCGATTTTTTTCTGACAGGTACGAGTTACGCGGTTGCGGTTGACTTTTTCTTATTCGAAATCAGATTCTCTATAAAATGCACCTAATGGTTTCCTTTTAGCTTGAAATTTTTTTTTCTCGAAAATCCACAGTACCCTCCCTTGGAAAAATGACTCCGAAAAATCATGGCATTCGAAACAGATTTTTTTCGATTTTTTTCTGACGGGTACGAGTTACGCGGTTGCGGTTGACTTTTTCTTATTCGAAATCAGATTCTCTATAAAATGCACCTAATGGTTTCCTTTTAGCTTGAAATTTTTTTTTCTCGAAAATCCACAGTACCCTCCCTTGGAAAAATGACTCCGAAAAATCATGGCATTCGAAACAGATTTTTCTCGATTTTTTTCTGACAGGTACGAGTTACGCGGTTGCGGTTGACTTTTTCTTATTCGAAATCAGATTCTCTATAAAATGCACCTAATGGACCTTTTAGCTTGAAATTTTTTTTTCTCGAAAATCCACAGTACCCTCCCTTGGAAAAATGACTCCGAAAAATCATGGCATTCGAAACAGATTTTTTTCGATTTTTTTCTGACAGGTACGAGTTACGCGGTTGCGGTTGACTTTTTCTTATTCGAAATCAGATTCTCTATAAAATGCACCTAATGGTTTCCTTTTAGCTTGAAATTTTTTTTTCTCGAAAATCCACAGTACCCTCCCTTGGAAAAATGACTCCGAAAAATCATGGCATTCGAAACAGATTTTTTTCGATTTTTTTCTGACGGGTACGAGTTACGCGGTTGCGGTTGACTTTTTCTTATTCGAAATCAGATTCTCTATAAAATGCACCTAATGGTTTCCTTTTAGCTTGAAATTTTTTTTTCTCGAAAATCCACAGTACCCTCCCTTGGAAAAATGACTCCGAAAAATCATGGCATTCGAAACAGATTTTTCTCGATTTTTTTCTGACAGGTACGAGTTACGCGGTTGCGGTTGACTTTTTCTTATTCGAAATCAGATTCTCTATAAAATGCACCTAATGGTTTCCTTTTAGCTTGAAATTATTTTTTCTCGAAAATCCACAGTACCCTCCCTTGGAAAAATGACTCCGAAAAATCATGGCATTCGAAACAGATTTTTTCGATTTTTTTCTGACGGGTACGAGTTACGCGGTTGCGGTTGACTTTTTCTTATTCGAAATCAGATTCTCTATAAAATGCACCTAATGGTTTCCTTTTAGCTTGAAATTTTTTTTTCTCGAAAATCCACAGTACCCTCCCTTGGAAAAATGACTCCGAAAAATCATGGCATTCGAAACCGATTTTTTCGATTTTTTTCTCACGGGTACGAGTTACGCGGTTGCGGTTGACTTTTTCTTATTCGAAATCAGATTCTCTATAAAATGCACCTAATGGTTTCCTTTTAGCTTGAAATTTTTTTTTCTCGAAAATCCACAGTACCCTCCCTTGGAAAAATGACTCCGAAAAATCATGGCATTCGAAACAGATTTTTTCGATTTTTTTCTCACGGGTACGAGTTACGCGGTTGCGGTTGACTTTTTCTTATTCGAAATCAGATTCTCTATAAAATGCACCTAATGGTTTCCTTTTAGCTTGAAATTTTTTTTTCTCGAAAATCCACAGTACCCTCCCTTGGAAAAATGACTCCGAAAAATCATGGCATTCGAAACAGATTTTTCTCGATTTTTTTCTGACAGGTACGAGTTACGCGGTTGCGGTTGACTTTTTCTTATTCGAAATCAGATTCTCTATAAAATGCACCTAATGGTTTCCTTTTAGCTTGAAATTTTTTTTTCTCGAAAATCCACAGTACCCTCCCTTGGAAAAATGACTCCGAAAAATCATGGCATTCGAAACAGATTTTTTTCGATTTTTTTCTGACGGGTACGAGTTACGCGGTTGCGGTTGACTTTTTCTTATTCGAAATCAGATTCTCTATAAAATGCACCTAATGGTTTCCTTTTAGCTTGAAATTTTTTTTTCTCGAAAATCCACAGTACCCTCCCTTGGAAAAATGACTCCGAAAAATCATGGCATTCGAAACAGATTTTTCTCGATTTTTTTCTGACAGGTACGAGTTACGCGGTTGCGGTTGACTTTTTCTTATTCGAAATCAGATTCTCTATAAAATGCACCTAATGGACCTTTTAGCTTGAAATTTTTTTTTCTCGAAAATCCACAGTACCCTCCCTTGGAAAAATGACTCCGAAAAATCATGGCATTCGAAACAGATTTTTTTCGATTTTTTTCTGACAGGTACGAGTTACGCGGTTGCGGTTGACTTTTTCTTATTCGAAATCAGATTCTCTATAAAATGCACCTAATGGTTTCCTTTTAGCTTGAAATTTTTTTTTCTCGAAAATCCACAGTACCCTCCCTTGGAAAAATGACTCCGAAAAATCATGGCATTCGAAACAGATTTTTTTCGATTTTTTTCTGACGGGTACGAGTTACGCGGTTGCGGTTGACTTTTTCTTATTCGAAATCAGATTCTCTATAAAATGCACCTAATGGTTTCCTTTTAGCTTGAAATTTTTTTTTCTCGAAAATCCACAGTACCCTCCCTTGGAAAAATGACTCCGAAAAATCATGGCATTCGAAACAGATTTTTCTCGATTTTTTTCTGACAGGCACGAGTTACGCGGTTGCGGTTGACTTTTTCTTATTCGAAATCAGATTCTCTATAAAATGCACCTAATGGTTTCCTTTTAGCTTGAAATTATTTTTTCTCGAAAATCCACAGTACCCTCCCTTGGAAAAATGACTCCGAAAAATCATGGCATTCGAAACAGATTTTTTCGATTTTTTTCTCACGGGTACGAGTTACGCGGTTGCGGTTGACTTTTTCTTATTCGAAATCAGATTCTCTATAAAATGCACCTAATGGTTTCCTTTTAGCTTGAAATTTTTTTTTCTCGAAAATCCACAGTACCCTCCCTTGGAAAAATGACTCCGAAAAATCATGGCATTCGAAACAGATTTTTTTCGATTTTTTTCTGACAGGTACGAGTTACGCGGTTGCGGTTGACTTTTTCTTATTCGAAATCAGATTCTCTATAAAATGCACCTAATGGTTTCCTTTTAGCTTGAAATTATTTTTTCTCGAAAATCCGCAGTACCCTCCCTTGAAAAAATGACTCCGAAAAATCATGGCATTCGAAACAGATTTTTTTCGATTTTTTTCTGACGGGTACGAGTTACGCGGTTGCGGTTGACTTTTTCTTATTCGAAATCAGATTCTCTATAAAATGCACCTAATGGTTTCCTTTTAGCTTGAAATTATTTTTTCTCGAAAATCCACAGTACCCTCCCTTGGAAAAATGACTCCGAAAAATCATGGCATTCGAAACAGATTTTTTCGATTTTTTTCTGACGGGTACGAGTTACGCGGTTGCGGTTGACTTTTTCTTATTCGAAATCAGATTCTCTATAAAATGCACCTAATGGTTTCCTTTTAGCTTGAAATTTTTTTTTCTCGAAAATCCACAGTACCCTCCCTTGGAAAAATGACTCCGAAAAATCATGGCATTCGAAACCGATTTTTTCGATTTTTTTCTCACGGGTACGAGTTACGCGGTTGCGGTTGACTTTTTCTTATTCGAAATCAGATTCTCTATAAAATGCACCTAATGGTTTCCTTTTAGCTTGAAATTTTTTTTTCTCGAAAATCCACAGTACCCTCCCTTGGAAAAATGACTCCGAAAAATCATGGCATTCGAAACAGATTTTTTCGATTTTTTTCTCACGGGTACGAGTTACGCGGTTGCGGTTGACTTTTTCTTATTCGAAATCAGATTCTCTATAAAATGCACCTAATGGTTTCCTTTTAGCTTGAAATTTTTTTTTCTCGAAAATCCACAGTACCCTCCCTTGGAAAAATGACTCCGAAAAATCATGGCATTCGAAACAGATTTTTCTCGATTTTTTTCTGACAGGTACGAGTTACGCGGTTGCGGTTGACTTTTTCTTATTCGAAATCAGATTCTCTATAAAATGCACCTAATGGTTTCCTTTTAGCTTGAAATTTTTTTTTCTCGAAAATCCACAGTACCCTCCCTTGGAAAAATGACTCCGAAAAATCATGGCATTCGAAACAGATTTTTTTCGATTTTTTTCTGACGGGTACGAGTTACGCGGTTGCGGTTGACTTTTTCTTATTCGAAATCAGATTCTCTATAAAATGCACCTAATGGTTTCCTTTTAGCTTGAAATTTTTTTTTCTCGAAAATCCACAGTACCCTCCCTTGGAAAAATGACTCCGAAAAATCATGGCATTCGAAACAGATTTTTCTCGATTTTTTTCTGACAGGTACGAGTTACGCGGTTGCGGTTGACTTTTTCTTATTCGAAATCAGATTCTCTATAAAATGCACCTAATGGACCTTTTAGCTTGAAATTTTTTTTTCTCGAAAATCCACAGTACCCTCCCTTGGAAAAATGACTCCGAAAAATCATGGCATTCGAAACAGATTTTTTTCGATTTTTTTCTGACAGGTACGAGTTACGCGGTTGCGGTTGACTTTTTCTTATTCGAAATCAGATTCTCTATAAAATGCACCTAATGGTTTCCTTTTAGCTTGAAATTTTTTTTTCTCGAAAATCCACAGTACCCTCCCTTGGAAAAATGACTCCGAAAAATCATGGCATTCGAAACAGATTTTTTTCGATTTTTTTCTGACGGGTACGAGTTACGCGGTTGCGGTTGACTTTTTCTTATTCGAAATCAGATTCTCTATAAAATGCACCTAATGGTTTCCTTTTAGCTTGAAATTTTTTTTTCTCGAAAATCCACAGTACCCTCCCTTGGAAAAATGACTCCGAAAAATCATGGCATTCGAAACAGATTTTTCTCGATTTTTTTCTGACAGGTACGAGTTACGCGGTTGCGGTTGACTTTTTCTTATTCGAAATCAGATTCTCTATAAAATGCACCTAATGGTTTCCTTTTAGCTTGAAATTATTTTTTCTCGAAAATCCACAGTACCCTCCCTTGGAAAAATGACTCCGAAAAATCATGGCATTCGAAACAGATTTTTTCGATTTTTTTCTCACGGGTACGAGTTACGCGGTTGCGGTTGACTTTTTCTTATTCGAAATCAGATTCTCTATAAAATGCACCTAATGGTTTCCTTTTAGCTTGAAATTTTTTTTTCTCGAAAATCCACAGTACCCTCCCTTGGAAAAATGACTCCGAAAAATCATGGCATTCGAAACAGATTTTTCTCGATTTTTTTCTGACAGGTACGAGTTACGCGGTTGCGGTTGACTTTTCCTTATTCGAAATCAGATTCTCTATAAAATGCACCTAATGGTTTCCTTTTAGCTTGAAATTTTTTTTTCTCGAAAATCCACAGTACCCTCCCTTGGAAAAATGACTCCGAAAAATCATGGCATTCGAAACAGATTTTTTTCGATTTTTTTCTGACGGGTACGAGTTACGCGGTTGCGGTTGACTTTTTCTTATTCGAAATCAGATTCTCTATAAAATGCACCTAATGGTTTCCTTTTAGCTTGAAATTTTTTTTTCTCAAAAATCCACAGTACCCTCCCTTGGAAAAATGACTCCGAAAAATCATGGCATTCGAAACAGATTTTTCTCGATTTTTTTCTGACAGGTACGAGTTACGCGGTTGCGGTTGACTTTTTCTTATTCGAAATCAGATTCTCTATAAAATGCACCTAATGGACCTTTTAGCTTGAAATTTTTTTTTCTCGAAAATCCACAGTACCCTCCCTTGGAAAAATGACTCCGAAAAATCATGGCATTCGAAACAGATTTTTTTCGATTTTTTTCTGACGGGTACGAGTTACGCGGTTGCGGTTGACTTTTTCTTATTCGAAATCAGATTCTCTATAAAATGCACCTAATGGTTTCCTTTTAGCTTGAAATTTTTTTTTCTCGAAAATCCACAGTACCCTCCCTTGGAAAAATGACTCCGAAAAATCATGGCATTCGAAACAGATTTTTCTCGATTTTTTTCTGACGGGTACGAGTTACGCGGTTGCGGTTGACTTTTTCTTATTCGAAATCAGATTCTCTATAAAATGCACCTAATGGACCTTTTAGCTTGAAATTTTTTTTTCTCGAAAATCCACAGTACCCTCCCTTGGAAAAATGACTCCGAAAAATCATGGCATTCGAAACAGATTTTTTCGATTTTTTTCTGACGGGTACGAGTTACGCGGTTGCGGTTGACTTTTTCTTATTCGAAATCAGATTCTCTATAAAATGCACCTAATGGTTTCCTTTTAGCTTGAAATTATTTTTTCTCGAAAATCCACAGTACCCTCCCTTGGAAAAATGACTCCGAAAAATCATGGCATTCGAAACAGATTTTTTCGATTTTTTTCTGACAGGTACGAGTTACGCGGTTGCGGTTGACTTTTTCTTATTCGAAATCAGATTCTCTATAAAATGCACCTAATGGTTTCCTTTTAGCTTGAAATTTTTTTTTCTCGAAAATCCACAGTACCCTCCCTTGGAAAAATGACTCCGAAAAATCATGGCATTCGAAACAGATTTTTTTCGATTTTTTTCTGACGGGTACGAGTTACGCGGTTGCGGTTGACTTTTTCTTATTCGAAATCAGATTCTCTATAAAATGCACCTAATGGTTTCCTTTTAGCTTGAAATTTTTTTTTCTCGAAAATCCACAGTACCCTCCCTTGGAAAAATGACTCCGAAAAATCATGGCATTCGAAACAGATTTTTCTCGATTTTTTTCTGACAGGTACGAGTTACGCGGTTGCGGTTGACTTTTTCTTATTCGAAATCAGATTCTCTATAAAATGCACCTAATGGTTTCCTTTTAGCTTGAAATTATTTTTTCTCGAAAATCCACAGTACCCTCCCTTGGAAAAATGACTCCGAAAAATCATGGCATTCGAAACAGATTTTTTCGATTTTTTTCTGACGGGTACGAGTTACGCGGTTGCGGTTGACTTTTTCTTATTCGAAATCAGATTCTCTATAAAATGCACCTAATGGTTTCCTTTTAGCTTGAAATTATTTTTTCTCGAAAATCCACAGTACCCTCCCTTGGAAAAATGACTCCGAAAAATCATGGCATTCGAAACAGATTTTTTCGATTTTTTTCTGACAGGTACGAGTTACGCGGTTGCGGTTGACTTTTTCTTATTCGAAATCAGATTCTCTATAAAATGCACCTAATGGTTTCCTTTTAGCTTGAAATTTTTTTTTCTCGAAAATCCACAGTACCCTCCCTTGGAAAAATGACTCCGAAAAATCATGGCATTCGAAACAGATTTTTTTCGATTTTTTTCTGACGGGTACGAGTTACGCGGTTGCGGTTGACTTTTTCTTATTCGAAATCAGATTCTCTATAAAATGCACCTAATGGTTTCCTTTTAGCTTGAAATTTTTTTTTCTCGAAAATCCACAGTACCCTCCCTTGGAAAAATGACTCCGAAAAATCATGGCATTCGAAACAGATTTTTCTCGATTTTTTTCTGACAGGTACGAGTTACGCGGTTGCGGTTGACTTTTTCTTATTCGAAATCAGATTCTCTATAAAATGCACCTAATGGTTTCCTTTTAGCTTGAAATTATTTTTTCTCGAAAATCCACAGTACCCTCCCTTGGAAAAATGACTCCGAAAAATCATGGCATTCGAAACAGATTTTTTCGATTTTTTTCTCACGGGTACGAGTTACGCGGTTGCGGTTGACTTTTTCTTATTCGAAATCAGATTCTCTATAAAATGCACCTAATGGTTTCCTTTTAGCTTGAAATTATTTTTTCTCGAAAATCCACAGTACCCTCCCTTGGAAAAATGACTCCGAAAAATCATGGCATTCGAAACAGATTTTTTCGATTTTTTTCTCACGGGTACGAGTTACGCGGTTGCGGTTGACTTTTTCTTATTCGAAATCAGATTCTCTATAAAATGCACCTAATGGTTTCCTTTTAGCTTGAAATTTTTTTTTCTCGAAAATCCACAGTACCCTCCCTTGGAAAAATGACTCCGAAAAATCATGGCATTCGAAACAGATTTTTCTCGATTTTTTTCTGACAGGTACGAGTTACGCGGTTGCGGTTGACTTTTTCTTATTCGAAATCAGATTCTCTATAAAATGCACCTAATGGTTTCCTTTTAGCTTGAAATTTTTTTTTCTCGAAAATCCACAGTACCCTCCCTTGGAAAAATGACTCCGAAAAATCATGGCATTCGAAACAGATTTTTTTCGATTTTTTTCTGACGGGTACGAGTTACGCGGTTGCGGTTGACTTTTTCTTATTCGAAATCAGATTCTCTATAAAATGCACCTAATGGTTTCCTTTTAGCTTGAAATTTTTTTTTCTCGAAAATCCACAGTACCCTCCCTTGGAAAAATGACTCCGAAAAATCATGGCATTCGAAACAGATTTTTCTCGATTTTTTTCTGACAGGTACGAGTTACGCGGTTGCGGTTGACTTTTTCTTATTCGAAATCAGATTCTCTATAAAATGCACCTAATGGACCTTTTAGCTTGAAATTTTTTTTTCTCGAAAATCCACAGTACCCTCCCTTGGAAAAATGACTCCGAAAAATCATGGCATTCGAAACAGATTTTTTTCGATTTTTTTCTGACAGGTACGAGTTACGCGGTTGCGGTTGACTTTTTCTTATTCGAAATCAGATTCTCTATAAAATGCACCTAATGGTTTCCTTTTAGCTTGAAATTTTTTTTTCTCGAAAATCCACAGTACCCTCCCTTGGAAAAATGACTCCGAAAAATCATGGCATTCGAAACAGATTTTTCTCGATTTTTTTCTGACGGGTACGAGTTACGCGGTTGCGGTTGACTTTTTCTTATTCGAAATCAGATTCTCTATAAAATGCACCTAATGGTTTCCTTTTAGCTTGAAATTTTTTTTTCTCGAAAATCCACAGTACCCTCCCTTGGAAAAATGACTCCGAAAAATCATGGCATTCGAAACAGATTTTTCTCGATTTTTTTCTGACAGGTACGAGTTACGCGGTTGCGGTTGACTTTTTCTTATTCGAAATCAGATTCTCTATAAAATGCACCTAATGGTTTCCTTTTAGCTTGAAATTATTTTTTCTCGAAAATCCACAGTACCCTCCCTTGGAAAAATGACTCCGAAAAATCATGGCATTCGAAACAGATTTTTTCGATTTTTTTCTCACGGGTACGAGTTACGCGGTTGCGGTTGACTTTTTCTTATTCGAAATCAGATTCTCTATAAAATGCACCTAATGGTTTCCTTTTAGCTTGAAATTTTTTTTTCTCGAAAATCCACAGTACCCTCCCTTGGAAAAATGACTCCGAAAAATCATGGCATTCGAAACAGATTTTTCTCGATTTTTTTCTGACAGGTACGAGTTACGCGGTTGCGGTTGACTTTTCCTTATTCGAAATCAGATTCTCTATAAAATGCACCTAATGGTTTCCTTTTAGCTTGAAATTTTTTTTTCTCGAAAATCCACAGTACCCTCCCTTGGAAAAATGACTCCGAAAAATCATGGCATTCGAAACAGATTTTTTTCGATTTTTTTCTGACGGGTACGAGTTACGCGGTTGCGGTTGACTTTTTCTTATTCGAAATCAGATTCTCTATAAAATGCACCTAATGGTTTCCTTTTAGCTTGAAATTTTTTTTTCTCAAAAATCCACAGTACCCTCCCTTGGAAAAATGACTCCGAAAAATCATGGCATTCGAAACAGATTTTTCTCGATTTTTTTCTGACAGGTACGAGTTACGCGGTTGCGGTTGACTTTTTCTTATTCGAAATCAGATTCTCTATAAAATGCACCTAATGGACCTTTTAGCTTGAAATTTTTTTTTCTCGAAAATCCACAGTACCCTCCCTTGGAAAAATGACTCCGAAAAATCATGGCATTCGAAACAGATTTTTTTCGATTTTTTTCTGACGGGTACGAGTTACGCGGTTGCGGTTGACTTTTTCTTATTCGAAATCAGATTCTCTATAAAATGCACCTAATGGTTTCCTTTTAGCTTGAAATTTTTTTTTCTCGAAAATCCACAGTACCCTCCCTTGGAAAAATGACTCCGAAAAATCATGGCATTCGAAACAGATTTTTCTCGATTTTTTTCTGACGGGTACGAGTTACGCGGTTGCGGTTGACTTTTTCTTATTCGAAATCAGATTCTCTATAAAATGCACCTAATGGACCTTTTAGCTTGAAATTTTTTTTTCTCGAAAATCCACAGTACCCTCCCTTGGAAAAATGACTCCGAAAAATCATGGCATTCGAAACAGATTTTTTCGATTTTTTTCTGACGGGTACGAGTTACGCGGTTGCGGTTGACTTTTTCTTATTCGAAATCAGATTCTCTATAAAATGCACCTAATGGTTTCCTTTTAGCTTGAAATTATTTTTTCTCGAAAATCCACAGTACCCTCCCTTGGAAAAATGACTCCGAAAAATCATGGCATTCGAAACAGATTTTTTCGATTTTTTTCTGACAGGTACGAGTTACGCGGTTGCGGTTGACTTTTTCTTATTCGAAATCAGATTCTCTATAAAATGCACCTAATGGTTTCCTTTTAGCTTGAAATTTTTTTTTCTCGAAAATCCACAGTACCCTCCCTTGGAAAAATGACTCCGAAAAATCATGGCATTCGAAACAGATTTTTTTCGATTTTTTTCTGACGGGTACGAGTTACGCGGTTGCGGTTGACTTTTTCTTATTCGAAATCAGATTCTCTATAAAATGCACCTAATGGTTTCCTTTTAGCTTGAAATTTTTTTTTCTCGAAAATCCACAGTACCCTCCCTTGGAAAAATGACTCCGAAAAATCATGGCATTCGAAACAGATTTTTCTCGATTTTTTTCTGACAGGTACGAGTTACGCGGTTGCGGTTGACTTTTTCTTATTCGAAATCAGATTCTCTATAAAATGCACCTAATGGTTTCCTTTTAGCTTGAAATTATTTTTTCTCGAAAATCCACAGTACCCTCCCTTGGAAAAATGACTCCGAAAAATCATGGCATTCGAAACAGATTTTTTCGATTTTTTTCTCACGGGTACGAGTTACGCGGTTGCGGTTGACTTTTTCTTATTCGAAATCAGATTCTCTATAAAATGCACCTAATGGTTTCCTTTTAGCTTGAAATTATTTTTTCTCGAAAATCCACAGTACCCTCCCTTGGAAAAATGACTCCGAAAAATCATGGCATTCGAAACAGATTTTTTCGATTTTTTTCTCACGGGTACGAGTTACGCGGTTGCGGTTGACTTTTTCTTATTCGAAATCAGATTCTCTATAAAATGCACCTAATGGTTTCCTTTTAGCTTGAAATTTTTTTTTCTCGAAAATCCACAGTACCCTCCCTTGGAAAAATGACTCCGAAAAATCATGGCATTCGAAACAGATTTTTCTCGATTTTTTTCTGACAGGTACGAGTTACGCGGTTGCGGTTGACTTTTTCTTATTCGAAATCAGATTCTCTATAAAATGCACCTAATGGTTTCCTTTTAGCTTGAAATTTTTTTTTCTCGAAAATCCACAGTACCCTCCCTTGGAAAAATGACTCCGAAAAATCATGGCATTCGAAACAGATTTTTTTCGATTTTTTTCTGACGGGTACGAGTTACGCGGTTGCGGTTGACTTTTTCTTATTCGAAATCAGATTCTCTATAAAATGCACCTAATGGTTTCCTTTTAGCTTGAAATTTTTTTTTCTCGAAAATCCACAGTACCCTCCCTTGGAAAAATGACTCCGAAAAATCATGGCATTCGAAACAGATTTTTCTCGATTTTTTTCTGACAGGTACGAGTTACGCGGTTGCGGTTGACTTTTTCTTATTCGAAATCAGATTCTCTATAAAATGCACCTAATGGACCTTTTAGCTTGAAATTTTTTTTTCTCGAAAATCCACAGTACCCTCCCTTGGAAAAATGACTCCGAAAAATCATGGCATTCGAAACAGATTTTTTTCGATTTTTTTCTGACAGGTACGAGTTACGCGGTTGCGGTTGACTTTTTCTTATTCGAAATCAGATTCTCTATAAAATGCACCTAATGGTTTCCTTTTAGCTTGAAATTTTTTTTTCTCGAAAATCCACAGTACCCTCCCTTGGAAAAATGACTCCGAAAAATCATGGCATTCGAAACAGATTTTTCTCGATTTTTTTCTGACGGGTACGAGTTACGCGGTTGCGGTTGACTTTTTCTTATTCGAAATCAGATTCTCTATAAAATGCACCTAATGGTTTCCTTTTAGCTTGAAATTTTTTTTTCTCGAAAATCCACAGTACCCTCCCTTGGAAAAATGACTCCGAAAAATCATGGCATTCGAAACAGATTTTTCTCGATTTTTTTCTGACAGGTACGAGTTACGCGGTTGCGGTTGACTTTTTCTTATTCGAAATCAGATTCTCTATAAAATGCACCTAATGGTTTCCTTTTAGCTTGAAATTTTTTTTTATCGAAAATCCACAGTACCCTCCCTTGGAAAAATGACTCCGAAAAATCATGGCATTCGAAACAGATTTTTTCGATTTTTTTCTCACGGGTACGAGTTACGCGGTTGCGGTTGACTTTTTCTTATTCGAAATCAGATTCTCTATAAAATGCACCTAATGGTTTCCTTTTAGCTTGAAATTTTTTTTTCTCGAAAATCCACAGTACCCTCCCTTGGAAAAATGACTCCGAAAAATCATGGCATTCGAAACAGATTTTTCTCGATTTTTTTCTGACAGGTACGAGTTACGCGGTTGCGGTTGACTTTTTCTTATTCGAAATCAGATTCTCTATAAAATGCACCTAATGGTTTCCTTTTAGCTTGAAATTATTTTTTCTCGAAAATCCACAGTACCCTCCCTTGGAAAAATGACTCCGAAAAATCATGGCATTCGAAACAGATTTTTTTCGATTTTTTTCTGACGGGTACGAGTTACGCGGTTGGGGTTGACTTTTTCTTATTCGAAATCAGATTCTCTATAAAATGCACCTAATGGTTTCCTTTTAGCTTGAAATTTTTTTTTCTCGAAAATCCACAGTACCCTCCCTTGGAAAAATGACTCCGAAAAATCATGGCATTCGAAACAGATTTTTCTCGATTTTTTTCTGACAGGTACGAGTTACGCGGTTGCGGTTGACTTTTTCTTATTCGAAATCAGATTCTCTATAAAATGCACCTAATGGACCTTTTAGCTTGAAATTTTTTTTTCTCGAAAATCCACAGTACCCTCCCTTGGAAAAATGACTCCGAAAAATCATGGCATTCGAAACAGATTTTTTTCGATTTTTTTCTGACGGGTACGAGTTACGCGGTTGCGGTTGACTTTTTCTTATTCGAAATCAGATTCTCTATAAAATGCACCTAATGGTTTCCTTTTAGCTTGAAATTTTTTTTTCTCGAAAATCCACAGTACCCTCCCTTGGAAAAATGACTCCGAAAAATCATGGCATTCGAAACAGATTTTTCTCGATTTTTTTCTGACGGGTACGAGTTACGCGGTTGCGGTTGACTTTTTCTTATTCGAAATCAGATTCTCTATAAAATGCACCTAATGGACCTTTTAGCTTGAAATTTTTTTTTCTCGAAAATCCACAGTACCCTCCCTTGGAAAAATGACTCCGAAAAATCATGGCATTCGAAACAGATTTTTTCGATTTTTTTCTGACGGGTACGAGTTACGCGGTTGCGGTTGACTTTTTCTTATTCGAAATCAGATTCTCTATAAAATGCACCTAATGGTTTCCATTTAGCTTGAAATTATTTTTTCTCGAAAATCCACAGTACCCTCCCTTGGAAAAATGACTCCGAAAAATCATGGCATTCGAAACAGATTTTTTCGATTTTTTTCTCACGGGTACGAGTTACGCGGTTGCGGTTGACTTTTTCTTATTCGAAATCAGATTCTCTATAAAATGCACCTAATGGTTTCCTTTTAGCTTGAAATTTTTTTTTCTCGAAAATCCACAGTACCCTCCCTTGGAAAAATGACTCCGAAAAATCATGGCATTCGAAACAGATTTTTCTCGATTTTTTTCTGACAGGTACGAGTTACGCGGTTGCGGTTGACTTTTTCTTATTCGAAATCAGATTCTCTATAAAATGCACCTAATGGTTTCCTTTTAGCTTGAAATTTTTTTTTCTCGAAAATCCACAGTACCCTCCCTTGGAAAAATGACTCCGAAAAATCATGGCATTCGAAACAGATTTTTTTCGATTTTTTTCTGACGGGTACGAGTTACGCGGTTGCGGTTGACTTTTTCTTATTCGAAATCAGATTCTCTATAAAATGCACCTAATGGTTTCCTTTTAGCTTGAAATTTTTTTTTCTCGAAAATCCACAGTACCCTCCCTTGGAAAAATGACTCCGAAAAATCATGGCATTCGAAACAGATTTTTCTCGATTTTTTTCTGACAGGTACGAGTTACGCGGTTGCGGTTGACTTTTTCTTATTCGAAATCAGATTCTCTATAAAATGCACCTAATGGTTTCCTTTTAGCTTGAAATTTTTTTTTCTCGAAAATCCACAGTACCCTCCCTTGGAAAAATGACTCCGAAAAATCATGGCATTCGAAACAGATTTTTTCGATTTTTTTCTCACGGGTACGAGTTACGCGGTTGCGGTTGACTTTTTCTTATTCGAAATCAGATTCTCTATAAAATGCACCTAATGGTTTCCTTTTAGCTTGAAATTATTTTTTCTCGAAAATCCACAGTACCCTCCCTTGGAAAAATGACTCCGAAAAATCATGGCATTCGAAACAGATTTTTTCGATTTTTTTCTCACGGGTACGAGTTACGCGGTTGCGGTTGACTTTTTCTTATTCGAAATCAGATTCTCTATAAAATGCACCTAATGGTTTCCTTTTAGCTTGAAATTTTTTTTTCTCGAAAATCCACAGTACCCTCCCTTGGAAAAATGACTCCAAAAAATCATGGCATTCGAAACAGATTTTTTTCGATTTTTTTCTGACGGGTACGAGTTACGCGGTTGCGGTTGACTTTTTCTTATTCGAAATCAGATTCTCTATAAAATGCACCTAATGGTTTCCTTTTAGCTTGAAATTTTTTTTTCTCGAAAATCCACAGTACCCTCCCTTGGAAAAATGACTCCGAAAAATCATGGCATTCGAAACAGATTTTTCTCGATTTTTTTCTGACGGGTACGAGTTACGCGGTTGCGGTTGACTTTTTCTTATTCGAAATCAGATTCTCTATAAAATGCACCTAATGGTTTCCTTTTAGCTTGAAATTATTTTTTCTCGAAAATCCACAGTACCCTCCCTTGGAAAAATGACTCCGAAAAATCATGGCATTCGAAACAGATTTTTTCGATTTTTTTCTCACGGGTACGAGTTACGCGGTTGCGGTTGACTTTTTCTTATTCGAAATCAGATTCTCTATAAAATGCACCTAATGGTTTCCTTTTAGCTTGAAATTTTTTTTTCTCGAAAATCCACAGTACCCTCCCTTGGAAAAATGACTCCGAAAAATCATGGCATTCGAAACAGATTTTTCTCGATTTTTTTCTGACAGGTACGAGTTACGCGGTTGCGGTTGACTTTTTCTTATTCGAAATCAGATTCTCTATAAAATGCACCTAATGGTTTCCTTTTAGCTTGAAATTTTTTTTTCTCGAAAATCCACAGTACCCTCCCTTGGAAAAATGACTCCGAAAAATCATGGCATTCGAAACAGATTTTTTTCGATTTTTTTCTGACGGGTACGAGTTACGCGGTTGCGGTTGACTTTTTCTTATTCGAAATCAGATTCTCTATAAAATGCACCTAATGGTTTCCTTTTAGCTTGAAATTTTTTTTTCTCGAAAATCCACAGTACCCTCCCTTGGAAAAATGACTCCGAAAAATCATGGCATTCGAAACAGATTTTTCTCGATTTTTTTCTCACAGGTACGAGTTACGCGGTTGCGGTTGACTTTTTCTTATTCGAAATCAGATTCTCTATAAAATGCACCTAATGGTTTCCTTTTAGCTTGAAATTATTTTTTCTCGAAAATCCACAGTACCCTCCCTTGGAAAAATGACTCCGAAAAATCATGGCATTCGAAACAGATTTTTTCGATTTTTTTCTCACGGGTACGAGTTACGCGGTTGCGGTTGACTTTTTCTTATTCGAAATCAGATTCTCTATAAAATGCACCTAATGGTTTCCTTTTAGCTTGAAATTTTTTTTTCTCGAAAATCCACAGTACCCTCCCTTGGAAAAATGACTCCAAAAAATCATGGCATTCGAAACAGATTTTTTTCGATTTTTTTCTGACGGGTACGAGTTACGCGGTTGCGGTTGACTTTTTCTTATTCGAAATCAGATTCTCTATAAAATGCACCTAATGGTTTCCTTTTAGCTTGAAATTTTTTTTTCTCGAAAATCCACAGTACCCTCCCTTGGAAAAATGACTCCGAAAAATCATGGCATTCGAAACAGATTTTTCTCGATTTTTTTCTGACGGGTACGAGTTACGCGGTTGCGGTTGACTTTTTCTTATTCGAAATCAGATTCTCTATAAAATGCACCTAATGGTTTCCTTTTAGCTTGAAATTTTTTTTTCTCGAAAATCCACAGTACCCTCCCTTGGAAAAATGACTCCGAAAAATCATGGCATTCGAAACAGATTTTTCTCGATTTTTTTCTGACAGGTACGAGTTACGCGGTTGCGGTTGACTTTTTCTTATTCGAAATCAGATTCTCTATAAAATGCACCTAATGGTTTCCTTTTAGCTTGAAATTTTTTTTTCTCGAAAATCCACAGTACCCTCCCTTGGAAAAATGACTCCGAAAAATCATGGCATTCGAAACAGATTTTTTTCGATTTTTTTCTGACGGGTACGAGTTACGCGGTTGCGGTTGACTTTTTCTTATTCGAAATCAGATTCTCTATAAAATGCACCTAATGGTTTCCTTTTAGCTTGAAATTTTTTTTTCTCGAAAATCCACAGTACCCTCCCTTGGAAAAATGACTCCGAAAAATCATGGCATTCGAAACAGATTTTTCTCGATTTTTTTCTGACAGGTACGAGTTACGCGGTTGCGGTTGACTTTTTCTTATTCGAAATCAGATTCTCTATAAAATGCACCTAATGGTTTCCTTTTAGCTTGAAATTATTTTTTCTCGAAAATCCACAGTACCCTCCCTTGGAAAAATGACTCCGAAAAATCATGGCATTCGAAACAGATTTTTTCGATTTTTTTCTCACGGGTACGAGTTACGCGGTTGCGGTTGACTTTTTCTTATTCGAAATCAGATTCTCTATAAAATGCACCTAATGGTTTCCTTTTAGCTTGAAATTATTTTTTCTCGAAAATCCACAGTACCCTCCCTTGGAAAAATGACTCCGAAAAATCATGGCATTCGAAACAGATTTTTTCGATTTTTTTCTCACGGGTACGAGTTACGCGGTTGCGGTTGACTTTTTCTTATTCGAAATCAGATTCTCTATAAAATGCACCTAATGGTTTCCTTTTAGCTTGAAATTTTTTTTTCTCGAAAATCCACAGTACCCTCCCTTGGAAAAATGACTCCGAAAAATCATGGCATTCGAAACAGATTTTTTTCGATTTTTTTCTGACGGGTACGAGTTACGCGGTTGCGGTTGACTTTTTCTTATTCGAAATCAGATTCTCTATAAAATGCACCTAATGGTTTCCTTTTAGCTTGAAATTTTTTTTTCTCGAAAATCCACAGTACCCTCCCTTGGAAAAATGACTCCGAAAAATTCATGGCATTCGAAACAGATTTTTTCGATTTTTTTCTGACGGGTACGAGTTACGCGGTTGCGGTTGACTTTTTCTTATTCGAAATCAGATTCTCTATAAAATGCACCTAATGGTTTCCTTTTAGCTTGAAATTTTTTTTTCTCGAAAATCCACAGTACCCTTCCTTGGAAAAATGACTCCGAAAAATCATGGCATTCGAAACAGATTTTTTCGATTTTTTTCTCACGGGTACGAGTTACGCGGTTGCGGTTGACTTTTTCTTATTCGAAATCAGATTCTCTATAAAATGCACCTAATGGTTTCCTTTTAGCTTGAAATTTTTTTTTCTCGAAAATCCACAGTACCCTCCCTTGGAAAAATGACTCCGAAAAATCATGGCATTCGAAACAGATTTTTTCGATTTTTTTCTGACGGGTACGAGTTACGCGGTTGCGGTTGACTTTTTCTTATTCGAAATCAGATTCTCTATAAAATGCACCTAATGGTTTCCTTTTAGCTTGAAATTTTTTTTTCTCGAAAATCCACAGTACCCTTCCTTGGAAAAATGACTCCGAAAAATCATGGCATTCGAAACAGATTTTTTCGATTTTTTTCTCACGGGTACGAGTTACGCGGTTGCGGTTGACTTTTTCTTATTCGAAATCAGATTCTCTATAAAATGCACCTAATGGTTTCCTTTTAGCTTGAAATTTTTTTTTCTCGAAAATCCACAGTACCCTCCCTTGGAAAAATGACTCCGAAAAATCATGGCATTCGAAACAGATTTTTTCGATTTTTTTCTGACGGGTACGAGTTACGCGGTTGCGGTTGACTTTTTCTTATTCGAAATCAGATTCTCTATAAAATGCACCTAATGGTTTCCTTTTAGCTTGAAATTTTTTTTTCTCGAAAATCCACAGTACCCTCCCTTGGAAAAATGACTCCGAAAAATCATGGCATTCGAAACCGATTTTTTCGATTTTTTTCTCACGGGTACGAGTTACGCGGTTGCGGTTGACTTTTTCTTATTCGAAATCAGATTCTCTATAAAATGCACCTAATGGTTTCCTTTTAGCTTGAAATTTTTTTTTCTCGAAAATCCACAGTACCCTCCCTTGGAAAAATGACTCCGAAAAATCATGGCATTCGAAACAGATTTTTTCGATTTTTTTCTGACGGGTACGAGTTACGCGGTTGCGGTTGACTTTTTCTTATTCGAAATCAGATTCTCTATAAAATGCACCTAATGGTTTCCTTTTAGCTTGAAATTTTTTTTTCTCGAAAATCCACAGTACCCTCCCTTGGAAAAATGACTCCGAAAAATCATGGCATTCGAAACAGATTTTTTCGATTTTTTTCTGACGGGTACGAGTTACGCGGTTGCGGTTGACTTTTTCTTATTCGAAATCAGATTCTCTATAAAATGCACCTAATGGTTTCCTTTTAGCTTGAAATTTTTTTTTCTCGAAAATCCACAGTACCCTCCCTTGGAAAAATGACTCCGAAAAATCATGGCATTCGAAACAGATTTTTTCGATTTTTTTCTGACGGGTACGAGTTACGCGGTTGCGGTTGACTTTTTCTTATTCGAAATCAGATTCTCTATAAAATACACCTAATGGTTTCCTTTTAGCTTGAAATTTTTTTTTCTCAAAAATCCACAGTACCCTCCCTTGGAAAAATGACTCCGAAAAATCATGGCATTCGAAACAGATTTTTTCGATTTTTTTCTGACGGGTACGAGTTACGCGGTTGCGGTTGACTTTTTCTTATTCGAAATCAGATTCTCTATAAAATGCACCTAATGGTTTCCTTTTAGCTTGAAATTTTTTTTTGTCGAAAATCCACAGTACCCTCCCTTGGAAAAATGACTCCGAAAAATCATGGCATTCGAAACAGATTTTTTCGATTTTTTTCTGACGGGTACGAGTTACGCGGTTGCGGTTGACTTTTTCTTATTCGAAATCAGATTCTCTATAAAATGCACCTAATGGTTTCCTTTTAGCTTGAAATTTTTTTTTCTCGAAAATCCACAGTACCCTCCCTTGGAAAAATGACTCCGAAAAATCATGGCATTCGAAACCGATTTTTTCGATTTTTTTCTCACGGGTACGAGTTACGCGGTTGCGGTTGACTTTTTCTTATTCGAAATCAGATTCTCTATAAAATGCACCTAATGGTTTCCTTTTAGCTTGAAATTTTTTTTTCTCGAAAATCCACAGTACCCTCCCTTGGAAAAATGACTCCGAAAAATCATGGCATTCGAAACAGATTTTTTCGATTTTTTTTCTGACGGGTACGAGTTACGCGGTTGCGGTTGACTTTTTCTTATTCGAAATCAGATTCTCTATAAAATGCACCTAATGGTTTCCTTTTAGCTTGAAATTTTTTTTTCTCGAAAATCCACAGTACCCTCCCTTGGAAAAATGACTCCGAAAAATCATGGCATTCGAAACAGATTTTTTCGATTTTTTTCTGACGGGTACGAGTTACGCGGTTGCGGTTGACTTTTTCTTATTCGAAATCAGATTCTCTATAAAATGCACCTAATGGTTTCCTTTTAGCTTGAAATTTTTTTTTCTCGAAAATCCACAGTACCCTCCCTTGGAAAAATGACTCCGAAAAATCATGGCATTCGAAACAGATTTTTTTCGATTTTTCTCTGACCGGTACGAGTTACGCGGTTGCGGTTGACTTTTTCTTATTCGAAATCAGATTCTCTATAAAATGCACCTAATGGTTTCCTTTTAGCTTGAAATTTTTTTTTCTCAAAAATCCACAGTACCCTCCCTTGGAAAAATGACTCCGAAAAATCATGGCATTCGAAACAGATTTTTTCGATTTTTTTCTGACGGGTACGAGTTACGCGGTTGCGGTTGACTTTTTCTTATTCGAAATCAGATTCTCTATAAAATGCACCTAATGGTTTCCTTTTAGCTTGAAATTTTTTTTTCTCGAAAATCCACAGTACCCTCCCTTGGAAAAATGACTCCGAAAAATCATGGCATTCGAAACAGATTTTTTCGATTTTTTTCTGACGGGTACGAGTTACGCGGTTGCGGTTGACTTTTTCTTATTCGAAATCAGATTCTCTATAAAATGCACCTAATGGTTTCCTTTTAGCTTGAAATTTTTTTTTCTCGAAAATCCACAGTACCCTCACTTGGAAAAATGACTCCGAAAAATCATGGCATTCGAAACAGATTTTTTCGATTTTTTTCTCACGGGTACGAGTTACGCGGTTGCGGTTGACTTTTTCTTATTCGAAATCAGATTCTCTATAAAATGCACCTAATGGACCTTTTAGCTTGAAATTTTTTTTTCTCGAAAATCCACAGTACCCTCCCTTGGAAAAATGACTCCGAAAAATCATGGCATTCGAAACAGATTTTTTCGATTTTTTTCTCACGGGTACGAGTTACGCGGTTGCGGTTGACTTTTTCTTATTCGAAATCAGATTCTCTATAAAATGCACCTAATGGTTTCCTTTTAGCTTGAAATTTTTTTTTCTCGAAAATCCACAGTACCCTCCCTTGGAAAAATGACTCCGAAAAATCATGGCATTCGAAACAGATTTTTTCGATTTTTTTCTGACGGGTACGAGTTACGCGGTTGCGGTTGACTTTTTCTTATTCGAAATCAGATTCTCTATAAAATGCACCTAATGGTTTCCTTTTAGCTTGAAATTTTTTTTTCTCGAAAATCCACAGTACCCTCCCTTGGAAAAATGACTCCGAAAAATCATGGCATTCGAAACAGATTTTTTTCGATTTTTTTCTGACGGGTACGAGTTACGCGGTTGCGGTTGACTTTTTCTTATTCGAAATCAGATTCTCTATAAAATGCACCTAATGGTTTCCTTTTAGCTTGAAATTTTTTTTTCTCGAAAATCCACAGTACCCTCCCTTGGAAAAATGACTCCGAAAAATTCAAGGCATTCGAAACAGATTTTTTCGATTTTTTTCTGACGGGTACGAGTTACGCGGTTGCGGTTGACTTTTTCTTATTCGAAATCAGATTCTCTATAAAATGCACCTAATGGTTTCCTTTTAGCTTGAAATTTTTTTTTCTCGAAAATCCACAGTACCCTTCCTTGGAAAAATGACTCCGAAAAATCATGGCATTCGAAACAGATTTTTTCGATTTTTTTCTCACGGGTACGAGTTACGCGGTTGCGGTTGACTTTTTCTTATTCGAAATCAGATTCTCTATAAAATGCACCTAATGGTTTCCTTTTAGCTTGAAATTTTTTTTTCTCGAAAATCCACAGTACCCTCCCTTGGAAAAATGACTCCGAAAAATCATGGCATTCGAAACAGATTTTTTCGATTTTTTTCTGACGGGTACGAGTTACGCGGTTGCGGTTGACTTTTTCTTATTCGAAATCAGATTCTCTATAAAATGCACCTAATGGTTTCCTTTTAGCTTGAAATTTTTTTATTCTCGAAAATCCACAGTACCCTCCCTTGGAAAAATGACTCCGAAAAATTCATGGCATTCGAAACAGATTTTTTCGATTTTTTTCTGACGGGTACGAGTTACGCGGTTGCGGTTGACTTTTTCTTATTCGAAATCAGATTCTCTATAAAATGCACCTAATGGTTTCCTTTTAGCTTGAAATTTTTTTTTCTCGAAAATCCACAGTACCCTTCCTTGGAAAAATGACTCCGAAAAATCATGGCATTCGAAACAGATTTTTTCGATTTTTTTCTCACGGGTACGAGTTACGCGGTTGCGGTTGACTTTTTCTTATTCGAAATCAGATTCTCTATAAAATGCACCTAATGGTTTCCTTTTAGCTTGAAATTTTTTTTTCTCGAAAATCCACAGTACCCTTCCTTGGAAAAATGACTCCGAAAAATCATGGCATTCGAAACAGATTTTTTTCGATTTTTTTCTGACGGGTACGAGTTACGCGGTTGCGGTTGACTTTTTCTTATTCGAAATCAGATTCTCTATAAAATGCACCTAATGGTTTCCTTTTAGCTTGAAATTTTTTTTTCTCGAAAATCCACAGTACCCTCCCTTGGAAAAATGACTCCGAAAAATTCAAGGCATTCGAAACAGATTTTTTCGATTTTTTTCTGACGGGTACGAGTTACGCGGTTGCGGTTGACTTTTTCTTATTCGAAATCAGATTCTCTATAAAATGCACCTAATGGTTTCCTTTTAGCTTGAAATTTTTTTTTCTCGAAAATCCACAGTACCCTTCCTTGGAAAAATGACTCCGAAAAATCATGGCATTCGAAACAGATTTTTTCGATTTTTTTCTCACGGGTACGAGTTACGCGGTTGCGGTTGACTTTTTCTTATTCGAAATCAGATTCTCTATAAAATGCACCTAATGGTTTCCTTTTAGCTTGAAATTTTTTTTTCTCGAAAATCCACAGTACCCTCCCTTGGAAAAATGACTCCGAAAAATCATGGCATTCGAAACAGATTTTTTCGATTTTTTTCTGACGGGTACGAGTTACGCGGTTGCGGTTGACTTTTTCTTATTCGAAATCAGATTCTCTATAAAATGCACCTAATGGTTTCCTTTTAGCTTGAAATTTTTTTATTCTCGAAAATCCACAGTACCCTCCCTTGGAAAAATGACTCCGAAAAATTCATGGCATTCGAAACAGATTTTTTCGATTTTTTTCTGACGGGTACGAGTTACGCGGTTGCGGTTGACTTTTTCTTATTCGAAATCAGATTCTCTATAAAATGCACCTAATGGTTTCCTTTTAGCTTGAAATTTTTTTTTCTCGAAAATCCACAGTACCCTTCCTTGGAAAAATGACTCCGAAAAATCATGGCATTCGAAACAGATTTTTTCGATTTTTTTCTCACGGGTACGAGTTACGCGGTTGCGGTTGACTTTTTCTTATTCGAAATCAGATTCTCTATAAAATGCACCTAATGGTTTCCTTTTAGCTTGAAATTTTTTTTTCTCGAAAATCCACAGTACCCTTCCTTGGAAAAATGACTCCGAAAAATCATGGCATTCGAAACAGATTTTTTCGATTTTTTTCTCACGGGTACGAGTTACGCGGTTGCGGTTGACTTTTTCTTATTCGAAATCAGATTCTCTATAAAATGCACCTAATGGTTTCCTTTTAGCTTGAAATTTTTTTTTCTCGAAAATCCACAGTACCCTCCCTTGGAAAAATGACTCCGAAAAATCATGGCATTCGAAACAGATTTTTTCGATTTTTTTCTGACGGGTACGAGTTACGCGGTTGCGGTTGACTTTTTCTTATTCGAAATCAGATTCTCTATAAAATGCACCTAATGGTTTCCTTTTAGCTTGAAATTTTTTTTTCTCGAAAATCCACAGTACCCTTAATTGGAAAAATGACTCCGAAAAATCATGGCATTCGAAACAGATTTTTTCGATTTTTTTCTCACGGGTACGAGTTACGCGGTTGCGGTTGACTTTTTCTTATTCGAAATCAGATTCTCTATAAAATGCACCTAATGGTTTCCTTTTAGCTTGAAATTTTTTTTTCTCGAAAATCCACAGTACCCTCCCTTGGAAAAATGACTCCGAAAAATCATGGCATTCGAAACAGATTTTTTCGATTTTTTTCTGACGGGTACGAGTTACGCGGTTGCGGTTGACTTTTTCTTATTCGAAATCAGATTCTCTATAAAATGCACCTAATGGTTTCCTTTTAGCTTGAAATTTTTTTTTCTCGAAAATCCACAGTACCCTCCCTTGGAAAAATGACTCCGAAAAATCATGGCATTCGAAACCGATTTTTTCGATTTTTTTCTCACGGGTACGAGTTACGCGGTTGCGGTTGACTTTTTCTTATTCGAAATCAGATTCTCTATAAAATGCACCTAATGGTTTCCTTTTAGCTTGAAATTTTTTTTTCTCGAAAATCCACAGTACCCTCCCTTGGAAAAATGACTCCGAAAAATCATGGCATTCGAAACAGATTTTTTCGATTTTTTTCTGACGGGTACGAGTTACGCGGTTGCGGTTGACTTTTTCTTATTCGAAATCAGATTCTCTATAAAATGCACCTAATGGTTTCCTTTTAGCTTGAAATTTTTTTTTCTCGAAAATCCACAGTACCCTCCCTTGGAAAAATGACTCCGAAAAATCATGGCATTCGAAACAGATTTTTTTCGATTTTTCTCTGACCGGTACGAGTTACGCGGTTGCGGTTGACTTTTTCTTATTCGAAATCAGATTCTCTATAAAATGCACCTAATGGTTTCCTTTTAGCTTGAAATTTTTTTTTCTCAAAAATCCACAGTACCCTCCCTTGGAAAAATGACTCCGAAAAATCATGGCATTCGAAAAAGATTTTTTCGATTTTTTTCTGACGGGTACGAGTTACGCGGTTGCGGTTGACTTTTTCTTATTCGAAATCAGATTCTCTATAAAATGCACCTAATGGTTTCCTTTTAGCTTGAAATTTTTTTTTCTCGAAAATCCACAGTACCCTCCCTTGGAAAAATGACTCCGAAAAATCATGGCATTCGAAACAGATTTTTTCGATTTTTTTCTGACGGGTACGAGTTACGCGGTTGCGGTTGACTTTTTCTTATTCGAAATCAGATTCTCTATAAAATGCACCTAATGGTTTCCTTTTAGCTTGAAATTTTTTTTTCTCGAAAATCCACAGTACCCTCACTTGGAAAAATGACTCCGAAAAATCATGGCATTCGAAACAGATTTTTTCGATTTTTTTCTCACGGGTACGAGTTACGCGGTTGCGGTTGACTTTTTCTTATTCGAAATCAGATTCTCTATAAAATGCACCTAATGGACCTTTTAGCTTGAAATTTTTTTTTCTCGAAAATCCACAGTACCCTCCCTTGGAAAAATGACTCCGAAAAATCATGGCATTCGAAACAGATTTTTTCGATTTTTTTCTCACGGGTACGAGTTACGCGGTTGCGGTTGACTTTTTCTTATTCGAAATCAGATTCTCTATAAAATGCACCTAATGGTTTCCTTTTAGCTTGAAATTTTTTCTTCTCGAAAATCCACAGTACCCTCCCTTGGAAAAATGACTCCGAAAAATCATGGCATTCGAAACAGATTTTTTCGATTTTTTTCTGACGGGTACGAGTTACGCGGTTGCGGTTGACTTTTTCTTATTCGAAATCAGATTCTCTATAAAATGCACCTAATGGTTTCCTTTTAGCTTGAAATTTTTTTTTCTCGAAAATCCACAGTACCCTCCCTTGGAAAAATGACTCCAAAAAATCATGGCATTCGAAACAGATTTTTTCGATTTTTTTTCTGACGGGTACGAGTTACGCGGTTGCGGTTGACTTTTTCTTATTCGAAATCAGATTCTCTATAAAATGCACCTAATGGTTTCCTTTTAGCTTGAAATTTTTTTTTCTCGAAAATCCACAGTACCCTCCCTTGGAAAAATGACTCCGAAAAATCATGGCATTCGAAACAGATTTTTTCGATTTTTTTCTGACGGGTACGAGTTACGCGGTTGCGGTTGACTTTTTCTTATTCGAAATCAGATTCTCTATAAAATGCACCTAATGGGGTTTCCTTTTAGCTTGAAATTTTTTTTTCTCGAAAATCCACAGTACCCTCCCTTGGAAAAATGACTCCGAAAAATCATGGCATTCGAAACAGATTTTTTTCGATTTTTCTCTGACCGGTACGAGTTACGCGGTTGCGGTTGACTTTTTCTTATTCGAAATCAGATTCTCTATAAAATGCACCTAATGGTTTCCTTTTAGCTTGAAATTTTTTTTTCTCAAAAATCCACAGTACCCTCCCTTGGAAAAATGACTCCGAAAAATCATGGCATTCGAAACAGATTTTTTCGATTTTTTTCTGACGGGTACGAGTTACGCGGTTGCGGTTGACTTTTTCTTATTCGAAATCAGATTCTCTATAAAATGCACCTAATGGTTTCCTTTTAGCTTGAAATTTTTTTTTCTCGAAAATCCACAGTACCCTCCCTTGGAAAAATGACTCCGAAAAATCATGGCATTCGAAACAGATTTTTTCGATTTTTTTCTGACGGGTACGAGTTACGCGGTTGCGGTTGACTTTTTCTTATTCGAAATCAGATTCTCTATAAAATGCACCTAATGGTTTCCTTTTAGCTTGAAATTTTTTTTTCTCGAAAATCCACAGTACCCTCCCTTGGAAAAATGACTCCGAAAAATCATGGCATTCGAAACAGATTTTTTTCGATTTTTCTCTGACCGGTACGAGTTACGCGGTTGCGGTTGACTTTTTCTTATTCGAAATCAGATTCTCTATAAAATGCACCTAATGGTTTCCTTTTAGCTTGAAATTTTTTTTTCTCAAAAATCCACAGTACCCTCCCTTGGAAAAATGACTCCGAAAAATCATGGCATTCGAAACAGATTTTTTCGATTTTTTTCTGACGGGTACGAGTTACGCGGTTGCGGTTGACTTTTTCTTATTCGAAATCAGATTCTCTATAAAATGCACCTAATGGTTTCCTTTTAGCTTGAAATTTTTTTTTCTCGAAAATCCACAGTACCCTCCCTTGGAAAAATGACTCCGAAAAATCATGGCATTCGAAACAGATTTTTTCGATTTTTTTCTGACGGGTACGAGTTACGCGGTTGCGGTTGACTTTTTCTTATTCGAAATCAGATTCTCTATAAAATGCACCTAATGGTTTCCTTTTAGCTTGAAATTTTTTTTTCTCGAAAATCCACAGTACCCTCACTTGGAAAAATGACTCCGAAAAATCATGGCATTCGAAACAGATTTTTTCGATTTTTTTCTCACGGGTACGAGTTACGCGGTTGCGGTTGACTTTTTCTTATTCGAAATCAGATTCTCTATAAAATGCACCTAATGGACCTTTTAGCTTGAAATTTTTTTTTCTCGAAAATCCACAGTACCCTCCCTTGGAAAAATGACTCCGAAAAATCATGGCATTCGAAACAGATTTTTTCGATTTTTTTCTGACGGGTACGGTACGAGTTACGCGGTTGCGGTTGACTTTTTCTTATTCGAAATCAGATTCTCTATAAAATGCACCTAATGGTTTCCTTTTAGCTTGAAATTTTTTTTTCTCGAAAATCCACAGTACCCTCCCTTGGAAAAATGACTCCGAAAAATCATGGCATTCGAAACAGATTTTTTCGATTTTTTTCTGACGGGTACGAGTTACGCGGTTGCGGTTGACTTTTTCTTATTCCAAATCAGATTCTCTATAAAATGCACCTAATGGTTTCCTTTTAGCTTGAAATTTTTTTTTCTCGAAAATCCACAGTACCCTCCCTTGGAAAAATGACTCCGAAAAATCATGGCATTCGAAACAGATTTTTTCGATTTTTTTCTCACGGGTACGAGTTACGCGGTTGTGGTTGACTTTTTCTTATTCGAAATCAGATTCTCTATAAAATGCACCTAATGGCTTCCTTTTAGCTTGAAATTTTTTTTCTCGAAAATCCACAGTACCCTCCCTTGGAAAAATGACTCCGAAAAATCATGGCATTCGAAACAGATTTTTTCGATTTTTTTCTGACGGGTACGGTACGAGTTACGCGGTTGCGGTTGACTTTTTCTTATTCGAAATCAGATTCTCTATAAAATGCACCTAATGGTTTCCTTTTAGCTTGAAATTTTTTTTTCTCGAAAATCCACAGTACCCTCCCTTGGAAAAATGACTCCGAAAAATCATGGCATTCGAAACAGATTTTTTCGATTTTTTTCTGACGGGTACGAGTTACGCGGTTGCGGTTGACTTTTTCTTATTCGAAATCAGATTCTCTATAAAATGCACCAAATGGTTTCTTTTTAGCTTGAAATTTTTTTTTCTCGAAAATCCACAGTACCCTCCCTTGGAAAAATGACTCCGAAAAATCATGGCATTCGAAACAGATTTTTTCGATTTTTTTCTCACGGGTACGAGTTACGCGGTTGCGGTTGACTTTTTCTTATTCGAAATCAGATTCTCTATAAAATGCACCTAATGGTTTCCTTTTAGCTTGAAATTTTTTTTCTCGAAAATCCACAGTACCCTCCCTTGGAAAAATGACTCCGAAAAATCATGGCATTCGAAACAGATTTTTGCGATTTTTTTCTCACGGGTACGAGTTACGCGGTTGCGGTTGACTTTTTCTCATTCGAAATCAGATTCTCTATAAAAGGCACCTAATGGTTTCCTTTTAGCTTGAAATTTTTTTTCCTCGAAAATCCACAGTACCCTCCCTTAAAAAAATGACTCCGCAAAATCATGGCATTCGAAACAGATTTTTTTGCGATTTTTTTCTCACGGGTACGAGTTACGTGGTTGCGGCTGACTTTTTCTTATTCGAAATCAGATTCTCTATAAAATGCACCTAATGGTTTCCTTTTAGCTTGAAATTTTTTTTTCTCGAAAATCCACAGTACCCTCCCTTGGAAAAATGACTCCGAAAAATCATGGCATTCGAAACAGATTTTTTCGATTTTTTTCTGACGGGTACGAGTTACGCGGTTGCGGTTGACTTTTTCTTATTCGAAATCAGATTCTCTATAAAATGCACCTAATGGTTTCCTTTTAGCTTGAAATTTTTTTTTCTCGAAAATCCACAGTACCCTCCCTTGGAAAAATGACTCCGAAAAATTCATGGCATTCGAAACAGATTTTTTCGATTTTTTTCTGACGGGTACGAGTTACGCGGTTGCGGTTGACTTTTTCTTATTCGAAATCAGATTCTCTATAAAATGCACCTAATGGTTTCCTTTTAGCTTGAAATTTTTTTTCTCGAAAATCCACAGTACCCTCCCTTGGAAAAATGACTCCGAAAAATCATGGCATTCGAAACAGATTTTTGCGATTTTTTTCTCACGGGTACGAGTTACGCGGTTGCGGTTGACTTTTTCTCATTCGAAATCAGATTCTCTATAAAAGGCACCTAATGGTTTCCTTTTAGCTTGAAATTTTTTTTCCTCGAAAATCCACAGTACCCTCCCTTAAAAAAATGACTCCGCAAAATCATGGCATTCGAAACAGATTTTTTTGCGATTTTTTTCTCACGGGTACGAGTTACGTGGTTGCGGCTGACTTTTTCTTATTCGAAATCAGATTCTCTATAAAATGCACCTAATGGTTTCCTTTTAGCTTGAAATTTTTTTTTCTCGAAAATCCACAGTACCCTCCCTTGGAAAAATGACTCCGAAAAATCATGGCATTCGAAACAGATTTTTTCGATTTTTTTCTGACGGGTACGAGTTACGCGGTTGCGGTTGACTTTTTCTTATTCGAAATCAGATTCTCTATAAAATGCACCTAATGGTTTCCTTTTAGCTTGAAATTTTTTTTCTCGAAAATCCACAGTACCCTCCCTTGGAAAAATGACTCCGAAAAATTCATGGCATTCGAAACAGATTTTTTCGATTTTTTTCTGACGGGTACGAGTTACGCGGTTGCGGTTGACTTTTTCTTATTCGAAATCAGATTCTCTATAAAATGCACCTAATGGTTTCCTTTTAGCTTGAAATTTTTTTTTCTCGAAAATCCACAGTACCCTTCCTTGGAAAAATGACTCCGAAAAATCATGGCATTCGAAACAGATTTTTTTCTCACGGGTACGAGTTACGCGGTTGCGGTTGACTTTTTCTTATTCGAAATCAGATTCTCTATAAAATGCACCTAATGGTTTCCTTTTAGCTTGAAATTTTTTTTTCTCGAAAATCCACAGTACCCTCCCTTGGAAAAATGACTCCGAAAAATCATGGCATTCGAAACAGATTTTTTCGATTTTTTTCTGACGGGTACGAGTTACGCGGTTGCGGTTGACTTTTTCTTATTCGAAATCAGATTCTCTATAAAATGCACCTAATGGTTTCCTTTTAGCTTGAAATTTTTTTTTCTCGAAAATCCAGAGTACCCTCCCTTGGAAAAATGACTCCGAAAAATCATGGCATTCGAAACAGATTTTTTCGATTTTTTTCTGACGGGTACGAGTTACGCGGTTGCGGTTGACTTTTTCTTATTCGAAATCTAATTCTCTATAAAATGCACCTAATGGTTTTGTTTTAGCTTGAAATTCTTTTTTCTCGAAAATCCACAGTACCCTCCCTTGGAAAAATGACTCCGAAAAATCATGGCATTCGAAACAGATTTTTTCGATTTGTTTCTCACGGGTACGAGTTACGCGGTTGCGGTTGACTTTTTCTTATTCGAAATCAGATTCTCTATAAAATGCACCTAATGGTTTCCTTTTAGCTTGAAATTTTTTTTTCTCGAAAATCCACAGTACCCTCCCTTGGAAAAATGACTCCGAAAAATCATGGCATTCGAAACAGATTTTTCTCGATTTTTTTCTGACAGGTACGAGTTACGCGGTTGCGGTTGACTTTTTCTTATTCGAAATCAGATTCTCTATAAAATGCACCTAATGGTTTCCTTTTAGCTTGAAATTATTTTTTCTCGAAAATCCACAGTACCCTCCCTTGGAAAAATGACTCCGAAAAATCATGGCATTCGAAACAGATTTTTTCGATTTTTTTCTCACGGGTACGAGTTACGCGGTTGCGGTTGACTTTTTCTTATTCGAAATCAGATTCTCTATAAAATGCACCTAATGGTTTCCTTTTAGCTTGAAATTTTTTTTTCTCGAAAATCCACAGTACCCTCCCTTGGAAAAATGACTCCGAAAAATCATGGCATTCGAAACAGATTTTTTCGATTTTTTTCTGACGGGTACGAGTTACGCGGTTGCGGTTGACTTTTTCTTATTCCAAATCAGATTCTCTATAAAATGCACCTAATGGTTTCCTTTTAGCTTGAAATTTTTTTTTCTCGAAAATCCACAGTACCCTCCCTTGGAAAAATGACTCCGAAAAATCATGGCATTCGAAACAGATTTTTTTCGATTTTTCTCTGACCGGTACGAGTTACGCGGTTGCGGTTGACTTTTTCTTATTCGAAATCAGATTCTCTATAAAATGCACCTAATGGTTTCCTTTTAGCTTGAAATTTTTTTTTCTCGAAAATCCACAGTACCCTCCCTTGGAAAAATGACTCCGAAAAATCATGGCATTCGAAACAGATTTTTTCGATTTTTTTCTCACGGGTACGAGTTACGCGGTTGTGGTTGACTTTTTCTTATTCGAAATCAGATTCTCTATAAAATGCACCTAATGGCTTCCTTTTAGCTTGAAATTTTTTTTCTCGAAAATCCACAGTACCCTCCCTTGGAAAAATGACTCCGAAAAATCATGGCATTCGAAACAGATTTTTTCGATTTTTTTCTGACGGGTACGGTACGAGTTACGCGGTTGCGGTTGACTTTTACTTATTCGAAATCAGATTCTCTATAAAATGCACCTAATGGTTTCCTTTTAGCTTGAAATTTTTTTTTCTCGAAAATCCACAGTACCCTCCCTTGGAAAAATGACTCCGAAAAATCATGGCATTCGAAACAGATTTTTTCGATTTTTTTCTGACGGGTACGAGTTACGCGGTTGCGGTTGACTTTTTCTTATTCGAAATCAGATTCTCTATAAAATGCACCAAATGGTTTCTTTTTAGCTTGAAATTTTTTTTTCTCGAAAATCCACAGTACCCTCCCTTGGAAAAATGACTCCGAAAAATCATGGCATTCGAAACAGATTTTTTCGATTTTTTTCTCACGGGTACGAGTTACGCGGTTGCGGTTGACTTTTTCTTATTCGAAATCAGATTCTCTATAAAATGCACCTAATGGTTTCCTTTTAGCTTGAAATTTTTTTTCTCGAAAATCCACAGTACCCTCCCTTGGAAAAATGACTCCGAAAAATCATGGCATTCGAAACAGATTTTTGCGATTTTTTTCTCACGGGTACGAGTTACGCGGTTGCGGTTGACTTTTTCTCATTCGAAATCAGATTCTCTATAAAAGGCACCTAATGGTTTCCTTTTAGCTTGAAATTTTTTTTCCTCGAAAATCCACAGTACCCTCCCTTAAAAAAATGACTCCGCAAAATCATGGCATTCGAAACAGATTTTTTTGCGATTTTTTTCTCACGGGTACGAGTTACGTGGTTGCGGCTGACTTTTTCTTATTCGAAATCAGATTCTCTATAAAATGCACCTAATGGTTTCCTTTTAGCTTGAAATTTTTTTTTCTCGAAAATCCACAGTACCCTCCCTTGGAAAAATGACTCCGAAAAATCATGGCATTCGAAACAGATTTTTTCGATTTTTTTCTGACGGGTACGAGTTACGCGGTTGCGGTTGACTTTTTCTTATTCGAAATCAGATTCTCTATAAAATGCACCTAATGGTTTCCTTTTAGCTTGAAATTTTTTTTTCTCGAAAATCCACAGTACCCTCCCTTGGAAAAATGACTCCGAAAAATTCATGGCATTCGAAACAGATTTTTTCGATTTTTTTCTGACGGGTACGAGTTACGCGGTTGCGGTTGACTTTTTCTTATTCGAAATCAGATTCTCTATAAAATGCACCTAATGGTTCTCCTTTTAGCTTGAAATTTTTTTTCTCGAAAATCCACAGTACCCTCCCTTGGAAAAATGACTCCGAAAAATCATGGCATTCGAAACAGATTTTTTCGATTTTTTTCTCACGGGTACGAGTTACGCGGTTGCGGTTGACTTTTTCTCATTCGAAATCAGATTCTCTATAAAAGGCACCTAATGGTTTCCTTTTAGCTTGAAATTTTTTTTCCTCGAAAATCCACAGTACCCTCCCTTAAAAAAATGACTCCGCAAAATCATGGCATTCGAAACAGATTTTTTTTGCGATTTTTTTCTCACGGGTACGAGTTACGTGGTTGCGGCTGACTTTTTCTTATTCGAAATCAGATTCTCTATAAAATGCACCTAATGGTTTCCTTTTAGCTTGAAATTTTTTTTTCTCGAAAATCCACAGTACCCTCCCTTGGAAAAATGACTCCGAAAAATCATGGCATTCGAAACAGATTTTTTCGATTTTTTTCTGACGGGTACGAGTTACGCGGTTGCGGTTGACTTTTTCTTATTCGAAATCAGATTCTCTATAAAATGCACCTAATGGTTTCCTTTTAGCTTGAAATTTTTTTTCTCGAAAATCCACAGTACCCTCCCTTGGAAAAATGACTCCGAAAAATCATGGCATTCGAAACAGATTTTTTCGATTTTTTTCTCACGGGTACGAGTTACGCGGTTGCGGTTGACTTTTTCTTATTCGAAATCAGATTCTCTATAAAATGCACCTAATGGTTTCCTTTTAGCTTGAAATTATTTTTTCTCGAAAATCCACAGTACCCTCCCTTGGAAAAATGACTCCGAAAAATCATGGCATTCGAAACAGATTTTTTCGATTTTTTTCTCACGGGTACGAGTTACGCGGTTGCGGTTGACTTTTTCTTATTCGAAATCAGATTCTCTATAAAATGCACCTAATGGTTTCCTTTTAGCTTGAAATTTTTTTTTCTCGAAAATCCACAGTACCCTCCCTTGGAAAAATGACTCCGAAAAATCATGGCATTCGAAACAGATTTTTTCGATTTTTTTCTGACGGGTACGAGTTACGCGGTTGCGGTTGACTTTTTCTTATTCGAAATCAGATTCTCTATAAAATGCACCTAATGGTTCTCCTTTTAGCTTGAAATTTTTTTTCTCGAAAATCCACAGTACCCTCCCTTGGAAAAATGACTCCGAAAAATCATGGCATTCGAAACAGATTTTTTCGATTTTTTTCTCACGGGTACGAGTTACGCGGTTGCGGTTGACTTTTTCTCATTCGAAATCAGATTCTCTATAAAAGGCACCTAATGGTTTCCTTTTAGCTTGAAATTTTTTTTCCTCGAAAATCCACAGTACCCTCCCTTAAAAAAATGACTCCGCAAAATCATGGCATTCGAAACAGATTTTTTTTGCGATTTTTTTCTCACGGGTACGAGTTACGTGGTTGCGGCTGACTTTTTCTTATTCGAAATCAGATTCTCTATAAAATGCACCTAATGGTTTCCTTTTAGCTTGAAATTTTTTTTTCTCGAAAATCCACAGTACCCTCCCTTGGAAAAATGACTCCGAAAAATCATGGCATTCGAAACAGATTTTTTCGATTTTTTTCTGACGGGTACGAGTTACGCGGTTGCGGTTGACTTTTTCTTATTCGAAATCAGATTCTCTATAAAATGCACCTAATGGTTTCCTTTTAGCTTGAAATTTTTTTTCTCGAAAATCCACAGTACCCTCCCTTGGAAAAATGACTCCGAAAAATCATGGCATTCGAAACAGATTTTTCTCGATTTTTTTCTGACAGGTACGAGTTACGCGGTTGCGGTTGACTTTTTCTTATTCGAAATCAGATTCTCTATAAAATGCACCTAATGGTTTCCTTTTAGCTTGAAATTATTTTTTCTCGAAAATCCACAGTACCCTCCCTTGGAAAAATGACTCCGAAAAATCATGGCATTCGAAACAGATTTTTTCGATTTTTTTCTCACGGGTACGAGTTACGCGGTTGCGGTTGACTTTTTCTTATTCGAAATCAGATTCTCTATAAAATGCACCTAATGGTTTCCTTTTAGCTTGAAATTTTTTTTTCTCGAAAATCCACAGTACCCTCCCTTGGAAAAATGACTCCGAAAAATCATGGCATTCGAAACAGATTTTTTCGATTTTTTTCTGACGGGTACGAGTTACGCGGTTGCGGTTGACTTTTTCTTATTCCAAATCAGATTCTCTATAAAATGCACCTAATGGTTTCCTTTTAGCTTGAAATTTTTTTTTCTCGAAAATCCACAGTACCCTCCCTTGGAAAAATGACTCCGAAAAATCATGGCATTCGAAACAGATTTTTTTCGATTTTTCTCTGACCGGTACGAGTTACGCGGTTGCGGTTGACTTTTTCTTATTCGAAATCAGATTCTCTATAAAATGCACCTAATGGTTTCCTTTTAGCTTGAAATTTTTTTTTCTCGAAAATCCACAGTACCCTCCCTTGGAAAAATGACTCCGAAAAATCATGGCATTAGAAACAGATTTTTTCGATTTTTTTCTCACGGGTACGAGTTACGCGGTTGTGGTTGACTTTTTCTTATTCGAAATCAGATTCTCTATAAAATGCACCTAATGGCTTCCTTTTAGCTTGAAATTTTTTTTCTCGAAAATCCACAGTACCCTCCCTTGGAAAAATGACTCCGAAAAATCATGGCATTCGAAACAGATTTTTTCGATTTTTTTCTGACGGGTACGGTACGAGTTACGCGGTTGCGGTTGACTTTTTCTTATTCGAAATCAGATTCTCTATAAAATGCACCTAATGGTTTCCTTTTAGCTTGAAATTTTTTTTTCTCGAAAATCCACAGTACCCTCCCTTGGAAAAATGACTCCGAAAAATCATGGCATTCGAAACAGATTTTTTCGATTTTTTTCTGACGGGTACGAGTTACGCGGTTGCGGTTGACTTTTTCTTATTCGAAATCAGATTCTCTATAAAATGCACCAAATGGTTTCTTTTTAGCTTGAAATTTCTTTTTCTCGAAAATCCACAGTACCCTCCCTTGGAAAAATGACTCCGAAAAATCATGGCATTCGAAACAGATTTTTTCGATTTTTTTCTCACGGGTACGAGTTACGCGGTTGCGGTTGACTTTTTCTTATTCGAAATCAGATTCTCTATAAAATGCACCTAATGGTTTCCTTTTAGCTTGAAATTTTTTTTCCTCGAAAATCCACAGTACCCTCCCTTAAAAAAATGACTCCGCAAAATCATGGCATTCGAAACAGATTTTTTTTGCGATTTTTTTCTCACGGGTACGAGTTACGTGGTTGCGGCTGACTTTTTCTTATTCGAAATCAGATTCTCTATAAAATGCACCTAATGGTTTCCTTTTAGCTTGAAATTTTTTTTTCTCGAAAATCCACAGTACCCTCCCTTGGAAAAATGACTCCGAAAAATCATGGCATTCGAAACAGATTTTTTCGATTTTTTTCTGACGGGTACGAGTTACGCGGTTGCGGTTGACTTTTTCTTATTCGAAATCAGATTCTCTATAAAATGCACCTAATGGTTTCCTTTTAGCTTGAAATTTTTTTTCTCGAAAATCCACAGTACCCTCCCTTGGAAAAATGACTCCGAAAAATCATGGCATTCGAAACAGATTTTTCTCGATTTTTTTCTGACAGGTACGAGTTACGCGGTTGCGGTTGACTTTTTCTTATTCGAAATCAGATTCTCTATAAAATGCACCTAATGGTTTCCTTTTAGCTTGAAATTATTTTTTCTCGAAAATCCACAGTACCCTCCCTTGGAAAAATGACTCCGAAAAATCATGGCATTCGAAACAGATTTTTTCGATTTTTTTCTCACGGGTACGAGTTACGCGGTTGCGGTTGACTTTTTCTTATTCGAAATCAGATTCTCTATAAAATGCACCTAATGGTTTCCTTTTAGCTTGAAATTTTTTTTTCTCGAAAATCCACAGTACCCTCCCTTGGAAAAATGACTCCGAAAAATCATGGCATTCGAAACAGATTTTTTCGATTTTTTTCTGACGGGTACGAGTTACGCGGTTGCGGTTGACTTTTTCTTATTCCAAATCAGATTCTCTATAAAATGCACCTAATGGTTTCCTTTTAGCTTGAAATTTTTTTTTCTCGAAAATCCACAGTACCCTCCCTTGGAAAAATGACTCCGAAAAATCATGGCATTCGAAACAGATTTTTTTCGATTTTTCTCTGACCGGTACGAGTTACGCGGTTGCGGTTGACTTTTTCTTATTCGAAATCAGATTCTCTATAAAATGCACCTAATGGTTTCCTTTTAGCTTGAAATTTTTTTTTCTCGAAAATCCACAGTACCCTCCCTTGGAAAAATGACTCCGAAAAATCATGGCATTAGAAACAGATTTTTTCGATTTTTTTCTCACGGGTACGAGTTACGCGGTTGTGGTTGACTTTTTCTTATTCGAAATCAGATTCTCTATAAAATGCACCTAATGGCTTCCTTTTAGCTTGAAATTTTTTTTCTCGAAAATCCACAGTACCCTCCCTTGGAAAAATGACTCCGAAAAATCATGGCATTCGAAACAGATTTTTTCGATTTTTTTCTGACGGGTACGGTACGAGTTACGCGGTTGCGGTTGACTTTTTCTTATTCGAAATCAGATTCTCTATAAAATGCACCTAATGGTTTCCTTTTAGCTTGAAATTTTTTTTTCTCGAAAATCCACAGTACCCTCCCTTGGAAAAATGACTCCGAAAAATCATGGCATTCGAAACAGATTTTTTCGATTTTTTTCTGACGGGTACGAGTTACGCGGTTGCGGTTGACTTTTTCTTATTCGAAATCAGATTCTCTATAAAATGCACCAAATGGTTTCTTTTTAGCTTGAAATTTTTTTTTCTCGAAAATCCACAGTACCCTCCCTTGGAAAAATGACTCCGAAAAATCATGGCATTCGAAACAGATTTTTTCGATTTTTTTCTCACGGGTACGAGTTACGCGGTTGCGGTTGACTTTTTCTTATTCGAAATCAGATTCTCTATAAAATGCACCTAATGGTTTCCTTTTAGCTTGAAATTTTTTTTCTCGAAAATCCACAGTACCCTCCCTTGGAAAAATGACTCCGAAAAATCATGGCATTCGAAACAGATTTTTGCGATTTTTTTCTCACGGGTACGAGTTACGCGGTTGCGGTTGACTTTTTCTCATTCGAAATCAGATTCTCTATAAAAGGCACCTAATGGTTTCCTTTTAGCTTGAAATTTTTTTTCCTCGAAAATCCACAGTACCCTCCCTTAAAAAAATGACTCCGCAAAATCATGGCATTCGAAACAGATTTTTTTGCGATTTTTTTCTCACGGGTACGAGTTACGTGGTTGCGGCTGACTTTTTCTTATTCGAAATCAGATTCTCTATAAAATGCACCTAATGGTTTCCTTTTAGCTTGAAATTTTTTTTTCTCGAAAATCCACAGTACCCTCCCTTGGAAAAATGACTCCGAAAAATCATGGCATTCGAAACAGATTTTTTCGATTTTTTTCTGACGGGTACGAGTTACGCGGTTGCGGTTGACTTTTTCTTATTCGAAATCAGATTCTCTATAAAATGCACCTAATGGTTTCCTTTTAGCTTGAAATTTTTTTTTCTCGAAAATCCACAGTACCCTCCCTTGGAAAAATGACTCCGAAAAATTCATGGCATTCGAAACAGATTTTTTCGATTTTTTTCTGACGGGTACGAGTTACGCGGTTGCGGTTGACTTTTTCTTATTCGAAATCAGATTCTCTATAAAATGCACCTAATGGTTCTCCTTTTAGCTTGAAATTTTTTTTCTCGAAAATCCACAGTACCCTCCCTTGGAAAAATGACTCCGAAAAATCATGGCATTCGAAACAGATTTTTTCGATTTTTTTCTCACGGGTACGAGTTACGCGGTTGCGGTTGACTTTTTCTCATTCGAAATCAGATTCTCTATAAAAGGCACCTAATGGTTTCCTTTTAGCTTGAAATTTTTTTTCCTCGAAAATCCACAGTACCCTCCCTTAAAAAAATGACTCCGCAAAATCATGGCATTCGAAACAGATTTTTTTTGCGATTTTTTTCTCACGGGTACGAGTTACGTGGTTGCGGCTGACTTTTTCTTATTCGAAATCAGATTCTCTATAAAATGCACCTAATGGTTTCCTTTTAGCTTGAAATTTTTTTTTCTCGAAAATCCACAGTACCCTCCCTTGGAAAAATGACTCCGAAAAATCATGGCATTCGAAACAGATTTTTTCGATTTTTTTCTGACGGGTACGAGTTACGCGGTTGCGGTTGACTTTTTCTTATTCGAAATCAGATTCTCTATAAAATGCACCTAATGGTTTCCTTTTAGCTTGAAATTTTTTTTCTCGAAAATCCACAGTACCCTCCCTTGGAAAAATGACTCCGAAAAATTCATGGCATTCGAAACAGATTTTTTCGATTTTTTTCTGACGGGTACGAGTTACGCGGTTGCGGTTGACTTTTTCTTATTCGAAATCAGATTCTCTATAAAATGCACCTAATGGTTTCCTTTTAGCTTGAAATTTTTTTTTCTCGAAAATCCACAGTACCCTTCCTTGGAAAAATGACTCCGAAAAATCATGGCATTCGAAACAGATTTTTTTCTCACGGGTACGAGTTACGCGGTTGCGGTTGACTTTTTCTTATTCGAAATCAGATTCTCTATAAAATGCACCTAATGGTTTCCTTTTAGCTTGAAATTTTTTTTTCTCGAAAATCCACAGTACCCTCCCTTGGAAAAATGACTCCGAAAAATCATGGCATTCGAAACAGATTTTTTCGATTTTCTTCTGACGGGTACGAGTTACGCGGTTGCGGTTGACTTTTTCTTATTCGAAATCAGATTCTCTATAAAATGCACCTAATGGTTTCCTTTTAGCTTGAAATTTTTTTTTCTCGAAAATCCACAGTACCCTCCCTTGGAAAAATGACTCCGAAAAATCATGGCATTCGAAACAGATTTTTTCGATTTTTTTCTCACGGGTACGAGTTACGCGGTTGCGGTTGACTTTTTCTTATTCGAAATCAGATTCTCTATAAAATGCACCTAATGGTTTCCTTTTAGCTTGAAATTTTTTTTTCTCGAAAATCCACAGTACCCTCCCTTGGAAAAATGACTCCGAAAAATCATGGCATTCGAAACAGATTTTTTCGATTTTTTTCTGACGGGTACGAGTTACGCGGTTGCGGTTGACTTTTTCTTATTCGAAATCAGATTCTCTATAAAATGCACCTAATGGTTTCCTTTTAGCTTGAAATTTTTTTTTCTCGAAAATCCACAGTACCCTCCCTTGGAAAAATGACTCCGAAAAATCATGGCATTCGAAACAGATTTTTTCGATTTTTTTCTCACGGGTACGAGTTACGCGGTTGCTGTTGACTTTTTCTTATTCGAAATCAGATTCTCTATAAAATGCACCTAATGGTTTCCTTTTAGCTTGAAATTTTTTTTTTCTCGAAAATCCACAGTACCCTCCCTTGGAAAAATGACTCCGAAAAATCATGGCATTCGAAACAGATTTTTTCGATTTTTTTCTGACGGGTACGAGTTACGCGGTTGCGGTTGACTTTTTCTTATTCGAAATCAGATTCTCTATAAAATGCACCTAATGGTTTCCTTTTAGCTTGAAATTTTTTTTTCTCGAAAATCCACAGTACCCTCCCTTGGAAAAATGACTCCGAAAAATTCATGGCATTCGAAACAGATTTTTTCGATTTTTTTCTGACGGGTACGAGTTACGCGGTTGCGGTTGACTTTTTCTTATTCGAAATCAGATTCTCTATAAAATGCACCTAATGGTTTCCTTTTAGCTTGAAATTTTTTTTTCTCGAAAATCCACAGTACCCTCCCTTGGAAAAATGACTCCGAAAAATCATGGCATTCGAAACAGATTTTTTCGATTTTTTTCTGACGGGTACGAGTTACGCGGTTGCGGTTGACTTTTTCTTATTCGAAATCAGATTCTCTATAAAATGCACCTAATGGTTTCCTTTTAGCTTGAAATTTTTTTTTCTCGAAAATCCACAGTACCCTCCCTTGGAAAAATGACTCCGAAAAATCATGGCATTCGAAACAGATTTTTTCGATTTTTTTCTGACGGGTACGAGTTACGCGGTTGCGGTTGACTTTTTCTTATTCGAAATCTAATTCTCTATAAAATGCACCTAATGGTTTTGTTTTAGCTTGAAATTCTTTTTTCTCGAAAATCCACAGTACCCTCCCTTGGAAAAATGACTCCGAAAAATCATGGCATTCGAAACAGATTTTTTCGATTTGTTTCTCACGGGTACGAGTTACGCGGTTGCGGTTGACTTTTTCTTATTCGAAATCAGATTCTCTATAAAATGCACCTAATGGTTTCCTTTTAGCTTGAAATTTTTTTTTCTCGAAAATCCACAGTACCCTCCCTTGGAAAAATGACTCCGAAAAATCATGGCATTCGAAACAGATTTTTCTCGATTTTTTTCTGACAGGTACGAGTTACGCGGTTGCGGTTGACTTTTTCTTATTCGAAATCAGATTCTCTATAAAATGCACCTAATGGTTTCCTTTTAGCTTGAAATTATTTTTTCTCGAAAATCCACAGTACCCTCCCTTGGAAAAATGACTCCGAAAAATCATGGCATTCGAAACAGATTTTTTCGATTTTTTTCTCACGGGTACGAGTTACGCGGTTGCGGTTGACTTTTTCTTATTCGAAATCAGATTCTCTATAAAATGCACCTAATGGTTTCCTTTTAGCTTGAAATTTTTTTTTCTCGAAAATCCACAGTACCCTCCCTTGGAAAAATGACTCCGAAAAATCATGGCATTCGAAACAGATTTTTTCGATTTTTTTCTGACGGGTACGAGTTACGCGGTTGCGGTTGACTTTTTCTTATTCCAAATCAGATTCTCTATAAAATGCACCTAATGGTTTCCTTTTAGCTTGAAATTTTTTTTTCTCGAAAATCCACAGTACCCTCCCTTGGAAAAATGACTCCGAAAAATCATGGCATTCGAAACAGATTTTTTTCGATTTTTCTCTGACCGGTACGAGTTACGCGGTTGCGGTTGACTTTTTCTTATTCGAAATCAGATTCTCTATAAAATGCACCTAATGGTTTCCTTTTAGCTTGAAATTTTTTTTTCTCGAAAATCCACAGTACCCTCCCTTGGAAAAATGACTCCGAAAAATCATGGCATTCGAAACAGATTTTTTCGATTTTTTTCTCACGGGTACGAGTTACGCGGTTGTGGTTGACTTTTTCTTATTCGAAATCAGATTCTCTATAAAATGCACCTAATGGCTTCCTTTTAGCTTGAAATTTTTTTTCTCGAAAATCCACAGTACCCTCCCTTGGAAAAATGACTCCGAAAAATCATGGCATTCGAAACAGATTTTTTCGATTTTTTTCTGACGGGTACGGTACGAGTTACGCGGTTGCGGTTGACTTTTTCTTATTCGAAATCAGATTCTCTATAAAATGCACCTAATGGTTTCCTTTTAGCTTGAAATTTTTTTTTCTCGAAAATCCACAGTACCCTCCCTTGGAAAAATGACTCCGAAAAATCATGGCATTCGAAACAGATTTTTTCGATTTTTTTCTGACGGGTACGAGTTACGCGGTTGCGGTTGACTTTTTCTTATTCGAAATCAGATTCTCTATAAAATGCACCAAATGGTTTCTTTTTAGCTTGAAATTTTTTTTTCTCGAAAATCCACAGTACCCTCCCTTGGAAAAATGACTCCGAAAAATCATGGCATTCGAAACAGATTTTTTCGATTTTTTTCTCACGGGTACGAGTTACGCGGTTGCGGTTGACTTTTTCTTATTCGAAATCAGATTCTCTATAAAATGCACCTAATGGTTTCCTTTTAGCTTGAAATTTTTTTTCTCGAAAATCCACAGTACCCTCCCTTGGAAAAATGACTCCGAAAAATCATGGCATTCGAAACAGATTTTTGCGATTTTTTTCTCACGGGTACGAGTTACGCGGTTGCGGTTGACTTTTTCTCATTCGAAATCAGATTCTCTATAAAAGGCACCTAATGGTTTCCTTTTAGCTTGAAATTTTTTTTCCTCGAAAATCCACAGTACCCTCCCTTAAAAAAATGACTCCGCAAAATCATGGCATTCGAAACAGATTTTTTTGCGATTTTTTTCTCACGGGTACGAGTTACGTGGTTGCGGCTGACTTTTTCTTATTCGAAATCAGATTCTCTATAAAATGCACCTAATGGTTTCCTTTTAGCTTGAAATTTTTTTTTCTCGAAAATCCACAGTACCCTCCCTTGGAAAAATGACTCCGAAAAATCATGGCATTCGAAACAGATTTTTTCGATTTTTTTCTGACGGGTACGAGTTACGCGGTTGCGGTTGACTTTTTCTTATTCGAAATCAGATTCTCTATAAAATGCACCTAATGGTTTCCTTTTAGCTTGAAATTTTTTTTTCTCGAAAATCCACAGTACCCTCCCTTGGAAAAATGACTCCGAAAAATTCATGGCATTCGAAACAGATTTTTTCGATTTTTTTCTGACGGGTACGAGTTACGCGGTTGCGGTTGACTTTTTCTTATTCGAAATCAGATTCTCTATAAAATGCACCTAATGGTTTCCTTTTAGCTTGAAATTTTTTTTCTCGAAAATCCACAGTACCCTCCCTTGGAAAAATGACTCCGAAAAATCATGGCATTCGAAACAGATTTTTTCGATTTTTTTCTCACGGGTACGAGTTACGCGGTTGCGGTTGACTTTTTCTCATTCGAAATCAGATTCTCTATAAAAGGCACCTAATGGTTTCCTTTTAGCTTGAAATTTTTTTTCCTCGAAAATCCACAGTACCCTCCCTTAAAAAAATGACTCCGCAAAATCATGGCATTCGAAACAGATTTTTTTTGCGATTTTTTTCTCACGGGTACGAGTTACGTGGTTGCGGCTGACTTTTTCTTATTCGAAATCAGATTCTCTATAAAATGCACCTAATGGTTTCCTTTTAGCTTGAAATTTTTTTTTCTCGAAAATCCACAGTACCCTCCCTTGGAAAAATGACTCCGAAAAATCATGGCATTCGAAACAGATTTTTTCGATTTTTTTCTGACGGGTACGAGTTACGCGGTTGCGGTTGACTTTTTCTTATTCGAAATCAGATTCTCTATAAAATGCACCTAATGGTTTCCTTTTAGCTTGAAATTTTTTTTTCTCGAAAATCCACAGTACCCTCCCTTGGAAAAATGACTCCGAAAAATTCATGGCATTCGAAACAGATTTTTTCGATTTTTTTCTGACGGGTACGAGTTACGCGGTTGCGGTTGACTTTTTCTTATTCGAAATCAGATTCTCTATAAAATGCACCTAATGGTTTCCTTTTAGCTTGAAATTTTTTTTCTCGAAAATCCACAGTACCCTCCCTTGGAAAAATGACTCCGAAAAATCATGGCATTCGAAACAGATTTTTTCGATTTTTTTCTCACGGGTACGAGTTACGCGGTTGCGGTTGACTTTTTCTCATTCGAAATCAGATTCTCTATAAAAGGCACCTAATGGTTTCCTTTTAGCTTGAAATTTTTTTTCCTCGAAAATCCACAGTACCCTCCCTTAAAAAAATGACTCCGCAAAATCATGGCATTCGAAACAGATTTTTTTTGCGATTTTTTTCTCACGGGTACGAGTTACGTGGTTGCGGCTGACTTTTTCTTATTCGAAATCAGATTCTCTATAAAATGCACCTAATGGTTTCCTTTTAGCTTGAAATTTTTTTTTCTCGAAAATCCACAGTACCCTCCCTTGGAAAAATGACTCCGAAAAATCATGGCATTCGAAACAGATTTTTTCGATTTTTTTCTGACGGGTACGAGTTACGCGGTTGCGGTTGACTTTTTCTTATTCGAAATCAGATTCTCTATAAAATGCACCTAATGGTTTCCTTTTAGCTTGAAATTTTTTTTCTCGAAAATCCACAGTACCCTCCCTTGGAAAAATGACTCCGAAAAATTCATGGCATTCGAAACAGATTTTTTCGATTTTTTTCTGACGGGTACGAGTTACGCGGTTGCGGTTGACTTTTTCTTATTCGAAATCAGATTCTCTATAAAATGCACCTAATGGTTTCCTTTTAGCTTGAAATTTTTTTTTCTCGAAAATCCACAGTACCCTTCCTTGGAAAAATGACTCCGAAAAATCATGGCATTCGAAACAGATTTTTTTCTCACGGGTACGAGTTACGCGGTTGCGGTTGACTTTTTCTTATTCGAAATCAGATTCTCTATAAAATGCACCTAATGGTTTCCTTTTAGCTTGAAATTTTTTTTTCTCGAAAATCCACAGTACCCTCCCTTGGAAAAATGACTCCGAAAAATCATGGCATTCGAAACAGATTTTTTCGATTTTCTTCTGACGGGTACGAGTTACGCGGTTGCGGTTGACTTTTTCTTATTCGAAATCAGATTCTCTATAAAATGCACCTAATGGTTTCCTTTTAGCTTGAAATTTTTTTTTCTCGAAAATCCACAGTACCCTCCCTTGGAAAAATGACTCCGAAAAATCATGGCATTCGAAACAGATTTTTTCGATTTTTTTCTCACGGGTACGAGTTACGCGGTTGCGGTTGACTTTTTCTTATTCGAAATCAGATTCTCTATAAAATGCACCTAATGGTTTCCTTTTAGCTTGAAATTTTTTTTTCTCGAAAATCCACAGTACCCTCCCTTGGAAAAATGACTCCGAAAAATCATGGCATTCGAAACAGATTTTTTCGATTTTTTTCTGACGGGTACGAGTTACGCGGTTGCGGTTGACTTTTTCTTATTCGAAATCAGATTCTCTATAAAATGCACCTAATGGTTTCCTTTTAGCTTGAAATTTTTTTTTCTCGAAAATCCACAGTACCCTCCCTTGGAAAAATGACTCCGAAAAATCATGGCATTCGAAACAGATTTTTTCGATTTTTTTCTCACGGGTACGAGTTACGCGGTTGCGGTTGACTTTTTCTTATTCGAAATCAGATTCTCTATAAAATGCACCTAATGGTTTCCTTTTAGCTTGAAATTTTTTTTTCTCGAAAATTCACAGTACCCTTCCTTGGAAAAATGACTCCGAAAAATCATGGCATTCGAAACAGATTTTTTTCTCACGGGTACGAGTTACGCGGTTGCGGTTGACTTTTTCTTATTCGAAATCAGATTCTCTATAAAATGCACCTAATGGTTTCCTTTTAGCTTGAAATTTTTTTTTCTCGAAAATCCACAGTACCCTCCCTTGGAAAAATGACTCCGAAAAATCATGGCATTCGAAACAGATTTTTTCGATTTTCTTCTGACGGGTACGAGTTACGCGGTTGCGGTTGACTTTTTCTTATTCGAAATCAGATTCTCTATAAAATGCACCTAATGGTTTCCTTTTAGCTTGAAATTTTTTTTTCTCGAAAATCCACAGTACCCTCCCTTGGAAAAATGACTCCGAAAAATCATGGCATTCGAAACAGATTTTTTCGATTTTTTTCTCACGGGTACGAGTTACGCGGTTGCGGTTGACTTTTTCTTATTCGAAATCAGATTCTCTATAAAATGCACCTAATGGTTTCCTTTTAGCTTGAAATTTTTTTTTCTCGAAAATCCACAGTACCCTCCCTTGGAAAAATGACTCCGAAAAATCATGGCATTCGAAACAGATTTTTTCGATTTTTTTCTGACGGGTACGAGTTACGCGGTTGCGGTTGACTTTTTCTTATTCGAAATCAGATTCTCTATAAAATGCACCTAATGGTTTCCTTTTAGCTTGAAATTTTTTTTTCTCGAAAATCCACAGTACCCTCCCTTGGAAAAATGACTCCGAAAAATCATGGCATTCGAAACAGATTTTTTCGATTTTTTTCTCACGGGTACGAGTTACGCGGTTGCGGTTGACTTTTTCTTATTCGAAATCAGATTCTCTATAAAATGCACCTAATGGTTTCCTTTTAGCTTGAAATTTTTTTTTTCTCGAAAATCCACAGTACCCTCCCTTGGAAAAATGACTCCGAAAAATCATGGCATTCGAAACAGATTTTTTCGATTTTTTTCTGACGGGTACGAGTTACGCGGTTGCGGTTGACTTTTTCTTATTCGAAATCAGATTCTCTATAAAATGCACCTAATGGTTTCCTTTTAGCTTGAAATTTTTTTTTCTCGAAAATCCACAGTACCCTCCCTTGGAAAAATGACTCCGAAAAATCATGGCATTCGAAACAGATTTTTTCGATTTTTTTCTCACGGGTACGAGTTACGCGGTTGCGGTTGACTTTTTCTTATTCGAAATCAGATTCTCTATAAAATGCACCTAATGGTTTCCTTTTAGCTTGAAATTTTTTTTTCTCGAAAATCCACAGTACCCTCCCTTGGAAAAATGACTCCGAAAAATCATGGCATTCGAAACAGATTTTTTCGATTTTTTTCTCACGGGTACGAGTTACGCGGTTGCGGTTGACTTTTTCTTATTCGAAATCAGATTCTCTATAAAATGCACCTAATGGTTTCCTTTTAGCTTGAAATTTTTTTTTCTCGAAAATCCACAGTACCCTCCCTTGGAAAAATGACTCCGAAAAATCATGGCATTCGAAACAGATTTTTTCGATTTTTTTCTGACGGGTACGAGTTACGCGGTTGCGGTTGACTTTTTCTTATTCGAAATCAGATTCTCTATAAAATGCACCTAATGGTTTCCTTTTAGCTTGAAATTTTTTTTTCTCGAAAATCCACAGTACCCTCCCTTGGAAAAATGACTCCGAAAAATCATGGCATTCGAAACAGATTTTTTTCGATTTTTCTCTGACCGGTACGAGTTACGCGGTTGCGGTTGACTTTTTCTTATTCGAAATCAGATTCTCTATAAAATGCACCTAATGGTTTCCTTTTAGCTTGAAATTTTTTTTTCTCGAAAATCCACAGTACCCTCACTTGGAAAAATGACTCCGAAAAATCATGGCATTCGAAACAGATTTTTTCGATTTTTTTCTGACGGGTACGAGTTACGCGGTTGCGGTTGACTTTTTCTTATTCGAAATCAGATTCTCTATAAAATGCACCTAATGGTTTCCTTTTAGCTTGAAATTTTTTTTTCTCGAAAATCCACAGTACCCTCCCTTGGAAAAATGACTCCGAAAAATCATGGCATTCGAAACAGATTTTTTCGATTTTTTTCTGACGGGTACGAGTTACGCGGTTGCGGTTGACTTTTTCTTATTCGAAATCAGATTCTCTATAAAATGCACCTAATGGTTTCCTTTTAGCTTGAAATTTTTTTTTCTCGAAAATCCACAGTACCCTCCCTTGGAAAAATGACTCCGAAAAATCATGGCATTCGAAACAGATTTTTTTCGATTTTTCTCTGACCGGTACGAGTTACGCGGTTGCGGTTGACTTTTTCTTATTCGAAATCAGATTCTCTATAAAATGCACCTAATGGTTTCCTTTTAGCTTGAAATTTTTTTTTCTCGAAAATCCACAGTACCCTCCCTTGGAAAAATGACTCCGAAAAATCATGGCATTCGAAACAGATTTTTTCGATTTTTTTCTCACGGGTACGAGTTACGCGGTTGCGGTTGACTTTTTCTTATTCGAAATCAGATTCTCTATAAAATGCACCTAATGGTTTCCTTTTAGCTTGAAATTTTTTTTTTCTCGAAAATCCACAGTACCCTCCCTTGGAAAAATGACTCCGAAAAATCATGGCATTCGAAACAGATTTTTTCGATTTTTTTCTGACGGGTACGAGTTACGCGGTTGCGGTTGACTTTTTCTTATTCGAAATCAGATTCTCTATAAAATGCACCTAATGGTTTCCTTTTAGCTTGAAATTTTTTTTTCTCGAAAATCCACAGTACCCTCCCTTGGAAAAATGACTCCGAAAAATTCATGGCATTCGAAACAGATTTTTTCGATTTTTTTCTGACGGGTACGAGTTACGCGGTTGCGGTTGACTTTTTCTTATTCGAAATCAGATTCTCTATAAAATGCACCTAATGGTTTCCTTTTAGCTTGAAATTTTTTTTTCTCGAAAATCCACAGTACCCTCCCTTGGAAAAATGACTCCGAAAAATCATGGCATTCGAAACAGATTTTTTCGATTTTTTTCTCACGGGTACGAGTTACGCGGTTGCGGTTGACTTTTTCTTATTCGAAATCAGATTCTCTATAAAATGCACCTAATGGTTTCCTTTTAGCTTGAAATTTTTTTTTCTCGAAAATCCACAGTACCCTCCCTTGGAAAAATGACTCCGAAAAATCATGGCATTCGAAACAGATTTTTTCGATTTTTTTCTGACGGGTACGAGTTACGCGGTTGCGGTTGACTTTTTCTTATTCGAAATCAGATTCTCTATAAAATGCACCTAATGGTTTCCTTTTAGCTTGAAATTTTTTTTTCTCGAAAATCCACAGTACCCTCCCTTGGAAAAATGACTCCGAAAAATCATGGCATTCGAAACAGATTTTTTTCGATTTTTCTCTGACCGGTACGAGTTACGCGGTTGCGGTTGACTTTTTCTTATTCGAAATCAGATTCTCTATAAAATGCACCTAATGGTTTCCTTTTAGCTTGAAATTTTTTTTTCTCGAAAATCCACAGTACCCTCCCTTGGAAAAATGACTCCGAAAAATCATGGCATTCGAAACAGATTTTTTCGATTTTTTTCTCACGGGTACGAGTTACGCGGTTGCGGTTGACTTTTTCTTATTCGAAATCAGATTCTCTATAAAATGCACCTAATGGTTTCCTTTTAGCTTGAAATTTTTTTTTTCTCGAAAATCCACAGTACCCTCCCTTGGAAAAATGACTCCGAAAAATCATGGCATTCGAAACAGATTTTTTCGATTTTTTTCTGACGGGTACGAGTTACGCGGTTGCGGTTGACTTTTTCTTATTCGAAATCAGATTCTCTATAAAATGCACCTAATGGTTTCCTTTTAGCTTGAAATTTTTTTTTCTCGAAAATCCACAGTACCCTCCCTTGGAAAAATGACTCCGAAAAATTCATGGCATTCGAAACAGATTTTTTCGATTTTTTTCTGACGGGTACGAGTTACGCGGTTGCGGTTGACTTTTTCTTATTCGAAATCAGATTCTCTATAAAATGCACCTAATGGTTTCCTTTTAGCTTGAAATTTTTTTTTCTCGAAAATCCACAGTACCCTCCCTTGGAAAAATGACTCCGAAAAATCATGGCATTCGAAACAGATTTTTTCGATTTTTTTCTGACGGGTACGAGTTACGCGGTTGCGGTTGACTTTTTCTTATTCGAAATCAGATTCTCTATAAAATGCACCTAATGGTTTCCTTTTAGCTTGAAATTTTTTTTTCTCGAAAATCCACAGTACCCTCCCTTGGAAAAATGACTCCGAAAAATTCATGGCATTCGAAACAGATTTTTTCGATTTTTTTCTGACGGGTACGAGTTACGCGGTTGCGGTTGACTTTTTCTTATTCGAAATCAGATTCTCTATAAAATGCACCTAATGGTTTCCTTTTAGCTTGAAATTTTTTTTTCTCGAAAATCCACAGTACCCTCCCTTGGAAAAATGACTCCAAAAAATCATGGCATTCGAAACAGATTTTTTCGATTTTTTTCTGACGGGTACGAGTTACGCGGTTGCGGTTGACTTTTTCTTATTCGAAATCAGATTCTCTATAAAATGCACCTAATGGTTTCCTTTTAGCTTGAAATTTTTTTTTCTCGAAAATCCACAGTACCCTCCCTTGGAAAAATGACTCCGAAAAATCATGGCATTCGAAACAGATTTTTTCGATTTTTTTCTCACGGGTACGAGTTACGCGGTTGCGGTTGACTTTTTCTTATTCGAAATCAGATTCTCTATAAAATGCACCTAATGGTTTCCTTTTAGCTTGAAATTTTTTTTTCTCGAAAATCCACAGTACCCTCCCTTGGAAAAATGACTCCGAAAAATCATGGCATTCGAAACAGATTTTTTCGATTTTTTTCTGACGGGTACGAGTTACGCGGTTGCGGTTGACTTTTTCTTATTCGAAATCAGATTCTCTATAAAATGCACCTAATGGTTTCCTTTTAGCTTGAAATTTTTTTTTCTCGAAAATCCACAGTACCCTCCCTTGGAAAAATGACTCCGAAAAATCATGGCATTCGAAACAGATTTTTTTCGATTTTTCTCTGACCGGTACGAGTTACGCGGTTGCGGTTGACTTTTTCTTATTCGAAATCAGATTCTCTATAAAATGCACCTAATGGTTTCCTTTTAGCTTGAAATTTTTTTTTCTCGAAAATCCACAGTACCCTCACTTGGAAAAATGACTCCGAAAAATCATGGCATTCGAAACAGATTTTTTCGATTTTTTTCTGACGGGTACGAGTTACGCGGTTGCGGTTGACTTTTTCTTATTCGAAATCAGATTCTCTATAAAATGCACCTAATGGACCTTTTAGCTTGAAATTTTTTTTTCTCGAAAATCCACAGTACCCTCCCTTGGAAAAATGACTCCGAAAAATCATGGCATTCGAAACAGATTTTTTCGATTTTTTTCTCACGGGTACGAGTTACGCGGTTGCGGTTGACTTTTTCTTATTCGAAATCAGATTCTCTATAAAATGCACCTAATGGTTTCCTTTTAGCTTGAAATTTTTTTTTCTCGAAAATCCACAGTACCCTCCCTTGGAAAAATGACTCCGAAAAATCATGGCATTCGAAACAGATTTTTTCGATTTTTTTCTGACGGGTACGAGTTACGCGGTTGCGGTTGACTTTTTCTTATTCGAAATCAGATTCTCTATAAAATGCACCTAATGGTTTCCTTTTAGCTTGAAATTTTTTTTTCTCGAAAATCCACAGTACCCTCCCTTGGAAAAATGACTCCGAAAAATCATGGCATTCGAAACAGATTTTTTTCGATTTTTCTCTGACCGGTACGAGTTACGCGGTTGCGGTTGACTTTTTCTTATTCGAAATCAGATTCTCTATAAAATGCACCTAATGGTTTCCTTTTAGCTTGAAATTTTTTTTTCTCGAAAATCCACAGTACCCTCCCTTGGAAAAATGACTCCGAAAAATCATGGCATTCGAAACAGATTTTTTCGATTTTTTTCTCACGGGTACGAGTTACGCGGTTGCGGTTGACTTTTTCTTATTCGAAATCAGATTCTCTATAAAATGCACCTAATGGTTTCCTTTTAGCTTGAAATTTTTTTTTCTCGAAAATCCACAGTACCCTCCCTTGGAAAAATGACTCCGAAAAATCATGGCATTCGAAACAGATTTTTTCGATTTTTTTCTCACGGGTACGAGTTACGCGGTTGCGGTTGACTTTTTCTTATTCGAAATCAGATTCTCTATAAAATGCACCTAATGGTTTCCTTTTAGCTTGAAATTTTTTTTTCTCGAAAATCCACAGTACCCTCCCTTGGAAAAATGACTCCGAAAAATCATGGCATTCGAAACAGATTTTTTCGATTTTTTTCTGACGGGTACGAGTTACGCGGTTGCGGTTGACTTTTTCTTATTCGAAATCAGATTCTCTATAAAATGCACCTAATGGTTTCCTTTTAGCTTGAAATTTTTTTTTCTCGAAAATCCACAGTACCCTCCCTTGGAAAAATGACTCCGAAAAATCATGGCATTCGAAACAGATTTTTTTCGATTTTTCTCTGACCGGTACGAGTTACGCGGTTGCGGTTGACTTTTTCTTATTCGAAATCAGATTCTCTATAAAATGCACCTAATGGTTTCCTTTTAGCTTGAAATTTTTTTTTCTCGAAAATCCACAGTACCCTCCCTTGGAAAAATGACTCCGAAAAATCATGGCATTCGAAACAGATTTTTTCGATTTTTTTCTCACGGGTACGAGTTACGCGGTTGCGGTTGACTTTTTCTTATTCGAAATCAGATTCTCTATAAAATGCACCTAATGGTTTCCTTTTAGCTTGAAATTTTTTTTTCTCGAAAATCCACAGTACCCTCCCTTGGAAAAATGACTCCGAAAAATCATGGCATTCGAAACAGATTTTTTCGATTTTTTTCTCACGGGTACGAGTTACGCGGTTGCGGTTGACTTTTTCTTATTCGAAATCAGATTCTCTATAAAATGCACCTAATGGTTTCCTTTTAGCTTGAAATTTTTTTTTTCTCGAAAATCCACAGTACCCTCCCTTGGAAAAATGACTCCGAAAAATCATGGCATTCGAAACAGATTTTTTCGATTTTTTTCTGACGGGTACGAGTTACGCGGTTGCGGTTGACTTTTTCTTATTCGAAATCAGATTCTCTATAAAATGCACCTAATGGTTTCCTTTTAGCTTGAAATTTTTTTTTCTCGAAAATCCACAGTACCCTCCCTTGGAAAAATGACTCCGAAAAATTCATGGCATTCGAAACAGATTTTTTCGATTTTTTTCTCACGGGTACGAGTTACGCGGTTGCGGTTGACTTTTTCTTATTCGAAATCAGATTCTCTATAAAATGCACCTAATGGTTTCCTTTTAGCTTGAAATTTTTTTTTCTCGAAAATCCACAGTACCCTCCCTTGGAAAAATGACTCCGAAAAATCATGGCATTCGAAACAGATTTTTTCGATTTTTTTCTGACGGGTACGAGTTACGCGGTTGCGGTTGACTTTTTCTTATTCGAAATCAGATTCTCTATAAAATGCACCTAATGGTTTCCTTTTAGCTTGAAATTTTTTTTTCTCGAAAATCCACAGTACCCTCCCTTGGAAAAATGACTCCGAAAAATCATGGCATTCGAAACAGATTTTTTTCGATTTTTCTCTGACCGGTACGAGTTACGCGGTTGCGGTTGACTTTTTCTTATTCGAAATCAGATTCTCTATAAAATGCACCTAATGGTTTCCTTTTAGCTTGAAATTTTTTTTTCTCGAAAATCCACAGTACCCTCCCTTGGAAAAATGACTCCGAAAAATCATGGCATTCGAAACAGATTTTTTCGATTTTTTTCTCACGGGTACGAGTTACGCGGTTGCGGTTGACTTTTTCTTATTCGAAATCAGATTCTCTATAAAATGCACCTAATGGTTTCCTTTTAGCTTGAAATTTTTTTTTCTCGAAAATCCACAGTACCCTCCCTTGGAAAAATGACTCCGAAAAATCATGGCATTCGAAACAGATTTTTTCGATTTTTTTCTCACGGGTACGAGTTACGCGGTTGCGGTTGACTTTTTCTTATTCGAAATCAGATTCTCTATAAAATGCACCTAATGGTTTCCTTTTAGCTTGAAATTTTTTTTTCTCGAAAATCCACAGTACCCTCCCTTGGAAAAATGACTCCGAAAAATCATGGCATTCGAAACAGATTTTTTCGATTTTTTTCTGACGGGTACGAGTTACGCGGTTGCGGTTGACTTTTTCTTATTCGAAATCAGATTCTCTATAAAATGCACCTAATGGTTTCCTTTTAGCTTGAAATTTTTTTTTCTCGAAAATCCACAGTACCCTCCCTTGGAAAAATGACTCCGAAAAATCATGGCATTCGAAACAGATTTTTTCGATTTTTTTCTCACGGGTACGAGTTACGCGGTTGCGGTTGACTTTTTCTTATTCGAAATCAGATTCTCTATAAAATGCACCTAATGGTTTCCTTTTAGCTTGAAATTTTTTTTTTCTCGAAAATCCACAGTACCCTCCCTTGGAAAAATGACTCCGAAAAATCATGGCATTCGAAACAGATTTTTTCGATTTTTTTCTGACGGGTACGAGTTACGCGGTTGCGGTTGACTTTTTCTTATTCGAAATCAGATTCTCTATAAAATGCACCTAATGGTTTCCTTTTAGCTTGAAATTTTTTTTTCTCGAAAATCCACAGTACCCTCCCTTGGAAAAATGACTCCGAAAAATTCATGGCATTCGAAACAGATTTTTTCGATTTTTTTCTCACGGGTACGAGTTACGCGGTTGCGGTTGACTTTTTCTTATTCGAAATCAGATTCTCTATAAAATGCACCTAATGGTTTCCTTTTAGCTTGAAATTTTTTTTTCTCGAAAATCCACAGTACCCTCCCTTGGAAAAATGACTCCGAAAAATCATGGCATTCGAAACAGATTTTTTCGATTTTTTTCTGACGGGTACGAGTTACGCGGTTGCGGTTGACTTTTTCTTATTCGAAATCAGATTCTCTATAAAATGCACCTAATGGTTTCCTTTTAGCTTGAAATTTTTTTTTCTCGAAAATCCACAGTACCCTCCCTTGGAAAAATGACTCCGAAAAATCATGGCATTCGAAACAGATTTTTTTCGATTTTTCTCTGACCGGTACGAGTTACGCGGTTGCGGTTGACTTTTTCTTATTCGAAATCAGATTCTCTATAAAATGCACCTAATGGTTTCCTTTTAGCTTGAAATTTTTTTTTCTCGAAAATCCACAGTACCCTCCCTTGGAAAAATGACTCCGAAAAATCATGGCATTCGAAACAGATTTTTTCGATTTTTTTCTCACGGGTACGAGTTACGCGGTTGCGGTTGACTTTTTCTTATTCGAAATCAGATTCTCTATAAAATGCACCTAATGGTTTCCTTTTAGCTTGAAATTTTTTTTTCTCGAAAATCCACAGTACCCTCCCTTGGAAAAATGACTCCGAAAAATCATGGCATTCGAAACAGATTTTTTCGATTTTTTTCTGACGGGTACGAGTTACGCGGTTGCGGTTGACTTTTTCTTATTCGAAATCAGATTCTCTATAAAATGCACCTAATGGTTTCCTTTTAGCTTGAAATTTTTTTTTCTCGAAAATCCACAGTACCCTCCCTTGGAAAAATGACTCCGAAAAATCATGGCATTCGAAACAGATTTTTTCGATTTTTTTCTCACGGGTACGAGTTACGCGGTTGCGGTTGACTTTTTCTTATTCGAAATCAGATTCTCTATAAAATGCACCTAATGGTTTCCTTTTAGCTTGAAATTTTTTTTTTCTCGAAAATCCACAGTACCCTCCCTTGGAAAAATGACTCCGAAAAATCATGGCATTCGAAACAGATTTTTTCGATTTTTTTCTGACGGGTACGAGTTACGCGTTTGCGGTTGACTTTTTCTTATTCGAAATCAGATTCTCTATAAAATGCACCTAATGGTTTCCTTTTAGCTTGAAATTTTTTTTTCTCGAAAATCCACAGTACCCTCCCTTGGAAAAATGACTCCGAAAAATTCATGGCATTCGAAACAGATTTTTTCGATTTTTTTCTCACGGGTACGAGTTACGCGGTTGCGGTTGACTTTTTCTTATTCGAAATCAGATTCTCTATAAAATGCACCTAATGGTTTCCTTTTAGCTTGAAATTTTTTTTTCTCGAAAATCCACAGTACCCTCCCTTGGAAAAATGACTCCGAAAAATCATGGCATTCGAAACAGATTTTTTCGATTTTTTTCTGACGGGTACGAGTTACGCGGTTGCGGTTGACTTTTTCTTATTCGAAATCAGATTCTCTATAAAATGCACCTAATGGTTTCCTTTTAGCTTGAAATTTTTTTTTCTCGAAAATCCACAGTACCCTCCCTTGGAAAAATGACTCCGAAAAATCATGGCATTCGAAACAGATTTTTTTCGATTTTTCTCTGACCGGTACGAGTTACGCGGTTGCGGTTGACTTTTTCTTATTCGAAATCAGATTCTCTATAAAATGCACCTAATGGTTTCCTTTTAGCTTGAAATTTTTTTTTCTCGAAAATCCACAGTACCCTCCCTTGGAAAAATGACTCCGAAAAATCATGGCATTCGAAACAGATTTTTTCGATTTTTTTCTCACGGGTACGAGTTACGCGGTTGCGGTTGACTTTTTCTTATTCGAAATCAGATTCTCTATAAAATGCACCTAGTGGTTTCCTTTTAGCTTGAAATTTTTTTTTCTCGAAAATCCACAGTACCCTCCCTTGGAAAAATGACTCCGAAAAATCATGGCATTCGAAACAGATTTTTTCGATTTTTTTCTCACGGGTACGAGTTACGCGGTTGCGGTTGACTTTTTCTTATTCGAAATCAGATTCTCTATAAAATGCACCTAATGGTTTCCTTTTAGCTTGAAATTTTTTTTTCTCGAAAATCCACAGTACCCTCCCTTGGAAAAATGACTCCGAAAAATCATGGCATTCGAAACAGATTTTTTCGATTTTTTTCTGACGGGTACGAGTTACGCGGTTGCGGTTGACTTTTTCTTATTCGAAATCAGATTCTCTATAAAATGCACCTAATGGTTTCCTTTTAGCTTGAAATTTTTTTTTCTCGAAAATCCACAGTACCCTCCCTTGGAAAAATGACTCCGAAAAATCATGGCATTCGAAACAGATTTTTTCGATTTTTTTCTCACGGGTACGAGTTACGCGGTTGCGGTTGACTTTTTCTTATTCGAAATCAGATTCTCTATAAAATGCACCTAATGGTTTCCTTTTAGCTTGAAATTTTTTTTTTCTCGAAAATCCACAGTACCCTCCCTTGGAAAAATGACTCCGAAAAATCATGGCATTCGAAACAGATTTTTTCGATTTTTTTCTGACGGGTACGAGTTACGCGGTTGCGGTTGACTTTTTCTTATTCGAAATCAGATTCTCTATAAAATGCACCTAATGGTTTCCTTTTAGCTTGAAATTTTTTTTTCTCGAAAATCCACAGTACCCTCCCTTGGAAAAATGACTCCGAAAAATTCATGGCATTCGAAACAGATTTTTTCGATTTTTTTCTGACGGGTACGAGTTACGCGGTTGCGGTTGACTTTTTCTTATTCGAAATCAGATTCTCTATAAAATGCACCTAATGGTTTCCTTTTAGCTTGAAATTTTTTTTTCTCGAAAATCCACAGTACCCTCCCTTGGAAAAATGACTCCGAAAAATCATGGCATTCGAAACAGATTTTTTCGATTTTTTTCTGACGGGTACGAGTTACGCGGTTGCGGTTGACTTTTTCTTATTCGAAATCAGATTCTCTATAAAATGCACCTAATGGTTTCCTTTTAGCTTGAAATTTTTTTTTCTCGAAAATCCACAGTACCCTCCCTTGGAAAAATGACTCCGAAAAATCATGGCATTCGAAACAGATTTTTTCGATTTTTTTCTCACGGGTACGAGTTACGCGGTTGTGGTTGACTTTTTCTTATTCGAAATCAGATTCTCTATAAAATGCACCTAATGGCTTCCTTTTAGCTTGAAATTTTTTTTCTCGAAAATCCACAGTACCCTCCCTTGGAAAAATGACTCCGAAAAATCATGGCATTCGAAACAGATTTTTTCGATTTTTTTCTGACGGGTACGGTACGAGTTACGCGGTTGCGGTTGACTTTTTCTTATTCGAAATCAGATTCTCTATAAAATGCACCTAATGGTTTCCTTTTAGCTTGAAATTTTTTTTTCTCGAAAATCCACAGTACCCTCCCTTGGAAAAATGACTCCGAAAAATCATGGCATTCGAAACAGATTTTTTCGATTTTTTTCTGACGGGTACGAGTTACGCGGTTGCGGTTGACTTTTTCTTATTCGAAATCAGATTCTCTATAAAATGCACCAAATGGTTTCTTTTTAGCTTGAAATTTTTTTTTCTCGAAAATCCACAGTACCCTCCCTTGGAAAAATGACTCCGAAAAATCATGGCATTCGAAACAGATTTTTTCGATTTTTTTCTCACGGGTACGAGTTACGCGGTTGCGGTTGACTTTTTCTTATTCGAAATCAGATTCTCTATAAAATGCACCTAATGGTTTCCTTTTAGCTTGAAATTTTTTTTCTCGAAAATCCACAGTACCCTCCCTTGGAAAAATGACTCCGAAAAATCATGGCATTCGAAACAGATTTTTGCGATTTTTTTCTCACGGGTACGAGTTACGCGGTTGCGGTTGACTTTTTCTCATTCGAAATCAGATTCTCTATAAAAGGCACCTAATGGTTTCCTTTTAGCTTGAAATTTTTTTTCCTCGAAAATCCACAGTACCCTCCCTTAAAAAAATGACTCCGCAAAATCATGGCATTCGAAACAGATTTTTTTGCGATTTTTTTCTCACGGGTACGAGTTACGTGGTTGCGGCTGACTTTTTCTTATTCGAAATCAGATTCTCTATAAAATGCACCTAATGGTTTCCTTTTAGCTTGAAATTTTTTTTTCTCGAAAATCCACAGTACCCTCCCTTGGAAAAATGACTCCGAAAAATCATGGCATTCGAAACAGATTTTTTCGATTTTTTTCTGACGGGTACGAGTTACGCGGTTGCGGTTGACTTTTTCTTATTCGAAATCAGATTCTCTATAAAATGCACCTAATGGTTTCCTTTTAGCTTGAAATTTTTTTTTCTCGAAAATCCACAGTACCCTCCCTTGGAAAAATGACTCCGAAAAATTCATGGCATTCGAAACAGATTTTTTCGATTTTTTTCTGACGGGTACGAGTTACGCGGTTGCGGTTGACTTTTTCTTATTCGAAATCAGATTCTCTATAAAATGCACCTAATGGTTTCCTTTTAGCTTGAAATTTTTTTTCTCGAAAATCCACAGTACCCTCCCTTGGAAAAATGACTCCGAAAAATCATGGCATTCGAAACAGATTTTTGCGATTTTTTTCTCACGGGTACGAGTTACGCGGTTGCGGTTGACTTTTTCTCATTCGAAATCAGATTCTCTATAAAAGGCACCTAATGGTTTCCTTTTAGCTTGAAATTTTTTTTCCTCGAAAATCCACAGTACCCTCCCTTAAAAAAATGACTCCGCAAAATCATGGCATTCGAAACAGATTTTTTTGCGATTTTTTTCTCACGGGTACGAGTTACGTGGTTGCGGCTGACTTTTTCTTATTCGAAATCAGATTCTCTATAAAATGCACCTAATGGTTTCCTTTTAGCTTGAAATTTTTTTTTCTCGAAAATCCACAGTACCCTCCCTTGGAAAAATGACTCCGAAAAATCATGGCATTCGAAACAGATTTTTTCGATTTTTTTCTGACGGGTACGAGTTACGCGGTTGCGGTTGACTTTTTCTTATTCGAAATCAGATTCTCTATAAAATGCACCTAATGGTTTCCTTTTAGCTTGAAATTTTTTTTCTCGAAAATCCACAGTACCCTCCCTTGGAAAAATGACTCCGAAAAATTCATGGCATTCGAAACAGATTTTTTCGATTTTTTTCTGACGGGTACGAGTTACGCGGTTGCGGTTGACTTTTTCTTATTCGAAATCAGATTCTCTATAAAATGCACCTAATGGTTTCCTTTTAGCTTGAAATTTTTTTTTCTCGAAAATCCACAGTACCCTTCCTTGGAAAAATGACTCCGAAAAATCATGGCATTCGAAACAGATTTTTTTCTCACGGGTACGAGTTACGCGGTTGCGGTTGACTTTTTCTTATTCGAAATCAGATTCTCTATAAAATGCACCTAATGGTTTCCTTTTAGCTTGAAATTTTTTTTTCTCGAAAATCCACAGTACCCTCCCTTGGAAAAATGACTCCGAAAAATCATGGCATTCGAAACAGATTTTTTCGATTTTTTTCTGACGGGTACGAGTTACGCGGTTGCGGTTGACTTTTTCTTATTCGAAATCAGATTCTCTATAAAATGCACCTAATGGTTTCCTTTTAGCTTGAAATTTTTTTTTCTCGAAAATCCACAGTACCCTCCCTTGGAAAAATGACTCCGAAAAATCATGGCATTCGAAACAGATTTTTTCGGTTTTTTTCTCACGGGTACGAGTTACGCGGTTGCGGTTGACTTTTTCTTATTCGAAATCAGATTCTCTATAAAATGCACCTAATGGTTTCCTTTTAGCTTGAAATTTTTTTTTCTCGAAAATCCACAGTACCCTCCCTTGGAAAAATGACTCCGAAAAATCATGGCATTCGAAACAGATTTTTTCGATTTTTTTCTGACGGGTACGAGTTACGCGGTTGCGGTTGACTTTTTCTTATTCGAAATCAGATTCTCTATAAAATGCACCTAATGGTTTCCTTTTAGCTTGAAATTTTTTTTTCTCGAAAATCCACAGTACCCTCCCTTGGAAAAATGACTCCGAAAAATCATGGCATTCGAAACAGATTTTTTCGATTTTTTTCTCACGGGTACGAGTTACGCGGTTGCGGTTGACTTTTTCTTATTCGAAATCAGATTCTCTATAAAATGCACCTAATGGTTTCCTTTTAGCTTGAAATTTTTTTTTTCTCGAAAATCCACAGTACCCTCCCTTGGAAAAATGACTCCGAAAAATCATGGCATTCGAAACAGATTTTTTCGATTTTTTTCTGACGGGTACGAGTTACGCGGTTGCGGTTGACTTTTTCTTATTCGAAATCAGATTCTCTATAAAATGCACCTAATGGTTTCCTTTTAGCTTGAAATTTTTTTTTCTCGAAAATCCACAGTACCCTCCCTTGGAAAAATGACTCCGAAAAATTCATGGCATTCGAAACAGATTTTTTCGATTTTTTTCTGACGGGTACGAGTTACGCGGTTGCGGTTGACTTTTTCTTATTCGAAATCAGATTCTCTATAAAATGCACCTAATGGTTTCCTTTTAGCTTGAAATTTTTTTTTCTCGAAAATCCACAGTACCCTCCCTTGGAAAAATGACTCCGAAAAATCATGGCATTCGAAACAGATTTTTTCGATTTTTTTCTGACGGGTACGAGTTACGCGGTTGCGGTTGACTTTTTCTTATTCGAAATCAGATTCTCTATAAAATGCACCTAATGGTTTCCTTTTAGCTTGAAATTTTTTTTTCTCGAAAATCCACAGTACCCTCCCTTGGAAAAATGACTCCGAAAAATCATGGCATTCGAAACAGATTTTTTCGATTTTTTTCTGACGGGTACGAGTTACGCGGTTGCGGTTGACTTTTTCTTATTCGAAATCAGATTCTCTATAAAATGCACCTAATGGTTTCCTTTTAGCTTGAAATTTTTTTTTCTCGAAAATCCACAGTACCCTCCCTTGGAAAAATGACTCCGAAAAATCATGGCATTCGAAACAGATTTTTTCGATTTTTTTCTCACGGGTACGAGTTACGCGGTTGCGGTTGACTTTTTCTTATTCGAAATCAGATTCTCTATAAAATGCACCTAATGGTTTCCTTTTAGCTTGAAATTTTTTTTTCTCGAAAATCCACAGTACCCTCCCTTGGAAAAATGACTCCGAAAAATCATGGCATTCGAAACAGATTTTTTCGATTTTTTTCTCACGGGTACGAGTTACGCGGTTGCGGTTGACTTTTTCTTATTCGAAATCAGATTCTCTATAAAATGCACCTAATGGTTTCCTTTTAGCTTGAAATTTTTTTTTCTCGAAAATCCACAGTACCCTCCCTTGGAAAAATGACTCCGAAAAATCATGGCATTCGAAACAGATTTTTTCGATTTTTTTCTGACGGGTACGAGTTACGCGGTTGCGGTTGACTTTTTCTTATTCGAAATCAGATTCTCTATAAAATGCACCTAATGGTTTCCTTTTAGCTTGAAATTTTTTTTTCTCGAAAATCCACAGTACCCTCCCTTGGAAAAATGACTCCGAAAAATCATGGCATTCGAAACAGATTTTTTTCGATTTTTCTCTGACCGGTACGAGTTACGCGGTTGCGGTTGACTTTTTCTTATTCGAAATCAGATTCTCTATAAAATGCACCTAATGGCTTCCTTTTAGCTTGAAATTTTTTTTTCTCGAAAATCCACAGTACCCTCACTTGGAAAAATGACTCCGAAAAATCATGGCATTCGAAACAGATTTTTTCGATTTTTTTCTGACGGGTACGAGTTACGCGGTTGCGGTTGACTTTTTCTTATTCGAAATCAGATTCTCTATAAAATGCACCTAATGGACCTTTTAGCTTGAAATTTTTTTTTCTCGAAAATCCACAGTACCCTCCCTTGGAAAAATGACTCCGAAAAATCATGGCATTCGAAACAGATTTTTTCGATTTTTTTCTCACGGGTACGAGTTACGCGGTTGCGGTTGACTTTTTCTTATTCGAAATCAGATTCTCTATAAAATGCACCTAATGGTTTCCTTTTAGCTTGAAATTTTTTTTTCTCGAAAATCCACAGTACCCTCCCTTGGAAAAATGACTCCGAAAAATCATGGCATTCGAAACAGATTTTTTCGATTTTTTTCTGACGGGTACGAGTTACGCGGTTGCGGTTGACTTTTTCTTATTCGAAATCAGATTCTCTATAAAATGCACCTAATGGTTTCCTTTTAGCTTGAAATTTTTTTTTCTCGAAAATCCACAGTACCCTCCCTTGGAAAAATGACTCCGAAAAATCATGGCATTCGAAACAGATTTTTTTCGATTTTTCTCTGACCGGTACGAGTTACGCGGTTGCGGTTGACTTTTTCTTATTCGAAATCAGATTCTCTATAAAATGCACCTAATGGTTTCCTTTTAGCTTGAAATTTTTTTTCTCGAAAATCCACAGTACCCTCCCTTGGAAAAATGACTCCGAAAAATCATGGCATTCGAAACAGATTTTTTCGATTTTTTTCTGACGGGTACGAGTTACGCGGTTGCGGTTGACTTTTTCTTATTCGAAATCAGATTCTCTATAAAATGCACCTAATGGTTTCCTTTTAGCTTGAAATTTTTTTTTCTCGAAAATCCACAGTACCCTCCCTTGGAAAAATGACTCCGAAAAATCATGGCATTCGAAACAGATTTTTTCGATTTTTTTCTCACGGGTACGAGTTACGCGGTTGCGGTTGACTTTTTCTTATTCGAAATCAGATTCTCTATAAAATGCACCTAATGGTTTCCTTTTAGCTTGAAATTTTTTTTTCTCGAAAATCCACAGTACCCTCCCTTGGAAAAATGACTCCGAAAAATCATGGCATTCGAAACAGATTTTTTCGATTTTTTTCTGACGGGTACGAGTTACGCGGTTGCGGTTGACTTTTTCTTATTCGAAATCAGATTCTCTATAAAATGCACCTAATGGTTTCCTTTTAGCTTGAAATTTTTTTTTCTCGAAAATCCACAGTACCCTCCCTTGGAAAAATGACTCCGAAAAATCATGGCATTCGAAACAGATTTTTTCGATTTTTTTCTCACGGGTACGAGTTACGCGGTTGCGGTTGACTTTTTCTTATTCGAAATCAGATTCTCTATAAAATGCACCTAATGGTTTCCTTTTAGCTTGAAATTTTTTTTTTCTCGAAAATCCACAGTACCCTCCCTTGGAAAAATGACTCCGAAAAATCATGGCATTCGAAACAGATTTTTTCGATTTTTTTCTGACGGGTACGAGTTACGCGGTTGCGGTTGACTTTTTCTTATTCGAAATCAGATTCTCTATAAAATGCACCTAATGGTTTCCTTTTAGCTTGAAATTTTTTTTTCTCGAAAATCCACAGTACCCTCCCTTGGAAAAATGACTCCGAAAAATTCATGGCATTCGAAACAGATTTTTTCGATTTTTTTCTGACGGGTACGAGTTACGCGGTTGCGGTTGACTTTTTCTTATTCGAAATCAGATTCTCTATAAAATGCACCTAATGGTTTCCTTTTAGCTTGAAATTTTTTTTTCTCGAAAATCCACAGTACCCTCCCTTGGAAAAATGACTCCGAAAAATCATGGCATTCGAAACAGATTTTTTCGATTTTTTTCTGACGGGTACGAGTTACGCGGTTGCGGTTGACTTTTTCTTATTCGAAATCAGATTCTCTATAAAATGCACCTAATGGTTTCCTTTTTGCTTGAAATTTTTTTTTCTCGAAAATCCACAGTACCCTCCCTTGGAAAAATGACTCCGAAAAATCATGGCATTCGAAACAGATTTTTTCGATTTTTTTCTGACGGGTACGAGTTACGCGGTTGCGGTTGACTTTTTCTTATTCGAAATCAGATTCTCTATAAAATGCACCTAATGGTTTCCTTTTAGCTTGAAATTTTTTTTTCTCGAAAATCCACAGTACCCTCCCTTGGAAAAATGACTCCGAAAAATCATGGCATTCGAAACAGATTTTTTCGATTTTTTTCTCACGGGTACGAGTTACGCGGTTGCGGTTGACTTTTTCTTATTCGAAATCAGATTCTCTATAAAATGCACCTAATGGTTTCCTTTTAGCTTGAAATTTTTTTTTCTCGAAAATCCACAGTACCCTCCCTTGGAAAAATGACTCCGAAAAATCATGGCATTCGAAACAGATTTTTTCGATTTTTTTCTCACGGGTACGAGTTACGCGGTTGCGGTTGACTTTTTCTTATTCGAAATCAGATTCTCTATAAAATGCACCTAATGGTTTCCTTTTAGCTTGAAATTTTTTTTTCTCGAAAATCCACAGTACCCTCCCTTGGAAAAATGACTCCGAAAAATCATGGCATTCGAAACAGATTTTTTCGATTTTTTTCTGACGGGTACGAGTTACGCGGTTGCGGTTGACTTTTTCTTATTCGAAATCAGATTCTCTATAAAATGCACCTAATGGTTTCCTTTTAGCTTGAAATTTTTTTTTCTCGAAAATCCACAGTACCCTCCCTTGGAAAAATGACTCCGAAAAATCATGGCATTCGAAACAGATTTTTTTCGATTTTTCTCTGACCGGTACGAGTTACGCGGTTGCGGTTGACTTTTTCTTATTCGAAATCAGATTCTCTATAAAATGCACCTAATGGTTTCCTTTTAGCTTGAAATTTTTTTTTCTCGAAAATCCACAGTACCCTCACTTGGAAAAATGACTCCGAAAAATCATGGCATTCGAAACAGATTTTTTCGATTTTTTTCTGACGGGTACGAGTTACGCGGTTGCGGTTGACTTTTTCTTATTCGAAATCAGATTCTCTATAAAATGCACCTAATGGACCTTTTAGCTTGAAATTTTTTTTTCTCGAAAATCCACAGTACCCTCCCTTGGAAAAATGACTCCGAAAAATCATGGCATTCGAAACAGATTTTTTCGATTTTTTTCTCACGGGTACGAGTTACGCGGTTGCGGTTGACTTTTTCTTATTCGAAATCAGATTCTCTATAAAATGCACCTAATGGTTTCCTTTTAGCTTGAAATTTTTTTTTCTCGAAAATCCACAGTACCCTCCCTTGGAAAAATGACTCCGAAAAATCATGGCATTCGAAACAGATTTTTTTCGATTTTTCTCTGACCGGTACGAGTTACGCGGTTGCGGTTGACTTTTTCTTATTCGAAATCAGATTCTCTATAAAATGCACCTAATGGTTTCCTTTTAGCTTGAAATTTTTTTTTCTCGAAAATCCACAGTACCCTCCCTTGGAAAAATGACTCCGAAAAATCATGGCATTCGAAACAGATTTTTTCGATTTTTTTCTCACGGGTACGAGTTACGCGGTTGCGGTTGACTTTTTCTTATTCGAAATCAGATTCTCTATAAAATGCACCTAATGGTTTCCTTTTAGCTTGAAATTTTTTTTTTCTCGAAAATCCACAGTACCCTCCCTTGGAAAAATGACTCCGAAAAATCATGGCATTCGAAACAGATTTTTTCGATTTTTTTCTGACGGGTACGAGTTACGCGGTTGCGGTTGACTTTTTCTTATTCGAAATCAGATTCTCTATAAAATGCACCTAATGGTTTCCTTTTAGCTTGAAATTTTTTTTTCTCGAAAATCCACAGTACCCTCCCTTGGAAAAATGACTCCGAAAAATTCATGGCATTCGAAACAGATTTTTTCGATTTTTTTCTGACGGGTACGAGTTACGCGGTTGCGGTTGACTTTTTCTTATTCGAAATCAGATTCTCTATAAAATGCACCTAATGGTTTCCTTTTAGCTTGAAATTTTTTTTTCTCGAAAATCCACAGTACCCTCCCTTGGAAAAATGACTCCGAAAAATCATGGCATTCGAAACAGATTTTTTCGATTTTTTTCTGACGGGTACGAGTTACGCGGTTGCGGTTGACTTTTTCTTATTCGAAATCAGATTCTCTATAAAATGCACCTAATGGTTTCCTTTTAGCTTGAAATTTTTTTTTCTCGAAAATCCACAGTACCCTCCCTTGGAAAAATGACTCCGAAAAATTCATGGCATTCGAAACAGATTTTTTCGATTTTTTTCTGACGGGTACGAGTTACGCGGTTGCGGTTGACTTTTTCTTATTCGAAATCAGATTCTCTATAAAATGCACCTAATGGTTTCCTTTTAGCTTGAAATTTTTTTTTCTCGAAAATCCACAGTACCCTCCCTTGGAAAAATGACTCCGAAAAATCATGGCATTCGAAACAGATTTTTTTCGATTTTTCTCTGACCGGTACGAGTTACGCGGTTGCGGTTGACTTTTTCTTATTCGAAATCAGATTCTCTATAAAATGCACCTAATGGTTTCCTTTTAGCTTGAAATTTTTTTTTCTCGAAAATCCACAGTACCCTCACTTGGAAAAATGACTCCGAAAAATCATGGCATTCGAAACAGATTTTTTCGATTTTTTTCTGACGGGTACGAGTTACGCGGTTGCGGTTGACTTTTTCTTATTCGAAATCAGATTCTCTATAAAATGCACCTAATGGACCTTTTAGCTTGAAATTTTTTTTTCTCGAAAATCCACAGTACCCTCCCTTGGAAAAATGACTCCGAAAAATCATGGCATTCGAAACAGATTTTTTCGATTTTTTTCTCACGGGTACGAGTTACGCGGTTGCGGTTGACTTTTTCTTATTCGAAATCAGATTCTCTATAAAATGCACCTAATGGTTTCCTTTTAGCTTGAAATTTTTTTTTCTCGAAAATCCACAGTACCCTCCCTTGGAAAAATGACTCCGAAAAATCATGGCATTCGAAACAGATTTTTTCGATTTTTTTCTGACGGGTACGAGTTACGCGGTTGCGGTTGACTTTTTCTTATTCGAAATCAGATTCTCTATAAAATGCACCTAATGGTTTCCTTTTAGCTTGAAATTTTTTTTTCTCGAAAATCCACAGTACCCTCCCTTGGAAAAATGACTCCGAAAAATCATGGCATTCGAAACAGATTTTTTTCGATTTTTCTCTGACCGGTACGAGTTACGCGGTTGCGGTTGACTTTTTCTTATTCGAAATCAGATTCTCTATAAAATGCACCTAATGGTTTCCTTTTAGCTTGAAATTTTTTTTTCTCGAAAATCCACAGTACCCTCCCTTGGAAAAATGACTCCGAAAAATCATGGCATTCGAAACAGATTTTTTCGATTTTTTTCTCACGGGTACGAGTTACGCGGTTGCGGTTGACTTTTTCTTATTCGAAATCAGATTCTCTATAAAATGCACCTAATGGTTTCCTTTTAGCTTGAAATTTTTTTTTTCTCGAAAATCCACAGTACCCTCCCTTGGAAAAATGACTCCGAAAAATCATGGCATTCGAAACAGATTTTTTCGATTTTTTTCTGACGGGTACGAGTTACGCGGTTGCGGTTGACTTTTTCTTATTCGAAATCAGATTCTCTATAAAATGCACCTAATGGTTTCCTTTTAGCTTGAAATTTTTTTTTCTCGAAAATCCACAGTACCCTCCCTTGGAAAAATGACTCCGAAAAATTCATGGCATTCGAAACAGATTTTTTCGATTTTTTTCTGACGGGTACGAGTTACGCGGTTGCGGTTGACTTTTTCTTATTCGAAATCAGATTCTCTATAAAATGCACCTAATGGTTTCCTTTTAGCTTGAAATTTTTTTTTCTCGAAAATCCACAGTACCCTCCCTTGGAAAAATGACTCCGAAAAATCATGGCATTCGAAACAGATTTTTTCGATTTTTTTCTGACGGGTACGAGTTACGCGGTTGCGGTTGACTTTTTCTTATTCGAAATCAGATTCTCTATAAAATGCACCTAATGGTTTCCTTTTAGCTTGAAATTTTTTTTTCTCGAAAATCCACAGTACCCTCCCTTGGAAAAATGACTCCGAAAAATTCATGGCATTCGAAACAGATTTTTTCGATTTTTTTCTGACGGGTACGAGTTACGCGGTTGCGGTTGACTTTTTCTTATTCGAAATCAGATTCTCTATAAAATGCACCTAATGGTTTCCTTTTAGCTTGAAATTTTTTTTTCTCGAAAATCCACAGTACCCTCCCTTGGAAAAATGACTCCAAAAAATCATGGCATTCGAAACAGATTTTTTCGATTTTTTTCTGACGGGTACGAGTTACGCGGTTGCGGTTGACTTTTTCTTATTCGAAATCAGATTCTCTATAAAATGCACCTAATGGTTTCCTTTTAGCTTGAAATTTTTTTTTCTCGAAAATCCACAGTACCCTCCCTTGGAAAAATGACTCCGAAAAATCATGGCATTCGAAACAGATTTTTTCGATTTTTTTCTCACGGGTACGAGTTACGCGGTTGCGGTTGACTTTTTCTTATTCGAAATCAGATTCTCTATAAAATGCACCTAATGGTTTCCTTTTAGCTTGAAATTTTTTTTTCTCGAAAATCCACAGTACCCTCCCTTGGAAAAATGACTCCGAAAAATCATGGCATTCGAAACAGATTTTTTCGATTTTTTTCTGACGGGTACGAGTTACGCGGTTGCGGTTGACTTTTTCTTATTCGAAATCAGATTCTCTATAAAATGCACCTAATGGTTTCCTTTTAGCTTGAAATTTTTTTTTCTCGAAAATCCACAGTACCCTCCCTTGGAAAAATGACTCCGAAAAATCATGGCATTCGAAACAGATTTTTTTCGATTTTTCTCTGACCGGTACGAGTTACGCGGTTGCGGTTGACTTTTTCTTATTCGAAATCAGATTCTCTATAAAATGCACCTAATGGTTTCCTTTTAGCTTGAAATTTTTTTTTCTCGAAAATCCACAGTACCCTCACTTGGAAAAATGACTCCGAAAAATCATGGCATTCGAAACAGATTTTTTCGATTTTTTTCTGACGGGTACGAGTTACGCGGTTGCGGTTGACTTTTTCTTATTCGAAATCAGATTCTCTATAAAATGCACCTAATGGACCTTTTAGCTTGAAATTTTTTTTTCTCGAAAATCCACAGTACCCTCCCTTGGAAAAATGACTCCGAAAAATCATGGCATTCGAAACAGATTTTTTCGATTTTTTTCTCACGGGTACGAGTTACGCGGTTGCGGTTGACTTTTTCTTATTCGAAATCAGATTCTCTATAAAATGCACCTAATGGTTTCCTTTTAGCTTGAAATTTTTTTTTCTCGAAAATCCACAGTACCCTCCCTTGGAAAAATGACTCCGAAAAATCATGGCATTCGAAACAGATTTTTTCGATTTTTTTCTGACGGGTACGAGTTACGCGGTTGCGGTTGACTTTTTCTTATTCGAAATCAGATTCTCTATAAAATGCACCTAATGGTTTCCTTTTAGCTTGAAATTTTTTTTTCTCGAAAATCCACAGTACCCTCCCTTGGAAAAATGACTCCGAAAAATCATGGCATTCGAAACAGATTTTTTTCGATTTTTCTCTGACCGGTACGAGTTACGCGGTTGCGGTTGACTTTTTCTTATTCGAAATCAGATTCTCTATAAAATGCACCTAATGGTTTCCTTTTAGCTTGAAATTTTTTTTTCTCGAAAATCCACAGTACCCTCCCTTGGAAAAATGACTCCGAAAAATCATGGCATTCGAAACAGATTTTTTCGATTTTTTTCTCACGGGTACGAGTTACGCGGTTGCGGTTGACTTTTTCTTATTCGAAATCAGATTCTCTATAAAATGCACCTAATGGTTTCCTTTTAGCTTGAAATTTTTTTTTCTCGAAAATCCACAGTACCCTCCCTTGGAAAAATGACTCCGAAAAATCATGGCATTCGAAACAGATTTTTTCGATTTTTTTCTCACGGGTACGAGTTACGCGGTTGCGGTTGACTTTTTCTTATTCGAAATCAGATTCTCTATAAAATGCACCTAATGGTTTCCTTTTAGCTTGAAATTTTTTTTTCTCGAAAATCCACAGTACCCTCCCTTGGAAAAATGACTCCGAAAAATCATGGCATTCGAAACAGATTTTTTCGATTTTTTTCTGACGGGTACGAGTTACGCGGTTGCGGTTGACTTTTTCTTATTCGAAATCAGATTCTCTATAAAATGCACCTAATGGTTTCCTTTTAGCTTGAAATTTTTTTTTCTCGAAAATCCACAGTACCCTCCCTTGGAAAAATGACTCCGAAAAATCATGGCATTCGAAACAGATTTTTTCGATTTTTTTCTCACGGGTACGAGTTACGCGGTTGCGGTTGACTTTTTCTTATTCGAAATCAGATTCTCTATAAAATGCACCTAATGGTTTCCTTTTAGCTTGAAATTTTTTTTTTCTCGAAAATCCACAGTACCCTCCCTTGGAAAAATGACTCCGAAAAATCATGGCATTCGAAACAGATTTTTTCGATTTTTTTCTGACGGGTACGAGTTACGCGGTTGCGGTTGACTTTTTCTTATTCGAAATCAGATTCTCTATAAAATGCACCTAATGGTTTCCTTTTAGCTTGAAATTTTTTTTTCTCGAAAATCCACAGTACCCTCCCTTGGAAAAATGACTCCGAAAAATTCATGGCATTCGAAACAGATTTTTTCGATTTTTTTCTCACGGGTACGAGTTACGCGGTTGCGGTTGACTTTTTCTTATTCGAAATCAGATTCTCTATAAAATGCACCTAATGGTTTCCTTTTAGCTTGAAATTTTTTTTTCTCGAAAATCCACAGTACCCTCCCTTGGAAAAATGACTCCGAAAAATCATGGCATTCGAAACAGATTTTTTCGATTTTTTTCTGACGGGTACGAGTTACGCGGTTGCGGTTGACTTTTTCTTATTCGAAATCAGATTCTCTATAAAATGCACCTAATGGTTTCCTTTTAGCTTGAAATTTTTTTTTCTCGAAAATCCACAGTACCCTCCCTTGGAAAAATGACTCCGAAAAATCATGGCATTCGAAACAGATTTTTTTCGATTTTTCTCTGACCGGTACGAGTTACGCGGTTGCGGTTGACTTTTTCTTATTCGAAATCAGATTCTCTATAAAATGCACCTAATGGTTTCCTTTTAGCTTGAAATTTTTTTTTCTCGAAAATCCACAGTACCCTCCCTTGGAAAAATGACTCCGAAAAATCATGGCATTCGAAACAGATTTTTTCGATTTTTTTCTCACGGGTACGAGTTACGCGGTTGCGGTTGACTTTTTCTTATTCGAAATCAGATTCTCTATAAAATGCACCTAATGGTTTCCTTTTAGCTTGAAATTTTTTTTTCTCGAAAATCCACAGTACCCTCCCTTGGAAAAATGACTCCGAAAAATCATGGCATTCGAAACAGATTTTTTCGATTTTTTTCTCACGGGTACGAGTTACGCGGTTGCGGTTGACTTTTTCTTATTCGAAATCAGATTCTCTATAAAATGCACCTAATGGTTTCCTTTTAGCTTGAAATTTTTTTTTCTCGAAAATCCACAGTACCCTCCCTTGGAAAAATGACTCCGAAAAATCATGGCATTCGAAACAGATTTTTTCGATTTTTTTCTGACGGGTACGAGTTACGCGGTTGCGGTTGACTTTTTCTTATTCGAAATCAGATTCTCTATAAAATGCACCTAATGGTTTCCTTTTAGCTTGAAATTTTTTTTTCTCGAAAATCCACAGTACCCTCCCTTGGAAAAATGACTCCGAAAAATCATGGCATTCGAAACAGATTTTTTCGATTTTTTTCTGACGGGTACGAGTTACGCGGTTGCGGTTGACTTTTTCTTATTCGAAATCAGATTCTCTATAAAATGCACCTAATGGTTTCCTTTTAGCTTGAAATTTTTTTTTTCTCGAAAATCCACAGTACCCTCCCTTGGAAAAATGACTCCGAAAAATCATGGCATTCGAAACAGATTTTTTCGATTTTTTTCTGACGGGTACGAGTTACGCGGTTGCGGTTGACTTTTTCTTATTCGAAATCAGATTCTCTATAAAATGCACCTAATGGTTTCCTTTTAGCTTGAAATTTTTTTTTCTCGAAAATCCACAGTACCCTCCCTTGGAAAAATGACTCCGAAAAATTCATGGCATTCGAAACAGATTTTTTCGATTTTTTTCTCACGGGTACGAGTTACGCGGTTGCGGTTGACTTTTTCTTATTCGAAATCAGATTCTCTATAAAATGCACCTAATGGTTTCCTTTTAGCTTGAAATTTTTTTTTCTCGAAAATCCACAGTACCCTCCCTTGGAAAAATGACTCCGAAAAATTCATGGCATTCGAAACAGATTTTTTCGATTTTTTTCTGACGGGTACGAGTTACGCGGTTGCGGTTGACTTTTTCTTATTCGAAATCAGATTCTCTATAAAATGCACCTAATGGTTTCCTTTTAGCTTGAAATTTTTTTTTCTCGAAAATCCACAGTACCCTCCCTTGGAAAAATGACTCCGAAAAATCATGGCATTCGAAACAGATTTTTTTCGATTTTTCTCTGACCGGTACGAGTTACGCGGTTGCGGTTGACTTTTTCTTATTCGAAATCAGATTCTCTATAAAATGCACCTAATGGTTTCCTTTTAGCTTGAAATTTTTTTTTCTCGAAAATCCACAGTACCCTCCCTTGGAAAAATGACTCCGAAAAATCATGGCATTCGAAACAGATTTTTTTCGATTTTTCTCTGACCGGTACGAGTTACGCGGTTGCGGTTGACTTTTTCTTATTCGAAATCAGATTCTCTATAAAATGCACCTAATGGTTTCCTTTTAGCTTGAAATTTTTTTTTCTCGAAAATCCACAGTACCCTCACTTGGAAAAATGACTCCGAAAAATCATGGCATTCGAAACAGATTTTTTCGATTTTTTTCTGACGGGTACGAGTTACGCGGTTGCGGTTGACTTTTTCTTATTCGAAATCAGATTCTCTATAAAATGCACCTAATGGACCTTTTAGCTTGAAATTTTTTTTTCTCGAAAATCCACAGTACCCTCCCTTGGAAAAATGACTCCGAAAAATCATGGCATTCGAAACAGATTTTTTCGATTTTTTTCTCACGGGTACGAGTTACGCGGTTGCGGTTGACTTTTTCTTATTCGAAATCAGATTCTCTATAAAATGCACCTAATGGTTTCCTTTTAGCTTGAAATTTTTTTTTCTCGAAAATCCACAGTACCCTCCCTTGGAAAAATGACTCCGAAAAATCATGGCATTCGAAACAGATTTTTTCGATTTTTTTCTGACGGGTACGAGTTACGCGGTTGCGGTTGACTTTTTCTTATTCGAAATCAGATTCTCTATAAAATGCACCTAATGGTTTCCTTTTAGCTTGAAATTTTTTTTTCTCGAAAATCCACAGTACCCTCCCTTGGAAAAATGACTCCGAAAAATTCATGGCATTCGAAACAGATTTTTTCGATTTTTTTCTGACGGGTACGAGTTACGCGGTTGCGGTTGACTTTTTCTTATTCGAAATCAGATTCTCTATAAAATGCACCTAATGGTTTCCTTTTAGCTTGAAATTTTTTTTTCTCGAAAATCCACAGTACCCTCCCTTGGAAAAATGACTCCGAAAAATCATGGCATTCGAAACAGATTTTTTCGATTTTTTTCTGACGGGTACGAGTTACGCGGTTGCGGTTGACTTTTTCTTATTCGAAATCAGATTCTCTATAAAATGCACCTAATGGTTTCCTTTTAGCTTGAAATTTTTTTTTCTCGAAAATCCACAGTACCCTCCCTTGGAAAAATGACTCCGAAAAATTCATGGCATTCGAAACAGATTTTTTCGATTTTTTTCTGACGGGTACGAGTTACGCGGTTGCGGTTGACTTTTTCTTATTCGAAATCAGATTCTCTATAAAATGCACCTAATGGTTTCCTTTTAGCTTGAAATTTTTTTTTCTCGAAAATCCACAGTACCCTCCCTTGGAAAAATGACTCCGAAAAATTCATGGCATTCGAAACAGATTTTTTCGATTTTTTTCTGACGGGTACGAGTTACGCGGTTGCGGTTGACTTTTTCTTATTCGAAATCAGATTCTCTATAAAATGCACCTAATGGTTTCCTTTTAGCTTGAAATTTTTTTTTCTCGAAAATCCACAGTACCCTCCCTTGGAAAAATGACTCCGAAAAATCATGGCATTCGAAACAGATTTTTTCGATTTTTTTCTGACGGGTACGAGTTACGCGGTTGCGGTTGACTTTTTCTTATTCGAAATCAGATTCTCTATAAAATGCACCTAATGGTTTCCTTTTAGCTTGAAATTTTTTTTTCTCGAAAATCCACAGTACCCTCCCTTGGAAAAATGACTTCGAAAAATTCATGGCATTCGAAACAGATTTTTTCGATTTTTTCCTGACGGGTACGAGTTACGCGGTTGCGGTTGACTTTTTCTTATTCGAAATCAGATTCTCTATAAAATGCACCTAATGGTTTCCTTTTAGCTTGAAATTTTTTTTTCTCGAAAATCCACAGTACCCTCCCTTGGAAAAATGACTCCAAAAAATCATGGCATTCGAAACAGATTTTTTCGATTTTTTTCTGACGGGTACGAGTTACGCGGTTGCGGTTGACTTTTTCTTATTCGAAATCAGATTCTCTATAAAATGCACCTAATGGTTTCCTTTTAGCTTGAAATTTTTTTTTCTCGAAAATCCACAGTACCCTCCCTTGGAAAAATGACTCCGAAAAATCATGGCATTCGAAACAGATTTTTTCGATTTTTTTCTCACGGGTACGAGTTACGCGGTTGCGGTTGACTTTTTCTTATTCGAAATCAGATTCTCTATAAAATGCACCTAATGGTTTCCTTTTGGCTTGAAATTTTTTTTTCTCGAAAATCCACAGTACCCTCCCTTGGAAAAATGACTCCGAAAAATCATGGCATTCGAAACAGATTTTTTTCGATTTTTCTCTGACCGGTACGAGTTACGCGGTTGCGGTTGACTTTTTCTTATTCGAAATCAGATTCTCTATAAAATGCACCTAATGGTTTCCTTTTAGCTTGAAATTTTTTTTTCTCGAAAATCCACAGTACCCTCACTTGGAAAAATGACTCCGAAAAATCATGGCATTCGAAACAGATTTTTTCGATTTTTTTCTGACGGGTACGAGTTACGCGGTTGCGGTTGACTTTTTCTTATTCGAAATCAGATTCTCTATAAAATGCACCTAATGGACCTTTTAGCTTGAAATTTTTTTTTCTCGAAAATCCACAGTACCCTCCCTTGGAAAAATGACTCCGAAAAATCATGGCATTCGAAACAGATTTTTTCGATTTTTTTCTCACGGGTACGAGTTACGCGGTTGCGGTTGACTTTTTCTTATTCGAAATCAGATTCTCTATAAAATGCACCTAATGGTTTCCTTTTAGCTTGAAATTTTTTTTTCTCGAAAATCCACAGTACCCTCCCTTGGAAAAATGACTCCGAAAAATCATGGCATTCGAAACAGATTTTTTCGATTTTTTTCTGACGGGTACGAGTTACGCGGTTGCGGTTGACTTTTTCTTATTCGAAATCAGATTCTCTATAAAATGCACCTAATGGACCTTTTAGCTTGAAATTTTTTTTTCTCGAAAATCCACAGTACCCTCCCTTGGAAAAATGACTCCGAAAAATCATGGCATTCGAAACAGATTTTTTCGATTTTTTTCTCACGGGTACGAGTTACGCGGTTGCGGTTGACTTTTTCTTATTCGAAATCAGATTCTCTATAAAATGCACCTAATGGTTTCCTTTTAGCTTGAAATTTTTTTTTCTCGAAAATCCACAGTACCCTCCCTTGGAAAAATGACTCCGAAAAATCATGGCATTCGAAACAGATTTTTTCGATTTTTTTCTGACGGGTACGAGTTACGCGGTTGCGGTTGACTTTTTCTTATTCGAAATCAGATTCTCTATAAAATGCACCTAATGGTTTCCTTTTAGCTTGAAATTTTTTTTTCTCGAAAATCCACAGTACCCTCCCTTGGAAAAATGACTCCGAAAAATCATGGCATTCGAAACAGATTTTTTTCGATTTTTCTCTGACCGGTACGAGTTACGCGGTTGCGGTTGACTTTTTCTTATTCGAAATCAGATTCTCTATAAAATGCACCTAATGGTTTCCTTTTAGCTTGAAATTTTTTTTTCTCGAAAATCCACAGTACCCTCCCTTGGAAAAATGACTCCGAAAAATCATGGCATTCGAAACAGATTTTTTCGATTTTTTTCTCACGGGTACGAGTTACGCGGTTGCGGTTGACTTTTTCTTATTCGAAATCAGATTCTCTATAAAATGCACCTAATGGACCTTTTAGCTTGAAATTTTTTTTTCTCGAAAATCCACAGTACCCTCCCTTGGAAAAATGACTCCGAAAAATCATGGCATTCGAAACAGATTTTTTCGATTTTTTTCTCACGGGTACGAGTTACGCGGTTGCGGTTGACTTTTTCTTATTCGAAATCAGATTCTCTATAAAATGCACCTAATGGTTTCCTTTTAGCTTGAAATTTTTTTTTCTCGAAAATCCACAGTACCCTCCCTTGGAAAAATGACTCCGAAAAATCATGGCATTCGAAACAGATTTTTTCGATTTTTTTCTGACGGGTACGAGTTACGCGGTTGCGGTTGACTTTTTCTTATTCGAAATCAGATTCTCTATAAAATGCACCTAATGGTTTCCTTTTAGCTTGAAATTTTTTTTTCTCGAAAATCCACAGTACCCTCCCTTGGAAAAATGACTCCGAAAAATCATGGCATTCGAAACAGATTTTTTCGATTTTTTTCTCACGGGTACGAGTTACGCGGTTGCGGTTGACTTTTTCTTATTCGAAATCAGATTCTCTATAAAATGCACCTAATGGTTTCCTTTTAGCTTGAAATTTTTTTTTCTCGAAAATCCACAGTACCCTCCCTTGGAAAAATGACTCCGAAAAATCATGGCATTCGAAACAGATTTTTTCGATTTTTTTCTGACGGGTACGAGTTACGCGGTTGCGGTTGACTTTTTCTTATTCGAAATCAGATTCTCTATAAAATGCACCTAATGGTTTCCTTTTAGCTTGAAATTTTTTTTTCTCGAAAATCCACAGTACCCTCCCTTGGAAAAATGACTCCGAAAAATCATGGCATTCGAAACAGATTTTTTTCGATTTTTCTCTGACCGGTACGAGTTACGCGGTTGCGGTTGACTTTTTCTTATTCGAAATCAGATTCTCTATAAAATGCACCTAATGGTTTCCTTTTAGCTTGAAATTTTTTTTTCTCGAAAATCCACAGTACCCTCCCTTGGAAAAATGACTCCGAAAAATCATGGCATTCGAAACAGATTTTTTCGATTTTTTTCTCACGGGTACGAGTTACGCGGTTGCGGTTGACTTTTTCTTATTCGAAATCAGATTCTCTATAAAATGCACCTAATGGTTTCCTTTTAGCTTGAAATTTTTTTTTCTCGAAAATCCACAGTACCCTCCCTTGGAAAAATGACTCCGAAAAATCATGGCATTCGAAACAGATTTTTTCGATTTTTTTCTCACGGGTACGAGTTACGCGGTTGCGGTTGACTTTTTCTTATTCGAAATCAGATTCTCTATAAAATGCACCTAATGGTTTCCTTTTAGCTTGAAATTTTTTTTTCTCGAAAATCCACAGTACCCTCCCTTGGAAAAATGACTCCGAAAAATCATGGCATTCGAAACAGATTTTTTTCGATTTTTCTCTGACCGGTACGAGTTACGCGGTTGCGGTTGACTTTTTCTTATTCGAAATCAGATTCTCTATAAAATGCACCTAATGGTTTCCTTTTAGCTTGAAATTTTTTTTTCTCGAAAATCCACAGTACCCTCACTTGGAAAAATGACTCCGAAAAATCATGGCATTCGAAACAGATTTTTTCGATTTTTTTCTGACGGGTACGAGTTACGCGGTTGCGGTTGACTTTTTCTTATTCGAAATCAGATTCTCTATAAAATGCACCTAATGGACCTTTTAGCTTGAAATTTTTTTTTCTCGAAAATCCACAGTACCCTCCCTTGGAAAAATGACTCCGAAAAATCATGGCATTCGAAACAGATTTTTTCGATTTTTTTCTCACGGGTACGAGTTACGCGGTTGCGGTTGACTTTTTCTTATTCGAAATCAGATTCTCTATAAAATGCACCTAATGGTTTCCTTTTAGCTTGAAATTTTTTTTTCTCGAAAATCCACAGTACCCTCCCTTGGAAAAATGACTCCGAAAAATCATGGCATTCGAAACAGATTTTTTCGATTTTTTTCTGACGGGTACGAGTTACGCGGTTGCGGTTGACTTTTTCTTATTCGAAATCAGATTCTCTATAAAATGCACCTAATGGTTTCCTTTTAGCTTGAAATTTTTTTTTCTCGAAAATCCACAGTACCCTCCCTTGGAAAAATGACTCCGAAAAATCATGGCATTCGAAACAGATTTTTTTCGATTTTTCTCTGACCGGTACGAGTTACGCGGTTGCGGTTGACTTTTTCTTATTCGAAATCAGATTCTCTATAAAATGCACCTAATGGTTTCCTTTTAGCTTGAAATTTTTTTTTCTCGAAAATCCACAGTACCCTCCCTTGGAAAAATGACTCCGAAAAATCATGGCATTCGAAACAGATTTTTTCGATTTTTTTCTCACGGGTACGAGTTACGCGGTTGCGGTTGACTTTTTCTTATTCGAAATCAGATTCTCTATAAAATGCACCTAATGGTTTCCTTTTAGCTTGAAATTTTTTTTTCTCGAAAATCCACAGTACCCTCCCTTGGAAAAATGACTCCGAAAAATCATGGCATTCGAAACAGATTTTTTCGATTTTTTTCTGACGGGTACGAGTTACGCGGTTGCGGTTGACTTTTTCTTATTCGAAATCAGATTCTCTATAAAATGCACCTAATGGTTTCCTTTTAGCTTGAAATTTTTTTTTCTCGAAAATCCACAGTACCCTCCCTTGGAAAAATGACTCCGAAAAATCATGGCATTCGAAACAGATTTTTTTCGATTTTTCTCTGACCGGTACGAGTTACGCGGTTGCGGTTGACTTTTTCTTATTCGAAATCAGATTCTCTATAAAATGCACCTAATGGTTTCCTTTTAGCTTGAAATTTTTTTTTCTCGAAAATCCACAGTACCCTCCCTTGGAAAAATGACTCCGAAAAATCATGGCATTCGAAACAGATTTTTTCGATTTTTTTCTCACGGGTACGAGTTACGCGGTTGTGGTTGACTTTTTCTTATTCGAAATCAGATTCTCTATAAAATGCACCTAATGGCTTCCTTTTAGCTTGAAATTTTTTTTCTCGAAAATCCACAGTACCCTCCCTTGGAAAAATGACTCCGAAAAATCATGGCATTCGAAACAGATTTTTTCGATTTTTTTCTGACGGGTACGAGTTACGCGGTTGCGGTTGACTTTTTCTTATTCGAAATCAGATTCTCTATAAAATGCACCTAATGGTTTCCTTTTAGCTTGAAATTTTTTTTTCTCGAAAATCCACAGTACCCTCCCTTGGAAAAATGACTCCGAAAAATCATGGCATTCGAAACAGATTTTTTCGATTTTTTTCTGACGGGTACGAGTTACGCGGTTGCGGTTGACTTTTTCTTATTCGAAATCAGATTCTCTATAAAATGCACCAAATGGTTTCTTTTTAGCTTGAAATTTTTTTTTCTCGAAAATCCACAGTACCCTCCCTTGGAAAAATGACTCCGAAAAATCATGGCATTCGAAACAGATTTTTTCGATTTTTTTCTCACGGGTACGAGTTACGCGGTTGCGGTTGACTTTTTCTTATTCGAAATCAGATTCTCTATAAAATGCACCTAATGGTTTCCTTTTAGCTTGAAATTTTTTTTCTCGAAAATCCACAGTACCCTCCCTTGGAAAAATGACTCCGAAAAATCATGGCATTCGAAACAGATTTTTGCGATTTTTTTCTCACGGGTACGAGTTACGCGGTTGCGGTTGACTTTTTCTCATTCGAAATCAGATTCTCTATAAAAGGCACCTAATGGTTTCCTTTTAGCTTGAAATTTTTTTTCCTCGAAAATCCACAGTACCCTCCCTTAAAAAAATGACTCCGCAAAATCATGGCATTCGAAACAGATTTTTTGCGATTTTTTTCTCACGGGTACGAGTTACGTGGTTGCGGCTGACTTTTTCTTATTCGAAATCAGATTCTCTATAAAATGCACCTAATGGTTTCCTTTTAGCTTGAAATTTTTTTTTCTCGAAAATCCACAGTACCCTCCCTTGGAAAAATGACTCCGAAAAATCATGGCATTCGAAACAGATTTTTTCGATTTTTTTCTGACGGGTACGAGTTACGCGGTTGCGGTTGACTTTTTCTTATTCGAAATCAGATTCTCTATAAAATGCACCTAATGGTTTCCTTTTAGCTTGAAATTTTTTTTTCTCGAAAATCCACAGTACCCTCCCTTGGAAAAATGACTCCGAAAAATTCATGGCATTCGAAACAGATTTTTTCGATTTTTTTCTGACGGGTACGAGTTACGCGGTTGCGGTTGACTTTTTCTTATTCGAAATCAGATTCTCTATAAAATGCACCTAATGGTTTCCTTTTAGCTTGAAATTTTTTTTTCTCGAAAATCCACAGTACCCTTCCTTGGAAAAATGACTCCGAAAAATCATGGCATTCGAAACAGATTTTTTTCTCACGGGTACGAGTTACGCGGTTGCGGTTGACTTTTTCTTATTCGAAATCAGATTCTCTATAAAATGCACCTAATGGTTTCCTTTTAGCTTGAAATTTTTTTTTCTCGAAAATCCACAGTACCCTCCCTTGGAAAAATGACTCCGAAAAATCATGGCATTCGAAACAGATTTTTTCGATTTTTTTCTGACGGGTACGAGTTACGCGGTTGCGGTTGACTTTTTCTTATTCGAAATCAGATTCTCTATAAAATGCACCTAATGGTTTCCTTTTAGCTTGAAATTTTTTTTTCTCGAAAATCCACAGTACCCTCCCTTGGAAAAATGACTCCGAAAAATCATGGCATTCGAAACAGATTTTTTCGATTTTTTTCTCACGGGTACGAGTTACGCGGTTGCGGTTGACTTTTTCTTATTCGAAATCAGATTCTCTATAAAATGCACCTAATGGTTTCCTTTTAGCTTGAAATTTTTTTTTTCTCGAAAATCCACAGTACCCTCCCTTGGAAAAATGACTCCGAAAAATCATGGCATTCGAAACAGATTTTTTCGATTTTTTTCTGACGGGTACGAGTTACGCGGTTGCGGTTGACTTTTTCTTATTCGAAATCAGATTCTCTATAAAATGCACCTAATGGTTTCCTTTTAGCTTGAAATTTTTTTTTCTCGAAAATCCACAGTACCCTCCCTTGGAAAAATGACTCCGAAAAATTCATGGCATTCGAAACAGATTTTTTCGATTTTTTTCTGACGGGTACGAGTTACGCGGTTGCGGTTGACTTTTTCTTATTCGAAATCAGATTCTCTATAAAATGCACCTAATGGTTTCCTTTTAGCTTGAAATTTTTTTTTCTCGAAAATCCACAGTACCCTCCCTTGGAAAAATGACTCCGAAAAATCATGGCATTCGAAACAGATTTTTTCGATTTTTTTCTGACGGGTACGAGTTACGCGGTTGCGGTTGACTTTTTCTTATTCGAAATCAGATTCTCTATAAAATGCACCTAATGGTTTCCTTTTAGCTTGAAATTTTTTTTTCTCGAAAATCCACAGTACCCTCCCTTGGAAAAATGACTCCGAAAAATTCATGGCATTCGAAACAGATTTTTTCGATTTTCTTCTGACGGGTACGAGTTACGCGGTTGCGGTTGACTTTTTCTTATTCGAAATCAGATTCTCTATAAAATGCACCTAATGGTTTCCTTTTAGCTTGAAATTTTTTTTTCTCGAAAATCCACAGTACCCTCCCTTGGAAAAATGACTCCAAAAAATCATGGCATTCGAAACAGATTTTTTCGATTTTTTTCTGACGGGTACGAGTTACGCGGTTGCGGTTGACTTTTTCTTATTCGAAATCAGATTCTCTATAAAATGCACCTAATGGTTTCCTTTTAGCTTGAAATTTTTTTTTCTCGAAAATCCACAGTACCCTCCCTTGGAAAAATGACTCCGAAAAATTCATGGCATTCGAAACAGATTTTTTCGATTTTTTTCTGACGGGTACGAGTTACGCGGTTGCGGTTGACTTTTTCTTATTCGAAATCAGATTCTCTATAAAATGCACCTAATGGTTTCCTTTTAGCTTGAAATTTTTTTTTCTCGAAAATCCACAGTACCCTCCCTTGGAAAAATGACTCCGAAAAATCATGGCATTCGAAACAGATTTTTTCGATTTTTTTCTGACGGGTACGAGTTACGCGGTTGCGGTTGACTTTTTCTTATTCGAAATCAGATTCTCTATAAAATGCACCTAATGGTTTCCTTTTAGCTTGAAATTTTTTTTTCTCCAAAATCCACAGTACCCTCCCTTGGAAAAATGACTCCGAAAAATTCATGGCATTCGAAACAGATTTTTTCGATTTTTTTCTGACGGGTACGAGTTACGCGGTTGCGGTTGACTTTTTCTTATTCGAAATCAGATTCTCTATAAAATGCACCTAATGGTTTCCTTTTAGCTTGAAATTTTTTTTTCTCGAAAATCCACAGTACCCTCCCTTGGAAAAATGACTCCAAAAAATCATGGCATTCGAAACAGATTTTTTCGATTTTTTTCTGACGGGTACGAGTTACGCGGTTGCGGTTGACTTTTTCTTATTCGAAATCAGATTCTCTATAAAATGCACCTAATGGTTTCCTTTTAGCTTGAAATTTTTTTTTCTCGAAAATCCACAGTACCCTCCCTTGGAAAAATGACTCCGAAAAATCATGGCATTCGAAACAGATTTTTTCGATTTTTTTCTCACGGGTACGAGTTACGCGGTTGCGGTTGACTTTTTCTTATTCGAAATCAGATTCTCTATAAAATGCACCTAATGGTTTCCTTTTAGCTTGAAATTTTTTTTTCTCGAAAATCCACAGTACCCTCCCTTGGAAAAATGACTCCGAAAAATCATGGCATTCGAAACAGATTTTTTTCGATTTTTCTCTGACCGGTACGAGTTACGCGGTTGCGGTTGACTTTTTCTTATTCGAAATCAGATTCTCTATAAAATGCACCTAATGGTTTCCTTTTAGCTTGAAATTTTTTTTTCTCGAAAATCCACAGTACCCTCCCTTGGAAAAATGACTCCGAAAAATCATGGCATTCGAAACAGATTTTTTCGATTTTTTTCTCACGGGTACGAGTTACGCGGTTGCGGTTGACTTTTTCTTATTCGAAATCAGATTCTCTATAAAATGCACCTAATGGTTTCCTTTTAGCTTGAAATTTTTTTTTCTCGAAAATCCACAGTACCCTCCCTTGGAAAAATGACTCCGAAAAATCATGGCATTCGAAACAGATTTTTTCGATTTTTTTCTGACGGGTACGAGTTACGCGGTTGCGGTTGACTTTTTCTTATTCGAAATCAGATTCTCTATAAAATGCACCTAATGGTTTCCTTTTAGCTTGAAATTTTTTTTTCTCGAAAATCCACAGTACCCTCCCTTAGAAAAATGACTCCGAAAAATCATGGCATTCGAAACAGATTTTTTCGATTTTTTTCTGACGGGTACGAGTTACGCGGTTGCGGTTGACTTTTTCTTATTCGAAATCAGATTCTCTATAAAATGCACCAAATGGTTTCTTTTTAGCTTGAAATTTTTTTTTCTCGAAAATCCACAGTACCCTCCCTTGGAAAAATGACTCCGAAAAATCATGGCATTCGAAACAGATTTTTTCGATTTTTTTCTCACGGGTACGAGTTACGCGGTTGCGGTTGACTTTTTCTTATTCGAAATCAGATTCTCTATAAAATGCACCTAATGGTTTCCTTTTAGCTTGAAATTTTTTTTCTCGAAAATCCACAGTACCCTCCCTTGGAAAAATGACTCCGAAAAATCATGGCATTCGAAACAGATTTTTTGCGATTTTTTTCTCACGGGTACGAGTTACGCGGTTGCGGTTGACTTTTTCTCATTCGAAATCAGATTCTCTATAAAAGGCACCTAATGGTTTCCTTTTAGCTTGAAATTTTTTTTCCTCGAAAATCCACAGTACCCTCCCTTAAAAAAATGACTCCGCAAAATCATGGCATTCGAAACAGATTTTTTGCGATTTTTTTCTCACGGGTACGAGTTACGTGGTTGCGGCTGACTTTTTCTTATTCGAAATCAGATTCTCTATAAAATGCACCTAATGGTTTCCTTTTAGCTTGAAATTTTTTTTTCTCGAAAATCCACAGTACCCTCCCTTGGAAAAATGACTCCGAAAAATTCATGGCATTCGAAACAGATTTTTTCGATTTTTTTCTGACGGGTACGAGTTACGCGGTTGCGGTTGACTTTTTCTTATTCGAAATCAGATTCTCTATAAAATGCACCTAATGGTTTCCTTTTAGCTTGAAATTTTTTTTTCTCGAAAATCCACAGTACCCTTCCTTGGAAAAATGACTCCGAAAAATCATGGCATTCGAAACAGATTTTTTTCTCACGGGTACGAGTTACGCGGTTGCGGTTGACTTTTTCTTATTCGAAATCAGATTCTCTATAAAATGCACCTAATGGTTTCCTTTTAGCTTGAAATTTTTTTTTCTCGAAAATACACAGTACCCTCCCTTGGAAAAATGACTCCGAAAAATCATGGCATTCGAAACAGATTTTTTCGATTTTTTTCTGACGGGTACGAGTTACGCGGTTGCGGTTGACTTTTTCTTATTCGAAATCAGATTCTCTATAAAATGCACCTAATGGTTTCCTTTTAGCTTGAAATTTTTTTTTCTCGAAAATACACAGTACCCTCCCTTGGAAAAATGACTCCGAAAAATCATGGCATTCGAAACAGATTTTTTCGATTTTTTTCTGACGGGTACGAGTTACGCGGTTGCGGTTGACTTTTTCTTATTCGAAATCAGATTCTCTATAAAATGCACCTAATGGTTTCCTTTTAGCTTGAAATTTTTTTTTCTCGAAAATCCACAGTACCCTCCCTTGGAAAAATGACTCCGAAAAATCATGGCATTCGAAACAGATTTTTTCGATTTTTTTCTCACGGGTACGAGTTACGCGGTTGCGGTTGACTTTTTCTTATTCGAAATCAGATTCTCTATAAAATGCACCTAATGGTTTCCTTTTAGCTTGAAATTTTTTTTTCTCGAAAATCCACAGTACCCTCCCTTGGAAAAATGACTCCGAAAAATCATGGCATTCGAAACAGATTTTTTCGATTTTTTTCTGACGGGTACGAGTTACGCGGTTGCGGTTGACTTTTTCTTATTCGAAATCAGATTCTCTATAAAATGCACCTAATGGTTTCCTTTTAGCTTGAAATTTTTTTTTCTCGAAAATCCACAGTACCCTCCCTTGGAAAAATGACTCCGAAAAATCATGGCATTCGAAACAGATTTTTTCGATTTTTTTCTCACGGGTACGAGTTACGCGGTTGCGGTTGACTTTTTCTTATTCGAAATCAGATTCTCTATAAAATGCACCTAATGGTTTCCTTTTAGCTTGAAATTTTTTTTTTCTCGAAAATCCACAGTACCCTCCCTTGGAAAAATGACTCCGAAAAATCATGGCATTCGAAACAGATTTTTTCGATTTTTTTCTGACGGGTACGAGTTACGCGGTTGCGGTTGACTTTTTCTTATTCGAAATCAGATTCTCTATAAAATGCACCTAATGGTTTCCTTTTAGCTTGAAATTTTTTTTTCTCGAAAATCCACAGTACCCTCCCTTGGAAAAATGACTCCGAAAAATTCATGGCATTCGAAACAGATTTTTTCGATTTTTTTCTGACGGGTACGAGTTACGCGGTTGCGGTTGACTTTTTCTTATTCGAAATCAGATTCTCTATAAAATGCACCTAATGGTTTCCTTTTAGCTTGAAATTTTTTTTTCTCGAAAATCCACAGTACCCTCCCTTGGAAAAATGACTCAGAAAAATCATGGCATTCGAAACAGATTTTTTCGATTTTTTTCTCACGGGTACGAGTTACGCGGTTACGGTTGACTTTTTCTTATTCGAAATCTGATTCTCTATAAAACGCACCTAATGGTTTCCTTTTAGCTTGAAATTTTTTTTTCTCGAAAATCCACAGTACCCTCCCTTGGAAAAATGACTCAGAAAAATCATGGCATTCGAAACAGATTTTTTCGATTTTTTTCTCACGGGTACGAGTTACGCGGTTACGGTTGACTTTTTCTTATTCGAAATCTGATTCTCTATAAAATGCACCTAATGGTTTCCTTTTAGCTTGAAATTTTTTTTTCTCGAAAATCCACAGTACCCTCCCTTGGAAAAATGACTCCGAAAAATCATGGCATTCGAAACAGATTTTTCTCGATTTTTTTCTGACGGGTACGAGTTACGCGGTTGCGGTTGACTTTTTCTTATTCGAAATCTGATTCTCTATAAAATGCACCTAATGGTTTCCTTTTAGCTTGAAATTTTTTTTTCTCGAAAATCCACAGTACCCTCCCTTGGAAAAATGACTCCGAAAAATCATGGCATTCGAAACAGATTTTTTCGATTTTTTTCTGACGGGTACGAGTTACGCGGTTGCGGTTGACTTTTTCTTATTCGAAATCAGATTCTCTATAAAATGCACCTAATGGTTTCCTTTTAGCTTGAAATTTTTTTTTCTCGAAAATCCACAGTACCCTCCCTTGGAAAAATGACTCCGAAAAATTCATGGCATTCGAAACAGATTTTTTCGATTTTCTTCTGACGGGTACGAGTTACGCGGTTGCGGTTGACTTTTTCTTATTCGAAATCAGATTCTCTATAAAATGCACCTAATGGTTTCCTTTTAGCTTGAAATTTTTTTTTCTCGAAAATCCACAGTACCCTCCCTTGGAAAAATGACTCCAAAAAATCATGGCATTCGAAACAGATTTTTTCGATTTTTTTCTGACGGGTACGAGTTACGCGGTTGCGGTTGACTTTTTCTTATTCGAAATCAGATTCTCTATAAAATGCACCTAATGGTTTCCTTTTAGCTTGAAATTTTTTTTTCTCGAAAATCCACAGTACCCTCCCTTGGAAAAATGACTCCGAAAAATTCATGGCATTCGAAACAGATTTTTTCGATTTTTTTCTGATGGGTACGAGTTACGCGGTTGCGGTTGACTTTTTCTTATTCGAAATCAGATTCTCTATAAAATGCACCTAATGGTTTCCTTTTAGCTTGAAATTTTTTTTTCTCGAAAATCCACAGTACCCTCCCTTGGAAAAATGACTCCGAAAAATCATGGCATTCGAAACAGATTTTTTCGATTTTTTTCTGACGGGTACGAGTTACGCGGTTGCGGTTGACTTTTTCTTATTCGAAATCAGATTCTCTATAAAATGCACCTAATGGTTTCCTTTTAGCTTGAAATTTTTTTTTCTCCAAAATCCACAGTACCCTCCCTTGGAAAAATGACTCCGAAAAATTCATGGCATTCGAAACAGATTTTTTCGATTTTTTTCTGACGGGTACGAGTTACGCGGTTGCGGTTGACTTTTTCTTATTCGAAATCAGATTCTCTATAAAATGCACCTAATGGTTTCCTTTTAGCTTGAAATTTTTTTTTCTCGAAAATCCACAGTACCCTCCCTTGGAAAAATGACTCCAAAAAATCATGGCATTCGAAACAGATTTTTTCGATTTTTTTCTGACGGGTACGAGTTACGCGGTTGCGGTTGACTTTTTCTTATTCCAAATCAGATTCTCTATAAAATGCACCTAATGGTTTCCTTTTAGCTTGAAATTTTTTTTTCTCGAAAATCCACAGTACCCTCCCTTGGAAAAATGACTCCGAAAAATCATGGCATTCGAAACAGATTTTTTCGATTTTTTTCTCACGGGTACGAGTTACGCGGTTGCGGTTGACTTTTTCTTATTCGAAATCAGATTCTCTATAAAATGCACCTAATGGTTTCCTTTTAGCTTGAAATTTTTTTTTCTCGAAAATCCACAGTACCCTCCCTTGGAAAAATGACTCCGAAAAATCATGGCATTCGAAACAGATTTTTTTCGATTTTTCTCTGACCGGTACGAGTTACGCGGTTGCGGTTGACTTTTTCTTATTCGAAATCAGATTCTCTATAAAATGCACCTAATGGTTTCCTTTTAGCTTGAAATTTTTTTTTCTCGAAAATCCACAGTACCCTCCCTTGGAAAAATGACTCCGAAAAATCATGGCATTCGAAACAGATTTTTTCGATTTTTTTCTCACGGGTACGAGTTACGCGGTTGCGGTTGACTTTTTCTTATTCGAAATCAGATTCTCTATAAAATGCACCTAATGGTTTCCTTTTAGCTTGAAATTTTTTTTTCTCGAAAATCCACAGTACCCTCCCTTGGAAAAATGACTCCGAAAAATCATGGCATTCGAAACAGATTTTTTCGATTTTTTTCTGACGGGTACGAGTTACGCGGTTGCGGTTGACTTTTTCTTATTCGAAATCAGATTCTCTATAAAATGCACCTAATGGTTTCCTTTTAGCTTGAAATTTTTTTTTCTCGAAAATCCACAGTACCCTCCCTTGGAAAAATGACTCCGAAAAATCATGGCATTCGAAACAGATTTTTTTCGATTTTTCTCTGACCGGTACGAGTTACGCGGTTGCGGTTGACTTTTTCTTATTCGAAATCAGATTCTCTATAAAATGCACCTAATGGTTTCCTTTTAGCTTGAAATTTTTTTTTCTCGAAAATCCACAGTACCCTCCCTTGGAAAAATGACTCCGAAAAATCATGGCATTCGAAACAGATTTTTTCGATTTTTTTCTCACGGGTACGAGTTACGCGGTTGCGGTTGACTTTTTCTTATTCGAAATCAGATTCTCTATAAAATGCACCTAATGGTTTCCTTTTAGCTTGAAATTTTTTTTCTCGAAAATCCACAGTACCCTCCCTTGGAAAAATGACTCCGAAAAATCATGGCATTCGAAACAGATTTTTGCGATTTTTTTCTCACGGGTACGAGTTACGCGGTTGCGGTTGACTTTTTCTCATTCGAAATCAGATTCTCTATAAAAGGCACCTAATGGTTTCCTTTTAGCTTGAAATTTTTTTTCCTCGAAAATCCACAGTACCCTCCCTTAAAAAAATGACTCCGCAAAATCATGGCATTCGAAACAGATTTTTTGCGATTTTTTTCTCACGGGTACGAGTTACGTGGTTGCGGCTGACTTTTTCTTATTCGAAATCAGATTCTCTATAAAATGCACCTAATGGTTTCCTTTTAGCTTGAAATTTTTTTTCTCGAAAATCCACAGTACCCTCCCTTGGAAAAATGACTCCGAAAAATCATGGCATTCGAAACAGATTTTTGCGATTTTTTTCTCACGGGTACGAGTTACGCGGTTGCGGTTGACTTTTTCTCATTCGAAATCAGATTCTCTATAAAAGGCACCTAATGGTTTCCTTTTAGCTTGAAATTTTTTTTCCTCGAAAATCCACAGTACCCTCCCTTAAAAAAATGACTCCGCAAAATCATGGCATTCGAAACAGATTTTTTGCGATTTTTTTCTCACGGGTACGAGTTACGTGGTTGCGGCTGACTTTTTCTTATTCGAAATCAGATTCTCTATAAAATGCACCTAATGGTTTCCTTTTAGCTTGAAATTTTTTTTTCTCGAAAATCCACAGTACCCTCCCTTGGAAAAATGACTCCGAAAAATCATGGCATTCGAAACAGATTTTTTCGATTTTTTTCTGACGGGTACGAGTTACGCGGTTGCGGTTGACTTTTTCTTATTCGAAATCAGATTCTCTATAAAATGCACCTAATGGTTTCCTTTTAGCTTGAAATTTTTTTTTCTCGAAAATCCACAGTACCCTCCCTTGGAAAAATGACTCCGAAAAATTCATGGCATTCGAAACAGATTTTTTCGATTTTTTTCTGACGGGTACGAGTTACGCGGTTGCGGTTGACTTTTTCTTATTCGAAATCAGATTCTCTATAAAATGCACCTAATGGTTTCCTTTTAGCTTGAAATTTTTTTTTCTCGAAAATCCACAGTACCCTTCCTTGGAAAAATGACTCCGAAAAATCATGGCATTCGAAACAGATTTTTTTCTCACGGGTACGAGTTACGCGGTTGCGGTTGACTTTTTCTTATTCGAAATCAGATTCTCTATAAAATGCACCTAATGGTTTCCTTTTAGCTTGAAATTTTTTTTTCTCGAAAATCCACAGTACCCTCCCTTGGAAAAATGACTCCGAAAAATCATGGCATTCGAAACAGATTTTTTCGATTTTTTTCTGACGGGTACGAGTTACGCGGTTGCGGTTGACTTTTTCTTATTCGAAATCAGATTCTCTATAAAATGCACCTAATGGTTTCCTTTTAGCTTGAAATTTTTTTTTCTCGAAAATCCACAGTACCCTCCCTTGGAAAAATGACTCCGAAAAATCATGGCATTCGAAACAGATTTTTTCGATTTTTTTCTCACGGGTACGAGTTACGCGGTTGCGGTTGACTTTTTCTTATTCGAAATCAGATTCTCTATAAAATGCACCTAATGGTTTCCTTTTAGCTTGAAATTTTTTTTTCTCGAAAATCCACAGTACCCTCCCTTGGAAAAATGACTCCGAAAAATCATGGCATTCGAAACAGATTTTTTCGATTTTTTTCTGACGGGTACGAGTTACGCGGTTGCGGTTGACTTTTTCTTATTCGAAATCAGATTCTCTATAAAATGCACCTAATGGTTTCCTTTTAGCTTGAAATTTTTTTTTTCTCGAAAATCCACAGTACCCTCCCTTGGAAAAATGACTCCGAAAAATCATGGCATTCGAAACAGATTTTTTCGATTTTTTTCTGACGGGTACGAGTTACGCGGTTGCGGTTGACTTTTTCTTATTCGAAATCAGATTCTCTATAAAATGCACCTAATGGTTTCCTTTTAGCTTGAAATTTTTTTTTCTCGAAAATCCACAGTACCCTCCCTTAAAAAAATGACTCCGCAAAATCATGGCATTCGAAACAGATTTTTTGCGATTTTTTTCTCACGGGTACGAGTTACGTGGTTGCGGCTGACTTTTTCTTATTCGAAATCAGATTCTCTATAAAATGCACCTAATGGTTTCCTTTTAGCTTGAAATTTTTTTTTCTCGAAAATCCACAGTACCCTCCCTTGGAAAAATGACTCCGAAAAATCATGGCATTCGAAACAGATTTTTTCGATTTTTTTCTGACGGGTACGAGTTACGCGGTTGCGGTTGACTTTTTCTTATTCGAAATCAGATTCTCTATAAAATGCACCTAATGGTTTCCTTTTAGCTTGAAATTTTTTTTTCTCGAAAATCCACAGTACCCTCCCTTGGAAAAATGACTCCGAAAAATTCATGGCATTCGAAACAGATTTTTTCGATTTTTTTCTGACGGGTACGAGTTACGCGGTTGCGGTTGACTTTTTCTTATTCGAAATCAGATTCTCTATAAAATGCACCTAATGGTTTCCTTTTAGCTTGAAATTTTTTTTTCTCGAAAATCCACAGTACCCTTCCTTGGAAAAATGACTCCGAAAAATCATGGCATTCGAAACAGATTTTTTTCTCACGGGTACGAGTTACGCGGTTGCGGTTGACTTTTTCTTATTCGAAATCAGATTCTCTATAAAATGCACCTAATGGTTTCCTTTTAGCTTGAAATTTTTTTTTCTCGAAAATCCACAGTACCCTCCCTTGGAAAAATGACTCCGAAAAATCATGGCATTCGAAACAGATTTTTTCGATTTTTTTCTGACGGGTACGAGTTACGCGGTTGCGGTTGACTTTTTCTTATTCGAAATCAGATTCTCTATAAAATGCACCTAATGGTTTCCTTTTAGCTTGAAATTTTTTTTTCTCGAAAATCCACAGTACCCTCCCTTGGAAAAATGACTCCGAAAAATCATGGCATTCGAAACAGATTTTTTCGATTTTTTTCTCACGGGTACGAGTTACGCGGTTGCGGTTGACTTTTTCTTATTCGAAATCAGATTCTCTATAAAATGCACCTAATGGTTTCCTTTTAGCTTGAAATTTTTTTTTCTCGAAAATCCACAGTACCCTTCCTTGGAAAAATGACTCCGAAAAATCATGGCATTCGAAACAGATTTTTTTCTCACGGGTACGAGTTACGCGGTTGCGGTTGACTTTTTCTTATTCGAAATCAGATTCTCTATAAAATGCACCTAATGGTTTCCTTTTAGCTTGAAATTTTTTTTTCTCGAAAATCCACAGTACCCTCCCTTGGAAAAATGACTCCGAAAAATCATGGCATTCGAAACAGATTTTTTCGATTTTTTTCTGACGGGTACGAGTTACGCGGTTGCGGTTGACTTTTTCTTATTCGAAATCAGATTCTCTATAAAATGCACCTAATGGTTTCCTTTTAGCTTGAAATTTTTTTTTCTCGAAAATCCACAGTACCCTCCCTTGGAAAAATGACTCCGAAAAATCATGGCATTCGAAACAGATTTTTTCGATTTTTTTCTCACGGGTACGAGTTACGCGGTTGCGGTTGACTTTTTCTTATTCGAAATCAGATTCTCTATAAAATGCACCTAATGGTTTCCTTTTAGCTTGAAATTTTTTTTTCTCGAAAATCCACAGTACCCTCCCTTGGAAAAATGACTCCGAAAAATCATGGCATTCGAAACAGATTTTTTCGATTTTTTTCTGACGGGTACGAGTTACGCGGTTGCGGTTGACTTTTTCTTATTCGAAATCAGATTCTCTATAAAATGCACCTAATGGTTTCCTTTTAGCTTGAAATTTTTTTTTTCTCGAAAATCCACAGTACCCTCCCTTGGAAAAATGACTCCGAAAAATCATGGCATTCGAAACAGATTTTTTCGATTTTTTTCTGACGGGTACGAGTTACGCGGTTGCGGTTGACTTTTTCTTATTCGAAATCAGATTCTCTATAAAATGCACCTAATGGTTTCCTTTTAGCTTGAAATTTTTTTTTCTCGAAAATCCACAGTACCCTCCCTTAAAAAAATGACTCCGCAAAATCATGGCATTCGAAACAGATTTTTTGCGATTTTTTTCTCACGGGTACGAGTTACGTGGTTGCGGCTGACTTTTTCTTATTCGAAATCAGATTCTCTATAAAATGCACCTAATGGTTTCCTTTTAGCTTGAAATTTTTTTTTCTCGAAAATCCACAGTACCCTCCCTTGGAAAAATGACTCCGAAAAATCATGGCATTCGAAACAGATTTTTTCGATTTTTTTCTGACGGGTACGAGTTACGCGGTTGCGGTTGACTTTTTCTTATTCGAAATCAGATTCTCTATAAAATGCACCTAATGGTTTCCTTTTAGCTTGAAATTTTTTTTTCTCGAAAATCCACAGTACCCTCCCTTGGAAAAATGACTCCGAAAAATTCATGGCATTCGAAACAGATTTTTTCGATTTTTTTCTGACGGGTACGAGTTACGCGGTTGCGGTTGACTTTTTCTTATTCGAAATCAGATTCTCTATAAAATGCACCTAATGGTTTCCTTTTAGCTTGAAATTTTTTTTTCTCGAAAATCCACAGTACCCTTCCTTGGAAAAATGACTCCGAAAAATCATGGCATTCGAAACAGATTTTTTTCTCACGGGTACGAGTTACGCGGTTGCGGTTGACTTTTTCTTATTCGAAATCAGATTCTCTATAAAATGCACCTAATGGTTTCCTTTTAGCTTGAAATTTTTTTTTCTCGAAAATCCACAGTACCCTCCCTTGGAAAAATGACTCCGAAAAATCATGGCATTCGAAACAGATTTTTTCGATTTTTTTCTGACGGGTACGAGTTACGCGGTTGCGGTTGACTTTTTCTTATTCGAAATCAGATTCTCTATAAAATGCACCTAATGGTTTCCTTTTAGCTTGAAATTTTTTTTTCTCGAAAATCCACAGTACCCTCCCTTGGAAAAATGACTCCGAAAAATCATGGCATTCGAAACAGATTTTTTCGATTTTTTTCTCACGGGTACGAGTTACGCGGTTGCGGTTGACTTTTTCTTATTCGAAATCAGATTCTCTATAAAATGCACCTAATGGTTTCCTTTTAGCTTGAAATTTTTTTTTCTCGAAAATCCACAGTACCCTCCCTTGGAAAAATGACTCCGAAAAATCATGGCATTCGAAACAGATTTTTTCGATTTTTTCTGACGGGTACGAGTTACGCGGTTGCGGTTGACTTTTTCTTATTCGAAATCAGATTCTCTATAAAATGCACCTAATGGTTTCCTTTTAGCTTGAAATTTTTTTTTCTCGAAAATCCACAGTACCCTCCCTTGGAAAAATGACTCCGAAAAATCATGGCATTCGAAACAGATTTTTTCGATTTTTTTCTCACGGGTACGAGTTACGCGGTTGCGGTTGACTTTTTCTTATTCGAAATCAGATTCTCTATAAAATGCACCTAATGGTTTCCTTTTAGCTTGAAATTTTTTTTTTCTCGAAAATCCACAGTACCCTCCCTTGGAAAAATGACTCCGAAAAATCATGGCATTCGAAACAGATTTTTTCGATTTTTTTCTGACGGGTACGAGTTACGCGGTTGCGGTTGACTTTTTCTTATTCGAAATCAGATTCTCTATAAAATGCACCTAATGGTTTCCTTTTAGCTTGAAATTTTTTTTTCTCGAAAATCCACAGTACCCTCCCTTGGAAAAATGACTCCGAAAAATTCATGGCATTCGAAACAGATTTTTTCGATTTTTTTCTGACGGGTACGAGTTACGCGGTTGCGGTTGACTTTTTCTTATTCGAAATCAGATTCTCTATAAAATGCACCTAATGGTTTCCTTTTAGCTTGAAATTTTTTTTTCTCGAAAATCCACAGTACCCTCCCTTGGAAAAATGACTCCGAAAAATCATGGCATTCGAAACAGATTTTTTCGATTTTTTTCTGACGGGTACGAGTTACGCGGTTGCGGTTGACTTTTTCTTATTCGAAATCAGATTCTCTATAAAATGCACCTAATGGTTTCCTTTTAGCTTGAAATTTTTTTTTCTCGAAAATCCACAGTACCCTCCCTTGGAAAAATGACTCCGAAAAATTCATGGCATTCGAAACAGATTTTTTCGATTTTCTTCTGACGGGTACGAGTTACGCGGTTGCGGTTGACTTTTTCTTATTCGAAATCAGATTCTCTATAAAATGCACCTAATGGTTTCCTTTTAGCTTGAAATTTTTTTTTCTCGAAAATCCACAGTACCCTCCCTTGGAAAAATGACTCCGAAAAATCATGGCATTCGAAACAGATTTTTTCGATTTTTTTCTGACGGGTACGAGTTACGCGGTTGCGGTTGACTTTTTCTTATTCGAAATCAGATTCTCTATAAAATGCACCTAATGGTTTCCTTTTAGCTTGAAATTTTTTTTTCTCGAAAATCCACAGTACCCTCCCTTGGAAAAATGACTCCGAAAAATTCATGGCATTCGAAACAGATTTTTTCGATTTTTTTCTGACGGGTACGAGTTACGCGGTTGCGGTTGACTTTTTCTTATTCGAAATCAGATTCTCTATAAAATGCACCTAATGGTTTCCTTTTAGCTTGAAATTTTTTTTTCTCGAAAATCCACAGTACCCTTCCTTGGAAAAATGACTCCGAAAAATCATGGCATTCGAAACAGATTTTTTTCTCACGGGTACGAGTTACGCGGTTGCGGTTGACTTTTTCTTATTCGAAATCAGATTCTCTATAAAATGCACCTAATGGTTTCCTTTTAGCTTGAAATTTTTTTTTCTCGAAAATCCACAGTACCCTCCCTTGGAAAAATGACTCCGAAAAATCATGGCATTCGAAACAGATTTTTTCGATTTTTTTCTGACGGGTACGAGTTACGCGGTTGCGGTTGACTTTTTCTTATTCGAAATCAGATTCTCTATAAAATGCACCTAATGGTTTCCTTTTAGCTTGAAATTTTTTTTTCTCGAAAATCCACAGTACCCTCCCTTGGAAAAATGACTCCGAAAAATCATGGCATTCGAAACAGATTTTTTCGATTTTTTTCTCACGGGTACGAGTTACGCGGTTGCGGTTGACTTTTTCTTATTCGAAATCAGATTCTCTATAAAATGCACCTAATGGTTTCCTTTTAGCTTGAAATTTTTTTTTCTCGAAAATCCACAGTACCCTCCCTTGGAAAAATGACTCCGAAAAATCATGGCATTCGAAACAGATTTTTTCGATTTTTTTCTGACGGGTACGAGTTACGCGGTTGCGGTTGACTTTTTCTTATTCGAAATCAGATTCTCTATAAAATGCACCTAATGGTTTCCTTTTAGCTTGAAATTTTTTTTTCTCGAAAATCCACAGTACCCTCCCTTGGAAAAATGACTCCGAAAAATCATGGCATTCGAAACAGATTTTTTCGATTTTTTTCTCACGGGTACGAGTTACGCGGTTGCGGTTGACTTTTTCTTATTCGAAATCAGATTCTCTATAAAATGCACCTAATGGTTTCCTTTTAGCTTGAAATTTTTTTTTCTCGAAAATCCACAGTACCCTCCCTTGGAAAAATGACTCCGAAAAATCATGGCATTCGAAACAGATTTTTTCGATTTTTTTCTGACGGGTACGAGTTACGCGGTTGCGGTTGACTTTTTCTTATTCGAAATCAGATTCTCTATAAAATGCACCTAATGGTTTCCTTTTAGCTTGAAATTTTTTTTTTCTCGAAAATCCACAGTACCCTCCCTTGGAAAAATGACTCCGAAAAATCATGGCATTCGAAACAGATTTTTTCGATTTTTTTCTGACGGGTACGAGTTACGCGGTTGCGGTTGACTTTTTCTTATTCGAAATCAGATTCTCTATAAAATGCACCTAATGGTTTCCTTTTAGCTTGAAATTTTTTTTTCTCGAAAATCCACAGTACCCTCCCTTAAAAAAATGACTCCGCAAAATCATGGCATTCGAAACAGATTTTTTGCGATTTTTTTCTCACGGGTACGAGTTACGTGGTTGCGGCTGACTTTTTCTTATTCGAAATCAGATTCTCTATAAAATGCACCTAATGGTTTCCTTTTAGCTTGAAATTTTTTTTTCTCGAAAATCCACAGTACCCTCCCTTGGAAAAATGACTCCGAAAAATCATGGCATTCGAAACAGATTTTTTCGATTTTTTTCTGACGGGTACGAGTTACGCGGTTGCGGTTGACTTTTTCTTATTCGAAATCAGATTCTCTATAAAATGCACCTAATGGTTTCCTTTTAGCTTGAAATTTTTTTTTCTCGAAAATCCACAGTACCCTCCCTTGGAAAAATGACTCCGAAAAATTCATGGCATTCGAAACAGATTTTTTCGATTTTTTTCTGACGGGTACGAGTTACGCGGTTGCGGTTGACTTTTTCTTATTCGAAATCAGATTCTCTATAAAATGCACCTAATGGTTTCCTTTTAGCTTGAAATTTTTTTTTCTCGAAAATCCACAGTACCCTCCCTTGGAAAAATGACTCCGAAAAATTCATGGCATTCGAAACAGATTTTTTCGATTTTTTTCTGACGGGTACGAGTTACGCGGTTGCGGTTGACTTTTTCTTATTCGAAATCAGATTCTCTATAAAATGCACCTAATGGTTTCCTTTTAGCTTGAAATTTTTTTTTCTCGAAAATCCACAGTACCCTCCCTTGGAAAAATGACTCCGAAAAATCATGGCATTCGAAACAGATTTTTTCGATTTTTTTCTGACGGGTACGAGTTACGCGGTTGCGGTTGACTTTTTCTTATTCGAAATCAGATTCTCTATAAAATGCACCTAATGGTTTCCTTTTAGCTTGAAATTTTTTTTTCTCCAAAATCCACAGTACCCTCCCTTGGAAAAATGACTCCGAAAAATTCATGGCATTCGAAACAGATTTTTTCGATTTTTTTCTGACGGGTACGAGTTACGCGGTTGCGGTTGACTTTTTCTTATTCGAAATCAGATTCTCTATAAAATGCACCTAATGGTTTCCTTTTAGCTTGAAATTTTTTTTTCTCGAAAATCCACAGTACCCTCCCTTGGAAAAATGACTCCAAAAAATCATGGCATTCGAAACAGATTTTTTCGATTTTTTTCTGACGGGTACGAGTTACGCGGTTGCGGTTGACTTTTTCTTATTCGAAATCAGATTCTCTATAAAATGCACCTAATGGTTTCCTTTTAGCTTGAAATTTTTTTTTCTCGAAAATCCACAGTACCCTCCCTTGGAAAAATGACTCCGAAAAATCATGGCATTCGAAACAGATTTTTTCGATTTTTTTCTCACGGGTACGAGTTACGCGGTTGCGGTTGACTTTTTCTTATTCGAAATCAGATTCTCTATAAAATGCACCTAATGGTTTCCTTTTAGCTTGAAATTTTTTTTTCTCGAAAATCCACAGTACCCTCCCTTGGAAAAATGACTCCGAAAAATCATGGCATTCGAAACAGATTTTTTTCGATTTTTCTCTGACCGGTACGAGTTACGCGGTTGCGGTTGACTTTTTCTTATTCGAAATCAGATTCTCTATAAAATGCACCTAATGGTTTCCTTTTAGCTTGAAATTTTTTTTTCTCGAAAATCCACAGTACCCTCCCTTGGAAAAATGACTCCGAAAAATCATGGCATTCGAAACAGATTTTTTCGATTTTTTTCTCACGGGTACGAGTTACGCGGTTGCGGTTGACTTTTTCTTATTCGAAATCAGATTCTCTATAAAATGCACCTAATGGTTTCCTTTTAGCTTGAAATTTTTTTTTCTCGAAAATCCACAGTACCCTCCCTTGGAAAAATGACTCCGAAAAATCATGGCATTCGAAACAGATTTTTTCGATTTTTTTCTGACGGGTACGAGTTACGCGGTTGCGGTTGACTTTTTCTTATTCGAAATCAGATTCTCTATAAAATGCACCTAATGGTTTCCTTTTAGCTTGAAATTTTTTTTTCTCGAAAATCCACAGTACCCTCCCTTGGAAAAATGACTCCGAAAAATCATGGCATTCGAAACAGATTTTTTTCGATTTTTCTCTGACCGGTACGAGTTACGCGGTTGCGGTTGACTTTTTCTTATTCGAAATCAGATTCTCTATAAAATGCACCTAATGGTTTCCTTTTAGCTTGAAATTTTTTTTTCTCGAAAATCCACAGTACCCTCCCTTGGAAAAATGACTCCGAAAAATCATGGCATTCGAAACAGATTTTTTCGATTTTTTTCTCACGGGTACGAGTTACGCGGTTGCGGTTGACTTTTTCTTATTCGAAATCAGATTCTCTATAAAATGCACCTAATGGTTTCCTTTTAGCTTGAAATTTTTTTTCTCGAAAATCCACAGTACCCTCCCTTGGAAAAATGACTCCGAAAAATCATGGCATTCGAAGCAGATTTTTGCGATTTTTTTCTCACGGGTACGAGTTACGCGGTTGCGGTTGACTTTTTCTCATTCGAAATCAGATTCTCTATAAAAGGCACCTAATGGTTTCCTTTTAGCTTGAAATTTTTTTTCCTCGAAAATCCACAGTACCCTCCCTTAAAAAAATGACTCCGCAAAATCATGGCATTCGAAACAGATTTTTTGCGATTTTTTTCTCACGGGTACGAGTTACGTGGTTGCGGCTGACTTTTTCTTATTCGAAATCAGATTCTCTATAAAATGCACCTAATGGTTTCCTTTTAGCTTGAAATTTTTTTTTCTCGAAAATCCACAGTACCCTCCCTTGGAAAAATGACTCCGAAAAATCATGGCATTCGAAACAGATTTTTTCGATTTTTTTCTGACGGGTACGAGTTACGCGGTTGCGGTTGACTTTTTCTTATTCGAAATCAGATTCTCTATAAAATGCACCTAATGGTTTCCTTTTAGCTTGAAATTTTTTTTTCTCGAAAATCCACAGTACCCTCCCTTGGAAAAATGACTCCGAAAAATTCATGGCATTCGAAACAGATTTTTTCGATTTTTTTCTGACGGGTACGAGTTACGCGGTTGCGGTTGACTTTTTCTTATTCGAAATCAGATTCTCTATAAAATGCACCTAATGGTTTCCTTTTAGCTTGAAATTTTTTTTTCTCGAAAATCCACAGTACCCTTCCTTGGAAAAATGACTCCGAAAAATCATGGCATTCGAAACAGATTTTTTTCTCACGGGTACGAGTTACGCGGTTGCGGTTGACTTTTTCTTATTCGAAATCAGATTCTCTATAAAATGCACCTAATGGTTTCCTTTTAGCTTGAAATTTTTTTTTCTCGAAAATCCACAGTACCCTCCCTTGGAAAAATGACTCCGAAAAATCATGGCATTCGAAACAGATTTTTTCGATTTTTTTCTGACGGGTACGAGTTACGCGGTTGCGGTTGACTTTTTCTTATTCGAAATCAGATTCTCTATAAAATGCACCTAATGGTTTCCTTTTAGCTTGAAATTTTTTTTTCTCGAAAATCCACAGTACCCTCCCTTGGAAAAATGACTCCGAAAAATCATGGCATTCGAAACAGATTTTTTCGATTTTTTTCTCACGGGTACGAGTTACGCGGTTGCGGTTGACTTTTTCTTATTCGAAATCAGATTCTCTATAAAATGCACCTAATGGTTTCCTTTTAGCTTGAAATTTTTTTTTCTCGAAAATCCACAGTACCCTCCCTTGGAAAAATGACTCCGAAAAATCATGGCATTCGAAACAGATTTTTTCGATTTTTTTCTGACGGGTACGAGTTACGCGGTTGCGGTTGACTTTTTCTTATTCGAAATCAGATTCTCTATAAAATGCACCTAATGGTTTCCTTTTAGCTTGAAATTTTTTTTTCTCGAAAATCCACAGTACCCTCCCTTGGAAAAATGACTCCGAAAAATTCATGGCATTCGAAACAGATTTTTTCGATTTTCTTCTGACGGGTACGAGTTACGCGGTTGCGGTTGACTTTTTCTTATTCGAAATCAGATTCTCTATAAAATGCACCTAATGGTTTCCTTTTAGCTTGAAATTTTTTTTTCTCGAAAATCCACAGTACCCTCCCTTGGAAAAATGACTCCAAAAAATCATGGCATTCGAAACAGATTTTTTCGATTTTTTTCTGACGGGTACGAGTTACGCGGTTGCGGTTGACTTTTTCTTATTCGAAATCAGATTCTCTATAAAATGCACCTAATGGTTTCCTTTTAGCTTGAAATTTTTTTTTCTCGAAAATCCACAGTACCCTCCCTTGGAAAAATGACTCCGAAAAATTCATGGCATTCGAAACAGATTTTTTCGATTTTTTTCTGACGGGTACGAGTTACGCGGTTGCGGTTGACTTTTTCTTATTCGAAATCAGATTCTCTATAAAATGCACCTAATGGTTTCCTTTTAGCTTGAAATTTTTTTTTCTCGAAAATCCACAGTACCCTCCCTTGGAAAAATGACTCCGAAAAATCATGGCATTCGAAACAGATTTTTTCGATTTTTTTCTGACGGGTACGAGTTACGCGGTTGCGGTTGACTTTTTCTTATTCGAAATCAGATTCTCTATAAAATGCACCTAATGGTTTCCTTTTAGCTTGAAATTTTTTTTTCTCCAAAATCCACAGTACCCTCCCTTGGAAAAATGACTCCGAAAAATTCATGGCATTCGAAACAGATTTTTTCGATTTTTTTCTGACGGGTACGAGTTACGCGGTTGCGGTTGACTTTTTCTTATTCGAAATCAGATTCTCTATAAAATGCACCTAATGGTTTCCTTTTAGCTTGAAATTTTTTTTTCTCGAAAATCCACAGTACCCTCCCTTGGAAAAATGACTCCAAAAAATCATGGCATTCGAAACAGATTTTTTCGATTTTTTTCTGACGGGTACGAGTTACGCGGTTGCGGTTGACTTTTTCTTATTCGAAATCAGATTCTCTATAAAATGCACCTAATGGTTTCCTTTTAGCTTGAAATTTTTTTTTCTCGAAAATCCACAGTACCCTCCCTTGGAAAAATGACTCCGAAAAATCATGGCATTCGAAACAGATTTTTTCGATTTTTTTCTCACGGGTACGAGTTACGCGGTTGCGGTTGACTTTTTCTTATTCGAAATCAGATTCTCTATAAAATGCACCTAATGGTTTCCTTTTAGCTTGAAATTTTTTTTTCTCGAAAATCCACAGTACCCTCCCTTGGAAAAATGACTCCGAAAAATCATGGCATTCGAAACAGATTTTTTTCGATTTTTCTCTGACCGGTACGAGTTACGCGGTTGCGGTTGACTTTTTCTTATTCGAAATCAGATTCTCTATAAAATGCACCTAATGGTTTCCTTTTAGCTTGAAATTTTTTTTTCTCGAAAATCCACAGTACCCTCCCTTGGAAAAATGACTCCGAAAAATCATGGCATTCGAAACAGATTTTTTCGATTTTTTTCTCACGGGTACGAGTTACGCGGTTGCGGTTGACTTTTTCTTATTCGAAATCAGATTCTCTATAAAATGCACCTAATGGTTTCCTTTTAGCTTGAAATTTTTTTTTCTCGAAAATCCACAGTACCCTCCCTTGGAAAAATGACTCCGAAAAATCATGGCATTCGAAACAGATTTTTTCGATTTTTTTCTGACGGGTACGAGTTACGCGGTTGCGGTTGACTTTTTCTTATTCGAAATCAGATTCTCTATAAAATGCACCTAATGGTTTCCTTTTAGCTTGAAATTTTTTTTTCTCGAAAATCCACAGTACCCTCCCTTGGAAAAATGACTCCGAAAAATCATGGCATTCGAAACAGATTTTTTTCGATTTTTCTCTGACCGGTACGAGTTACGCGGTTGCGGTTGACTTTTTCTTATTCGAAATCAGATTCTCTATAAAATGCACCTAATGGTTTCCTTTTAGCTTGAAATTTTTTTTTCTCGAAAATCCACAGTACCCTCCCTTGGAAAAATGACTCCGAAAAATCATGGCATTCGAAACAGATTTTTTCGATTTTTTTCTCACGGGTACGAGTTACGCGGTTGCGGTTGACTTTTTCTTATTCGAAATCAGATTCTCTATAAAATGCACCTAATGGTTTCCTTTTAGCTTGAAATTTTTTTTCTCGAAAATCCACAGTACCCTCCCTTGGAAAAATGACTCCGAAAAATCATGGCATTCGAAACAGATTTTTGCGATTTTTTTCTCACGGGTACGAGTTACGCGGTTGCGGTTGACTTTTTCTCATTCGAAATCAGATTCTCTATAAAAGGCACCTAATGGTTTCCTTTTAGCTTGAAATTTTTTTTCCTCGAAAATCCACAGTACCCTCCCTTAAAAAAATGACTCCGCAAAATCATGGCATTCGAAACAGATTTTTTGCGATTTTTTTCTCACGGGTACGAGTTACGTGGTTGCGGCTGACTTTTTCTTATTCGAAATCAGATTCTCTATAAAATGCACCTAATGGTTTCCTTTTAGCTTGAAATTTTTTTTTCTCGAAAATCCACAGTACCCTCCCTTGGAAAAATGACTCCGAAAAATCATGGCATTCGAAACAGATTTTTTCGATTTTTTTCTCACGGGTACGAGTTACGCGGTTGCGGTTGACTTTTTCTTATTCGAAATCAGATTCTCTATAAAATGCACCTAATGGTTTCCTTTTAGCTTGAAATTTTTTTTTCTCGAAAATCCACAGTACCCTCCCTTGGAAAAATGACTCCGAAAAATTCATGGCATTCGAAACAGATTTTTTCGATTTTTTTCTGACGGGTACGAGTTACGCGGTTGCGGTTGACTTTTTCTTATTCGAAATCAGATTCTCTATAAAATGCACCTAATGGTTTCCTTTTAGCTTGAAATTTTTTTTTCTCGAAAATCCACAGTACCCTTCCTTGGAAAAATGACTCCGAAAAATCATGGCATTCGAAACAGATTTTTTTCTCACGGGTACGAGTTACGCGGTTGCGGTTGACTTTTTCTTATTCGAAATCAGATTCTCTATAAAATGCACCTAATGGTTTCCTTTTAGCTTGAAATTTTTTTTTCTCGAAAATCCACAGTACCCTCCCTTGGAAAAATGACTCCGAAAAATCATGGCATTCGAAACAGATTTTTTCGATTTTTTTCTGACGGGTACGAGTTACGCGGTTGCGGTTGACTTTTTCTTATTCGAAATCAGATTCTCTATAAAATGCACCTAATGGTTTCCTTTTAGCTTGAAATTTTTTTTTCTCGAAAATCCACAGTACCCTCCCTTGGAAAAATGACTCCGAAAAATCATGGCATTCGAAACAGATTTTTTCGATTTTTTTCTCACGGGTACGAGTTACGCGGTTGCGGTTGACTTTTTCTTATTCGAAATCAGATTCTCTATAAAATGCACCTAATGGTTTCCTTTTAGCTTGAAATTTTTTTTTCTCGAAAATCCACAGTACCCTCCCTTGGAAAAATGACTCCGAAAAATCATGGCATTCGAAACAGATTTTTTCGATTTTTTTCTGACGGGTACGAGTTACGCGGTTGCGGTTGACTTTTTCTTATTCGAAATCAGATTCTCTATAAAATGCACCTAATGGTTTCCTTTTAGCTTGAAATTTTTTTTTCTCGAAAATCCACAGTACCCTCCCTTGGAAAAATGACTCCGAAAAATCATGGCATTCGAAACAGATTTTTTCGATTTTTTTCTCACGGGTACGAGTTACGCGGTTGCGGTTGACTTTTTCTTATTCGAAATCAGATTCTCTATAAAATGCACCTAATGGTTTCCTTTTAGCTTGAAATTTTTTTTTTCTCGAAAATCCACAGTACCCTCCCTTGGAAAAATGACTCCGAAAAATCATGGCATTCGAAACAGATTTTTTCGATTTTTTTCTGACGGGTACGAGTTACGCGGTTGCGGTTGACTTTTTCTTATTCGAAATCAGATTCTCTATAAAATGCACCTAATGGTTTCCTTTTAGCTTGAAATTTTTTTTTCTCGAAAATCCACAGTACCCTCCCTTGGAAAAATGACTCCGAAAAATTCATGGCATTCGAAACAGATTTTTTCGATTTTTTTCTGACGGGTACGAGTTACGCGGTTGCGGTTGACTTTTTCTTATTCGAAATCAGATTCTCTATAAAATGCACCTAATGGTTTCCTTTTAGCTTGAAATTTTTTTTTCTCGAAAATCCACAGTACCCTCCCTTGGAAAAATGACTCCGAAAAATCATGGCATTCGAAACAGATTTTTTCGATTTTTTTCTGACGGGTACGAGTTACGCGGTTGCGGTTGACTTTTTCTTATTCGAAATCAGATTCTCTATAAAATGCACCTAATGGTTTCCTTTTAGCTTGAAATTTTTTTTTCTCGAAAATCCACAGTACCCTCCCTTGGAAAAATGACTCCGAAAAATTCATGGCATTCGAAACAGATTTTTTCGATTTTCTTCTGACGGGTACGAGTTACGCGGTTGCGGTTGACTTTTTCTTATTCGAAATCAGATTCTCTATAAAATGCACCTAATGGTTTCCTTTTAGCTTGAAATTTTTTTTTCTCGAAAATCCACAGTACCCTCCCTTGGAAAAATGACTCCAAAAAATCATGGCATTCGAAACAGATTTTTTCGATTTTTTTCTGACGGGTACGAGTTACGCGGTTGCGGTTGACTTTTTCTTATTCGAAATCAGATTCTCTATAAAATGCACCTAATGGTTTCCTTTTAGCTTGAAATTTTTTTTTCTCGAAAATCCACAGTACCCTCCCTTGGAAAAATGACTCCGAAAAATCATGGCATTCGAAACAGATTTTTTCGATTTTTTTCTGACGGGTACGAGTTACGCGGTTGCGGTTGACTTTTTCTTATTCGAAATCAGATTCTCTATAAAATGCACCTAATGGTTTCCTTTTAGCTTGAAATTTTTTTTTCTCCAAAATCCACAGTACTCTCCCTTGGAAAAATGACTCCGAAAAATTCATGGCATTCGAAACAGATTTTTTCGATTTTTTTCTGACGGGTACGAGTTACGCGGTTGCGGTTGACTTTTTCTTATTCGAAATCAGATTCTCTATAAAATGCACCTAATGGTTTCCTTTTAGCTTGAAATTTTTTTTTCTCGAAAATCCACAGTACCCTCCCTTGGAAAAATGACTCCAAAAAATCATGGCATTCGAAACAGATTTTTTCGATTTTTTTCTGACGGGTACGAGTTACGCGGTTGCGGTTGACTTTTTCTTATTCGAAATCAGATTCTCTATAAAATGCACCTAATGGTTTCCTTTTAGCTTGAAATTTTTTTTTCTCGAAAATCCACAGTACCCTCCCTTGGAAAAATGACTCCGAAAAATCATGGCATTCGAAACAGATTTTTTCGATTTTTTTCTGACGGGTACGAGTTACGCGGTTGCGGTTGACTTTTTCTTATTCGAAATCAGATTCTCTATAAAATGCACCTAATGGTTTCCTTTTAGCTTGAAATTTTTTTTTCTCCAAAATCCACAGTACTCTCCCTTGGAAAAATGACTCCGAAAAATTCATGGCATTCGAAACAGATTTTTTCGATTTTTTTCTGACGGGTACGAGTTACGCGGTTGCGGTTGACTTTTTCTTATTCGAAATCAGATTCTCTATAAAATGCACCTAATGGTTTCCTTTTAGCTTGAAATTTTTTTTTCTCGAAAATCCACAGTACCCTCCCTTGGAAAAATGACTCCAAAAAATCATGGCATTCGAAACAGATTTTTTCGATTTTTTTCTGACGGGTACGAGTTACGCGGTTGCGGTTGACTTTTTCTTATTCGAAATCAGATTCTCTATAAAATGCACCTAATGGTTTCCTTTTAGCTTGAAATTTTTTTTTCTCGAAAATCCACAGTACCCTCCCTTGGAAAAATGACTCCGAAAAATCATGGCATTCGAAACAGATTTTTTCGATTTTTTTCTCACGGGTACGAGTTACGCGGTTGCGGTTGACTTTTTCTTATTCGAAATCAGATTCTCTATAAAATGCACCTAATGGTTTCCTTTTAGCTTGAAATTTTTTTTTCTCGAAAATCCACAGTACCCTCCCTTGGAAAAATGACTCCGAAAAATCATGGCATTCGAAACAGATTTTTTCGATTTTTTTCTGACGGGTACGAGTTACGCGGTTGCGGTTGACTTTTTCTTATTCGAAATCAGATTCTCTATAAAATGCACCTAATGGTTTCCTTTTAGCTTGAAATTTTTTTTTCTCGAAAATCCACAGTACCCTCCCTTGGAAAAATGACTCCGAAAAATTCATGGCATTCGAAACAGATTTTTTCGATTTTTTTCTGACGGGTACGAGTTACGCGGTTGCGGTTGACTTTTTCTTATTCGAAATCAGATTCTCTATAAAATGCACCTAATGGTTTCCTTTTAGCTTGAAATTTTTTTTTCTCGAAAATCCACAGTACCCTCCCTTGGAAAAATGACTCCGAAAAATCATGGCATTCGAAACAGATTTTTTCGATTTTTTTCTGACGGGTACGAGTTACGCGGTTGCGGTTGACTTTTTCTTATTCGAAATCAGATTCTCTATAAAATGCACCTAATGGTTTCCTTTTAGCTTGAAATTTTTTTTTCTCCAAAATCCACAGTACCCTCCCTTGGAAAAATGACTCCGAAAAATTCATGGCATTCGAAACAGATTTTTTCGATTTTTTTCTGACGGGTACGAGTTACGCGGTTGCGGTTGACTTTTTCTTATTCGAAATCAGATTCTCTATAAAATGCACCTAATGGTTTCCTTTTAGCTTGAAATTTTTTTTTCTCGAAAATCCACAGTACCCTCCCTTGGAAAAATGACTCCAAAAAATCATGGCATTCGAAACAGATTTTTTCGATTTTTTTCTGACGGGTACGAGTTACGCGGTTGCGGTTGACTTTTTCTTATTCGAAATCAGATTCTCTATAAAATGCACCTAATGGTTTCCTTTTAGCTTGAAATTTTTTTTTCTCGAAAATCCACAGTACCCTCCCTTGGAAAAATGACTCCGAAAAATCATGGCATTCGAAACAGATTTTTTCGATTTTTTTCTCACGGGTACGAGTTACGCGGTTGCGGTTGACTTTTTCTTATTCGAAATCAGATTCTCTATAAAATGCACCTAATGGTTTCCTTTTAGCTTGAAATTTTTTTTTCTCGAAAATCCACAGTACCCTCCCTTGGAAAAATGACTCCGAAAAATCATGGCATTCGAAACAGATTTTTTCGATTTTTTTCTCACGGGTACGAGTTACGCGGTTGCGGTTGACTTTTTCTTATTCGAAATCAGATTCTCTATAAAATGCACCTAATGGTTTCCTTTTAGCTTGAAATTTTTTTTTCTCGAAAATCCACAGTACCCTCCCTTGGAAAAATGACTCCGAAAAATCATGGCATTCGAAACAGATTTTTTCGATTTTTTTCTGACGGGTACGAGTTACGCGGTTGCGGTTGACTTTTTCTTATTCGAAATCAGATTCTCTATAAAATGCACCTAATGGTTTCCTTTTAGCTTGAAATTTTTTTTTCTCGAAAATCCACAGTACCCTCCCTTGGAAAAATGACTCCGAAAAATCATGGCATTCGAAACAGATTTTTTTCGATTTTTCTCTGACCGGTACGAGTTACGCGGTTGCGGTTGACTTTTTCTTATTCGAAATCAGATTCTCTATAAAATGCACCTAATGGTTTCCTTTTAGCTTGAAATTTTTTTTTCTCGAAAATCCACAGTACCCTCCCTTGGAAAAATGACTCCGAAAAATCATGGCATTCGAAACAGATTTTTTCGATTTTTTTCTCACGGGTACGAGTTACGCGGTTGCGGTTGACTTTTTCTTATTCGAAATCAGATTCTCTATAAAATGCACCTAATGGTTTCCTTTTAGCTTGAAATTTTTTTTTCTCGAAAATCCACAGTACCCTCCCTTGGAAAAATGACTCCGAAAAATCATGGCATTCGAAACAGATTTTTTCGATTTTTTTCTGACGGGTACGAGTTACGCGGTTGCGGTTGACTTTTTCTTATTCGAAATCAGATTCTCTATAAAATGCACCTAATGGTTTCCTTTTAGCTTGAAATTTTTTTTTCTCGAAAATCCACAGTACCCTCCCTTGGAAAAATGACTCCGAAAAATTCATGGCATTCGAAACAGATTTTTTCGATTTTTTTCTGACGGGTACGAGTTACGCGGTTGCGGTTGACTTTTTCTTATTCGAAATCAGATTCTCTATAAAATGCACCTAATGGTTTCCTTTTAGCTTGAAATTTTTTTTTCTCGAAAATCCACAGTACCCTCCCTTGGAAAAATGACTCCGAAAAATTCATGGCATTCGAAACAGATTTTTTCGATTTTTTTCTGACGGGTACGTGTTACGCGGTTGCGGTTGACTTTTTCTTATTCGAAATCAGATTCTCTATAAAATGCACCTAATGGTTTCCTTTTAGCTTGAAATTTTTTTTTCTCGAAAATCCACAGTACCCTCCCTTGGAAAAATGACTCCGAAAAATCATGGCATTCGAAACAGATTTTTTCGATTTTTTTCTGACGGGTACGAGTTACGCGGTTGCGGTTGACTTTTTCTTATTCGAAATCAGATTCTCTATAAAATGCACCTAATGGTTTCCTTTTAGCTTGAAATTTTTTTTTCTCGAAAATCCACAGTACCCTCCCTTGGAAAAATGACTCCGAAAAATTCATGGCATTCGAAACAGATTTTTTCGATTTTTTTCTGACGGGTACGAGTTACGCGGTTGCGGTTGACTTTTTCTTATTCGAAATCAGATTCTCTATAAAATGCACCTAATGGTTTCCTTTTAGCTTGAAATTTTTTTTTCTCGAAAATCCACAGTACCCTCCCTTGGAAAAATGACTCCAAAAAATCATGGCATTCGAAACAGATTTTTTCGATTTTTTTCTGACGGGTACGAGTTACGCGGTTGCGGTTGACTTTTTCTTATTCGAAATCAGATTCTCTATAAAATGCACCTAATGGTTTCCTTTTAGCTTGAAATTTTTTTTTCTCGAAAATCCACAGTACCCTCCCTTGGAAAAATGACTCCGAAAAATCATGGCATTCGAAACAGATTTTTTCGATTTTTTTCTCACGGGTACGAGTTACGCGGTTGCGGTTGACTTTTTCTTATTCGAAATCAGATTCTCTATAAAATGCACCTAATGGTTTCCTTTTAGCTTGAAATTTTTTTTTCTCGAAAATCCACAGTACCCTCCCTTGGAAAAATGACTCCGAAAAATCATGGCATTCGAAACAGATTTTTTTCGATTTTTCTCTGACCGGTACGAGTTACGCGGTTGCGGTTGACTTTTTCTTATTCGAAATCAGATTCTCTATAAAATGCACCTAATGGTTTCCTTTTAGCTTGAAATTTTTTTTTCTCGAAAATCCACAGTACCCTCACTTGGAAAAATGACTCCGAAAAATCATGGCATTCGAAACAGATTTTTTCGATTTTTTTCTGACGGGTACGAGTTACGCGGTTGCGGTTGACTTTTTCTTATTCGAAATCAGATTCTCTATAAAATGCACCTAATGGACCTTTTAGCTTGAAATTTTTTTTTCTCGAAAATCCACAGTACCCTCCCTTGGAAAAATGACTCCGAAAAATCATGGCATTCGAAACAGATTTTTTCGATTTTTTTCTCACGGGTACGAGTTACGCGGTTGCGGTTGACTTTTTCTTATTCGAAATCAGATTCTCTATAAAATGCACCTAATGGTTTCCTTTTAGCTTGAAATTTTTTTTTCTCGAAAATCCACAGTACCCTCCCTTGGAAAAATGACTCCGAAAAATCATGGCATTCGAAACAGATTTTTTTCGATTTTTCTCTGACCGGTACGAGTTACGCGGTTGCGGTTGACTTTTTCTTATTCGAAATCAGATTGTCTATAAAATGCACCTAATGGTTTCCTTTTAGCTTGAAATTTTTTTTTCTCGAAAATCCACAGTACCCTCCCTTGGAAAAATGACTCCGAAAAATCATGGCATTCGAAACAGATTTTTTCGATTTTTTTCTCACGGGTACGAGTTACGCGGTTGCGGTTGACTTTTTCTTATTCGAAATCAGATTCTCTATAAAATGCACCTAATGGTTTCCTTTTAGCTTGAAATTTTTTTTTCTCGAAAATCCACAGTACCCTCCCTTGGAAAAATGACTCCGAAAAATCATGGCATTCGAAACAGATTTTTTCGATTTTTTTCTGACGGGTACGAGTTACGCGGTTGCGGTTGACTTTTTCTTATTCGAAATCAGATTCTCTATAAAATGCACCTAATGGTTTCCTTTTAGCTTGAAATTTTTTTTTCTCGAAAATCCACAGTACCCTCCCTTGGAAAAATGACTCCGAAAAATTCATGGCATTCGAAACAGATTTTTTCGATTTTTTTCTGACGGGTACGAGTTACGCGGTTGCGGTTGACTTTTTCTTATACGAAATCAGATTCTCTATAAAATGCACCTAATGGTTTCCTTTTAGCTTGAAATTTTTTTTTCTCGAAAATCCACAGTACCCTCCCTTGGAAAAATGACTCCAAAAAATCATGGCTTTCGAAACAGATTTTTTCGATTTTTTTCTGACGGGTACGAGTTACGCGGTTGCGGTTGACTTTTTCTTATTCGAAATCAGATTCTCTATAAAATGCACCTAATGGTTTCCTTTTAGCTTGAAATTTTTTTTTCTCGAAAATCCACAGTACCCTCCCTTGGAAAAATGACTCCGAAAAATCATGGCATTCGAAACAGATTTTTTCGATTTTTTTCTCACGGGTACGAGTTACGCGGTTGCGGTTGACTTTTTCTTATTCGAAATCAGATTCTCTATAAAATGCACCTAATGGTTTCCTTTTAGCTTGAAATTTTTTTTTCTCGAAAATCCACAGTACCCTCCCTTGGAAAAATGACTCCGAAAAATCATGGCATTCGAAACAGATTTTTTTCGATTTTTCTCTGACCGGTACGAGTTACGCGGTTGCGGTTGACTTTTTCTTATTCGAAATCAGATTCTCTATAAAATGCACCTAATGGTTTCCTTTTAGCTTGAAATTTTTTTTTCTCGAAAATCCACAGTACCCTCACTTGGAAAAATGACTCCGAAAAATCATGGCATTCGAAACAGATTTTTTCGATTTTTTTCTGACGGGTACGAGTTACGCGGTTGCGGTTGACTTTTTCTTATTCGAAATCAGATTCTCTATAAAATGCACCTAATGGACCTTTTAGCTTGAAATTTTTTTTTCTCGAAAATCCACAGTACCCTCCCTTGGAAAAATGACTCCGAAAAATCATGGCATTCGAAACAGATTTTTTCGATTTTTTTCTCACGGGTACGAGTTACGCGGTTGCGGTTGACTTTTTCTTATTCGAAATCAGATTCTCTATAAAATGCACCTAATGGTTTCCTTTTAGCTTGAAATTTTTTTTTCTCGAAAATCCACAGTACCCTCCCTTGGAAAAATGACTCCGAAAAATCATGGCATTCGAAACAGATTTTTTCGATTTTTTTCTGACGGGTACGAGTTACGCGGTTGCGGTTGACTTTTTCTTATTCGAAATCAGATTCTCTATAAAATGCACCTAATGGTTTCCTTTTAGCTTGAAATTTTTTTTTCTCGAAAATCCACAGTACCCTCCCTTGGAAAAATGACTCCGAAAAATCATGGCATTCGAAACAGATTTTTTCGATTTTTTTCTGACGGGTACGAGTTACGCGGTTGCGGTTGACTTTTTCTTATTCGAAATCAGATTCTCTATAAAATGCACCTAATGGTTTCCTTTTAGCTTGAAATTTTTTTTTCTCGAAAATCCACAGTACCCTCCCTTGGAAAAATGACTCCGAAAAATCATGGCATTCGAAACAGATTTTTTCGATTTTTTTCTGACGGGTACGAGTTACGCGGTTGCGGTTGACTTTTTCTTATTCGAAATCAGATTCTCTATAAAATGCACCTAATGGTTTCCTTTTAGCTTGAAATTTTTTTTTCTCGAAAATCCACAGTACCCTCCCTTGGAAAAATGACTCCGAAAAATCATGGCATTCGAAACAGATTTTTTTCGATTTTTCTCTGACCGGTACGAGTTACGCGGTTGCGGTTGACTTTTTCTTATTCGAAATCAGATTCTCTATAAAATGCACCTAATGGTTTCCTTTTAGCTTGAAATTTTTTTTTCTCGAAAATCCACAGTACCCTCCCTTGGAAAAATGACTCCGAAAAATCATGGCATTCGAAACAGATTTTTTCGATTTTTTTCTCACGGGTACGAGTTACGCGGTTGTGGTTGACTTTTTCTTATTCGAAATCAGATTCTCTATAAAATGCACCTAATGGCTTCCTTTTAGCTTGAAATTTTTTTTCTCGAAAATCCACAGTACCCTCCCTTGGAAAAATGACTCCGAAAAATCATGGCATTCGAAACAGATTTTTTCGATTTTTTTCTGACGGGTACGAGTTACGCGGTTGCGGTTGACTTTTTCTTATTCGAAATCAGATTCTCTATAAAATGCACCTAATGGTTTCCTTTTAGCTTGAAATTTTTTTTTCTCGAAAATCCACAGTACCCTCCCTTGCAAAAATGACTCCGAAAAATCATGGCATTCGAAACAGATTTTTTCGATTTTTTTCTCACGGGTACGAGTTACGCGGTTGCGGTTGACTTTTTCTTATTCGAAATCAGATTCTCTATAAAATGCACCTAATGGTTTCCTTTTAGCTTGAAATTTTTTTTTCTCGAAAATCCACAGTACCCTCCCTTGGAAAAATGACTCCGAAAAATCATGGCATTCGAAACAGATTTTTTTCGATTTTTCTCTGACCGGTACGAGTTACGCGGTTGCGGTTGACTTTTTCTTATTCGAAATCAGATTCTCTATAAAATGCACCTAATGGTTTCCTTTTTGCTTGAAATTTTTTTTTCTCGAAAATCCACAGTACCCTCCCTTGGAAAAATGACTCCGAAAAATCATGGCATTCGAAACAGATTTTTTCGATTTTTTTCTCACGGGTACGAGTTACGCGGTTGTGGTTGACTTTTTCTTATTCGAAATCAGATTCTCTATAAAATGCACCTAATGGCTTCCTTTTAGCTTGAAATTTTTTTTCTCGAAAATCCACAGTACCCTCACTTGGAAAAATGACTCCGAAAAATCATGGCATTCGAAACAGATTTTTTCGATTTTTCTCTGACCGGTACGAGTTACGCGGTTGCGGTTGACTTTTTCTTATTCGAAATCAGATTCTCTATAAAATGCACCTAATGGTTTCCTTTTAGCTTGAAATTTTTTTTTCTCGAAAATCCACAGTACACTCCCTTGGAAAAATGACTCCGAAAAATCATGGCATTCGAAACAGATTTTTTCGATTTTTTTCTCACGGGTACGAGTTACGCGGTTGCGGTTGACTTTTTCTTATTCGAAATCAGATTCTCTATAAAATGCACCTAATGGTTTCCTTTTAGCTTGAAATTTTTTTTTCTCGAAAATCCACAGTACCCTCCCTTGGAAAAATGACTCCGAAAAATCATGGCATTCGAAACAGATTTTTTCGATTTTTTTCTGACGGGTACGAGTTACGCGGTTGCGGTTGACTTTTTCTTATTCGAAATCAGATTCTCTATAAAATGCACCTAATGGTTTCCTTTTAGCTTGAAATTTTTTTTTCTCGAAAATCCACAGTACCCTCCCTTGGAAAAATGACTCCGAAAAATCATGGCATTCGAAACAGATTTTTTTCGATTTTTCTCTGACCGGTACGAGTTACGCGGTTGCGGTTGACTTTTTCTTATTCGAAATCAGATTCTCTATAAAATGCACCTAATGGTTTCCTTTTAGCTTGAAATTTTTTTTTCTCGAAAATCCACAGTACCCTCCCTTGGAAAAATGACTCCGAAAAATCATGGCATTCGAAACAGATTTTTTCGATTTTTTTCTCACGGGTACGAGTTACGCGGTTGTGGTTGACTTTTTCTTATTCGAAATCAGATTCTCTATAAAATGCACCTAATGGCTTCCTTTTAGCTTGAAATTTTTTTTCTCGAAAATCCACAGTACCCTCCCTTGGAAAAATGACTCCGAAAAATCATGGCATTCGAAACAGATTTTTTTCGATTTTTCTCTGACCGGTACGAGTTACGCGGTTGCGGTTGACTTTTTCTTATTCGAAATCAGATTCTCTATAAAATGCACCTAATGGTTTCCTTTTAGCTTGAAATTTTTTTTTCTCGAAAATCCACAGTACCCTCACTTGGAAAAATGACTCCGAAAAATCATGGCATTCGAAACAGATTTTTTCGATTTTTTTCTGACGGGTACGAGTTACGCGGTTGCGGTTGACTTTTTCTTATTCGAAATCAGATTCTCTATAAAATGCACCTAATGGACCTTTTAGCTTGAAATTTTTTTTTCTCGAAAATCCACAGTACCCTCCCTTGGAAAAATGACTCCGAAAAATCATGGCATTCGAAACAGATTTTTTCGATTTTTTTCTCACGGGTACGAGTTACGCGGTTGTGGTTGACTTTTTCTTATTCGAAATCAGATTCTCTATAAAATGCACCTAATGGCTTCCTTTTAGCTTGAAATTTTTTTTCTCGAAAATCCACAGTACCCTCCCTTGGAAAAATGACTCCGAAAAATCATGGCATTCGAAACAGATTTTTTTCGATTTTTCTCTGACCGGTACGAGTTACGCGGTTGCGGTTGACTTTTTCTTATTCGAAATCAGATTCTCTATAAAATGCACCTAATGGTTTCCTTTTAGCTTGAAATTTTTTTTTCTCGAAAATCCACAGTACCCTCACTTGGAAAAATGACTCCGAAAAATCATGGCATTCGAAACAGATTTTTTCGATTTTTTTCTGACGGGTACGAGTTACGCGGTTGCGGTTGACTTTTTCTTATTCGAAATCAGATTCTCTATAAAATGCACCTAATGGACCTTTTAGCTTGAAATTTTTTTTTCTCGAAAATCCACAGTACCCTCCCTTGGAAAAATGACTCCGAAAAATCATGGCATTCGAAACAGATTTTTTCGATTTTTTTCTCACGGGTACGAGTTACGCGGTTGCGGTTGACTTTTTCTTATTCGAAATCAGATTCTCTATAAAATGCACCTAATGGTTTCCTTTTAGCTTGAAATTTTTTTTTCTCGAAAATCCACAGTACCCTCCCTTGGAAAAATGACTCCGAAAAATCATGGCATTCGAAACAGATTTTTTCGATTTTTTTCTGACGGGTACGAGTTACGCGGTTGCGGTTGACTTTTTCTTATTCGAAATCAGATTCTCTATAAAATGCACCTAATGGTTTCCTTTTAGCTTGAAATTTTTTTTTCTCGAAAATCCACAGTACCCTCCATTGGAAAAATGACTCCGAAAAATCATGGCATTCGAAACAGATTTTTTTCGATTTTTCTCTGACCGGTACGAGTTACGCGGTTGCGGTTGACTTTTTCTTATTCGAAATCAGATTCTCTATAAAATGCACCTAATGGTTTCCTTTTAGCTTGAAATTTTTTTTTCTCGAAAATCCACAGTACCCTCCCTTGGAAAAATGACTCCGAAAAATCATGGCATTCGAAACAGATTTTTTCGATTTTTTTCTCACGGGTACGAGTTACGCGGTTGTGGTTGACTTTTTCTTATTCGAAATCAGATTCTCTATAAAATGCACCTAATGGCTTCCTTTTAGCTTGAAATTTTTTTTCTCGAAAATCCACAGTACCCTCCCTTGGAAAAATGACTCCGAAAAATCATGGCATTCGAAACAGATTTTTTTCGATTTTTCTCTGACCGGTACGAGTTACGCGGTTGCGGTTGACTTTTTCTTATTCGAAATCAGATTCTCTATAAAATGCACCTAATGGTTTCCTTTTAGCTTGAAATTTTTTTTTCTCGAAAATCCACAGTACCCTCCCTTGGAAAAATGACTCCGAAAAATCATGGCATTCGAAACAGATTTTTTCGATTTTTTTCTCACGGGTACGAGTTACGCGGTTGCGGTTGACTTTTTCTTATTCGAAATCAGATTCTCTATAAAATGCACCTAATGGTTTCCTTTTAGCTTGAAATTTTTTTTTCTCGAAAATCCACAGTACCCTCCCTTGGAAAAATGACTCCGAAAAATCATGGCATTCGAAACAGATTTTTTTCGATTTTTCTCTGACCGGTACGAGTTACGCGGTTGCGGTTGACTTTTTCTTATTCGAAATCAGATTCTCTATAAAATGCACCTAATGGTTTCCTTTTAGCTTGAAATTTTTTTTTCTCGAAAATCCACAGTACCCTCACTTGGAAAAATGACTCCGAAAAATCATGGCATTCGAAACAGATTTTTTCGATTTTTTTCTGACGGGTACGAGTTACGCGGTTGCGGTTGACTTTTTCTTATTCGAAATCAGATTCTCTATAAAATGCACCTAATGGACCTTTTAGCTTGAAATTTTTTTTTCTCGAAAATCCACAGTACCCTCCCTTGGAAAAATGACTCCGAAAAATCATGGCATTCGAAACAGATTTTTTCGATTTTTTTCTCACGGGTACGAGTTACGCGGTTGCGGTTGACTTTTTCTTATTCGAAATCAGATTCTCTATAAAATGCACCTAATGGTTTCCTTTTAGCTTGAAATTTTTTTTTCTCGAAAATCCACAGTACCCTCCCTTGGAAAAATGACTCCGAAAAATCATGGCATTCGAAACAGATTTTTTCGATTTTTTTCTGACGGGTACGAGTTACGCGGTTGCGGTTGACTTTTTCTTATTCGAAATCAGATTCTCTATAAAATGCACCTAATGGTTTCCTTTTAGCTTGAAATTTTTTTTTCTCGAAAATCCACAGTACCCTCCCTTGGAAAAATGACTCCGAAAAATCATGGCATTCGAAACAGATTTTTTTCGATTTTTCTCTGACCGGTACGAGTTACGCGGTTGCGGTTGACTTTTTCTTATTCGAAATCAGATTCTCTATAAAATGCACCTAATGGTTTCCTTTTAGCTTGAAATTTTTTTTTCTCGAAAATCCACAGTACCCTCCCTTGGAAAAATGACTCCGAAAAATCATGGCATTCGAAACAGATTTTTTCGATTTTTTTCTCACGGGTACGAGTTACGCGGTTGCGGTTGACTTTTTCTTATTCGAAATCAGATTCTCTATAAAATGCACCTAATGGTTTCCTTTTAGCTTGAAATTTTTTTTTCTCGAAAATCCACAGTACCCTCACTTGGAAAAATGACTCCGAAAAATCATGGCATTCGAAACAGATTTTTTCGATTTTTTTCTGACGGGTACGAGTTACGCGGTTGCGGTTGACTTTTTCTTATTCGAAATCAGATTCTCTATAAAATGCACCTAATGGACCTTTTAGCTTGAAATTTTTTTTTCTCGAAAATCCACAGTACCCTCCCTTGGAAAAATGACTCCGAAAAATCATGGCATTCGAAACAGATTTTTTCGATTTTTTTCTCACGGGTACGAGTTACGCGGTTGCGGTTGACTTTTTCTTATTCGAAATCAGATTCTCTATAAAATGCACCTAATGGTTTCCTTTTAGCTTGAAATTTTTTTTTCTCGAAAATCCACAGTACCCTCCCTTGGAAAAATGACTCCGAAAAATCATGGCATTCGAAACAGATTTTTTCGATTTTTTTCTGACGGGTACGAGTTACGCGGTTGCGGTTGACTTTTTCTTATTCGAAATCAGATTCTCTATAAAATGCACCTAATGGTTTCCTTTTAGCTTGAAATTTTTTTTTCTCGAAAATCCACAGTACCCTCCCTTGGAAAAATGACTCCGAAAAATCATGGCATTCGAAACAGATTTTTTTCGATTTTTCTCTGACCGGTACGAGTTACGCGGTTGCGGTTGACTTTTTCTTATTCGAAATCAGATTCTCTATAAAATGCACCTAATGGTTTCCTTTTAGCTTGAAATTTTTTTTTCTCGAAAATCCACAGTACCCTCCCTTGGAAAAATGACTCCGAAAAATCATGGCATTCGAAACAGATTTTTTCGATTTTTTTCTCACGGGTACGAGTTACGCGGTTGTGGTTGACTTTTTCTTATTCGAAATCAGATTCTCTATAAAATGCACCTAATGGCTTCCTTTTAGCTTGAAATTTTTTTTCTCGAAAATCCACAGTACCCTCCCTTGGAAAAATGACTCCGAAAAATCATGGCATTCGAAACAGATTTTTTTCGATTTTTCTCTGACCGGTACGAGTTACGCGGTTGCGGTTGACTTTTTCTTATTCGAAATCAGATTCTCTATAAAATGCACCTAATGGTTTCCTTTTAGCTTGAAATTTTTTTTTCTCGAAAATCCACAGTACCCTCCCTTGGAAAAATGACTCCGAAAAATCATGGCATTCGAAACAGATTTTTTCGATTTTTTTCTCACGGGTACGAGTTACGCGGTTGCGGTTGACTTTTTCTTATTCGAAATCAGATTCTCTATAAAATGCACCTAATGGTTTCCTTTTAGCTTGAAATTTTTTTTTCTCGAAAATCCACAGTACCCTCCCTTGGAAAAATGACTCCGAAAAATCATGGCATTCGAAACAGATTTTTTTCGATTTTTCTCTGACCGGTACGAGTTACGCGGTTGCGGTTGACTTTTTCTTATTCGAAATCAGATTCTCTATAAAATGCACCTAATGGTTTCCTTTTAGCTTGAAATTTTTTTTTCTCGAAAATCCACAGTACCCTCACTTGGAAAAATGACTCCGAAAAATCATGGCATTCGAAACAGATTTTTTCGATTTTTTTCTGACGGGTACGAGTTACGCGGTTGCGGTTGACTTTTTCTTATTCGAAATCAGATTCTCTATAAAATGCACCTAATGGACCTTTTAGCTTGAAATTTTTTTTTCTCGAAAATCCACAGTACCCTCCCTTGGAAAAATGACTCCGAAAAATCATGGCATTCGAAACAGATTTTTTCGATTTTTTTCTCACGGGTACGAGTTACGCGGTTGCGGTTGACTTTTTCTTATTCGAAATCAGATTCTCTATAAAATGCACCTAATGGTTTCCTTTTAGCTTGAAATTTTTTTTTCTCGAAAATCCACAGTACCCTCCCTTGGAAAAATGACTCCGAAAAATCATGGCATTCGAAACAGATTTTTTCGATTTTTTTCTGACGGGTACGAGTTACGCGGTTGCGGTTGACTTTTTCTTATTCGAAATCAGATTCTCTATAAAATGCACCTAATGGTTTCCTTTTAGCTTGAAATTTTTTTTTCTCGAAAATCCACAGTACCCTCCCTTGGAAAAATGACTCCGAAAAATCATGGCATTCGAAACAGATTTTTTTCGATTTTTCTCTGACCGGTACGAGTTACGCGGTTGCGGTTGACTTTTTCTTATTCGAAATCAGATTCTCTATAAAATGCACCTAATGGTTTCCTTTTAGCTTGAAATTTTTTTTTCTCGAAAATCCACAGTACCCTCCCTTGGAAAAATGACTCCGAAAAATCATGGCATTCGAAACAGATTTTTTCGATTTTTTTCTCACGGGTACGAGTTACGCGGTTGCGGTTGACTTTTTCTTATTCGAAATCAGATTCTCTATAAAATGCACCTAATGGTTTCCTTTTAGCTTGAAATTTTTTTTTCTCGAAAATCCACAGTACCCTCCCTTGGAAAAATGACTCCGAAAAATCATGGCATTCGAAACAGATTTTTTCGATTTTTTTCTGACGGGTACGAGTTACGCGGTTGCGGTTGACTTTTTCTTATTCGAAATCAGATTCTCTATAAAATGCACCTAATGGTTTCCTTTTAGCTTGAAATTTTTTTTTCTCGAAAATCCACAGTACCCTCCCTTGGAAAAATGACTCCGAAAAATCATGGCATTCGAAACAGATTTTTTTCGATTTTTCTCTGACCGGTACGAGTTACGCGGTTGCGGTTGACTTTTTCTTATTCGAAATCAGATTCTCTATAAAATGCACCTAATGGTTTCCTTTTAGCTTGAAATTTTTTTTTCTCGAAAATCCACAGTACCCTCCCTTGGAAAAATGACTCCGAAAAATCATGGCATTCGAAACAGATTTTTTCGATTTTTTTCTCACGGGTACGAGTTACGCGGTTGTGGTTGACTTTTTCTTATTCGAAATCAGATTCTCTATAAAATGCACCTAATGGCTTCCTTTTAGCTTGAAATTTTTTTTCTCGAAAATCCACAGTACCCTCCCTTGGAAAAATGACTCCGAAAAATCATGGCATTCGAAACAGATTTTTTTCGATTTTTCTCTGACGGGTACGAGTTACGCGGTTGCGGTTGACTTTTTCTTATTCGAAATCAGATTCTCTATAAAATGCACCTAATGGTTTCCTTTTTGCTTGAAATTTTTTTTTCTCGAAAATCCACAGTACCCTCCCTTGGAAAAATGACTCCGAAAAATCATGGCATTCGAAACAGATTTTTTCGATTTTTTTCTCACGGGTACGAGTTACGCGGTTGTGGTTGACTTTTTCTTATTCGAAATCAGATTCTCTATAAAATGCACCTAATGGCTTCCTTTTAGCTTGAAATTTTTTTTCTCGAAAATCCACAGTACCCTCACTTGGAAAAATGACTCCGAAAAATCATGGCATTCGAAACAGATTTTTTCGATTTTTCTCTGACCGGTACGAGTTACGCGGTTGCGGTTGACTTTTTCTTATTCGAAATCAGATTCTCTATAAAATGCACCTAATGGTTTCCTTTTAGCTTGAAATTTTTTTTTCTCGAAAATCCACAGTACCCTCCCTTGGAAAAATGACTCCGAAAAATCATGGCATTCGAAACAGATTTTTTCGATTTTTTTCTCACGGGTACGAGTTACGCGGTTGCGGTTGACTTTTTCTTATTCGAAATCAGATTCTCTATAAAATGCACCTAATGGTTTCCTTTTAGCTTGAAATTTTTTTTTCTCGAAAATCCACAGTACCCTCCCTTGGAAAAATGACTCCGAAAAATCATGGCATTCGAAACAGATTTTTTCGATTTTTTTCTGACGGGTACGAGTTACGCGGTTGCGGTTGACTTTTTCTTATTCGAAATCAGATTCTCTATAAAATGCACCTAATGGTTTCCTTTTAGCTTGAAATTTTTTTTTCTCGAAAATCCACAGTACCCTCCCTTGGAAAAATGACTCCGAAAAATCATGGCATTCGAAACAGATTTTTTTCGATTTTTCTCTGACCGGTACGAGTTACGCGGTTGCGGTTGACTTTTTCTTATTCGAAATCAGATTCTCTATAAAATGCACCTAATGGTTTCCTTTTAGCTTGAAATTTTTTTTTCTCGAAAATCCACAGTACCCTCCCTTGGAAAAATGACTCCGAAAAATCATGGCATTCGAAACAGATTTTTTCGATTTTTTTCTCACGGGTACGAGTTACGCGGTTGTGGTTGACTTTTTCTTATTCGAAATCAGATTCTCTATAAAATGCACCTAATGGCTTCCTTTTAGCTTGAAATTTTTTTTCTCGAAAATCCACAGTACCCTCCCTTGGAAAAATGACTCCGAAAAATCATGGCATTCGAAACAGATTTTTTTCGATTTTTCTCTGACCGGTACGAGTTACGCGGTTGCGGTTGACTTTTTCTTATTCGAAATCAGATTCTCTATAAAATGCACCTAATGGTTTCCTTTTAGCTTGAAATTTTTTTTTCTCGAAAATCCACAGTACCCTCACTTGGAAAAATGACTCCGAAAAATCATGGCATTCGAAACAGATTTTTTCGATTTTTTTCTGACGGGTACGAGTTACGCGGTTGCGGTTGACTTTTTCTTATTCGAAATCAGATTCTCTATAAAATGCACCTAATGGACCTTTTAGCTTGAAATTTTTTTTTCTCGAAAATCCACAGTACCCTCCCTTGGAAAAATGACTCCGAAAAATCATGGCATTCGAAACAGATTTTTTCGATTTTTTTCTCACGGGTACGAGTTACGCGGTTGCGGTTGACTTTTTCTTATTCGAAATCAGATTCTCTATAAAATGCACCTAATGGTTTCCTTTTAGCTTGAAATTTTTTTTTCTCGAAAATCCACAGTACCCTCCCTTGGAAAAATGACTCCGAAAAATCATGGCATTCGAAACAGATTTTTTCGATTTTTTTCTGACGGGTACGAGTTACGCGGTTGCGGTTGACTTTTTCTTATTCGAAATCAGATTCTCTATAAAATGCACCTAATGGTTTCCTTTTAGCTTGAAATTTTTTTTTCTCGAAAATCCACAGTACCCTCCCTTGGAAAAATGACTCCGAAAAATCATGGCATTCGAAACAGATTTTTTTCGATTTTTCTCTGACCGGTACGAGTTACGCGGTTGCGGTTGACTTTTTCTTATTCGAAATCAGATTCTCTATAAAATGCACCTAATGGTTTCCTTTTAGCTTGAAATTTTTTTTTCTCGAAAATCCACAGTACCCTCCCTTGGAAAAATGACTCCGAAAAATCATGGCATTCGAAACAGATTTTTTCGATTTTTTTCTCACGGGTACGAGTTACGCGGTTGCGGTTGACTTTTTCTTATTCGAAATCAGATTCTCTATAAAATGCACCTAATGGTTTCCTTTTAGCTTGAAATTTTTTTTTCTCGAAAATCCACAGTACCCTCCCTTGGAAAAATGACTCCGAAAAATCATGGCATTCGAAACAGATTTTTTCGATTTTTTTCTGACGGGTACGAGTTACGCGGTTGCGGTTGACTTTTTCTTATTCGAAATCAGATTCTCTATAAAATGCACCTAATGGTTTCCTTTTAGCTTGAAATTTTTTTTTCTCGAAAATCCACAGTACCCTCCCTTGGAAAAATGACTCCGAAAAATCATGGCATTCGAAACAGATTTTTTTCGATTTTTCTCTGACCGGTACGAGTTACGCGGTTGCGGTTGACTTTTTCTTATTCGAAATCAGATTCTCTATAAAATGCACCTAATGGTTTCCTTTTAGCTTGAAATTTTTTTTTCTCGAAAATCCACAGTACCCTCCCTTGGAAAAATGACTCCGAAAAATCATGGCATTCGAAACAGATTTTTTCGATTTTTTTCTCACGGGTACGAGTTACGCGGTTGTGGTTGACTTTTTCTTATTCGAAATCAGATTCTCTATAAAATGCACCTAATGGCTTCCTTTTAGCTTGAAATTTTTTTTCTCGAAAATCCACAGTACCCTCCCTTGGAAAAATGACTCCGAAAAATCATGGCATTCGAAACAGATTTTTTTCGATTTTTCTCTGACGGGTACGAGTTACGCGGTTGCGGTTGACTTTTTCTTATTCGAAATCAGATTCTCTATAAAATGCACCTAATGGTTTCCTTTTTGCTTGAAATTTTTTTTTCTCGAAAATCCACAGTACCCTCCCTTGGAAAAATGACTCCGAAAAATCATGGCATTCGAAACAGATTTTTTCGATTTTTTTCTCACGGGTACGAGTTACGCGGTTGTGGTTGACTTTTTCTTATTCGAAATCAGATTCTCTATAAAATGCACCTAATGGCTTCCTTTTAGCTTGAAATTTTTTTTCTCGAAAATCCACAGTACCCTCACTTGGAAAAATGACTCCGAAAAATCATGGCATTCGAAACAGATTTTTTCGATTTTTCTCTGACCGGTACGAGTTACGCGGTTGCGGTTGACTTTTTCTTATTCGAAATCAGATTCTCTATAAAATGCACCTAATGGTTTCCTTTTAGCTTGAAATTTTTTTTTCTCGAAAATCCACAGTACCCTCCCTTGGAAAAATGACTCCGAAAAATCATGGCATTCGAAACAGATTTTTTCGATTTTTTTCTCACGGGTACGAGTTACGCGGTTGCGGTTGACTTTTTCTTATTCGAAATCAGATTCTCTATAAAATGCACCTAATGGTTTCCTTTTAGCTTGAAATTTTTTTTTCTCGAAAATCCACAGTACCCTCCCTTGGAAAAATGACTCCGAAAAATCATGGCATTCGAAACAGATTTTTTCGATTTTTTTCTGACGGGTACGAGTTACGCGGTTGCGGTTGACTTTTTCTTATTCGAAATCAGATTCTCTATAAAATGCACCTAATGGTTTCCTTTTAGCTTGAAATTTTTTTTTCTCGAAAATCCACAGTACCCTCCCTTGGAAAAATGACTCCGAAAAATCATGGCATTCGAAACAGATTTTTTTCGATTTTTCTCTGACCGGTACGAGTTACGCGGTTGCGGTTGACTTTTTCTTATTCGAAATCAGATTCTCTATAAAATGCACCTAATGGTTTCCTTTTAGCTTGAAATTTTTTTTTCTCGAAAATCCACAGTACCCTCCCTTGGAAAAATGACTCCGAAAAATCATGGCATTCGAAACAGATTTTTTCGATTTTTTTCTCACGGGTACGAGTTACGCGGTTGTGGTTGACTTTTTCTTATTCGAAATCAGATTCTCTATAAAATGCACCTAATGGCTTCCTTTTAGCTTGAAATTTTTTTTCTCGAAAATCCACAGTACCCTCCCTTGGAAAAATGACTCCGAAAAATCATGGCATTCGAAACAGATTTTTTTCGATTTTTCTCTGACCGGTACGAGTTACGCGGTTGCGGTTGACTTTTTCTTATTCGAAATCAGATTCTCTATAAAATGCACCTAATGGTTTCCTTTTAGCTTGAAATTTTTTTTTCTCGAAAATCCACAGTACCCTCACTTGGAAAAATGACTCCGAAAAATCATGGCATTCGAAACAGATTTTTTCGATTTTTTTCTGACGGGTACGAGTTACGCGGTTGCGGTTGACTTTTTCTTATTCGAAATCAGATTCTCTATAAAATGCACCTAATGGACCTTTTAGCTTGAAATTTTTTTTTCTCGAAAATCCACAGTACCCTCCCTTGGAAAAATGACTCCGAAAAATCATGGCATTCGAAACAGATTTTTTCGATTTTTTTCTCACGGGTACGAGTTACGCGGTTGCGGTTGACTTTTTCTTATTCGAAATCAGATTCTCTATAAAATGCACCTAATGGTTTCCTTTTAGCTTGAAATTTTTTTTTCTCGAAAATCCACAGTACCCTCCCTTGGAAAAATGACTCCGAAAAATCATGGCATTCGAAACAGATTTTTTCGATTTTTTTCTGACGGGTACGAGTTACGCGGTTGCGGTTGACTTTTTCTTATTCGAAATCAGATTCTCTATAAAATGCACCTAATGGTTTCCTTTTAGCTTGAAATTTTTTTTTCTCGAAAATCCACAGTACCCTCCCTTGGAAAAATGACTCCGAAAAATCATGGCATTCGAAACAGATTTTTTTCGATTTTTCTCTGACCGGTACGAGTTACGCGGTTGCGGTTGACTTTTTCTTATTCGAAATCAGATTCTCTATAAAATGCACCTAATGGTTTCCTTTTAGCTTGAAATTTTTTTTTCTCGAAAATCCACAGTACCCTCCCTTGGAAAAATGACTCCGAAAAATCATGGCATTCGAAACAGATTTTTTCGATTTTTTTCTCACGGGTACGAGTTACGCGGTTGCGGTTGACTTTTTCTTATTCGAAATCAGATTCTCTATAAAATGCACCTAATGGTTTCCTTTTAGCTTGAAATTTTTTTTTCTCGAAAATCCACAGTACCCTCCCTTGGAAAAATGACTCCGAAAAATCATGGCATTCGAAACAGATTTTTTCGATTTTTTTCTGACGGGTACGAGTTACGCGGTTGCGGTTGACTTTTTCTTATTCGAAATCAGATTCTCTATAAAATGCACCTAATGGTTTCCTTTTAGCTTGAAATTTTTTTTTCTCGAAAATCCACAGTACCCTCCCTTGGAAAAATGACTCCGAAAAATCATGGCATTCGAAACAGATTTTTTTCGATTTTTCTCTGACCGGTACGAGTTACGCGGTTGCGGTTGACTTTTTCTTATTCGAAATCAGATTCTCTATAAAATGCACCTAATGGTTTCCTTTTAGCTTGAAATTTTTTTTTCTCGAAAATCCACAGTACCCTCCCTTGGAAAAATGACTCCGAAAAATCATGGCATTCGAAACAGATTTTTTCGATTTTTTTCTCACGGGTACGAGTTACGCGGTTGTGGTTGACTTTTTCTTATTCGAAATCAGATTCTCTATAAAATGCACCTAATGGCTTCCTTTTAGCTTGAAATTTTTTTTCTCGAAAATCCACAGTACCCTCCCTTGGAAAAATGACTCCGAAAAATCATGGCATTCGAAACAGATTTTTTTCGATTTTTCTCTGACGGGTACGAGTTACGCGGTTGCGGTTGACTTTTTCTTATTCGAAATCAGATTCTCTATAAAATGCACCTAATGGTTTCCTTTTTGCTTGAAATTTTTTTTTCTCGAAAATCCACAGTACCCTCCCTTGGAAAAATGACTCCGAAAAATCATGGCATTCGAAACAGATTTTTTCGATTTTTTTCTCACGGGTACGAGTTACGCGGTTGTGGTTGACTTTTTCTTATTCGAAATCAGATTCTCTATAAAATGCACCTAATGGCTTCCTTTTAGCTTGAAATTTTTTTTCTCGAAAATCCACAGTACCCTCACTTGGAAAAATGACTCCGAAAAATCATGGCATTCGAAACAGATTTTTTCGATTTTTCTCTGACCGGTACGAGTTACGCGGTTGCGGTTGACTTTTTCTTATTCGAAATCAGATTCTCTATAAAATGCACCTAATGGTTTCCTTTTAGCTTGAAATTTTTTTTTCTCGAAAATCCACAGTACCCTCCCTTGGAAAAATGACTCCGAAAAATCATGGCATTCGAAACAGATTTTTTCGATTTTTTTCTCACGGGTACGAGTTACGCGGTTGCGGTTGACTTTTTCTTATTCGAAATCAGATTCTCTATAAAATGCACCTAATGGTTTCCTTTTAGCTTGAAATTTTTTTTTCTCGAAAATCCACAGTACCCTCCCTTGGAAAAATGACTCCGAAAAATCATGGCATTCGAAACAGATTTTTTCGATTTTTTTCTGACGGGTACGAGTTACGCGGTTGCGGTTGACTTTTTCTTATTCGAAATCAGATTCTCTATAAAATGCACCTAATGGTTTCCTTTTAGCTTGAAATTTTTTTTTCTCGAAAATCCACAGTACCCTCCCTTGGAAAAATGACTCCGAAAAATCATGGCATTCGAAACAGATTTTTTTCGATTTTTCTCTGACCGGTACGAGTTACGCGGTTGCGGTTGACTTTTTCTTATTCGAAATCAGATTCTCTATAAAATGCACCTAATGGTTTCCTTTTAGCTTGAAATTTTTTTTTCTCGAAAATCCACAGTACCCTCCCTTGGAAAAATGACTCCGAAAAATCATGGCATTCGAAACAGATTTTTTCGATTTTTTTCTCACGGGTACGAGTTACGCGGTTGTGGTTGACTTTTTCTTATTCGAAATCAGATTCTCTATAAAATGCACCTAATGGCTTCCTTTTAGCTTGAAATTTTTTTTCTCGAAAATCCACAGTACCCTCCCTTGGAAAAATGACTCCGAAAAATCATGGCATTCGAAACAGATTTTTTTCGATTTTTCTCTGACCGGTACGAGTTACGCGGTTGCGGTTGACTTTTTCTTATTCGAAATCAGATTCTCTATAAAATGCACCTAATGGTTTCCTTTTAGCTTGAAATTTTTTTTTCTCGAAAATCCACAGTACCCTCACTTGGAAAAATGACTCCGAAAAATCATGGCATTCGAAACAGATTTTTTCGATTTTTTTCTGACGGGTACGAGTTACGCGGTTGCGGTTGACTTTTTCTTATTCGAAATCAGATTCTCTATAAAATGCACCTAATGGACCTTTTAGCTTGAAATTTTTTTTTCTCGAAAATCCACAGTACCCTCCCTTGGAAAAATGACTCCGAAAAATCATGGCATTCGAAACAGATTTTTTCGATTTTTTTCTCACGGGTACGAGTTACGCGGTTGCGGTTGACTTTTTCTTATTCGAAATCAGATTCTCTATAAAATGCACCTAATGGTTTCCTTTTAGCTTGAAATTTTTTTTTCTCGAAAATCCACAGTACCCTCCCTTGGAAAAATGACTCCGAAAAATCATGGCATTCGAAACAGATTTTTTCGATTTTTTTCTGACGGGTACGAGTTACGCGGTTGCGGTTGACTTTTTCTTATTCGAAATCAGATTCTCTATAAAATGCACCTAATGGTTTCCTTTTAGCTTGAAATTTTTTTTTCTCGAAAATCCACAGTACCCTCCCTTGGAAAAATGACTCCGAAAAATCATGGCATTCGAAACAGATTTTTTTCGATTTTTCTCTGACCGGTACGAGTTACGCGGTTGCGGTTGACTTTTTCTTATTCGAAATCAGATTCTCTATAAAATGCACCTAATGGTTTCCTTTTAGCTTGAAATTTTTTTTTCTCGAAAATCCACAGTACCCTCCCTTGGAAAAATGACTCCGAAAAATCATGGCATTCGAAACAGATTTTTTCGATTTTTTTCTCACGGGTACGAGTTACGCGGTTGTGGTTGACTTTTTCTTATTCGAAATCAGATTCTCTATAAAATGCACCTAATGGCTTCCTTTTAGCTTGAAATTTTTTTTCTCGAAAATCCACAGTACCCTCCCTTGGAAAAATGACTCCGAAAAATCATGGCATTCGAAACAGATTTTTTTCGATTTTTCTCTGACCGGTACGAGTTACGCGGTTGCGGTTGACTTTTTCTTATTCGAAATCAGATTCTCTATAAAATGCACCTAATGGTTTCCTTTTAGCTTGAAATTTTTTTTTCTCGAAAATCCACAGTACCCTCCCTTGGAAAAATGACTCCGAAAAATCATGGCATTCGAAACAGATTTTTTCGATTTTTTTCTCACGGGTACGAGTTACGCGGTTGCGGTTGACTTTTTCTTATTCGAAATCAGATTCTCTATAAAATGCACCTAATGGTTTCCTTTTAGCTTGAAATTTTTTTTTCTCGAAAATCCACAGTACCCTCCCTTGGAAAAATGACTCCGAAAAATCATGGCATTCGAAACAGATTTTTTTCGATTTTTCTCTGACCGGTACGAGTTACGCGGTTGCGGTTGACTTTTTCTTATTCGAAATCAGATTCTCTATAAAATGCACCTAATGGTTTCCTTTTAGCTTGAAATTTTTTTTTCTCGAAAATCCACAGTACCCTCACTTGGAAAAATGACTCCGAAAAATCATGGCATTCGAAACAGATTTTTTCGATTTTTTTCTGACGGGTACGAGTTACGCGGTTGCGGTTGACTTTTTCTTATTCGAAATCAGATTCTCTATAAAATGCACCTAATGGACCTTTTAGCTTGAAATTTTTTTTTCTCGAAAATCCACAGTACCCTCCCTTGGAAAAATGACTCCGAAAAATCATGGCATTCGAAACAGATTTTTTCGATTTTTTTCTCACGGGTACGAGTTACGCGGTTGCGGTTGACTTTTTCTTATTCGAAATCAGATTCTCTATAAAATGCACCTAATGGTTTCCTTTTAGCTTGAAATTTTTTTTTCTCGAAAATCCACAGTACCCTTCCTTGGAAAAATGACTCCGAAAAATCATGGCATTCGAAACAGATTTTTTCGATTTTTTTCTGACGGGTACGAGTTACGCGGTTGCGGTTGACTTTTTCTTATTCGAAATCAGATTCTCTATAAAATGCACCTAATGGTTTCCTTTTAGCTTGAAATTTTTTTTTCTCGAAAATCCACAGTACCCTCCCTTGGAAAAATGACTCCGAAAAATCATGGCATTCGAAACAGATTTTTTTCGATTTTTCTCTGACCGGTACGAGTTACGCGGTTGCGGTTGACTTTTTCTTATTCGAAATCAGATTCTCTATAAAATGCACCTAATGGTTTCCTTTTAGCTTGAAATTTTTTTTTCTCGAAAATCCACAGTACCCTCCCTTGGAAAAATGACTCCGAAAAATCATGGCATTCGAAACAGATTTTTTCGATTTTTTTCTCACGGGTACGAGTTACGCGGTTGCGGTTGACTTTTTCTTATTCGAAATCAGATTCTCTATAAAATGCACCTAATGGTTTCCTTTTAGCTTGAAATTTTTTTTTCTCGAAAATCCACAGTACCCTCCCTTGGAAAAATGACTCCGAAAAATCATGGCATTCGAAACAGATTTTTTCGATTTTTTTCTGACGGGTACGAGTTACGCGGTTGCGGTTGACTTTTTCTTATTCGAAATCAGATTCTCTATAAAATGCACCTAATGGTTTCCTTTTAGCTTGAAATTTTTTTTCTCGAAAATCCACAGTACCCTCCCTTGGAAAAATGACTCCGAAAAATCATGGCATTCGAAACAGATTTTTTTCGATTTTTCTCTGACCGGTACGAGTTACGCGGTTGCGGTTGACTTTTTCTTATTCGAAATCAGATTCTCTATAAAATGCACCTAATGGTTTCCTTTTAGCTTGAAATTTTTTTTTCTCGAAAATCCACAGTACCCTCCCTTGGAAAAATGACTCCGAAAAATCATGGCATTCGAAACAGATTTTTTCGATTTTTTTCTCACGGGTACGAGTTACGCGGTTGTGGTTGACTTTTTCTTATTCGAAATCAGATTCTCTATAAAATGCACCTAATGGCTTCCTTTTAGCTTGAAATTTTTTTTCTCGAAAATCCACAGTACCCTCCCTTGGAAAAATGACTCCGAAAAATCATGGCATTCGAAACAGATTTTTTTCGATTTTTCTCTGACCGGTACGAGTTACGCGGTTGCGGTTGACTTTTTCTTATTCGAAATCAGATTCTCTATAAAATGCACCTAATGGTTTCCTTTTAGCTTGAAATTTTTTTTTCTCGAAAATCCACAGTACCCTCACTTGGAAAAATGACTCCGAAAAATCATGGCATTCGAAACAGATTTTTTCGATTTTTTTCTGACGGGTACGAGTTACGCGGTTGCGGTTGACTTTTTCTTATTCGAAATCAGATTCTCTATAAAATGCACCTAATGGACCTTTTAGCTTGAAATTTTTTTTTCTCGAAAATCCACAGTACCCTCCCTTGGAAAAATGACTCCGAAAAATCATGGCATTCGAAACAGATTTTTTCGATTTTTTTCTCACGGGTACGAGTTACGCGGTTGCGGTTGACTTTTTCTTATTCGAAATCAGATTCTCTATAAAATGCACCTAATGGTTTCCTTTTAGCTTGAAATTTTTTTTTCTCGAAAATCCACAGTACCCTCCCTTGGAAAAATGACTCCGAAAAATCATGGCATTCGAAACAGATTTTTTCGATTTTTTTCTGACGGGTACGAGTTACGCGGTTGCGGTTGACTTTTTCTTATTCGAAATCAGATTCTCTATAAAATGCACCTAATGGTTTCCTTTTAGCTTGAAATTTTTTTTTCTCGAAAATCCACAGTACCCTCCCTTGGAAAAATGACTCCGAAAAATCATGGCATTCGAAACAGATTTTTTTCGATTTTTCTCTGACCGGTACGAGTTACGCGGTTGCGGTTGACTTTTTCTTATTCGAAATCAGATTCTCTATAAAATGCACCTAATGGTTTCCTTTTAGCTTGAAATTTTTTTTTCTCGAAAATCCACAGTACCCTCCCTTGGAAAAATGACTCCGAAAAATCATGGCATTCGAAACAGATTTTTTCGATTTTTTTCTCACGGGTACGAGTTACGCGGTTGTGGTTGACTTTTTCTTATTCGAAATCAGATTCTCTATAAAATGCACCTAATGGCTTCCTTTTAGCTTGAAATTTTTTTTCTCGAAAATCCACAGTACCCTCCCTTGGAAAAATGACTCCGAAAAATCATGGCATTCGAAACAGATTTTTTTCGATTTTTCTCTGACCGGTACGAGTTACGCGGTTGCGGTTGACTTTTTCTTATTCGAAATCAGATTCTCTATAAAATGCACCTAATGGTTTCCTTTTAGCTTGAAATTTTTTTTTCTCGAAAATCCACAGTACCCTCACTTGGAAAAATGACTCCGAAAAATCATGGCATTCGAAACAGATTTTTTCGATTTTTTTCTGACGGGTACGAGTTACGCGGTTGCGGTTGACTTTTTCTTATTCGAAATCAGATTCTCTATAAAATGCACCTAATGGACCTTTTAGCTTGAAATTTTTTTTTCTCGAAAATCCACAGTACCCTCCCTTGGAAAAATGACTCCGAAAAATCATGGCATTCGAAACAGATTTTTTCGATTTTTTTCTCACGGGTACGAGTTACGCGGTTGCGGTTGACTTTTTCTTATTCGAAATCAGATTCTCTATAAAATGCACCTAATGGTTTCCTTTTAGCTTGAAATTTTTTTTTCTCGAAAATCCACAGTACCCTCCCTTGGAAAAATGACTCCGAAAAATCATGGCATTCGAAACAGATTTTTTCGATTTTTTTCTGACGGGTACGAGTTACGCGGTTGCGGTTGACTTTTTCTTATTCGAAATCAGATTCTCTATAAAATGCACCTAATGGTTTCCTTTTAGCTTGAAATTTTTTTTTCTCGAAAATCCACAGTACCCTCCCTTGGAAAAATGACTCCGAAAAATCATGGCATTCGAAACAGATTTTTTTCGATTTTTCTCTGACCGGTACGAGTTACGCGGTTGCGGTTGACTTTTTCTTATTCGAAATCAGATTCTCTATAAAATGCACCTAATGGTTTCCTTTTAGCTTGAAATTTTTTTTTCTCGAAAATCCACAGTACCCTCCCTTGGAAAAATGACTCCGAAAAATCATGGCATTCGAAACAGATTTTTTCGATTTTTTTCTCACGGGTACGAGTTACGCGGTTGTGGTTGACTTTTTCTTATTCGAAATCAGATTCTCTATAAAATGCACCTAATGGCTTCCTTTTAGCTTGAAATTTTTTTTCTCGAAAATCCACAGTACCCTCCCTTGGAAAAATGACTCCGAAAAATCATGGCATTCGAAACAGATTTTTTTCGATTTTTCTCTGACCGGTACGAGTTACGCGGTTGCGGTTGACTTTTTCTTATTCGAAATCAGATTCTCTATAAAATGCACCTAATGGTTTCCTTTTAGCTTGAAATTTTTTTTTCTCGAAAATCCACAGTACCCTCACTTGGAAAAATGACTCCGAAAAATCATGGCATTCGAAACAGATTTTTTCGATTTTTTTCTGACGGGTACGAGTTACGCGGTTGCGGTTGACTTTTTCTTATTCGAAATCAGATTCTCTATAAAATGCACCTAATGGACCTTTTAGCTTGAAATTTTTTTTTCTCGAAAATCCACAGTACCCTCCCTTGGAAAAATGACTCCGAAAAATCATGGCATTCGAAACAGATTTTTTCGATTTTTTTCTCACGGGTACGAGTTACGCGGTTGCGGTTGACTTTTTCTTATTCGAAATCAGATTCTCTATAAAATGCACCTAATGGTTTCCTTTTAGCTTGAAATTTTTTTTTCTCGAAAATCCACAGTACCCTCCCTTGGAAAAATGACTCCGAAAAATCATGGCATTCGAAACAGATTTTTTCGATTTTTTTCTGACGGGTACGAGTTACGCGGTTGCGGTTGACTTTTTCTTATTCGAAATCAGATTCTCTATAAAATGCACCTAATGGTTTCCTTTTAGCTTGAAATTTTTTTTTCTCGAAAATCCACAGTACCCTCCCTTGGAAAAATGACTCCGAAAAATCATGGCATTCGAAACAGATTTTTTTCGATTTTTCTCTGACCGGTACGAGTTACGCGGTTGCGGTTGACTTTTTCTTATTCGAAATCAGATTCTCTATAAAATGCACCTAATGGTTTCCTTTTAGCTTAAAATTTTTTTTTCTCGAAAATCCACAGTACCCTCCCTTGGAAAAATGACTCCGAAAAATCATGGCATTCGAAACAGATTTTTTCGATTTTTTTCTCACGGGTACGAGTTACGCGGTTGCGGTTGACTTTTTCTTATTCGAAATCAGATTCTCTATAAAATGCACCTAATGGTTTCCTTTTAGCTTGAAATTTTTTTTTCTCGAAAATCCACAGTACCCTCCCTTGGAAAAATGACTCCGAAAAATCATGGCATTCGAAACAGATTTTTTCGATTTTTTTCTGACGGGTACGAGTTACGCGGTTGCGGTTGACTTTTTCTTATTCGAAATCAGATACTCTATAAAATGCACCTAATGGTTTCCTTTTAGCTTGAAATTTTTTTTTCTCGAAAATCCACAGTACCCTCCCTTGGAAAAATGACTCCGAAAAATCATGGCATTCGAAACAGATTTTTTCGATTTTTTTCTCACGGGTACGAGTTACGCGGTTGTGGTTGACTTTTTCTTATTCGAAATCAGATTCTCTATAAAATGCACCTAATGGCTTCCTTTTAGCTTGAAATTTTTTTTCTCGAAAATCCACAGTACCCTCCCTTGGAAAAATGACTCCGAAAAATCATGGCATTCGAAACAGATTTTTTTCGATTTTTCTCTGACCGGTACGAGTTACGCGGTTGCGGTTGACTTTTTCTTATTCGAAATCAGATTCTCTATAAAATGCACCTAATGGTTTCCTTTTAGCTTGAAATTTTTTTTTCTCGAAAATCCACAGTACCCTCCCTTGGAAAAATGACTCCGAAAAATCATGGCATTCGAAACAGATTTTTTCGATTTTTTTCTCACGGGTACGAGTTACGCGGTTGCGGTTGACTTTTTCTTATTCGAAATCAGATTCTCTATAAAATGCACCTAATGGTTTCCTTTTAGCTTGAAATTTTTTTTTCTCGAAAATCCACAGTACCCTCCCTTGGAAAAATGACTCCGAAAAATCATGGCATTCGAAACAGATTTTTTCGATTTTTTTCTGACGGGTACGAGTTACGCGGTTGCGGTTGACTTTTTCTTATTCGAAATCAGATTCTCTATAAAATGCACCTAATGGTTTCCTTTTAGCTTGAAATTTTTTTTTCTCGAAAATCCACAGTACCCTCCCTTGGAAAAATGACTCCGAAAAATCATGGCATTCGAAACAGATTTTTTTCGATTTTTCTCTGACCGGTACGAGTTACGCGGTTGCGGTTGACTTTTTCTTATTCGAAATCAGATTCTCTATAAAATGCACCTAATGGTTTCCTTTTAGCTTGAAATTTTTTTTTCTCGAAAATCCACAGTACCCTCCCTTGGAAAAATGACTCCGAAAAATCATGGCATTCGAAACAGATTTTTTCGATTTTTTTCTCACGGGTACGAGTTACGCGGTTGTGGTTGACTTTTTCTTATTCGAAATCAGATTCTCTATAAAATGCACCTAATGGCTTCCTTTTAGCTTGAAATTTTTTTTCTCGAAAATCCACAGTACCCTCCCTTGGAAAAATGACTCCGAAAAATCATGGCATTCGAAACAGATTTTTTCGATTTTTTTCTGACGGGTACGAGTTACGCGGTTGCGGTTGACTTTTTCTCATTCGAAATCAGATTCTCTATAAAAGGCACCTAATGGTTTCCTTTTAGCTTGAAATTTTTTTTCCTCGAAAATCCACAGTACCCTCCCTTAAAAAAATGACTCCGCAAAATCATGGCATTCGAAACAGATTTTTTGCGATTTTTTTCTCACGGGTACGAGTTACGTGGTTGCGGCTGACTTTTTCTTATTCGAAATCAGATTCTCTATAAAATGCACCTAATGGTTTCCTTTTAGCTTGAAATTTTTTTTTCTCGAAAATCCACAGTACCCTCCCTTGGAAAAATGACTCCGAAAAATCATGGCATTCGAAACAGATTTTTTCGATTTTTTTCTGACGGGTACGAGTTACGCGGTTGCGGTTGACTTTTTCTTATTCGAAATCAGATTCTCTATAAAATGCACCTAATGGTTTCCTTTTAGCTTGAAATTTTTTTTTCTCGAAAATCCACAGTACCCTCCCTTGGAAAAATGACTCCGAAAAATTCATGGCATTCGAAACAGATTTTTTCGATTTTTTTCTGACGGGTACGAGTTACGCGGTTGCGGTTGACTTTTTCTTATTCGAAATCAGATTCTCTATAAAATGCACCTAATGGTTTCCTTTTAGCTTGAAATTTTTTTTTTCTCGAAAATCCACAGTACCCTTCCTTGGAAAAATGACTCCGAAAAATCATGGCATTCGAAACAGATTTTTTTCTCACGGGTACGAGTTACGCGGTTGCGGTTGACTTTTTCTTATTCGAAATCAGATTCTCTATAAAATGCACCTAATGGTTTCCTTTTAGCTTGAAATTTTTTTTTCTCGAAAATCCACAGTACCCTCCCTTGGAAAAATGACTCCGAAAAATCATGGCATTCGAAACAGATTTTTTCGATTTTTTTCTCACGGGTACGAGTTACGCGGTTGCGGTTGACTTTTTCTTATTCGAAATCAGATTCTCTATAAAATGCACCTAATGGTTTCCTTTTAGCTTGAAATTTTTTTTTCTCGAAAATCCACAGTACCCTCCCTTGGAAAAATGACTCCGAAAAATCATGGCATTCGAAACAGATTTTTTCGATTTTGTTCTCACGGGTACGAGTTACGCGGTTGTGGTTGACTTTTTCTTATTCGAAATCAGATTCTCTATAAAATGCACCTAATGGCTTCCTTTTAGCTTGAAATTTTTTTTCTCGAAAATCCACAGTACCCTCCCTTGGAAAAATGACTCCGAAAAATCATGGCATTCGAAACAGATTTTTTCGATTTTTTTCTCACGGGTACGAGTTACGCGGTTGCGGTTGACTTTTTCTTATTCGAAATCAGATTCTCTATAAAAGGCACCTAATGGTTTCCTTTTAGCTTGAAATTTTTTTTTCTCGAAAATCCACAGTACCCTCCCTTGGAAAAATGACTCCGAAAAATCATGGCATTCGAAACAGATTTTTTCGATTTTTTTCTGACGGGTACGAGTTACGCGGTTGCGGTTGACTTTTTCTTATTCGAAATCAGATTCTCTATAAAATGCACCTAATGGTTTCCTTTTAGCTTGAAATTTTTTTTTCTCGAAAATCCACAGTACCCTCCCTTGGAAAAATGACTCCGAAAAATCATGGCATTCGAAACAGATTTTTTTCGATTTTTCTCTGACCGGTACGAGTTACGCGGTTGCGGTTGACTTTTTCTTATTCGAAATCAGATTCTCTATAAAATGCACCTAATGGTTTCCTTTTAGCTTGAAATTTTTTTTTCTCGAAAATCCACAGTACCCTCCCTTGGAAAAATGACTCCGAAAAATCATGGCATTCGAAACAGATTTTTTCGATTTTTTTCTCACGGGTACGAGTTACGCGGTTGTGGTTGACTTTTTCTTATTCGAAATCAGATTCTCTATAAAATGCACCTAATGGCTTCCTTTTAGCTTGAAATTTTTTTTCTCGAAAATCCACAGTACCCTCCCTTGGAAAAATGACTCCGAAAAATCATGGCATTCGAAACAGATTTTTTCGATTTTTTTCTGACGGGTACGAGTTACGCGGTTGCGGTTGACTTTTTCTCATTCGAAATCAGATTCTCTATAAAAGGCACCTAATGGTTTCCTTTTAGCTTGAAATTTTTTTTCCTCGAAAATCCACAGTACCCTCCCTTAAAAAAATGACTCCGCAAAATCATGGCATTCGAAACAGATTTTTTGCGATTTTTTTCTCACGGGTACGAGTTACGTGGTTGCGGCTGACTTTTTCTTATTCGAAATCAGATTCTCTATAAAATGCACCTAATGGTTTCCTTTTAGCTTGAAATTTTTTTTTCTCGAAAATCCACAGTACCCTCCCTTGGAAAAATGACTCCGAAAAATCATGGCATTCGAAACAGATTTTTTCGATTTTTTTCTGACGGGTACGAGTTACGCGGTTGCGGTTGACTTTTTCTTATTCGAAATCAGATTCTCTATAAAATGCACCTAATGGTTTCCTTTTAGCTTGAAATTTTTTTTTCTCGAAAATCCACAGTACCCTCCCTTGGAAAAATGACTCCGAAAAATTCATGGCATTCGAAACAGATTTTTTCGATTTTTTTCTGACGGGTACGAGTTACGCGGTTGCGGTTGACTTTTTCTTATTCGAAATCAGATTCTCTATAAAATGCACCTAATGGTTTCCTTTTAGCTTGAAATTTTTTTTTTCTCGAAAATCCACAGTACCCTTCCTTGGAAAAATGACTCCGAAAAATCATGGCATTCGAAACAGATTTTTTTCTCACGGGTACGAGTTACGCGGTTGCGGTTGACTTTTTCTTATTCGAAATCAGATTCTCTATAAAATGCACCTAATGGTTTCCTTTTAGCTTGAAATTTTTTTTTCTCGAAAATCCACAGTACCCTCCCTTGGAAAAATGACTCCGAAAAATCATGGCATTCGAAACAGATTTTTTCGATTTTTTTCTCACGGGTACGAGTTACGCGGTTGCGGTTGACTTTTTCTTATTCGAAATCAGATTCTCTATAAAATGCACCTAATGGTTTCCTTTTAGCTTGAAATTTTTTTTTCTCGAAAATCCACAGTACCCTCCCTTGGAAAAATGACTCCGAAAAATCATGGCATTCGAAACAGATTTTTTCGATTTTGTTCTCACGGGTACGAGTTACGCGGTTGTGGTTGACTTTTTCTTATTCGAAATCAGATTCTCTATAAAATGCACCTAATGGCTTCCTTTTAGCTTGAAATTTTTTTTCTCGAAAATCCACAGTACCCTCCCTTGGAAAAATGACTCCGAAAAATCATGGCATTCGAAACAGATTTTTTCGATTTTTTTCTCACGGGTACGAGTTACGCGGTTGCGGTTGACTTTTTCTTATTCGAAATCAGATTCTCTATAAAAGGCACCTAATGGTTTCCTTTTAGCTTGAAATTTTTTTTTCTCGAAAATCCACAGTACCCTCCCTTGGAAAAATGACTCCGAAAAATCATGGCATTCGAAACAGATTTTTTCGATTTTTTTCTGACGGGTACGAGTTACGCGGTTGCGGTTGACTTTTTCTTATTCGAAATCAGATTCTCTATAAAATGCACCTAATGGTTTCCTTTTAGCTTGAAATTTTTTTTTCTCGAAAATCCACAGTACCCTCCCTTGGAAAAATGACTCCGAAAAATCATGGCATTCGAAACAGATTTTTTTCGATTTTTCTCTGACCGGTACGAGTTACGCGGTTGCGGTTGACTTTTTCTTATTCGAAATCAGATTCTCTATAAAATGCACCTAATGGTTTCCTTTTAGCTTGAAATTTTTTTTTCTCGAAAATCCACAGTACCCTCCCTTGGAAAAATGACTCCGAAAAATCATGGCATTCGAAACAGATTTTTTCGATTTTTTTCTCACGGGTACGAGTTACGCGGTTGTGGTTGACTTTTTCTTATTCGAAATCAGATTCTCTATAAAATGCACCTAATGGCTTCCTTTTAGCTTGAAATTTTTTTTCTCGAAAATCCACAGTACCCTCCCTTGGAAAAATGACTCCGAAAAATCATGGCATTCGAAACAGATTTTTTCGATTTTTTTCTGACGGGTACGAGTTACGCGGTTGCGGTTGACTTTTTCTCATTCGAAATCAGATTCTCTATAAAAGGCACCTAATGGTTTCCTTTTAGCTTGAAATTTTTTTTCCTCGAAAATCCACAGTACCCTCCCTTAAAAAAATGACTCCGCAAAATCATGGCATTCGAAACAGATTTTTTGCGATTTTTTTCTCACGGGTACGAGTTACGTGGTTGCGGCTGACTTTTTCTTATTCGAAATCAGATTCTCTATAAAATGCACCTAATGGTTTCCTTTTAGCTTGAAATTTTTTTTTCTCGAAAATCCACAGTACCCTCCCTTGGAAAAATGACTCCGAAAAATCATGGCATTCGAAACAGATTTTTTCGATTTTTTTCTGACGGGTACGAGTTACGCGGTTGCGGTTGACTTTTTCTTATTCGAAATCAGATTCTCTATAAAATGCACCTAATGGTTTCCTTTTAGCTTGAAATTTTTTTTTCTCGAAAATCCACAGTACCCTCCCTTGGAAAAATGACTCCGAAAAATTCATGGCATTCGAAACAGATTTTTTCGATTTTTTTCTGACGGGTACGAGTTACGCGGTTGCGGTTGACTTTTTCTTATTCGAAATCAGATTCTCTATAAAATGCACCTAATGGTTTCCTTTTAGCTTGAAATTTTTTTTTTCTCGAAAATCCACAGTACCCTTCCTTGGAAAAATGACTCCGAAAAATCATGGCATTCGAAACAGATTTTTTTCTCACGGGTACGAGTTACGCGGTTGCGGTTGACTTTTTCTTATTCGAAATCAGATTCTCTATAAAATGCACCTAATGGTTTCCTTTTAGCTTGAAATTTTTTTTTCTCGAAAATCCACAGTACCCTCCCTTGGAAAAATGACTCCGAAAAATCATGGCATTCGAAACAGATTTTTTCGATTTTTTTCTCACGGGTACGAGTTACGCGGTTGCGGTTGACTTTTTCTTATTCGAAATCAGATTCTCTATAAAATGCACCTAATGGTTTCCTTTTAGCTTGAAATTTTTTTTTCTCGAAAATCCACAGTACCCTCCCTTGGAAAAATGACTCCGAAAAATCATGGCATTCGAAACAGATTTTTTCGATTTTTTTCTGACGGGTACGAGTTACGCGGTTGCGGTTGACTTTTTCTTATTCGAAATCAGATTCTCTATAAAATGCACCTAATGGTTTCCTTTTAGCTTGAAATTTTTTTTTCTCGAAAATCCACAGTACCCTCCCTTGGAAAAATGACTCCGAAAAATCATGGCATTCGAAACAGATTTTTTCGATTTTTTTCTCACGGGTACGAGTTACGCGGTTGCGGTTGACTTTTTCTTATTCGAAATCAGATTCTCTATAAAATGCACCTAATGGTTTCCTTTTAGCTTGAAATTTTTTTTTTCTCGAAAATCCACAGTACCCTCCCTTGGAAAAATGACTCCGAAAAATCATGGCATTCGAAACAGATTTTTTCGATTTTTTTCTGACGGGTACGAGTTACGCGGTTGCGGTTGACTTTTTCTTATTCGAAATCAGATTCTCTATAAAATGCACCTAATGGTTTCCTTTTAGCTTGAAATTTTTTTTTCTCGAAAATCCACAGTACCCTCCCTTGGAAAAATGACTCCGAAAAATCATGGCATTCGAAACAGATTTTTTTCGATTTTTCTCTGACCGGTACGAGTTACGCGGTTGCGGTTGACTTTTTCTTATTCGAAATCAGATTCTCTATAAAATGCACCTAATGGTTTCCTTTTAGCTTGAAATTTTTTTTTCTCGAAAATCCACAGTACCCTCCCTTGGAAAAATGACTCCGAAAAATCATGGCATTCGAAACAGATTTTTTCGATTTTTTTCTCACGGGTACGAGTTACGCGGTTGTGGTTGACTTTTTCTTATTCGAAATCAGATTCTCTATAAAATGCACCTAATGGCTTCCTTTTAGCTTGAAATTTTTTTTCTCGAAAATCCACAGTACCCTCCCTTGGAAAAATGACTCCGAAAAATCATGGCATTCGAAACAGATTTTTTCGATTTTTTTCTGACGGGTACGAGTTACGCGGTTGCGGTTGACTTTTTCTTATTCGAAATCAGATTCTCTATAAAATGCACCTAATGGTTTCCTTTTAGCTTGAAATTTTTTTTTCTCGAAAATCCACAGTACCCTCCCTTGGAAAAATGACTCCGAAAAATCATGGCATTCGAAACAGATTTTTTCGATTTTTTTCTGACGGGTACGAGTTACGCGGTTGCGGTTGACTTTTTCTTATTCGAAATCAGATTCTCTATAAAATGCACCAAATGGTTTCTTTTTAGCTTGAAATTTTTTTTTCTCGAAAATCCACAGTACCCTCCCTTGGAAAAATGACTCCGAAAAATCATGGCATTCGAAACAGATTTTTTCGATTTTTTTCTCACGGGTACGAGTTACGCGGTTGCGGTTGACTTTTTCTTATTCGAAATCAGATTCTCTATAAAATGCACCTAATGGTTTCCTTTTAGCTTGAAATTTTTTTTCTCGAAAATCCACAGTACCCTCCCTTGGAAAAATGACTCCGAAAAATCATGGCATTCGAAACAGATTTTTGCGATTTTTTTCTCACGGGTACGAGTTACGCGGTTGCGGTTGACTTTTTCTCATTCGAAATCAGATTCTCTATAAAAGGCACCTAATGGTTTCCTTTTAGCTTGAAATTTTTTTTCCTCGAAAATCCACAGTACCCTCCCTTAAAAAAATGACTCCGCAAAATCATGGCATTCGAAACAGATTTTTTGCGATTTTTTTCTCACGGGTACGAGTTACGTGGTTGCGGCTGACTTTTTCTTATTCGAAATCAGATTCTCTATAAAATGCACCTAATGGTTTCCTTTTAGCTTGAAATTTTTTTTTCTCGAAAATCCACAGTACCCTCCCTTGGAAAAATGACTCCGAAAAATCATGGCATTCGAAACAGATTTTTTCGATTTTTTTCTGACGGGTACGAGTTACGCGGTTGCGGTTGACTTTTTCTTATTCGAAATCAGATTCTCTATAAAATGCACCTAATGGTTTCCTTTTAGCTTGAAATTTTTTTTTCTCGAAAATCCACAGTACCCTCCCTTGGAAAAATGACTCCGAAAAATTCATGGCATTCGAAACAGATTTTTTCGATTTTTTTCTGACGGGTACGAGTTACGCGGTTGCGGTTGACTTTTTCTTATTCGAAATCAGATTCTCTATAAAATGCACCTAATGGTTTCCTTTTAGCTTGAAATTTTTTTTTCTCGAAAATCCACAGTACCCTTCCTTGGAAAAATGACTCCGAAAAATCATGGCATTCGAAACAGATTTTTTTCTCACGGGTACGAGTTACGCGGTTGCGGTTGACTTTTTCTTATTCGAAATCAGATTCTCTATAAAATGCACCTAATGGTTTCCTTTTAGCTTGAAATTTTTTTTTCTCGAAAATCCACAGTACCCTCCCTTGGAAAAATGACTCCGAAAAATCATGGCATTCGAAACAGATTTTTTCGATTTTTTTCTGACGGGTACGAGTTACGCGGTTGCGGTTGACTTTTTCTTATTCGAAATCAGATTCTCTATAAAATGCACCTAATGGTTTCCTTTTAGCTTGAAATTTTTTTTTCTCGAAAATCCACAGTACCCTCCCTTGGAAAAATGACTCCGAAAAATCATGGCATTCGAAACAGATTTTTTCGATTTTTTTCTGACGGGTACGAGTTACGCGGTTGCGGTTGACTTTTTCTTATTCGAAATCAGATTCTCTATAAAATGCACCTAATGATTTCCTTTTAGCTTGAAATTTTTTTTTCTCGAAAATCCACAGTACCCTCCCTTGGAAAAATGACTCCGAAAAATCATGGCATTCGAAACAGATTTTTTCGATTTTTTTCTGACGGGTACGAGTTACGCGGTTGCGGTTGACTTTTTCTTATTCGAAATCAGATTCTCTATAAAATGCACCTAATGGTTTCCTTTTAGCTTGAAATTTTTTTTTCTCGAAAATCCACAGTACCCTCCCTTGGAAAAATGACTCCGAAAAATCATGGCATTCGAAACAGATTTTTTCGATTTTTTTCTCACGGGTACGAGTTACGCGGTTGCGGTTGACTTTTTCTTATTCGAAATCAGATTCTCTATAAAATGCACCTAATGGTTTCCTTTTAGCTTGAAATTTTTTTTTTCTCGAAAATCCACAGTACCCTCCCTTGGAAAAATGACTCCGAAAAATCATGGCATTCGAAACAGATTTTTTCGATTTTTTTCTGACGGGTACGAGTTACGCGGTTGCGGTTGACTTTTTCTTATTCGAAATCAGATTCTCTATAAAATGCACCTAATGGTTTCCTTTTAGCTTGAAATTTTTTTTTCTCGAAAATCCACAGTACCCTCCCTTGGAAAAATGACTCCGAAAAATTCATGGCATTCGAAACAGATTTTTTCGATTTTTTTCTGACGGGTACGAGTTACGCGGTTGCGGTTGACTTTTTCTTATTCGAAATCAGATTCTCTATAAAATGCACCTAATGGTTTCCTTTTAGCTTGAAATTTTTTTTTCTCGAAAATCCACAGTACCCTCCCTTGGAAAAATGACTCCGAAAAATTCATGGCATTCGAAACAGATTTTTTCGATTTTTTTCTGACGGGTACGAGTTACGCGGTTGCGGTTGACTTTTTCTTATTCGAAATCAGATTCTCTATAAAATGCACCTAATGGTTTCCTTTTAGCTTGAAATTTTTTTTCTCGAAAATCCACAGTACCCTCCCTTGGAAAAATGACTCCGAAAAATCATGGCATTCGAAACAGATTTTTTCGATTTTTTTCTGACGGGTACGAGTTACGCGGTTGCGGTTGACTTTTTCTTATTCGAAATCAGATTCTCTATAAAATGCACCTAATGGTTTCCTTTTAGCTTGAAATTTTTTTTTCTCGAAAATCCACAGTACCCTCCCTTGGAAAAATGACTCCGAAAAATTCATGGCATTCGAAACAGATTTTTTCGATTTTTTTCTGACGGGTACGAGTTACGCGGTTGCGGTTGACTTTTTCTTATTCGAAATCAGATTCTCTATAAAATGCACCTAATGGTTTCCTTTTAGCTTGAAATTTTTTTTTCTCGAAAATCCACAGTACCCTCCCTTGGAAAAATGACTCCAAAAAATCATGGCATTCGAAACAGATTTTTTCGATTTTTTTCTGACGGGTACGAGTTACGCGGTTGCGGTTGACTTTTTCTTATTCGAAATCAGATTCTCTATAAAATGCACCTAATGGTTTCCTTTTAGCTTGAAATTTTTTTTTCTCGAAAATCCACAGTACCCTCCCTTGGAAAAATGACTCCGAAAAATCATGGCATTCGAAACAGATTTTTTCGATTTTTTTCTGACGGGTACGAGTTACGCGGTTGCGGTTGACTTTTTCTTATTCGTAATCAGATTCTCTATAAAATGCACCTAATGGTTTCCTTTTAGCTTGAAATTTTTTTTTCTCGAAAATCCACAGTACCCTCCCTTGGAAAAATGACTCCGAAAAATCATGGCATTCGAAACAGATTTTTTTCGATTTTTCTCTGACCGGTACGAGTTACGCGGTTGCGGTTGACTTTTTCTTATTCGAAATCAGATTCTCTATAAAATGCACCTAATGGTTTCCTTTTAGCTTGAAATTTTTTTTTCTCGAAAATCCACAGTACCCTCACTTGGAAAAATGACTCCGAAAAATCATGGCATTCGAAACAGATTTTTTCGATTTTTTTCTGACGGGTACGAGTTACGCGGTTGCGGTTGACTTTTTCTTATTCGAAATCAGATTCTCTATAAAATGCACCTAATGGACCTTTTAGCTTGAAATTTTTTTTTCTCGAAAATCCACAGTACCCTCCCTTGGAAAAATGACTCCGAAAAATCATGGCATTCGAAACAGATTTTTTCGATTTTTTTCTCACGGGTACGAGTTACGCGGTTGCGGTTGACTTTTTCTTATTCGAAATCAGATTCTCTATAAAATGCACCTAATGGTTTCCTTTTAGCTTGAAATTTTTTTTTCTCGAAAATCCACAGTACCCTCCCTTGGAAAAATGACTCCGAAAAATCATGGCATTCGAAACAGATTTTTTCGATTTTTTTCTGACGGGTACGAGTTACGCGGTTGCGGTTGACTTTTTCTTATTCGAAATCAGATTCTCTATAAAATGCACCTAATGGTTTCCTTTTAGCTTGACATTTTTTTTTCTCGAAAATCCACAGTACCCTCCCTTGGAAAAATGACTCCGAAAAATCATGGCATTCGAAACAGATTTTTTTCGATTTTTCTCTGACCGGTACGAGTTACGCGGTTGCGGTTGACTTTTTCTTATTCGAAATCAGATTCTCTATAAAATGCACCTAATGGTTTCCTTTTAGCTTGAAATTTTTTTTTCTCGAAAATCCACAGTACCCTCCCTTGGAAAAATGACTCCGAAAAATCATGGCATTCGAAACAGATTTTTTCGATTTTTTTCTCACGGGTACGAGTTACGCGGTTGCGGTTGACTTTTTCTTATTCGAAATCAGATTCTCTATAAAATGCACCTAATGGTTTCCTTTTAGCTTGAAATTTTTTTTTCTCGAAAATCCACAGTACCCTCCCTTGGAAAAATGACTCCGAAAAATCATGGCATTCGAAACAGATTTTTTCGATTTTTTTCTGACGGGTACGAGTTACGCGGTTGCGGTTGACTTTTTCTTATTCGAAATCAGATTCTCTATAAAATGCACCTAATGGTTTCCTTTTAGCTTGAAATTTTTTTTTCTCGAAAATCCACAGTACCCTCCCTTGGAAAAATGACTCCGAAAAATTCATGGCATTCGAAACAGATTTTTTCGATTTTTTTCTGACGGGTACGAGTTACGCGGTTGCGGTTGACTTTTTCTTATTCGAAATCAGATTCTCTATAAAATGCACCTAATGGTTTCCTTTTAGCTTGAAATTTTTTTTTCTCGAAAATCCACAGTACCCTCCCTTGGAAAAATGACTCCGAAAAATTCATGGCATTCGAAACAGATTTTTTCGATTTTTTTCTGACGGGTACGAGTTACGCGGTTGCGGTTGACTTTTTCTTATTCGAAATCAGATTCTCTATAAAATGCACCTAATGGTTTCCTTTTAGCTTGAAATTTTTTTTTCTCGAAAATCCACAGTACCCTCCCTTGGAAAAATGACTCCAAAAAATCATGGCATTCGAAACAGATTTTTTCGATTTTTTTCTGACGGGTACGAGTTACGCGGTTGCGGTTGACTTTTTCTTATTCGAAATCAGATTCTCTATAAAATGCACCTAATGGTTTCCTTTTAGCTTGAAATTTTTTTTTCTCGAAAATCCACAGTACCCTCCCTTGGAAAAATGACTCCGAAAAATCATGGCATTCGAAACAGATTTTTTCGATTTTTTTCTGACGGGTACGAGTTACGCGGTTGCGGTTGACTTTTTCTTATTCGAAATCAGATTCTCTATAAAATGCACCTAATGGTTTCCTTTTAGCTTGAAATTTTTTTTTCTCGAAAATCCACAGTACCCTCCCTTGGAAAAATGACTCCGAAAAATCATGGCATTCGAAACAGATTTTTTTCGATTTTTCTCTGACCGGTACGAGTTACGCGGTTGCGGTTGACTTTTTCTTATTCGAAATCAGATTCTCTATAAAATGCACCTAATGGTTTCCTTTTAGCTTGAAATTTTTTTTTCTCGAAAATCCACAGTACCCTCACTTGGAAAAATGACTCCGAAAAATCATGGCATTCGAAACAGATTTTTTCGATTTTTTTCTGACGGGTACGAGTTACGCGGTTGCGGTTGACTTTTTCTTATTCGAAATCAGATTCTCTATAAAATGCACCTAATGGACCTTTTAGCTTGAAATTTTTTTTTCTCGAAAATCCACAGTACCCTCCCTTGGAAAAATGACTCCGAAAAATCATGGCATTCGAAACAGATTTTTTCGATTTTTTTCTCACGGGTACGAGTTACGCGGTTGCGGTTGACTTTTTCTTATTCGAAATCAGATTCTCTATAAAATGCACCTAATGGTTTCCTTTTAGCTTGAAATTTTTTTTTCTCGAAAATCCACAGTACCCTCCCTTGGAAAAATGACTCCGAAAAATCATGGCATTCGAAACAGATTTTTTCGATTTTTTTCTGACGGGTACGAGTTACGCGGTTGCGGTTGACTTTTTCTTATTCGAAATCAGATTCTCTATAAAATGCACCTAATGGTTTCCTTTTAGCTTGAAATTTTTTTTTCTCGAAAATCCACAGTACCCTCCCTTGGAAAAATGACTCCGAAAAATCATGGCATTCGAAACAGATTTTTTTCGATTTTTCTCTGACCGGTACGAGTTACGCGGTTGCGGTTGACTTTTTCTTATTCGAAATCAGATTCTCTATAAAATGCACCTAATGGTTTCCTTTTAGCTTGAAATTTTTTTTTCTCGAAAATCCACAGTACCCTCCCTTGGAAAAATGACTCCGAAAAATCATGGCATTCGAAACAGATTTTTTCGATTTTTTTCTCACGGGTACGAGTTACGCGGTTGCGGTTGACTTTTTCTTATTCGAAATCAGGTTCTCTATAAAATGCACCTAATGGTTTCCTTTTAGCTTGAAATTTTTTTTTCTCGAAAATCCACAGTACCCTCCCTTGGAAAAATGACTCCGAAAAATCATGGCATTCGAAACAGATTTTTTCGATTTTTTTCTGACGGGTACGAGTTACGCGGTTGCGGTTGACTTTTTCTTATTCGAAATCAGATTCTCTATAAAATGCACCTAATGGTTTCCTTTTAGCTTGAAATTTTTTTTTCTCGAAAATCCACAGTACCCTCCCTTGGAAAAATGACTCCGAAAAATCATGGCATTCGAAACAGATTTTTTTCGATTTTTCTCTGACCGGTACGAGTTACGCGGTTGCGGTTGACTTTTTCTTATTCGAAATCAGATTCTCTATAAAATGCACCTAATGGTTTCCTTTTAGCTTGAAATTTTTTTTTCTCGAAAATCCACAGTACCCTCCCTTGGAAAAATGACTCCAAAAAATCATGGCATTCGAAACAGATTTTTTCGATTTTTTTCTGACGGGTACGAGTTACGCGGTTGCGGTTGACTTTTTCTTATTCGAAATCAGATTCTCTATAAAATGCACCTAATGGTTTCCTTTTAGCTTGAAATTTTTTTTTCTCGAAAATCCACAGTACCCTCCCTTGGAAAAATGACTCCGAAAAATCATGGCATTCGAAACAGATTTTTTCGATTTTTTTCTCACGGGTACGAGTTACGCGGTTGCGGTTGACTTTTTCTTATTCGAAATCAGATTCTCTATAAAATGCACCTAATGGTTTCCTTTTAGCTTGAAATTTTTTTTTCTCGAAAATCCACAGTACCCTCCCTTGGAAAAATGACTCCGAAAAATCATGGCATTCGAAACAGATTTTTTTCGATTTTTCTCTGACCGGTACGAGTTACGCGGTTGCGGTTGACTTTTTCTTATTCGAAATCAGATTCTCTATAAAATGCACCTAATGGTTTCCTTTTAGCTTGAAATTTTTTTTTCTCGAAAATCCACAGTACCCTCACTTGGAAAAATGACTCCGAAAAATCATGGCATTCGAAACAGATTTTTTCGATTTTTTTCTGACGGGTACGAGTTACGCGGTTGCGGTTGACTTTTTCTTATTCGAAATCAGATTCTCTATAAAATGCACCTAATGGTTTCCTTTTAGCTTGAAATTTTTTTTTCTCGAAAATCCACAGTACCCTCCCTTGGAAAAATGACTCCGAAAAATCATGGCATTCGAAACAGATTTTTTTCGATTTTTCTCTGACCGGTACGAGTTACGCGGTTGCGGTTGACTTTTTCTTATTCGAAATCAGATTCTCTATAAAATGCACCTAATGGTTTCCTTTTAGCTTGAAATTTTTTTTTCTCGAAAATCCACAGTACCCTCCCTTGGAAAAATGACTCCGAAAAATCATGGCATTCGAAACAGATTTTTTCGATTTTTTTCTCACGGGTACGAGTTACGCGGTTGCGGTTGACTTTTTCTTATTCGAAATCAGATTCTCTATAAAATGCACCTAATGGTTTCCTTTTAGCTTGAAATTTTTTTTTCTCGAAAATCCACAGTACCCTCCCTTGGAAAAATGACTCCGAAAAATCATGGCATTCGAAACAGATTTTTTCGATTTTTTTCTGACGGGTACGAGTTACGCGGTTGCGGTTGACTTTTTCTTATTCGAAATCAGATTCTCTATAAAATGCACCTAATGGTTTCCTTTTAGCTTGAAATTTTTTTTTCTCGAAAATCCACAGTACCCTCCCTTGGAAAAATGACTCCGAAAAATCATGGCATTCGAAACAGATTTTTTCGATTTTTTTCTGACGGGTACGAGTTACGCGGTTGCGGTTGACTTTTTCTTATTCGAAATCAGATTCTCTATAAAATGCACCTAATGGTTTCCTTTTAGCTTGAAATTTTTTTTTCTCGAAAATCCACAGTACCCTCCCTTGGAAAAATGACTCCGAAAAATCATGGCATTCGAAACAGATTTTTTCGATTTTTTTCTGACGGGTACGAGTTACGCGGTTGCGGTTGACTTTTTCTTATTCGAAATCAGATTCTCTATAAAATGCACCTAATGGTTTCCTTTTAGCTTGAAATTTTTTTTTCTCGAAAATCCACAGTACCCTCCCTTGGAAAAATGACTCCGAAAAATCATGGCATTCGAAACAGATTTTTTTCGATTTTTCTCTGACCGGTACGAGTTACGCGGTTGCGGTTGACTTTTTCTTATTCGAAATCAGATTCTCTATAAAATGCACCTAATGGTTTCCTTTTAGCTTGAAATTTTTTTTTCTCGAAAATCCACAGTACCCTCCCTTGGAAAAATGACTCCGAAAAATCATGGCATTCGAAACAGATTTTTTCGATTTTTTTCTCACGGGTACGAGTTACGCGGTTGCGGTTGACTTTTTCTTATTCGAAATCAGGTTCTCTATAAAATGCACCTAATGGTTTCCTTTTAGCTTGAAATTTTTTTTTCTCGAAAATCCACAGTACCCTCCCTTGGAAAAATGACTCCGAAAAATCATGGCATTCGAAACAGATTTTTTCGATTTTTTTCTGACGGGTACGAGTTACGCGGTTGCGGTTGACTTTTTCTTATTCGAAATCAGATTCTCTATAAAATGCACCTAATGGTTTCCTTTTAGCTTGAAATTTTTTTTTCTCGAAAATCCACAGTACCCTCCCTTGGAAAAATGACTCCGAAAAATCATGGCATTCGAAACAGATTTTTTTCGATTTTTCTCTGACCGGTACGAGTTACGCGGTTGCGGTTGACTTTTTCTTATTCGAAATCAGATTCTCTATAAAATGCACCTAATGGTTTCCTTTTAGCTTGAAATTTTTTTTTCTCGAAAATCCACAGTACCCTCCCTTGGAAAAATGACTCCAAAAAATCATGGCATTCGAAACAGATTTTTTCGATTTTTTTCTGACGGGTACGAGTTACGCGGTTGCGGTTGACTTTTTCTTATTCGAAATCAGATTCTCTATAAAATGCACCTAATGGTTTCCTTTTAGCTTGAAATTTTTTTTTCTCGAAAATCCACAGTACCCTCCCTTGGAAAAATGACTCCGAAAAATCATGGCATTCGAAACAGATTTTTTCGATTTTTTTCTCACGGGTACGAGTTACGCGGTTGCGGTTGACTTTTTCTTATTCGAAATCAGATTCTCTATAAAATGCACCTAATGGTTTCCTTTTAGCTTGAAATTTTTTTTTCTCGAAAATCCACAGTACCCTCCCTTGGAAAAATGACTCCGAAAAATCATGGCATTCGAAACAGATTTTTTTCGATTTTTCTCTGACCGGTACGAGTTACGCGGTTGCGGTTGACTTTTTCTTATTCGAAATCAGATTCTCTATAAAATGCACCTAATGGTTTCCTTTTAGCTTGAAATTTTTTTTTCTCGAAAATCCACAGTACCCTCACTTGGAAAAATGACTCCGAAAAATCATGGCATTCGAAACAGATTTTTTCGATTTTTTTCTGACGGGTACGAGTTACGCGGTTGCGGTTGACTTTTTCTTATTCGAAATCAGATTCTCTATAAAATGCACCTAATGGTTTCCTTTTAGCTTGAAATTTTTTTTTCTCGAAAATCCACAGTACCCTCCCTTGGAAAAATGACTCCGAAAAATCATGGCATTCGAAACAGATTTTTTTCGATTTTTCTCTGACCGGTACGAGTTACGCGGTTGCGGTTGACTTTTTCTTATTCGAAATCAGATTCTCTATAAAATGCACCTAATGGTTTCCTTTTAGCTTGAAATTTTTTTTTCTCGAAAATCCACAGTACCCTCCCTTGGAAAAATGACTCCGAAAAATCATGGCATTCGAAACAGATTTTTTCGATTTTTTTCTCACGGGTACGAGTTACGCGGTTGCGGTTGACTTTTTCTTATTCGAAATCAGATTCTCTATAAAATGCACCTAATGGTTTCCTTTTAGCTTGAAATTTTTTTTTCTCGAAAATCCACAGTACCCTCCCTTGGAAAAATGACTCCGAAAAATCATGGCATTCGAAACAGATTTTTTCGATTTTTTTCTGACGGGTACGAGTTACGCGGTTGCGGTTGACTTTTTCTTATTCGAAATCAGATTCTCTATAAAATGCACCTAATGGTTTCCTTTTAGCTTGAAATTTTTTTTTCTCGAAAATCCACAGTACCCTCCCTTGGAAAAATGACTCCGAAAAATCATGGCATTCGAAACAGATTTTTTTCGATTTTTCTCTGACCGGTACGAGTTACGCGGTTGCGGTTGACTTTTTCTTATTCGAAATCAGATTCTCTATAAAATGCACCTAATGGTTTCCTTTTAGCTTGAAATTTTTTTTTCTCGAAAATCCACAGTACCCTCCCTTGGAAAAATGACTCCGAAAAATCATGGCATTCGAAACAGATTTTTTCGATTTTTTTTCTCACGGGTACGAGTTACGCGGTTGTGGTTGACTTTTTCTTATTCGAAATCAGATTCTCTATAAAATGCACCTAATGGCTTCCTTTTAGCTTGAAATTTTTTTTCTCGAAAATCCACAGTACCCTCCCTTGGAAAAATGACTCCGAAAAATCATGGCATTCGAAACAGATTTTTTCGATTTTTTTCTGACGGGTACGAGTTACGCGGTTGCGGTTGACTTTTTCTTATTCGAAATCAGATTCTCTATAAAATGCACCTAATGGTTTCCTTTTAGCTTGAAATTTTTTTTTCTCGAAAATCCACAGTACCCTCCCTTGGAAAAATGACTCCGAAAAATCATGGCATTCGAAACAGATTTTTTCGATTTTTTTCTGATGGGTACGAGTTACGCGGTTGCGGTTGACTTTTTCTTATTCGAAATCAGATTCTCTATAAAATGCACCTAATGGTTTCCTTTTAGCTTGAAATTTTTTTTTCTCGAAAATCCACAGTACCCTCACTTGGAAAAATGACTCCGAAAAATCATGGCATTCGAAACAGATTTTTTCGATTTTTTTCTGACGGGTACGAGTTACGCGGTTGCGGTTGACTTTTTCTTATTCGAAATCAGATTCTCTATAAAATGCACCTAATGGACCTTTTAGCTTGAAATTTTTTTTTCTCGAAAATCCACAGTACCCTCCCTTGGAAAAATGACTCCGAAAAATCATGGCATTCGAAACAGATTTTTTCGATTTTTTTCTCACGGGTACGAGTTACGCGGTTGCGGTTGACTCTTTCTTATTCGAAATCAGATTCTCTATAAAATGCACCTAATGGTTTCCTTTTAGCTTGAAATTTTTTTTTCTCGAAAATCCACAGTACCCTCCCTTGGAAAAATGACTCCGAAAAATCATGGCATTCGAAACAGATTTTTTCGATTTTTTTCTGACGGGTACGAGTTACGCGGTTGCGGTTGACTTTTTCTTATTCGAAATCAGATTCTCTATAAAATGCACCTAATGGTTTCCTTTTAGCTTGAAATTTTTTTTTCTCGAAAATCCACAGTACCCTCCCTTGGAAAAATGACTCCGAAAAATCATGGCATTCGAAACAGATTTTTTTCGATTTTTCTCTGACCGGTACGAGTTACGCGGTTGCGGTTGACTTTTTCTTATTCGAAATCAGATTCTCTATAAAATGCACCTAATGGTTTCCTTTTAGCTTGAAATTTTTTTTTCTCGAAAATCCACAGTACCCTCCCTTGGAAAAATGACTCCGAAAAATCATGGCATTCGAAACAGATTTTTTCGATTTTTTTCTCACGGGTACGAGTTACGCGGTTGTAGTTGACTTTTTCTTATTCGAAATCAGATTCTCTATAAAATGCACCTAATGGCTTCCTTTTAGCTTGAAATTTTTTTTCTCGAAAATCCACAGTACCCTCCCTTGGAAAAATGACTCCAAAAAATCATGGCATTCGAAACAGATTTTTTCGATTTTTTTCTGACGGGTACGAGTTACGCGGTTGCGGTTGACATTTTCTTATTCGAAATCAGATTCTCTATAAAATGCACCTAATGGTTTCCTTTTAGCTTGAAATTTTTTTTTCTCGAAAATCCAAAGTACCCTCCCTTGGAAAAATGACTCCGAAAAATCATGGCATTCGAAACAGATTTTTTTCGATTTTTTTCTGACCGGTACGAGTTACGCGGTTGCGGTTGACTTTTTCTTATTCGAAATCAGATTCTCTATAAAATGCACCTAATGGTTTCCTTTTAGCTTGAAATTTTTTTTTCTCGAAAATCCACAGTACCCTCCCTTGGAAAAATGACTCCGAAAAATCATGGCATTCGAAACAGATTTTTTTCGATTTTTCTCTGACCGGTACGAGTTACGCGGTTGCGGTTGACTTTTTCTTATTCGAAATCAGATTCTCTATAAAATGCACCTAATGGTTTCCTTTTAGCTTGAAATTTTTTTTTCTCGAAAATCCACAGTACCCTCCCTTGGAAAAATGACTCCGAAAAATCATGGCATTCGAAACAGATTTTTTCGATTTTTTTCTCACGGGTACGAGTTACGCGGTTGTAGTTGACTTTTTCTTATTCGAAATCAGATTCTCTATAAAATGCACCTAATGGCTTCCTTTTAGCTTGAAATTTTTTTTCTCGAAAATCCACAGTACCCTCCCTTGGAAAAATGACTCCAAAAAATCATGGCATTCGAAACAGATTTTTTCGATTTTTTTCTGACGGGTACGAGTTACGCGGTTGCGGTTGACATTTTCTTATTCGAAATCAGATTCTCTATAAAATGCACCTAATGGTTTCCTTTTAGCTTGAAATTTTTTTTTCTCGAAAATCCAAAGTACCCTCCCTTGGAAAAATGACTCCGAAAAATCATGGCATTCGAAACAGATTTTTTTCGATTTTTTTCTGACCGGTACGAGTTACGCGGTTGCGGTTGACTTTTTCTTATTCGAAATCAGATTCTCTATAAAATGCACCTAATGGTTTCCTTTTAGCTTGAAATTTTTTTTTCTCGAAAATCCACAGTACCCTCCCTTGGAAAAATGACTCCGAAAAATCATGGCATTCGAAACAGATTTTTTCGATTTTTTTCTCACGGGTACGAGTTACGCGGTTGCGGTTGACTTTTTCTTATTCGAAATCAGATTCTCTATAAAATGCACCTAATGGTTTCCTTTTAGCTTGAAATTTTTTTTTCTCGAAAATCCACAGTACCCTCCCTTGGAAAAATGACTCCGAAAAATCATGGCATTCGAAACAGATTTTTTCGATTTTTTTCTGACGGGTACGAGTTACGCGGTTGCGGTTGACTTTTTCTTATTCGAAATCAGATTCTCTATAAAATGCACCTAATGGTTTCCTTTTAGCTTGAAATTTTTTTTTCTCGAAAATCCACAGTACCCTCCCTTGGAAAAATGACTCCGAAAAATCATGGCATTCGAAACAGATTTTTTCGATTTTTTTCTCACGGGTACGAGTTACGCGGTTGCGGTTGACTTTTTCTTATTCGAAATCAGATTCTCTATAAAATGCACCTAATGGTTTCCTTTTAGCTTGAAATTTTTTTTTCTCGAAAATCCACAGTACCCTTGGAAAAATGACTCCGAAAAATCATGGCATTCGAAACAGATTTTTTCGATTTTTTTCTGACGGGTACGAGTTACGCGGTTGCGGTTGACTTTTTCTTATTCGAAATCAGATTCTCTATAAAATGCACCTAATGGTTTCCTTTTAGCTTGAAATTTTTTTTTCTCGAAAATCCACAGTACCCTCCCTTGGAAAAATGACTCCGAAAAATCATGGCATTCGAAACAGATTTTTTCGATTTTTTTCTCACGGGTACGAGTTACGCGGTTGCGGTTGACTTTTTCTTATTCGAAATCAGATTCTCTATAAAATGCACCTAATGGTTTCCTTTTAGCTTGAAATTTTTTTTTCTCGAAAATCCACAGTACCCTCACTTGGAAAAATGACTCCGAAAAATCATGGCATTCGAAACAGATTTTTTCGATTTTTTTCTCACGGGTACGAGTTACGCGGTTGCGGTTGACTTTTTCTTATTCGAAATCAGATTCTCTATAAAATGCACCTAATGGTTTCCTTTTAGCTTGAAATTTTTTTTTCTCGAAAATCCACAGTACCCTCCCTTGGAAAAATGACTCCGAAAAATCATGGCATTCGAAACAGATTTTTTCGATTTTTTTCTCACGGGTACGCGTTACGCGGTTGCGGTTGACTTTTTCTTATTCGAAATCAGATTCTCTATAAAATGCACCTAATGGTTTCCTTTTAGCTTGAAATTTTTTTTTCTCGAAAATCCACAGTACCCTCCCTTGGAAAAATGACTCCGAAAAATCATGGCATTCGAAACAGATTTTTTCGATTTTTTTCTGACGGGTACGAGTTACGCGGTTGCGGTTGACTTTTTCTTATTCGAAATCAGATTCTCTATAAAATGCACCTAATGGTTTCCTTTTAGCTTGAAATTTTTTTTTCTCGAAAATCCACAGTACCCTCACTTGGAAAAATGACTCCGAAAAATCATGGCATTCGAAACAGATTTTTTCGATTTTTTTCTGACGGGTACGAGTTACGCGGTTGCGGTTGACTTTTTCTTATTCGAAATCAGATACTCTATAAAATGCACCTAATGGACCTTTTAGCTTGAAATTTTTTTTTCTCGAAAATCCACAGTACCCTCCCTTGGAAAAATGACTCCGAAAAATCATGGCATTCGAAACAGATTTTTTCGATTTTTTTCTCACGGGTACGAGTTACGCGGTTGCGGTTGACTTTTTCTTATTCGAAATCAGATTCTCTATAAAATGCACCTAATGGTTTCCTTTTAGCTTGAAATTTTTTTTTCTCGAAAATCCACAGTACCCTCCCTTGGAAAAATGACTCCGAAAAATCATGGCATTCGAAACAGATTTTTTCGATTTTTTTCTGACGGGTACGAGTTACGCGGTTGCGGTTGACTTTTTCTTATTCGAAATCAGATTCTCTATAAAATGCACCTAATGGTTTCCTTTTAGCTTGAAATTTTTTTTTCTCGAAAATCCACAGTACCCTCACTTGGAAAAATGACTCCGAAAAATCATGGCATTCGAAACAGATTTTTTCGATTTTTTTCTGACGGGTACGAGTTACGCGGTTGCGGTTGACTTTTTCTTATTCGAAATCAGATTCTCTATAAAATGCACCTAATGGACCTTTTAGCTTGAAATTTTTTTTTCTCGAAAATCCACAGTACCCTCCCTTGGAAAAATGACTCCGAAAAATCATGGCATTCGAAACAGATTTTTTCGATTTTTTTCTCACGGGTACGAGTTACGCGGTTGTGGTTGACTTTTTCTTATTCGAAATCAGATTCTCTATAAAATGCACCTAATGGCTTCCTTTTAGCTTGAAATTTTTTTTCTCGAAAATCCACAGTACCCTCCCTTGGAAAAATGACTCCGAAAAATCATGGCATTCGAAACAGATTTTTTCGATTTTTTTCTCACGGGTACGCGTTACGCGGTTGCGGTTGACTTTTTCTTATTCGAAATCAGATTCTCTATAAAATGCACCTAATGGTTTCCTTTTAGCTTGAAATTTTTTTTTCTCGAAAATCCACAGTACCCTCCCTTGGAAAAATGACTCCGAAAAATCATGGCATTCGAAACAGATTTTTTCGATTTTTTTCTGACGGGTACGAGTTACGCGGTTGCGGTTGACTTTTTCTTATTCGAAATCAGATTCTCTATAAAATGCACCTAATGGTTTCCTTTTAGCTTGAAATTTTTTTTTCTCGAAAATCCACAGTACCCTCACTTGGAAAAATGACTCCGAAAAATCATGGCATTCGAAACAGATTTTTTCGATTTTTTTCTGACGGGTACGAGTTACGCGGTTGCGGTTGACTTTTTCTTATTCGAAATCAGATACTCTATAAAATGCACCTAATGGACCTTTTAGCTTGAAATTTTTTTTTCTCGAAAATCCACAGTACCCTCCCTTGGAAAAATGACTCCGAAAAATCATGGCATTCGAAACAGATTTTTTCGATTTTTTTCTCACGGGTACGAGTTACGCGGTTGCGGTTGACTTTTTCTTATTCGAAATCAGATTCTCTATAAAATGCACCTAATGGTTTCCTTTTAGCTTGAAATTTTTTTTTCTCGAAAATCCACAGTACCCTCCCTTGGAAAAATGACTCCGAAAAATCATGGCATTCGAAACAGATTTTTTCGATTTTTTTCTGACGGGTACGAGTTACGCGGTTGCGGTTGACTTTTTCTTATTCGAAATCAGATTCTCTATAAAATGCACCTAATGGTTTCCTTTTAGCTTGAAATTTTTTTTTCTCGAAAATCCACAGTACCCTCACTTGGAAAAATGACTCCGAAAAATCATGGCATTCGAAACAGATTTTTTCGATTTTTTTCTGACGGGTACGAGTTACGCGGTTGCGGTTGACTTTTTCTTATTCGAAATCAGATTCTCTATAAAATGCACCTAATGGACCTTTTAGCTTGAAATTTTTTTTTCTCGAAAATCCACAGTACCCTCCCTTGGAAAAATGACTCCGAAAAATCATGGCATTCGAAACAGATTTTTTCGATTTTTTTCTCACGGGTACGAGTTACGCGGTTGTGGTTGACTTTTTCTTATTCGAAATCAGATTCTCTATAAAATGCACCTAATGGCTTCCTTTTAGCTTGAAATTTTTTTTCTCGAAAATCCACAGTACCCTCCCTTGGAAAAATGACTCCGAAAAATCATGGCATTCGAAACAGATTTTTTCGATTTTTTTCTGACGGGTACGAGTTACGCGGTTGCGGTTGACTTTTTCTTATTCGAAATCAGATTCTCTATAAAATGCACCTAATGGTTTCCTTTTAGCTTGAAATTTTTTTTTCTCGAAAATCCACAGTACCCTCCCTTGGAAAAATGACTCCGAAAAATCATGGCATTCGAAACAGATTTTTTCGATTTTTTTCTGACGGGTACGAGTTACGCGGTTGCGGTTGACTTTTTCTTATTCGAAATCAGATTCTCTATAAAATGCACCTAATGGTTTCCTTTTAGCTTGAATTTTTTTTTTCTCGAAAATCCACAGTACCCTCACTTGGAAAAATGACTCCGAAAAATCATGGCATTCGAAACAGATTTTTTCGATTTTTTTCTGACGGGTACGAGTTACGCGGTTGCGGTTGACTTTTTCTTATTCGAAATCAGATTCTCTATAAAATGCACCTAATGGACCTTTTAGCTTGAAATTTTTTTTTCTCGAAAATCCACAGTACCCCCCTCCCTTGGAAAAATGACTCCGAAAAATCATGGCATTCGAAACAGATTTTTTCGATTTTTTTCTCACGGGTACGAGTTACGCGGTTGCGGTTGACTTTTTCTTATTCGAAATCAGATTCTCTATAAAATGCACCTAATGGTTTCCTTTTAGCTTGAAATTTTTTTTTCTCGAAAATCCACAGTACCCTCCCTTGGAAAAATGACTCCGAAAAATCATGGCATTCGAAACAGATTTTTTCGATTTTTTTCTGACGGGTACGAGTTACGCGGTTGCGGTTGACTTTTTCTTATTCGAAATCAGATTCTCTATAAAATGCACCTAATGGTTTCCTTTTAGCTTGAAATTTTTTTTTCTCGAAAATCCACAGTACCCTCCCTTGGAAAAATGACTCCAAAAAATCATGGCATTCGAAACAGATTTTTTCGATTTTTTTCTGACGGGTACGAGTTACGCGGTTGCGGTTGACATTTTCTTATTCGAAATCAGATTCTCTATAAAATGCACCTAATGGTTTCCTTTTAGCTTGAAATTTTTTTTTCTCGAAAATCCAAAGTACCCTCCCTTGGAAAAATGACTCCGAAAAATCATGGCATTCGAAACAGATTTTTTTCGATTTTTTTCTGACCGGTACGAGTTACGCGGTTGCGGTTGACTTTTTCTTATTCGAAATCAGATTCTCTATAAAATGCACCTAATGGTTTCCTTTTAGCTTGAAATTTTTTTTTCTCGAAAATCCACAGTACCCTCCCTTGGAAAAATGACTCCGAAAAATCATGGCATTCGAAACAGATTTTTTCGATTTTTTTCTCACGGGTACGAGTTACGCGGTTGCGGTTGACTTTTTCTTATTCGAAATCAGATTCTCTATAAAATGCACCTAATGGTTTCCTTTTAGCTTGAAATTTTTTTTTCTCGAAAATCCACAGTACCCTCCCTTGGAAAAATGACTCCGAAAAATCATGGCATTCGAAACAGATTTTTTCGATTTTTTTCTGACGGGTACGAGTTACGCGGTTGCGGTTGACTTTTTCTTATTCGAAATCAGATTCTCTATAAAATGCACCTAATGGTTTCCTTTTAGCTTGAAATTTTTTTTTCTCGAAAATCCACAGTACCCTCCCTTGGAAAAATGACTCCGAAAAATCATGGCATTCGAAACAGATTTTTTCGATTTTTTTCTGACGGGTACGAGTTACGCGGTTGCGGTTGACTTTTTCTTATTCGAAATCAGATTCTCTATAAAATGCACCTAATGGTTTCCTTTTAGCTTGAAATTTTTTTTTCTCGAAAATCCACAGTACCCTCCCTTGGAAAAATGACTCCGAAAAATCATGGCATTCGAAACAGATTTTTTCGATTTTTTTCTCACGGGTACGAGTTACGCGGTTGCGGTTGACTTTTTCTTATTCGAAATCAGATTCTCTATAAAATGCACCTAATGGTTTCCTTTTAGCTTGAAATTTTTTTTTCTCTAAAGTCCACAGTACCCTCCCTTGGAAAAATGACTCCGAAAAATCATGGCATTCGAAACAGATTTTTTCGATTTTTTTCTCACGGGTACGAGTTACGCGGTTGCGGTTGACTTTTTCTTATTCGAAATCAGATTCTCTATAAAATGCACCTAATGGTTTCCTTTTAGCTTGAAATTTTTTTTTCTCGAAAATCCACAGTACCCTCCCTTGGAAAAATGACTCCGAAAAATCATGGCATTCGAAACAGATTTTTTCGATTTTTTTCTGACGGGTACGAGTTACGCGGTTGCGGTTGACTTTTTCTTATTCGAAATCAGATTCTCTATAAAATGCACCTAATGGTTTCCTTTTAGCTTGAAATTTTTTTTTCTCGAAAATCCACAGTACCCTCCCTTGGAAAAATGACTCCGAAAAATCATGGCATTCGAAACAGATTTTTTCGATTTTTTTCTCACGGGTACGAGTTACGCGGTTGCGGTTGACTTTTTCTTATTCGAAATCAGATTCTCTATAAAATGCACCTAATGGTTTCCTTTTAGCTTGAAATTTTTTTTTCTCGAAAATCCACAGTACCCTCCCTTGGAAAAATGACTCCGAAAAATCATGGCATTCGAAACAGATTTTTTCGATTTTTTTCTCACGGGTACGAGTTACGCGGTTGCGGTTGACTTTTTCTTATTCGAAATCAGATTCTCTATAAAATGCACCTAATGGTTTCCTTTTAGCTTGAAATTTTTTTTTCTCGAAAATCCACAGTACCCTCCCTTGGAAAAATGACTCCGAAAAATCATGGCATTCGAAACAGATTTTTTCGATTTTTTTCTGACGGGTACGAGTTACGCGGTTGCGGTTGACTTTTTCTTATTCGAAATCAGATTCTCTATAAAATGCACCTAATGGTTTCCTTTTAGCTTGAAATTTTTTTTTCTCGAAAATCCACAGTACCCTCACTTGGAAAAATGACTCCGAAAAATCATGGCATTCGAAACAGATTTTTTCGATTTTTTTCTGACGGGTACGAGTTACGCGGTTGCGGTTGACTTTTTCTTATTCGAAATCAGATTCTCTATAAAATGCACCTAATGGACCTTTTAGCTTGAAATTTTTTTTTCTCGAAAATCCACAGTACCCTCCCTTGGAAAAATGACTCCGAAAAATCATGGCATTCGAAACAGATTTTTTCGATTTTTTTCTCACGGGTACGAGTTACGCGGTTGCGGTTGACTTTTTCTTATTCGAAATCAGATTCTCTATAAAATGCACCTAATGGTTTTCTTTTAGCTTGAAATTTTTTTTTCTCGAAAATCCACAGTACCCTCCCTTGGAAAAATGACTCCGAAAAATCATGGCATTCGAAACAGATTTTTTCGATTTTTTTCTGACGGGTACGAGTTACGCGGTTGCGGTTGACTTTTTCTTATTCGAAATCAGATTCTCTATAAAATGCACCTAATGGTTTCCTTTTAGCTTGAAATTTTTTTTTCTCGAAAATCCACAGTACCCTCCCTTGGAAAAATGACTCCGAAAAATCATGGCATTCGAAACAGATTTTTTTCGATTTTTCTCTGACCGGTACGAGTTACGCGGTTGCGGTTGACTTTTTCTTATTCGAAATCAGATTCTCTATAAAATGCACCTAATGGTTTCCTTTTAGCTTGAAATTTTTTTTTCTCGAAAATCCACAGTACCCTCCCTTGGAAAAATGACTCCGAAAAATCATGGCATTCGAAACAGATTTTTTCGATTTTTTTCTCACGGGTACGAGTTACGCGGTTGCGGTTGACTTTTTCTTATTCGAAATCAGATTCTCTATAAAATGCACCTAATGGTTTCCTTTTAGCTTGAAATTTTTTTTTCTCGAAAATCCACAGTACCCTCCCTTGGAAAAATGACTCCGAAAAATCATGGCATTCGAAACAGATTTTTTCGATTTTTTTCTCACGGGTACGAGTTACGCGGTTGCGGTTGACTTTTTCTTATTCGAAATCAGATTCTCTATAAAATGCACCTAATGGTTTCCTTTTAGCTTGAAATTTTTTTTTCTCGAAAATCCACAGTACCCTCCCTTGGAAAAATGACTCCGAAAAATCATGGCATTCGAAACAGATTTTTTCGATTTTTTTCTGACGGGTACGAGTTACGCGGTTGCGGTTGACTTTTTCTTATTCGAAATCAGATTCTCTATAAAATGCACCTAATGGTTTCCTTTTAGCTTGAAATTTTTTTTTCTCGAAAATCCACAGTACCCTCCCTTGGAAAAATGACTCCGAAAAATCATGGCATTCGAAACAGATTTTTTCGATTTTTTTCTCACGGGTACGAGTTACGCGGTTGCGGTTGACTTTTTCTTATTCGAAATCAGATTCTCTATAAAATGCACCTAATGGTTTCCTTTTAGCTTGAAATTTTTTTTTCTCGAAAATCCACAGTACCCTCCCTTGGAAAAATGACTCCGAAAAATCATGGCATTCGAAACAGATTTTTTCGATTTTTTTCTCACGGGTACGAGTTACGCGGTTGCGGTTGACTTTTTCTTATTCGAAATCAGATTCTCTATAAAATGCACCTAATGGTTTCCTTTTAGCTTGAAATTTTTTTTTCTCGAAAATCCACAGTACCCTCCCTTGGAAAAATGACTCCGAAAAATCATGGCATTCGAAACAGATTTTTTCGATTTTTTTCTGACGGGTACGAGTTACGCGGTTGCGGTTGACTTTTTCTTATTCGAAATCAGATTCTCTATAAAATGCACCTAATGGTTTCCTTTTAGCTTGAAATTTTTTTTTCTCGAAAATCCACAGTACCCTCACTTGGAAAAATGACTCCGAAAAATCATGGCATTCGAAACAGATTTTTTCGATTTTTTTCTGACGGGTACGAGTTACGCGGTTGCGGTTGACTTTTTCTTATTCGAAATCAGATTCTCTATAAAATGCACCTAATGGTTTCCTTTTAGCTTGAATTTTTTTTTTCTCGAAAATCCACAGTACCCTCACTTGGAAAAATGACTCCGAAAAATCATGGCATTCGAAACAGATTTTTTCGATTTTTTTCTGACGGGTACGAGTTACGCGGTTGCGGTTGACTTTTTCTTATTCGAAATCAGATTCTCTATAAAATGCACCTAATGGACCTTTTAGCTTGAAATTTTTTTTTCTCGAAAATCCACAGTACCCTCCCTTGGAAAAATGACTCCGAAAAATCATGGCATTCGAAACAGATTTTTTCGATTTTTTTCTCACGGGTACGAGTTACGCGGTTGCGGTTGACTTTTTCTTATTCGAAATCAGATTCTCTATAAAATGCACCTAATGGTTTCCTTTTAGCTTGAAATTTTTTTTTCTCGAAAATCCACAGTACCCTCCCTTGGAAAAATGACTCCGAAAAATCATGGCATTCGAAACAGATTTTTTCGATTTTTTTCTGACGGGTACGAGTTACGCGGTTGCGGTTGACTTTTTCTTATTCGAAATCAGATTCTCTATAAAATGCACCTAATGGTTTCCTTTTAGCTTGAAATTTTTTTTTCTCGAAAATCCACAGTACCCTCCCTTGGAAAAATGACTCCAAAAAATCATGGCATTCGAAACAGATTTTTTCGATTTTTTTCTGACGGGTACGAGTTACGCGGTTGCGGTTGACATTTTCTTATTCGAAATCAGATTCTCTATAAAATGCACCTAATGGTTTCCTTTTAGCTTGAAATTTTTTTTTCTCGAAAATCCAAAGTACCCTCCCTTGGAAAAATGACTCCGAAAAATCATGGCATTCGAAACAGATTTTTTTCGATTTTTTTCTGACCGGTACGAGTTACGCGGTTGCGGTTGACTTTTTCTTATTCGAAATCAGATTCTCTATAAAATGCACCTAATGGTTTCCTTTTAGCTTGAAATTTTTTTTTCTCGAAAATCCACAGTACCCTCCCTTGGAAAAATGACTCCGAAAAATCATGGCATTCGAAACAGATTTTTTCGATTTTTTTCTCACGGGTACGAGTTACGCGGTTGCGGTTGACTTTTTCTTATTCGAAATCAGATTCTCTATAAAATGCACCTAATGGTTTCCTTTTAGCTTGAAATTTTTTTTTCTCGAAAATCCACAGTACCCTCCCTTGGAAAAATGACTCCGAAAAATCATGGCATTCGAAACAGATTTTTTCGATTTTTTTCTGACGGGTACGAGTTACGCGGTTGCGGTTGACTTTTTCTTATTCGAAATCAGATTCTCTATAAAATGCACCTAATGGTTTCCTTTTAGCTTGAAATTTTTTTTTCTCGAAAATCCACAGTACCCTCCCTTGGAAAAATGACTCCGAAAAATCATGGCATTCGAAACAGATTTTTTCGATTTTTTTCTGACGGGTACGAGTTACGCGGTTGCGGTTGACTTTTTCTTATTCGAAATCAGATTCTCTATAAAATGCACCTAATGGTTTCCTTTTAGCTTGAAATTTTTTTTTCTCGAAAATCCACAGTACCCTCCCTTGGAAAAATGACTCCGAAAAATCATGGCATTCGAAACAGATTTTTTCGATTTTTTTCTCACGGGTACGAGTTACGCGGTTGCGGTTGACTTTTTCTTATTCGAAATCAGATTCTCTATAAAATGCACCTAATGGTTTCCTTTTAGCTTGAAATTTTTTTTTCTCTAAAGTCCACAGTACCCTCCCTTGGAAAAATGACTCCGAAAAATCATGGCATTCGAAACAGATTTTTTCGATTTTTTTCTCACGGGTACGAGTTACGCGGTTGCGGTTGACTTTTTCTTATTCGAAATCAGATTCTCTATAAAATGCACCTAATGGTTTCCTTTTAGCTTGAAATTTTTTTTTCTCGAAAATCCACAGTACCCTCCCTTGGAAAAATGACTCCGAAAAATCATGGCATTCGAAACAGATTTTTTCGATTTTTTTCTGACGGGTACGAGTTACGCGGTTGCGGTTGACTTTTTCTTATTCGAAATCAGATTCTCTATAAAATGCACCTAATGGTTTCCTTTTAGCTTGAAATTTTTTTTTCTCGAAAATCCACAGTACCCTCCCTTGGAAAAATGACTCCGAAAAATCATGGCATTCGAAACAGATTTTTTCGATTTTTTTCTCACGGGTACGAGTTACGCGGTTGCGGTTGACTTTTTCTTATTCGAAATCAGATTCTCTATAAAATGCACCTAATGGTTTCCTTTTAGCTTGAAATTTTTTTTTCTCGAAAATCCACAGTACCCTCCCTTGGAAAAATGACTCCGAAAAATCATGGCATTCGAAACAGATTTTTTCGATTTTTTTCTCACGGGTACGAGTTACGCGGTTGCGGTTGACTTTTTCTTATTCGAAATCAGATTCTCTATAAAATGCACCTAATGGTTTCCTTTTAGCTTGAAATTTTTTTTTCTCGAAAATCCACAGTACCCTCCCTTGGAAAAATGACTCCGAAAAATCATGGCATTCGAAACAGATTTTTTCGATTTTTTTCTGACGGGTACGAGTTACGCGGTTGCGGTTGACTTTTTCTTATTCGAAATCAGATTCTCTATAAAATGCACCTAATGGTTTCCTTTTAGCTTGAAATTTTTTTTTCTCGAAAATCCACAGTACCCTCACTTGGAAAAATGACTCCGAAAAATCATGGCATTCGAAACAGATTTTTTCGATTTTTTTCTGACGGGTACGAGTTACGCGGTTGCGGTTGACTTTTTCTTATTCGAAATCAGATTCTCTATAAAATGCACCTAATGGACCTTTTAGCTTGAAATTTTTTTTTCTCGAAAATCCACAGTACCCTCCCTTGGAAAAATGACTCCGAAAAATCATGGCATTCGAAACAGATTTTTTCGATTTTTTTCTCACGGGTACGAGTTACGCGGTTGCGGTTGACTTTTTCTTATTCGAAATCAGATTCTCTATAAAATGCACCTAATGGTTTTCTTTTAGCTTGAAATTTTTTTTTCTCGAAAATCCACAGTACCCTCCCTTGGAAAAATGACTCCGAAAAATCATGGCATTCGAAACAGATTTTTTCGATTTTTTTCTGACGGGTACGAGTTACGCGGTTGCGGTTGACTTTTTCTTATTCGAAATCAGATTCTCTATAAAATGCACCTAATGGTTTCCTTTTAGCTTGAAATTTTTTTTTCTCGAAAATCCACAGTACCCTCCCTTGGAAAAATGACTCCGAAAAATCATGGCATTCGAAACAGATTTTTTTCGATTTTTCTCTGACCGGTACGAGTTACGCGGTTGCGGTTGACTTTTTCTTATTCGAAATCAGATTCTCTATAAAATGCACCTAATGGTTTCCTTTTAGCTTGAAATTTTTTTTTCTCGAAAATCCACAGTACCCTCCCTTGGAAAAATGACTCCGAAAAATCATGGCATTCGAAACAGATTTTTTCGATTTTTTTCTCACGGGTACGAGTTACGCGGTTGCGGTTGACTTTTTCTTATTCGAAATCAGATTCTCTATAAAATGCACCTAATGGTTTCCTTTTAGCTTGAAATTTTTTTTTCTCGAAAATCCACAGTACCCTCCCTTGGAAAAATGACTCCGAAAAATCATGGCATTCGAAACAGATTTTTTCGATTTTTTTCTCACGGGTACGAGTTACGCGGTTGCGGTTGACTTTTTCTTATTCGAAATCAGATTCTCTATAAAATGCACCTAATGGTTTCCTTTTAGCTTGAAATTTTTTTTTCTCGAAAATCCACAGTACCCTCCCTTGGAAAAATGACTCCGAAAAATCATGGCATTCGAAACAGATTTTTTCGATTTTTTTCTGACGGGTACGAGTTACGCGGTTGCGGTTGACTTTTTCTTATTCGAAATCAGATTCTCTATAAAATGCACCTAATGGTTTCCTTTTAGCTTGAAATTTTTTTTTCTCGAAAATCCACAGTACCCTCCCTTGGAAAAATGACTCCGAAAAATCATGGCATTCGAAACAGATTTTTTCGATTTTTTTCTCACGGGTACGAGTTACGCGGTTGCGGTTGACTTTTTCTTATTCGAAATCAGATTCTCTATAAAATGCACCTAATGGTTTCCTTTTAGCTTGAAATTTTTTTTTCTCGAAAATCCACAGTACCCTCCCTTGGAAAAATGACTCCGAAAAATCATGGCATTCGAAACAGATTTTTTCGATTTTTTTCTCACGGGTACGAGTTACGCGGTTGCGGTTGACTTTTTCTTATTCGAAATCAGATTCTCTATAAAATGCACCTAATGGTTTCCTTTTAGCTTGAAATTTTTTTTTCTCGAAAATCCACAGTACCCTCCCTTGGAAAAATGACTCCGAAAAATCATGGCATTCGAAACAGATTTTTTCGATTTTTTTCTGACGGGTACGAGTTACGCGGTTGCGGTTGACTTTTTCTTATTCGAAATCAGATTCTCTATAAAATGCACCTAATGGTTTCCTTTTAGCTTGAAATTTTTTTTTCTCGAAAATCCACAGTACCCTCACTTGGAAAAATGACTCCGAAAAATCATGGCATTCGAAACAGATTTTTTCGATTTTTTTCTGACGGGTACGAGTTACGCGGTTGCGGTTGACTTTTTCTTATTCGAAATCAGATTCTCTATAAAATGCACCTAATGGACCTTTTAGCTTGAAATTTTTTTTTCTCGAAAATCCACAGTACCCTCCCTTGGAAAAATGACTCCGAAAAATCATGGCATTCGAAACAGATTTTTTCGATTTTTTTCTCACGGGTACGAGTTACGCGGTTGCGGTTGACTTTTTCTTATTCGAAATCAGATTCTCTATAAAATGCACCTAATGGTTTTCTTTTAGCTTGAAATTTTTTTTTCTCGAAAATCCACAGTACCCTCCCTTGGAAAAATGACTCCGAAAAATCATGGCATTCGAAACAGATTTTTTCGATTTTTTTCTGACGGGTACGAGTTACGCGGTTGCGGTTGACTTTTTCTTATTCGAAATCAGATTCTCTATAAAATGCACCTAATGGTTTCCTTTTAGCTTGAAATTTTTTTTTCTCGAAAATCCACAGTACCCTCCCTTGGAAAAATGACTCCGAAAAATCATGGCATTCGAAACAGATTTTTTTCGATTTTTCTCTGACCGGTACGAGTTACGCGGTTGCGGTTGACTTTTTCTTATTCGAAATCAGATTCTCTATAAAATGCACCTAATGGTTTCCTTTTAGCTTGAAATTTTTTTTTCTCGAAAATCCACAGTACCCTCCCTTGGAAAAATGACTCCGAAAAATCATGGCATTCGAAACAGATTTTTTCGATTTTTTTCTCACGGGTACGAGTTACGCGGTTGCGGTTGACTTTTTCTTATTCGAAATCAGATTCTCTATAAAATGCACCTAATGGTTTCCTTTTAGCTTGAAATTTTTTTTTCTCGAAAATCCACAGTACCCTCCCTTGGAAAAATGACTCCGAAAAATCATGGCATTCGAAACAGATTTTTTCGATTTTTTTCTGACGGGTACGAGTAACGCGGTTGCGGTTGACTTTTTCTTATTCGAAATCAGATTCTCTATAAAATGCACCTAATGGTTTCCTTTTAGCTTGAAATTTTTTTTTCTCGAAAATCCACAGTACCCTCCCTTGGAAAAATGACTCCGAAAAATCATGGCATTCGAAACAGATTTTTTTCGATTTTTCTCTGACCGGTACGAGTTACGCGGTTGCGGTTGACTTTTTCTTATTCGAAATCAGATTCTCTATAAAATGCACCTAATGGTTTCCTTTTAGCTTGAAATTTTTTTTTCTCGAAAATCCACAGTACCCTCCCTTGGAAAAATGACTCCGAAAAATCATGGCATTCGAAACAGATTTTTTCGATTTTTTTTCTCACGGGTACGAGTTACGCGGTTGTGGTTGACTTTTTCTTATTCGAAATCAGATTCTCTATAAAATGCACCTAATGGCTTCCTTTTAGCTTGAAATTTTTTTTCTCGAAAATCCACAGTACACTCCCTTGGAAAAATGACTCCGAAAAATCATGGCATTCGAAACAGATTTTTTCGATTTTTTTCTGACGGGTACGAGTTACGCGGTTGCGGTTGACTTTTTCTTATTCGAAATCAGATTCTCTATAAAATGCACCTAATGGTTTCCTTTTAGCTTGAAATTTTTTTTTCTCGAAAATCCACAGTACCCTCCCTTGGAAAAATGACTCCGAAAAATCATGGCATTCGAAACAGATTTTTTCGATTTTTTTCTGACGGGTACGAGTTACGCGGTTGCGGTTGACTTTTTCTTATTCGAAATCAGATTCTCTATAAAATGCACCTAATGGTTTCCTTTTAGCTTGAAATTTTTTTTTCTCGAAAATCCACAGTACCCTCACTTGGAAAAATGACTCCGAAAAATCATGGCATTCGAAACAGATTTTTTCGATTTTTTTCTGACGGGTACGAGTTACGCGGTTGCGGTTGACTTTTTCTTATTCGAAATCAGATTCTCTATAAAATGCACCTAATGGACCTTTTAGCTTGAAATTTTTTTTTCTCGAAAATCCACAGTACCCTCCCTTGGAAAAATGACTCCGAAAAATCATGGCATTCGAAACAGATTTTTTCGATTTTTTTCTCACGGGTACGAGTTACGCGGTTGCGGTTGACTCTTTCTTATTCGAAATCAGATTCTCTATAAAATGCACCTAATGGTTTCCTTTTAGCTTGAAATTTTTTTTTCTCGAAAATCCACAGTACCCTCCCTTGGAAAAATGACTCCGAAAAATCATGGCATTCGAAACAGATTTTTTCGATTTTTTTCTGACGGGTACGAGTTACGCGGTTGCGGTTGACTTTTTCTTATTCGAAATCAGATTCTCTATAAAATGCACCTAATGGTTTCCTTTTAGCTTGAAATTTTTTTTTCTCGAAAATCCACAGTACCCTCCCTTGGAAAAATGACTCCGAAAAATCATGGCATTCGAAACAGATTTTTTTCGATTTTTCTCTGACCGGTACGAGTTACGCGGTTGCGGTTGACATTTTCTTATTCGAAATCAGATTCTCTATAAAATGCACCTAATGGTTTCCTTTTAGCTTGAAATTTTTTTTTCTCGAAAATCCAAAGTACCCTCCCTTGGAAAAATGACTCCGAAAAATCATGGCATTCGAAACAGATTTTTTTCGATTTTTTTCTGACCGGTACGAGTTACGCGGTTGCGGTTGACTTTTTCTTATTCGAAATCAGATTCTCTATAAAATGCACCTAATGGTTTCCTTTTAGCTTGAAATTTTTTTTTCTCGAAAATCCACAGTACCCTCCCTTGGAAAAATGACTCCGAAAAATCATGGCATTCGAAACAGATTTTTTCGATTTTTTTCTGACGGGTACGAGTTACGCGGTTGCGGTTGACTTTTTCTTATTCGAAATCAGATTCTCTATAAAATGCACCTAATGGTTTCCTTTTAGCTTGAAATTTTTTTTTCTCGAAAATCCACAGTACCCTCCCTGGGAAAAATGACTCCGAAAAATCATGGCATTCGAAACAGATTTTTTCGATTTTTTTCTCACGGGTACGAGTTACGCGGTTGCGGTTGACTTTTTCTTATTCGAAATCAGATTCTCTATAAAATGCACCTAATGGTTTCCTTTTAGCTTGAAATTTTTTTTTCTCGAAAATCCACAGTACCCTCCCTTGGAAAAATGACTCCGAAAAATCATGGCATTCGAAACAGATTTTTTCGATTTTTTTCTGACGGGTACGAGTTACGCGGTTGCGGTTGACTTTTTCTTATTCGAAATCAGATTCTCTATAAAATGCACCTAATGGTTTCCTTTTAGCTTGAAATTTTTTTTTCTCGAAAATCCACAGTACCCTCCCTTGGAAAAATGACTCCGAAAAATCATGGCATTCGAAACAGATTTTTTCGATTTTTTTCTCACGGGTACGAGTTACGCGGTTGCGGTTGACTTTTTCTTATTCGAAATCAGATTCTCTATAAAATGCACCTAATGGTTTCCTTTTAGCTTGAAATTTTTTTTTCTCGAAAATCCACAGTACCCTTGGAAAAATGACTCCGAAAAATCATGGCATTCGAAACAGATTTTTTCGATTTTTTTCTGACGGGTACGAGTTACGCGGTTGCGGTTGACTTTTTCTTATTCGAAATCAGATTCTCTATAAAATGCACCTAATGGTTTCCTTTTAGCTTGAAATTTTTTTTTCTCGAAAATCCACAGTACCCTCCCTTGGAAAAATGACTCCGAAAAATCATGGCATTCGAAACAGATTTTTTCGATTTTTTTCTCACGGGTACGAGTTACGCGGTTGCGGTTGACTTTTTCTTATTCGAAATCAGATTCTCTATAAAATGCACCTAATGGTTTCCTTTTAGCTTGAAATTTTTTTTTCTCGAAAATCCACAGTACCCTCCCTTGGAAAAATGACTCCGAAAAATCATGGCATTCGAAACAGATTTTTTCGATTTTTTTCTCACGGGTACGAGTTACGCGGTTGCGGTTGACTTTTTCTTATTCGAAATCAGATTCTCTATAAAATGCACCTAATGGTTTCCTTTTAGCTTGAAATTTTTTTTTCTCGAAAATCCACAGTACCCTCCCTTGGAAAAATGACTCCGAAAAATCATGGCATTCGAAACAGATTTTTTCGATTTTTTTCTCACGGGTACGCGTTACGCGGTTGCGGTTGACTTTTTCTTATTCGAAATCAGATTCTCTATAAAATGCACCTAATGGTTTCCTTTTAGCTTGAAATTTTTTTTTCTCGAAAATCCACAGTACCCTCCCTTGGAAAAATGACTCCGAAATATCATGGCATTCGAAACAGATTTTTTCGATTTTTTTCTGACGGGTACGAGTTACGCGGTTGCGGTTGACTTTTTCTTATTCGAAATCAGATTCTCTATAAAATGCACCTAATGGTTTCCTTTTAGCTTGAAATTTTTTTTTCTCGAAAATCCACAGTACCCTCCCTTGGAAAAATGACTCCGAAAAATCATGGCATTCGAAACAGATTTTTTCGATTTTTTTCTGACGGGTACGAGTTACGCGGTTGCGGTTGACTTTTTCTTATTCGAAATCAGATTCTCTATAAAATGCACCTAATGGTTTCCTTTTAGCTTGAAATTTTTTTTTCTCGAAAATCCACAGTACCCTCCCTTGGAAAAATGACTCCGAAAAATCATGGCATTCGAAACAGATTTTTTCGATTTTTTTCTCACGGGTACGAGTTACGCGGTTGCGGTTGACTTTTTCTTATTCGAAATCAGATTCTCTATAAAATGCACCTAATGGTTTCCTTTTAGCTTGAAATTTTTTTTTCTCGAAAATCCACAGTACCCTTGGAAAAATGACTCCGAAAAATCATGGCATTCGAAACAGATTTTTTCGATTTTTTTCTGACGGGTACGAGTTACGCGGTTGCGGTTGACTTTTTCTTATTCGAAATCAGATTCTCTATAAAATGCACCTAATGGTTTCCTTTTAGCTTGAAATTTTTTTTTCTCGAAAATCCACAGTACCCTCCCTTGGAAAAATGACTCCGAAAAATCATGGCATTCGAAACAGATTTTTTCGATTTTTTTCTCACGGGTACGAGTTACGCGGTTGCGGTTGACTTTTTCTTATTCGAAATCAGATTCTCTATAAAATGCACCTAATGGTTTCCTTTTAGCTTGAAATTTTTTTTTCTCGAAAATCCACAGTACCCTCCCTTGGAAAAATGACTCCGAAAAATCATGGCATTCGAAACAGATTTTTTCGATTTTTTTCTCACGGGTACGAGTTACGCGGTTGCGGTTGACTTTTTCTTATTCGAAATCAGATTCTCTATAAAATGCACCTAATGGTTTCCTTTTAGCTTGAAATTTTTTTTTCTCGAAAATCCACAGTACCCTCCCTTGGAAAAATGACTCCGAAAAATCATGGCATTCGAAACAGATTTTTTCGATTTTTTTCTCACGGGTACGCGTTACGCGGTTGCGGTTGACTTTTTCTTATTCGAAATCAGATTCTCTATAAAATGCACCTAATGGTTTCCTTTTAGCTTGAAATTTTTTTTTCTCGAAAATCCACAGTACCCTCCCTTGGAAAAATGACTCCGAAATATCATGGCATTCGAAACAGATTTTTTCGATTTTTTTCTGACGGGTACGAGTTACGCGGTTGCGGTTGACTTTTTCTTATTCGAAATCAGATTCTCTATAAAATGCACCTAATGGTTTCCTTTTAGCTTGAAATTTTTTTTTCTCGAAAATCCACAGTACCCTCACTTGGAAAAATGACTCCGAAAAATCATGGCATTCGAAACAGATTTTTTCGATTTTTTTCTGACGGGTACGAGTTACGCGGTTGCGGTTGACTTTTTCTTATTCGAAATCAGATACTCTATAAAATGCACCTAATGGACCTTTTAGCTTGAAATTTTTTTTTCTCGAAAATCCACAGTACCCTCCCTTGGAAAAATGACTCCGAAAAATCATGGCATTCGAAACAGATTTTTTCGATTTTTTTCTCACGGGTACGAGTTACGCGGTTGCGGTTGACTTTTTCTTATTCGAAATCAGATTCTCTATAAAATGCACCTAATGGTTTCCTTTTAGCTTGAAATTTTTTTTTCTCGAAAATCCACAGTACCCTCCCTTGGAAAAATGACTCCGAAAAATCATGGCATTCGAAACAGATTTTTTCGATTTTTTTCTGACGGGTACGAGTTACGCGGTTGCGGTTGACTTTTTCTTATTCGAAATCAGATTCTCTATAAAATGCACCTAATGGTTTCCTTTTAGCTTGAAATTTTTTTTTCTCGAAAATCCACAGTACCCTCACTTGGAAAAATGACTCCGAAAAATCATGGCATTCGAAACAGATTTTTTCGATTTTTTTCTGACGGGTACGAGTTACGCGGTTGCGGTTGACTTTTTCTTATTCGAAATCAGATTCTCTATAAAATGCACCTAATGGACCTTTTAGCTTGAAATTTTTTTTTCTCGAAAATCCACAGTACCCTCCCTTGGAAAAATGACTCCGAAAAATCATGGCATTCGAAACAGATTTTTTCGATTTTTTTCTCACGGGTACGAGTTACGCGGTTGCGGTTGACTTTTTCTTATTCGAAATCAGATTCTCTATAAAATGCACCTAATGGTTTCCTTTTAGCTTGAAATTTTTTTTTCTCGAAAATCCACAGTACCCTCCCTTGGAAAAATGACTCCGAAAAATCATGGCATTCGAAACAGATTTTTTCGATTTTTTTCTCACGGGTACGAGTTACGCGGTTGCGGTTGACTTTTTCTTATTCGAAATCAGATTCTCTATAAAATGCACCTAATGGTTTCCTTTTAGCTTGAAATTTTTTTTTCTCGAAAATCCACAGTACCCTCCCTTGGAAAAATGACTCCGAAAAATCATGGCATTCGAAACAGATTTTTTCGATTTTTTTCTCACGGGTACGCGTTACGCGGTTGCGGTTGACTTTTTCTTATTCGAAATCAGATTCTCTATAAAATGCACCTAATGGTTTCCTTTTAGCTTGAAATTTTTTTTTCTCGAAAATCCACAGTACCCTCCCTTGGAAAAATGACTCCGAAAAATCATGGCATTCGAAACAGATTTTTTCGATTTTTTTCTGACGGGTACGAGTTACGCGGTTGCGGTTGACTTTTTCTTATTCGAAATCAGATTCTCTATAAAATGCACCTAATGGTTTCCTTTTAGCTTGAAATTTTTTTTTCTCGAAAATCCACAGTACCCTCACTTGGAAAAATGACTCCGAAAAATCATGGCATTCGAAACAGATTTTTTCGATTTTTTTCTGACGGGTACGAGTTACGCGGTTGCGGTTGACTTTTTCTTATTCGAAATCAGATACTCTATAAAATGCACCTAATGGACCTTTTAGCTTGAAATTTTTTTTTCTCGAAAATCCACAGTACCCTCCCTTGGAAAAATGACTTCGAAAAATCATGGCATTCGAAACAGATTTTTTCGATTTTTTTCTCACGGGTACGAGTTACGCGGTTGCGGTTGACTTTTTCTTATTCGAAATCAGATTCTCTATAAAATGCACCTAATGGTTTCCTTTTAGCTTGAAATTTTTTTTTCTCGAAAATCCACAGTACCCTCCCTTGGAAAAATGACTCCGAAAAATCATGGCATTCGAAACAGATTTTTTCGATTTTTTTCTGACGGGTACGAGTTACGCGGTTGCGGTTGACTTTTTCTTATTCGAAATCAGATTCTCTATAAAATGCACCTAATGGTTTCCTTTTAGCTTGAAATTTTTTTTTCTCGAAAATCCACAGTACCCTCACTTGGAAAAATGACTCCGAAAAATCATGGCATTCGAAACAGATTTTTTCGATTTTTTTCTGACGGGTACGAGTTACGCGGTTGCGGTTGACTTTTTCTTATTCGAAATCAGATTCTCTATAAAATGCACCTAATGGTTTCCTTTTAGCTTGAAATTTTTTTTTCTCGAAAATCCACAGTACCCTCCCTTGGAAAAATGACTCCAAAAAATCATGGCATTCGAAACAGATTTTTTCGATTTTTTTCTGACGGGTACGAGTTACGCGGTTGCGGTTGACATTTTCTTATTCGAAATCAGATTCTCTATAAAATGCACCTAATGGTTTCCTTTTAGCTTGAAATTTTTTTTTCTCGAAAATCCAAAGTACCCTCCCTTGGAAAAATGACTCCGAAAAATCATGGCATTCGAAACAGATTTTTTTCGATTTTTTTCTGACCGGTACGAGTTACGCGGTTGCGGTTGACTTTTTCTTATTCGAAATCAGATTCTCTATAAAATGCACCTAATGGTTTCCTTTTAGCTTGAAATTTTTTTTTCTCGAAAATCCACAGTACCCTCACTTGGAAAAATGACTCCGAAAAATCATGGCATTCGAAACAGATTTTTTCGATTTTTTTCTCACGGGTACGAGTTACGCGGTTGCGGTTGACTTTTTCTTATTCGAAATCAGATTCTCTATAAAATGCACCTAATGGTTTCCTTTTAGCTTGAAATTTTTTTTTCTCGAAAATCCACAGTACCCTCACTTGGAAAAATGACTCCGAAAAATCATGGCATTCGAAACAGATTTTTTCGATTTTTTTCTGACGGGTACGAGTTACGCGGTTGCGGTTGACTTTTTCTTATTCGAAATCAGATTCTCTATAAAATGCACCTAATGGACCTTTTAGCTTGAAATTTTTTTTTCTCGAAAATCCACAGTACCCTCCCTTGGAAAAATGACTCCGAAAAATCATGGCATTCGAAACAGATTTTTTCGATTTTTTTCTCACGGGTACGAGTTACGCGGTTGCGGTTGACTTTTTCTTATTCGAAATCAGATGCTCTATAAAATGCACCTAATGGTTTCCTTTTAGCTTGAAATTTTTTTTTCTCGAAAATCCACAGTACCCTCCCTTGGAAAAATGACTCCGAAAAATCATGGCATTCGAAACAGATTTTTTCGATTTTTTTCTCACGGGTACGAGTTACGCGGTTGCGGTTGACTTTTTCTTATTCGAAATCAGATTCTCTATAAAATGCACCTAATGGTTTCCTTTTAGCTTGAAATTTTTTTTTCTCGAAAATCCACAGTACCCTCCCTTGGAAAAATGACTCCGAAAAATCATGGCATTCGAAACAGATTTTTTCGATTTTTTTCTCACGGGTACGCGTTACGCGGTTGCGGTTGACTTTTTCTTATTCGAAATCAGATTCTCTATAAAATGCACCTAATGGTTTCCTTTTAGCTTGAAATTTTTTTTTCTCGAAAATCCACAGTACCCTCCCTTGGAAAAATGACTCCAAAAAATCATGGCATTCGAAACAGATTTTTTCGATTTTTTTCTGACGGGTACGAGTTACGCGGTTGCGGTTGACATTTTCTTATTCGAAATCAGATTCTCTATAAAATGCACCTAATGGTTTCCTTTTAGCTTGAAATTTTTTTTTCTCGAAAATCCAAAGTACCCTCCCTTGGAAAAATGACTCCGAAAAATCATGGCATTCGAAACAGATTTTTTTCGATTTTTTTCTGACCGGTACGAGTTACGCGGTTGCGGTTGACTTTTTCTTATTCGAAATCAGATTCTCTATAAAATGCACCTAATGGTTTCCTTTTAGCTTGAAATTTTTTTTTCTCGAAAATCCACAGTACCCTCACTTGGAAAAATGACTCCGAAAAATCATGGCATTCGAAACAGATTTTTTCGATTTTTTTCTGACGGGTACGAGTTACGCGGTTGCGGTTGACTTTTTCTTATTCGAAATCAGATACTCTATAAAATGCACCTAATGGACCTTTTAGCTTGAAATTTTTTTTTCTCGAAAATCCACAGTACCCTCCCTTGGAAAAATGACTTCGAAAAATCATGGCATTCGAAACAGATTTTTTCGATTTTTTTCTCACGGGTACGAGTTACGCGGTTGCGGTTGACTTTTTCTTATTCGAAATCAGATTCTCTATAAAATGCACCTAATGGTTTCCTTTTAGCTTGAAATTTTTTTTTCTCGAAAATCCACAGTACCCTCCCTTGGAAAAATGACTCCGAAAAATCATGGCATTCGAAACAGATTTTTTCGATTTTTTTCTGACGGGTACGAGTTACGCGGTTGCGGTTGACTTTTTCTTATTCGAAATCAGATTCTCTATAAAATGCACCTAATGGTTTCCTTTTAGCTTGAAATTTTTTTTTCTCGAAAATCCACAGTACCCTCACTTGGAAAAATGACTCCGAAAAATCATGGCATTCGAAACAGATTTTTTCGATTTTTTTCTGACGGGTACGAGTTACGCGGTTGCGGTTGACTTTTTCTTATTCGAAATCAGATTCTCTATAAAATGCACCTAATGGTTTCCTTTTAGCTTGAAATTTTTTTTTCTCGAAAATCCACAGTACCCTCCCTTGGAAAAATGACTCCAAAAAATCATGGCATTCGAAACAGATTTTTTCGATTTTTTTCTGACGGGTACGAGTTACGCGGTTGCGGTTGACATTTTCTTATTCGAAATCAGATTCTCTATAAAATGCACCTAATGGTTTCCTTTTAGCTTGAAATTTTTTTTTCTCGAAAATCCAAAGTACCCTCCCTTGGAAAAATGACTCCGAAAAATCATGGCATTCGAAACAGATTTTTTTCGATTTTTTTCTGACCGGTACGAGTTACGCGGTTGCGGTTGACTTTTTCTTATTCGAAATCAGATTCTCTATAAAATGCACCTAATGGTTTCATTTTAGCTTGAAATTTTTTTTTCTCGAAAATCCACAGTACCCTCCCTTGGAAAAATGACTCCGAAAAATCATGGCATTCGAAACAGATTTTTTCGATTTTTTTCTCACGGGTACGAGTTACGCGGTTGCGGTTGACTTTTTCTTATTCGAAATCAGATTCTCTATAAAATGCACCTAATGGTTTCCTTTTAGCTTGAAATTTTTTTTTCTCGAAAATCCACAGTACCCTCCCTTGGAAAAATGACTCCGAAAAATCATGGCATTCGAAACAGATTTTTTCGATTTTTTTCTCACGGGTACGAGTTACGCGGTTGCGGTTGACTTTTTCTTATTCGAAATCAGATTCTCTATAAAATGCACCTAATGGTTTCCTTTTAGCTTGAAATTTTTTTTTCTCGAAAATCCACAGTACCCTCCCTTGGAAAAATGACTCCGAAAAATCATGGCATTCGAAACAGATTTTTTCGATTTTTTTCTGACGGGTACGAGTTACGCGGTTGCGGTTGACTTTTTCTTATTCGAAATCAGATTCTCTATAAAATGCACCTAATGGTTTCCTTTTAGCTTGAAATTTTTTTTTCTCGAAAATCCACAGTACCCTCCCTTGGAAAAATGACTCCGAAAAATCATGGCATTCGAAACAGATTTTTTCGATTTTTTTCTCACGGGTACGAGTTACGCGGTTGCGGTTGACTTTTTCTTATTCGAAATCAGATTCTCTATAAAATGCACCTAATGGTTTCCTTTTAGCTTGAAATTTTTTTTTCTCGAAAATCCACAGTACCCTCCCTTGGAAAAATGACTCCGAAAAATCATGGCATTCGAAACAGATTTTTTCGATTTTTTTCTCACGGGTACGAGTTACGCGGTTGCGGTTGACTTTTTCTTATTCGAAATCAGATTCTCTATAAAATGCACCTAATGGTTTCCTTTTAGCTTGAAATTTTTTTTTCTCGAAAATCCACAGTACCCTCCCTTGGAAAAATGACTCCGAAAAATCATGGCATTCGAAACAGATTTTTTCGATTTTTTTCTGACGGGTACGAGTTACGCGGTTGCGGTTGACTTTTCCTTATTCGAAATCAGATTCTCTATAAAATGCACCTAATGGTTTCCTTTTAGCTTGAAATTTTTTTTTCTCGAAAATCCACAGTACCCTCCCTTGGAAAAATGACTCCGAAAAATCATGGCATTCGAAACAGATTTTTTCGATTTTTTTCTGACGGGTACGAGTTACGCGGTTGCGGTTGACTTTTTCTTATTCGAAATCAGATTCTCTATAAAATGCACCTAATGGTTTCCTTTTAGCTTGAAATTTTTTTTTCTCGAAAATCCACAGTACCCTCACTTGGAAAAATGACTCCGAAAAATCATGGCATTCGAAACAGATTTTTTCGATTTTTTTCTGACGGGTACGAGTTACGCGGTTGCGGTTGACTTTTTCTTATTCGAAATCAGATTCTCTATAAAATGCACCTAATGGACCTTTTAGCTTGAAATTTTTTTTTCTCGAAAATCCACAGTACCCTCCCTTGGAAAAATGACTCCGAAAAATCATGGCATTCGAAACAGATTTTTTCGATTTTTTTCTGACGGGTACGAGTTACGCGGTTGCGGTTGACTTTTTCTTATTCGAAATCAGATTCTCTATAAAATGCACCTAATGGTTTTCTTTTAGCTTGAAATTTTTTTTTCTCGAAAATCCACAGTACCCTCCCTTGGAAAAATGACTCCGAAAAATCATGGCATTCGAAACAGATTTTTTCGATTTTTTTCTGACGGGTACGAGTTACGCGGTTGCGGTTGACTTTTTCTTATTCGAAATCAGATTCTCTATAAAATGCACCTAATGGTTTCCTTTTAGCTTGAAATTTTTTTTTCTCGAAAATCCACAGTACCCTCCCTTGGAAAAATGACTCCGAAAAATCATGGCATTCGAAACAGATTTTTTTCGATTTTTCTCTGACCGGTACGAGTTACGCGGTTGCGGTTGACTTTTTCTTATTCGAAATCAGATTCTCTATAAAATGCACCTAATGGTTTCCTTTTAGCTTGAAATTTTTTTTTCTCGAAAATCCACAGTACCCTCCCTTGGAAAAATGACTCCGAAAAATCATGGCATTCGAAACAGATTTTTTCGATTTTTTTCTGACGGGTACGAGTAACGCGGTTGCGGTTGACTTTTTCTTATTCGAAATCAGATTCTCTATAAAATGCACCTAATGGTTTCCTTTTAGCTTGAAATTTTTTTTTCTCGAAAATCCACAGTACCCTCCCTTGGAAAAATGACTCCGAAAAATCATGGCATTCGAAACAGATTTTTTCGATTTTTTTCTGACGGGTACGAGTTACGCGGTTGCGGTTGACTTTTTCTTATTCGAAATCAGATTCTCTATAAAATGCACCTAATGGACCTTTTAGCTTGAAATTTTTTTTTCTCGAAAATCCACAGTACCCTCCCTTGGAAAAATGACTCCGAAAAATCATGGCATTCGAAACAGATTTTTTCGATTTTTTTCTCACGGGTACGAGTTACGCGGTTGCGGTTGACTCTTTCTTATTCGAAATCAGATTCTCTATAAAATGCACCTAATGGTTTCCTTTTAGCTTGAAATTTTTTTTTCTCGAAAATCCACAGTACCCTCCCTTGGAAAAATGACTCCGAAAAATCATGGCATTCGAAACAGATTTTTTCGATTTTTTTCTGACGGGTACGAGTTACGCGGTTGCGGTTGACTTTTTCTTATTCGAAATCAGATTCTCTATAAAATGCACCTAATGGTTTCCTTTTAGCTTGAAATTTTTTTTTCTCGAAAATCCACAGTACCCTCACTTGGAAAAATGACTCCGAAAAATCATGGCATTCGAAACAGATTTTTTCGATTTTTTTCTGACGGGTACGAGTTACGCGGTTGCGGTTGACTTTTTCTTATTCGAAATCAGATTCTCTATAAAATGCACCTAATGGACCTTTTAGCTTGAAATTTTTTTTTCTCGAAAATCCACAGTACCCTCCCTTGGAAAAATGACTCCGAAAAATCATGGCATTCGAAACAGATTTTTTCGATTTTTTTCTGACGGGTACGAGTTACGCGGTTGCGGTTGACTTTTTCTTATTCGAAATCAGATTCTCTATAAAATGCACCTAATGGTTTTCTTTTAGCTTGAAATTTTTTTTTCTCGAAAATCCACAGTACCCTCCCTTGGAAAAATGACTCCGAAAAATCATGGCATTCGAAACAGATTTTTTCGATTTTTTTCTGACGGGTACGAGTTACGCGGTTGCGGTTGACTTTTTCTTATTCGAAATCAGATTCTCTATAAAATGCACCTAATGGTTTCCTTTTAGCTTGAAATTTTTTTTTCTCGAAAATCCACAGTACCCTCCCTTGGAAAAATGACTCCGAAAAATCATGGCATTCGAAACAGATTTTTTTCGATTTTTCTCTGACCGGTACGAGTTACGCGGTTGCGGTTGACTTTTTCTTATTCGAAATCAGATTCTCTATAAAATGCACCTAATGGTTTCCTTTTAGCTTGAAATTTTTTTTTCTCGAAAATCCACAGTACCCTCCCTTGGAAAAATGACTCCGAAAAATCATGGCATTCGAAACAGATTTTTTCGATTTTTTTCTCACGGGTACGAGTTACGCGGTTGCGGTTGACTTTTTCTTATTCGAAATCAGATTCTCTATAAAATGCACCTAATGGTTTCCTTTTAGCTTGAAATTTTTTTTTCTCGAAAATCCACAGTACCCTCCCTTGGAAAAATGACTCCGAAAAATCATGGCATTCGAAACAGATTTTTTCGATTTTTTTCTGACGGGTACGAGTAACGCGGTTGCGGTTGACTTTTTCTTATTCGAAATCAGATTCTCTATAAAATGCACCTAATGGTTTCCTTTTAGCTTGAAATTTTTTTTTCTCGAAAATCCACAGTACCCTCCCTTGGAAAAATGACTCCGAAAAATCATGGCATTCGAAACAGATTTTTTCGATTTTTTTCTGACGGGTACGAGTTACGCGGTTGCGGTTGACTTTTTCTTATTCGAAATCAGATTCTCTATAAAATGCACCTAATGGACCTTTTAGCTTGAAATTTTTTTTTCTCGAAAATCCACAGTACCCTCCCTTGGAAAAATGACTCCGAAAAATCATGGCATTCGAAACAGATTTTTTCGATTTTTTTCTCACGGGTACGAGTTACGCGGTTGCGGTTGACTCTTTCTTATTCGAAATCAGATTCTCTATAAAATGCACCTAATGGTTTCCTTTTAGCTTGAAATTTTTTTTTCTCGAAAATCCACAGTACCCTCCCTTGGAAAAATGACTCCGAAAAATCATGGCATTCGAAACAGATTTTTTCGATTTTTTTCTGACGGGTACGAGTTACGCGGTTGCGGTTGACTTTTTCTTATTCGAAATCAGATTCTCTATAAAATGCACCTAATGGTTTCCTTTTAGCTTGAAATTTTTTTTTCTCGAAAATCCACAGTACCCTCCCTTGGAAAAATGACTCCGAAAAATCATGGCATTCGAAACAGATTTTTTTCGATTTTTCTCTGACCGGTACGAGTTACGCGGTTGCGGTTGACTTTTTCTTATTCGAAATCAGATTCTCTATAAAATGCACCTAATGGTTTCCTTTTAGCTTGAAATTTTTTTTTCTCGAAAATCCACAGTACCCTCCCTTGGAAAAATGACTCCGAAAAATCATGGCATTCGAAACAGATTTTTTCGATTTTTTTCTCACGGGTACGAGTTACGCGGTTGTAGTTGACTTTTTCTTATTCGAAATCAGATTCTCTATAAAATGCACCTAATGGCTTCCTTTTAGCTTGAAATTTTTTTTCTCGAAAATCCAAAGTACCCTCCCTTGGAAAAATGACTCCGAAAAATCATGGCATTCGAAACAGATTTTTTTCGATTTTTTTCTGACCGGTACGAGTTACGCGGTTGCGGTTGACTTTTTCTTATTCGAAATCAGATTCTCTATAAAATGCACCTAATGGTTTCCTTTTAGCTTGAAATTTTTTTTTCTCGAAAATCCACAGTACCCTCCCTTGGAAAAATGACTCCGAAAAATCATGGCATTCGAAACAGATTTTTTCGATTTTTTTCTCACGGGTACGAGTTACGCGGTTGCGGTTGACTTTTTCTTATTCGAAATCAGATTCTCTATAAAATGCACCTAATGGTTTCCTTTTAGCTTGAAATTTTTTTTTCTCGAAAATCCACAGTACCCTCCCTTGGAAAAATGACTCCGAAAAATCATGGCATTCGAAACAGATTTTTTCGATTTTTTTCTCACGGGTACGAGTTACGCGGTTGCGGTTGACTTTTTCTTATTCGAAATCAGATTCTCTATAAAATGCACCTAATGGTTTCCTTTTAGCTTGAAATTTTTTTTTCTCGAAAATCCACAGTACCCTCCCTTGGAAAAATGACTCCGAAAAATCATGGCATTCGAAACAGATTTTTTCGATTTTTTTCTGACGGGTACGAGTAACGCGGTTGCGGTTGACTTTTTCTTATTCGAAATCAGATTCTCTATAAAATGCACCTAATGGTTTCCTTTTAGCTTGAAATTTTTTTTTCTCGAAAATCCACAGTACCCTCCCTTGGAAAAATGACTCCGAAAAATCATGGCATTCGAAACAGATTTTTTCGATTTTTTTCTGACGGGTACGAGTTACGCGGTTGCGGTTGACTTTTTCTTATTCGAAATCAGATTCTCTATAAAATGCACCTAATGGACCTTTTAGCTTGAAATTTTTTTTTCTCGAAAATCCACAGTACCCTCCCTTGGAAAAATGACTCCGAAAAATCATGGCATTCGAAACAGATTTTTTCGATTTTTTTCTCACGGGTACGAGTTACGCGGTTGCGGTTGACTCTTTCTTATTCGAAATCAGATTCTCTATAAAATGCACCTAATGGTTTCCTTTTAGCTTGAAATTTTTTTTTCTCGAAAATCCACAGTACCCTCCCTTGGAAAAATGACTCCGAAAAATCATGGCATTCGAAACAGATTTTTTCGATTTTTTTCTGACTGGTACGAGTTACGCGGTTGCGGTTGACTTTTTCTTATTCGAAATCAGATTCTCTATAAAATGCACCTAATGGTTTCCTTTTAGCTTGAAATTTTTTTTTCTCGAAAATCCACAGTACCCTCCCTTGGAAAAATGACTCCGAAAAATCATGGCATTCGAAACAGATTTTTTTCGATTTTTCTCTGACCGGTACGAGTTACGCGGTTGCGGTTGACTTTTTCTTATTCGAAATCAGATTCTCTATAAAATGCACCTAATGGTTTCCTTTTAGCTTGAAATTTTTTTTTCTCGAAAATCCACAGTACCCTCCCTTGGAAAAATGACTCCGAAAAATCATGGCATTCGAAACAGATTTTTTCGATTTTTTTCTCACGGGTACGAGTTACGCGGTTGTAGTTGACTTTTTCTTATTCGAAATCAGATTCTCTATAAAATGCACCTAATGGCTTCCTTTTAGCTTGAAATTTTTTTTCTCGAAAATCCAAAGTACCCTCCCTTGGAAAAATGACTCCGAAAAATCATGGCATTCGAAACAGATTTTTTTCGATTTTTTTCTGACCGGTACGAGTTACGCGGTTGCGGTTGACTTTTTCTTATTCGAAATCAGATTCTCTATAAAATGCACCTAATGGTTTCCTTTTAGCTTGAAATTTTTTTTTCTCGAAAATCCACAGTACCCTCCCTTGGAAAAATGACTCCGAAAAATCATGGCATTCGAAACAGATTTTTTCGATTTTTTTCTCACGGGTACGAGTTACGCGGTTGCGGTTGACTTTTTCTTATTCGAAATCAGATTCTCTATAAAATGCACCTAATGGTTTCCTTTTAGCTTGAAATTTTTTTTTCTCGAAAATCCACAGTACCCTCCCTTGGAAAAATGACTCCGAAAAATCATGGCATTCGAAACAGATTTTTTCGATTTTTTTCTGACGGGTACGAGTTACGCGGTTGCGGTTGACTTTTTCTTATTCGAAATCAGATTCTCTATAAAATGCACCTAATGGTTTCCTTTTAGCTTGAAATTTTTTTTTCTCGAAAATCCACAGTACCCTCCCTTGGAAAAATGACTCCGAAAAATCATGGCATTCGAAACAGATTTTTTCGATTTTTTTCTCACGGGTACGAGTTACGCGGTTGCGGTTGACTTTTTCTTATTCGAAATCAGATTCTCTATAAAATGCACCTAATGGTTTCCTTTTAGCTTGAAATTTTTTTTTCTCGAAAATCCACAGTACCCTTGGAAAAATGACTCCGAAAAATCATGGCATTCGAAACAGATTTTTTCGATTTTTTTCTGACGGGTACGAGTTACGCGGTTGCGGTTGACTTTTTCTTATTCGAAATCAGATTCTCTATAAAATGCACCTAATGGTTTCCTTTTAGCTTGAAATTTTTTTTTCTCGAAAATCCACAGTACCCTCCCTTGGAAAAATGACTCCGAAAAATCATGGCATTCGAAACAGATTTTTTCGATTTTTTTCTCACGGGTACGAGTTACGCGGTTGCGGTTGACTTTTTCTTATTCGAAATCAGATTCTCTATAAAATGCACCTAATGGTTTCCTTTTAGCTTGAAATTTTTTTTTCTCGAAAATCCACAGTACCCTCCCTTGGAAAAATGACTCCGAAAAATCATGGCATTCGAAACAGATTTTTTCGATTTTTTTCTGACGGGTACGAGTTACGCGGTTGCGGTTGACTTTTTCTTATTCGAAATCAGATTCTCTATAAAATGCACCTAATGGTTTCCTTTTAGCTTGAAATTTTTTTTTCTCGAAAATCCACAGTACCCTCCCTTGGAAAAATGACTCCGAAAAATCATGGCATTCGAAACAGATTTTTTCGATTTTTTTCTCACGGGTACGCGTTACGCGGTTGCGGTTGACTTTTTCTTATTCGAAATCAGATTCTCTATAAAATGCACCTAATGGTTTCCTTTTAGCTTGAAATTTTTTTTTCTCGAAAATCCACAGTACCCTCCCTTGGAAAAATGACTCCGAATAATCATGGCATTCGAAACAGATTTTTTCGATTTTTTTCTGACGGGTACGAGTTACGCGGTTGCGGTTGACTTTTTCTTATTCGAAATCAGATTCTCTATAAAATGCACCTAATGGTTTCCTTTTAGCTTGAAATTTTTTTTTCTCGAAAATCCACAGTACCCTCACTTGGAAAAATGACTCCGAAAAATCATGGCATTCGAAACAGATTTTTTCGATTTTTTTCTGACGGGTACGAGTTACGCGGTTGCGGTTGACTTTTTCTTATTCGAAATCAGATACTCTATAAAATGCACCTAATGGACCTTTTAGCTTGAAATTTTTTTTTCTCGAAAATCCACAGTACCCTCCCTTGGAAAAATGACTCCGAAAAATCATGGCATTCGAAACAGATTTTTTCGATTTTTTTCTCACGGGTACGAGTTACGCGGTTGCGGTTGACTTTTTCTTATTCGAAATCAGATTCTCTATAAAATGCACCTAATGGTTTCCTTTTAGCTTGAAATTTTTTTTTCTCGAAAATCCACAGTACCCTCCCTTGGAAAAATGACTCCGAAAAATCATGGCATTCGAAACAGATTTTTTCGATTTTTTTCTGACGGGTACGAGTTACGCGGTTGCGGTTGACTTTTTCTTATTCGAAATCAGATTCTCTATAAAATGCACCTAATGGTTTCCTTTTAGCTTGAAATTTTTTTTTCTCGAAAATCCACAGTACCCTCACTTGGAAAAATGACTCCGAAAAATCATGGCATTCGAAACAGATTTTTTCGATTTTTTTCTGACGGGTACGAGTTACGCGGTTGCGGTTGACTTTTTCTTATTCGAAATCAGATTCTCTATAAAATGCACCTAATGGACCTTTTAGCTTGAAATTTTTTTTTCTCGAAAATCCACAGTACCCTCCCTTGGAAAAATGACTCCGAAAAATCATGGCATTCGAAACAGATTTTTTCGATTTTTTTCTCACGGGTACGAGTTACGCGGTTGCGGTTGACTTTTTCTTATTCGAAATCAGATTCTCTATAAAATGCACCTAATGGTTTCCTTTTAGCTTGAAATTTTTTTTCTCGAAAATCCACAGTACCCTCCCTTGGAAAAATGACTCCGAAAAATCATGGCATTCGAAACAGATTTTTTCGATTTTTTTCTCACGGGTACGAGTTACGCGGTTGCGGTTGACTTTTTCTTATTCGAAATCAGATTCTCTATAAAATGCACCTAATGGTTTCCTTTTAGCTTGAAATTTTTTTTTCTCGAAAATCCACAGTACCCTCCCTTGGAAAAATGACTCCGAAAAATCATGGCATTCGAAACAGATTTTTTCGATTTTTTTCTCACGGGTACGCGTTACGCGGTTGCGGTTGACTTTTTCTTATTCGAAATCAGATTCTCTATAAAATGCACCTAATGGTTTCCTTTTAGCTTGAAATTTTTTTTTCTCGAAAATCCACAGTACCCTCCCTTGGAAAAATGACTCCGAAAAGTCATGGCATTCGAAACAGATTTTTTCGATTTTTTTCTGACGGGTACGAGTTACGCGGTTGCGGTTGACTTTTTCTTATTCGAAATCAGATTCTCTATAAAATGCACCTAATGGTTTCCTTTTAGCTTGAAATTTTTTTTTCTCGAAAATCCACAGTACCCTCACTTGGAAAAATGACTCCGAAAAATCATGGCATTCGAAACAGATTTTTTCGATTTTTTTCTGACGGGTACGAGTTACGCGGTTGCGGTTGACTTTTTCTTATTCGAAATCAGATACTCTATAAAATGCACCTAATGGACCTTTTAGCTTGAAATTTTTTTTTCTCGAAAATCCACAGTACCCTCCCTTGGAAAAATGACTCCGAAAAATCATGGCATTCGAAACAGATTTTTTCGATTTTTTTCTCACGGGTACGAGTTACGCGGTTGCGGTTGACTTTTTCTTATTCGAAATCAGATTCTCTATAAAATGCACCTAATGGTTTCCTTTTAGCTTGAAATTTTTTTTTCTCGAAAATCCACAGTACCCTCCCTTGGAAAAATGACTCCGAAAAATCATGGCATTCGAAACAGATTTTTTCGATTTTTTTCTGACGGGTACGAGTTACGCGGTTGCGGTTGACTTTTTCTTATTCGAAATCAGATTCTCTATAAAATGCACCTAATGGTTTCCTTTTAGCTTGAAATTTTTTTTTCTCGAAAATCCACAGTACCCTCACTTGGAAAAATGACTCCGAAAAATCATGGCATTCGAAACAGATTTTTTCGATTTTTTTCTGACGGGTACGAGTTACGCGGTTGCGGTTGACTTTTTCTTATTCGAAATCAGATTCTCTATAAAATGCACCTAATGGACCTTTTAGCTTGAAATTTTTTTTTCTCGAAAATCCACAGTACCCTCCCTTGGAAAAATGACTCCGAAAAATCATGGCATTCGAAACAGATTTTTTCGATTTTTTTCTCACGGGTACGAGTTACGCGGTTGCGGTTGACTTTTTCTTATTCGAAATCAGATTCTCTATAAAATGCACCTAATGGTTTCCTTTTAGCTTGAAATTTTTTTTTCTCGAAAATCCACAGTACCCTCCCTTGGAAAAATGACTCCGAAAAATCATGGCATTCGAAACAGATTTTTTCGATTTTTTTCTCACGGGTACGCGTTACGCGGTTGCGGTTGACTTTTTCTTATTCGAAATCAGATTCTCTATAAAATGCACCTAATGGTTTCCTTTTAGCTTGAAATTTTTTTTTCTCGAAAATCCACAGTACCCTCCCTTGGAAAAATGACTCCGAAAAATCATGGCATTCGAAACAGATTTTTTCGATTTTTTTCTGACGGGTACGAGTTACGCGGTTGCGGTTGACTTTTTCTTATTCGAAATCAGATTCTCTATAAAATGCACCTAATGGTTTCCTTTTAGCTTGAAATTTTTTTTTCTCGAAAATCCACAGTACCCTCACTTGGAAAAATGACTCCGAAAAATCATGGCATTCGAAACAGATTTTTTCGATTTTTTTCTGACGGGTACGAGTTACGCGGTTGCGGTTGACTTTTTCTTATTCGAAATCAGATACTCTATAAAATGCACCTAATGGACCTTTTAGCTTGTAAATTTTTTTTTCTCGAAAATCCACAGTACCCTCCCTTGGAAAAATGACTCCGAAAAATCATGGCATTCGAAACAGATTTTTTCGATTTTTTTCTCACGGGTACGAGTTACGCGGTTGCGGTTGACTTTTTCTTATTCGAAATCAGATTCTCTATAAAATGCACCTAATGGTTTCCTTTTAGCTTGAAATTTTTTTTTCTCGAAAATCCACAGTACCCTCCCTTGGAAAAATGACTCCGAAAAATCATGGCATTCGAAACAGATTTTTTCGATTTTTTTCTGACGGGTACGAGTTACGCGGTTGCGGTTGACTTTTTCTTATTCGAAATCAGATTCTCTATAAAATGCACCTAATGGTTTCCTTTTAGCTTGAAATTTTTTTTTCTCGAAAATCCACAGTACCCTCACTTGGAAAAATGACTCCGAAAAATCATGGCATTCGAAACAGATTTTTTCGATTTTTTTCTGACGGGTACGAGTTACGCGGTTGCGGTTGACTTTTTCTTATTCGAAATCAGATTCTCTATAAAATGCACCTAATGGACCTTTTAGCTTGAAATTTTTTTTTCTCGAAAATCCACAGTACCCTCCCTTGGAAAAATGACTCCGAAAAATCATGGCATTCGAAACAGATTTTTTCGATTTTTTTCTCACGGGTACGAGTTACGCGGTTGCGGTTGACTTTTTCTTATTCGAAATCAGATTCTCTATAAAATGCACCTAATGGTTTCCTTTTAGCTTGAAATTTTTTTTTCTCGAAAATCCACAGTACCCTCCCTTGGAAAAATGACTCCGAAAAATCATGGCATTCGAAACAGATTTTTTCGATTTTTTTCTGACGGGTACGAGTTACGCGGTTGCGGTTGACTTTTTCTTATTCGAAATCAGATTCTCTATAAAATGCACCTAATGGTTTCCTTTTAGCTTGAAATTTTTTTTTCTCGAAAATCCACAGTACCCTCCCTTGGAAAAATGACTCCGAAAAATCATGGCATTCGAAACAGATTTTTTTCGATTTTTCTCTGACCGGTACGAGTTACGCGGTTGCGGTTGACTTTTTCTTATTCGAAATCAGATTCTCTATAAAATGCACCTAATGGTTTCCTTTTAGCTTGAAATTTTTTTTTCTCGAAAATCCACAGTACCCTCCCTTGGAAAAATGACTCCGAAAAATCATGGCATTCGAAACAGATTTTTTCGATTTTTTTCTCACGGGTACGAGTTACGCGGTTGCGGTTGACTTTTTCTTATTCGAAATCAGATTCTCTATAAAATGCACCTAATGGTTTCCTTTTAGCTTGAAATTTTTTTTTCTCGAAAATCCACAGTACCCTCCCTTGGAAAAATGACTCCGAAAAATCATGGCATTCGAAACAGATTTTTTCGATTTTTTTCTCACGGGTACGCGTTACGCGGTTGCGGTTGACTTTTTCTTATTCGAAATCAGATTCTCTATAAAATGCACCTAATGGTTTCCTTTTAGCTTGAAATTTTTTTTTCTCGAAAATCCACAGTACCCTCCCTTGGAAAAATGACTCCGAAAAATCATGGCATTCGAAACAGATTTTTTCGATTTTTTTCTGACGGGTACGAGTTACGCGGTTGCGGTTGACTTTTTCTTATTCGAAATCAGATTCTCTATAAAATGCACCTAATGGTTTCCTTTTAGCTTGAAATTTTTTTTTCTCGAAAATCCACAGTACCCTCACTTGGAAAAATGACTCCGAAAAATCATGGCATTCGAAACAGATTTTTTCGATTTTTTTCTGACGGGTACGAGTTACGCGGTTGCGGTTGACTTTTTCTTATTCGAAATCAGATACTCTATAAAATGCACCTAATGGACCTTTTAGCTTGAAATTTTTTTTTCTCGAAAATCCACAGTACCCTCCCTTGGAAAAATGACTCCGAAAAATCATGGCATTCGAAACAGATTTTTTCGATTTTTTTCTCACGGGTACGAGTTACGCGGTTGCGGTTGACTTTTTCTTATTCGAAATCAGATTCTCTATAAAATGCACCTAATGGTTTCCTTTTAGCTTGAAATTTTTTTTTCTCGAAAATCCACAGTACCCTCCCTTGGAAAAATGACTCCGAAAAATCATGGCATTCGAAACAGATTTTTTCGATTTTTTTCTGACGGGTACGAGTTACGCGGTTGCGGTTGACTTTTTCTTATTCGAAATCAGATTCTCTATAAAATGCACCTAATGGTTTCCTTTTAGCTTGAAATTTTTTTTTCTCGAAAATCCACAGTACCCTCACTTGGAAAAATGACTCCGAAAAATCATGGCATTCGAAACAGATTTTTTCGATTTTTTTCTGACGGGTACGAGTTACGCGGTTGCGGTTGACTTTTTCTTATTCGAAATCAGATTCTCTATAAAATGCACCTAATGGACCTTTTAGCTTGAAATTTTTTTTTCTCGAAAATCCACAGTACCCTCCCTTGGAAAAATGACTCCGAAAAATCATGGCATTCGAAACAGATTTTTTCGATTTTTTTCTCACGGGTACGAGTTACGCGGTTGCGGTTGACTTTTTCTTATTCGAAATCAGATTCTCTATAAAATGCACCTAATGGTTTCCTTTTAGCTTGAAATTTTTTTTTCTCGAAAATCCACAGTACCCTCCCTTGGAAAAATGACTCCGAAAAATCATGGCATTCGAAACAGATTTTTTCGATTTTTTTCTGACGGGTACGAGTTACGCGGTTGCGGTTGACTTTTTCTTATTCGAAATCAGATTCTCTATAAAATGCACCTAATGGTTTCCTTTTAGCTTGAAATTTTTTTTTCTCGAAAATCCACAGTACCCTCCCTTGGAAAAATGACTCCGAAAAATCATGGCATTCGAAACAGATTTTTTTCGATTTTTCTCTGACCGGTACGAGTTACGCGGTTGCGGTTGACTTTTTCTTATTCGAAATCAGATTCTCTATAAAATGCACCTAATGGTTTCCTTTTAGCTTGAAATTTTTTTTTCTCGAAAATCCACAGTACCCTCCCTTGGAAAAATGACTCCGAAAAATCATGGCATTCGAAACAGATTTTTTCGATTTTTTTCTCACGGGTACGAGTTACGCGGTTGCGGTTGACTTTTTCTTATTCGAAATCAGATTCTCTATAAAATGCACCTAATGGTTTCCTTTTAGCTTGAAATTTTTTTTCTCGAAAATCCACAGTACCCTCCCTTGGAAAAATGACTCCGAAAAATCATGGCATTCGAAACAGATTTTTTCGATTTTTTTCTGACGGGTACGAGTAACGCGGTTGCGGTTGACTTTTTCTTATTCGAAATCAGATTCTCTATAAAATGCACCTAATGGTTTCCTTTTAGCTTGAAATTTTTTTTTCTCGAAAATCCACAGTACCCTCCCTTGGAAAAATGACTCCGAAAAATCATGGCATTCGAAACAGATTTTTTTCGATTTTTCTCTGACCGGTACGAGTTACGCGGTTGCGGTTGACTTTTTCTTATTCGAAATCAGATTCTCTATAAAATGCACCTAATGGTTTCCTTTTAGCTTGAAATTTTTTTTTCTCGAAAATCCACAGTACCCTCCCTTGGAAAAATGACTCCGAAAAATCATGGCATTCGAAACAGATTTTTTCGATTTTTTTCTCACGGGTACGAGTTACGCGGTTGTGGTTGACTTTTTCTTATTCGAAATCAGATTCTCTATAAAATGCACCTAATGGCTTCCTTTTAGCTTGAAATTTTTTTTCTCGAAAATCCACAGTACCCTCCCTTGGAAAAATGACTCCGAAAAATCATGGCATTCGAAACAGATTTTTTCGATTTTTTTCTGACGGGTACGAGTTACGCGGTTGCGGTTGACTTTTTCTTATTCGAAATCAGATTCTCTATAAAATGCACCTAATGGTTTCCTTTTAGCTTGAAATTTTTTTTTCTCGAAAATCCACAGTACCCTCCCTTGGAAAAATGACTCCGAAAAATCATGGCATTCGAAACAGATTTTTTCGATTTTTTTCTGACGGGTACGAGTTACGCGGTTGCGGTTGACTTTTTCTTATTCGAAATCAGATTCTCTATAAAATGCACCTAATGGTTTCCTTTTAGCTTGAAATTTTTTTTTCTCGAAAATCCACAGTACCCTCACTTGGAAAAATGACTCCGAAAAATCATGGCATTCGAAACAGATTTTTTCGATTTTTTTCTGACGGGTACGAGTTACGCGGTTGCGGTTGACTTTTTCTTATTCGAAATCAGATTCTCTATAAAATGCACCTAATGGACCTTTTAGCTTGAAATTTTTTTTTCTCGAAAATCCACAGTACCCTCCCTTGGAAAAATGACTCCGAAAAATCATGGCATTCGAAACAGATTTTTTCGATTTTTTTCTCACGGGTACGAGTTACGCGGTTGCGGTTGACTCTTTCTTATTCGAAATCAGATTCTCTATAAAATGCACCTAATGGTTTCCTTTTAGCTTGAAATTTTTTTTTCTCGAAAATCCACAGTACCCTCCCTTGGAAAAATGACTCCGAAAAATCATGGCATTCGAAACAGATTTTTTCGATTTTTTTCTGACGGGTACGAGTTACGCGGTTGCGGTTGACTTTTTCTTATTCGAAATCAGATTCTCTATAAAATGCACCTAATGGTTTCCTTTTAGCTTGAAATTTTTTTTTCTCGAAAATCCACAGTACCCTCCCTTGGAAAAATGACTCCGAAAAATCATGGCATTCGAAACAGATTTTTTTCGATTTTTCTCTGACCGGTACGAGTTACGCGGTTGCGGTTGACTTTTTCTTATTCGAAATCAGATTCTCTATAAAATGCACCTAATGGTTTCCTTTTAGCTTGAAATTTTTTTTTCTCGAAAATCCACAGTACCCTCCCTTGGAAAAATGACTCCGAAAAATCATGGCATTCGAAACAGATTTTTTCGATTTTTTTCTCACGGGTACGAGTTACGCGGTTGTAGTTGACTTTTTCTTATTCGAAATCAGATTCTCTATAAAATGCACCTAATGGCTTCCTTTTAGCTTGAAATTTTTTTTCTCGAAAATCCACAGTACCCTCCCTTGGAAAAATGACTCCAAAAAATCATGGCATTCGAAACAGATTTTTTCGATTTTTTTCTGACGGGTACGAGTTACGCGGTTGCGGTTGACATTTTCTTATTCGAAATCAGATTCTCTATAAAATGCACCTAATGGTTTCCTTTTAGCTTGAAATTTTTTTTTCTCGAAAATCCACAGTACCCTCACTTGGAAAAATGACTCCGAAAAATCATGGCATTCGAAACAGATTTTTTCGATTTTTTTCTGACGGGTACGAGTTACGCGGTTGCGGTTGACTTTATCTTATTCGAAATCAGATTCTCTATAAAATGCACCTAATGGACCTTTTAGCTTGAAATTTTTTTTTCTCGAAAATCCACAGTACCCTCCCTTGGAAAAATGACTCCGAAAAATCATGGCATTCGAAACAGATTTTTTCGATTTTTTTCTCACGGGTACGAGTTACGCGGTTGCGGTTGACTTTTTCTTATTCGAAATCAGATTCTCTATAAAATGCACCTAATGGTTTCCTTTTAGCTTGAAATTTTTTTTTCTCGAAAATCCACAGTACCCTCCCTTGGAAAAATGACTCCGAAAAATCATGGCATTCGAAACAGATTTTTTCGATTTTTTTCTGACGGGTACGAGTTACGCGGTTGCGGTTGACTTTTTCTTATTCGAAATCAGATTCTCTATAAAATGCACCTAATGGTTTCCTTTTAGCTTGAAATTTTTTTTTCTCGAAAATCCACAGTACCCTCCCTTGGAAAAATGACTCCGAAAAATCATGGCATTCGAAACAGATTTTTTCGATTTTTTTCTCACGGGTACGAGTTACGCGGTTGCGGTTGACTTTTTCTTATTCGAAATCAGATTCTCTATAAAATGCACCTAATGGTTTCCTTTTAGCTTGAAATTTTTTTTTCTCGAAAATCCACAGTACCCTTGGAAAAATGACTCCGAAAAATCATGGCATTCGAAACAGATTTTTTCGATTTTTTTCTGACGGGTACGAGTTACGCGGTTGCGGTTGACTTTTTCTTATTCGAAATCAGATTCTCTATAAAATGCACCTAATGGACCTTTTAGCTTGAAATTTTTTTTTCTCGAAAATCCACAGTACCCTCCCTTGGAAAAATGACTCCGAAAAATCATGGCATTCGAAACAGATTTTTTCGATTTTTTTCTCACGGGTACGAGTTACGCGGTTGCGGTTGACTTTTTCTTATTCGAAATCAGATTCTCTATAAAATGCACCTAATGGTTTCCTTTTAGCTTGAAATTTTTTTTTCTCGAAAATCCACAGTACCCTCCCTTGGAAAAATGACTCCGAAAAATCATGGCATTCGAAACAGATTTTTTCGATTTTTTTCTGACGGGTACGAGTTACGCGGTTGCGGTTGACTTTTTCTTATTCGAAATCAGATTCTCTATAAAATGCACCTAATGGTTTCCTTTTAGCTTGAAATTTTTTTTTCTCGAAAATCCACAGTACCCTCCCTTGGAAAAATGACTCCGAAAAATCATGGCATTCGAAACAGATTTTTTCGATTTTTTTCTCACGGGTACGAGTTACGCGGTTGCGGTTGACTTTTTCTTATTCGAAATCAGATTCTCTATAAAATGCACCTAATGGTTTCCTTTTAGCTTGAAATTTTTTTTTCTCGAAAATCCACAGTACCCTTGGAAAAATGACTCCGAAAAATCATGGCATTCGAAACAGATTTTTTCGATTTTTTTCTGACGGGTACGAGTTACGCGGTTGCGGTTGACTTTTTCTTATTCGAAATCAGATTCTCTATAAAATGCACCTAATGGTTTCCTTTTAGCTTGAAATTTTTTTTTCTCGAAAATCCACAGTACCCTCCCTTGGAAAAATGACTCCGAAAAATCATGGCATTCGAAACAGATTTTTTCGATTTTTTTCTCACGGGTACGAGTTACGCGGTTGCGGTTGACTTTTTCTTATTCGAAATCAGATTCTCTATAAAATGCACCTAATGGTTTCCTTTTAGCTTGAAATTTTTTTTTCTCGAAAATCCACAGTACCCTCCCTTGGAAAAATGACTCCGAAAAATCATGGCATTCGAAACAGATTTTTTCGATTTTTTTCTGACGGGTACGAGTTACGCGGTTGCGGTTGACTTTTTCTTATTCGAAATCAGATTCTCTATAAAATGCACCTAATGGTTTCCTTTTAGCTTGAAATTTTTTTTTCTCGAAAATCCACAGTACCCTCCCTTGGAAAAATGACTCCGAAAAATCATGGCATTCGAAACAGATTTTTTCGATTTTTTTCTCACGGGTACGAGTTACGCGGTTGCGGTTGACTTTTTCTTATTCGAAATCAGATTCTCTATAAAATGCACCTAATGGTTTCCTTTTAGCTTGAAATTTTTTTTTCTCGAAAATCCACAGTACCCTTGGAAAAATGACTCCGAAAAATCATGGCATTCGAAACAGATTTTTTCGATTTTTTTCTGACGGGTACGAGTTACGCGGTTGCGGTTGACTTTTTCTTATTCGAAATCAGATTCTCTATAAAATGCACCTAATGGTTTCCTTTTAGCTTGAAATTTTTTTTTCTCGAAAATCCACAGTACCCTCCCTTGGAAAAATGACTCCGAAAAATCATGGCATTCGAAACAGATTTTTTCGATTTTTTTCTCACGGTACGAGTTACGCGGTTGCGGTTGACTTTTTCTTATTCGAAATCAGATTCTCTATAAAATGCACCTAATGGTTTCCTTTTAGCTTGAAATTTTTTTTTCTCGAAAATCCACAGTACCCTCCCTTGGAAAAATGACTCCGAAAAATCATGGCATTCGAAACAGATTTTTTCGATTTTTTTCTCACGGGTACGAGTTACGCGGTTGCGGTTGACTTTTTCTTATTCGAAATCAGATTCTCTATAAAATGCACCTAATGGTTTCCTTTTAGCTTGAAATTTTTTTTTCTCGAAAATCCACAGTACCCTCCCTTGGAAAAATGACTCCGAAAAATCATGGCATTCGAAACAGATTTTTTCGATTTTTTTCTCACGGGTACGCGTTACGCGGTTGCGGTTGACTTTTTCTTATTCGAAATCAGATTCTCTATAAAATGCACCTAATGGTTTCCTTTTAGCTTGAAATTTTTTTTTCTCGAAAATCCACAGTACCCTCCCTTGGAAAAATGACTCCGAAAAATCATGGCATTCGAAACAGATTTTTTCGATTTTTTTCTGACGGGTACGAGTTACGCGGTTGCGGTTGACTTTTTCTTATTCGAAATCAGATTCTCTATAAAATGCACCTAATGGTTTCCTTTTAGCTTGAAATTTTTTTTTCTCGAAAATCCACAGTACCCTCACTTGGAAAAATGACTCCGAAAAATCATGGCATTCGAAACAGATTTTTTCGATTTTTTTCTGACGGGTACGAGTTACGCGGTTGCGGTTGACTTTTTCTTATTCGAAATCAGATACTCTATAAAATGCACCTAATGGACCTTTTAGCTTGAAATTTTTTTTTCTCGAAAATCCACAGTACCCTCCCTTGGAAAAATGACTCCGAAAAATCATGGCATTCGAAACAGATTTTTTCGATTTTTTTCTCACGGGTACGAGTTACGCGGTTGCGGTTGACTTTTTCTTATTCGAAATCAGATTCTCTATAAAATGCACCTAATGGTTTCCTTTTAGCTTGAAATTTTTTTTTCTCGAAAATCCACAGTACCCTCCCTTGGAAAAATGACTCCGAAAAATCATGGCATTCGAAACAGATTTTTTCGATTTTTTTCTGACGGGTACGAGTTACGCGGTTGCGGTTGACTTTTTCTTATTCGAAATCAGATTCTCTATAAAATGCACCTAATGGTTTCCTTTTAGCTTGAAATTTTTTTTTCTCGAAAATCCACAGTACCCTCCCTTGGAAAAATGACTCCGAAAAATCATGGCATTCGAAACAGATTTTTTCGATTTTTTTCTCACGGGTACGAGTTACGCGGTTGCGGTTGACTTTTTCTTATTCGAAATCAGATTCTCTATAAAATGCACCTAATGGTTTCCTTTTAGCTTGAAATTTTTTTTTCTCGAAAATCCACAGTACCCTCCCTTGGAAAAATGACTCCGAAAAATCATGGCATTCGAAACAGATTTTTTCGATTTTTTTCTCACGGGTACGCGTTACGCGGTTGCGGTTGACTTTTTCTTATTCGAAATCAGATTCTCTATAAAATGCACCTAATGGTTTCCTTTTAGCTTGAAATTTTTTTTTCTCGAAAATCCACAGTACCCTCCCTTGGAAAAATGACTCCGAAAAATCATGGCATTCGAAACAGATTTTTTCGATTTTTTTCTGACGGGTACGAGTTACGCGGTTGCGGTTGACTTTTTCTTATTCGAAATCAGATTCTCTATAAAATGCACCTAATGGTTTCCTTTTAGCTTGAAATTTTTTTTTCTCGAAAATCCACAGTACCCTCACTTGGAAAAATGACTCCGAAAAATCATGGCATTCGAAACAGATTTTTTCGATTTTTTTCTGACGGGTACGAGTTACGCGGTTGCGGTTGACTTTTTCTTATTCGAAATCAGATTCTCTATAAAATGCACCTAATGGTTTCCTTTTAGCTTGAAATTTTTTTTTCTCGAAAATCCACAGTACCCTCCCTTGGAAAAATGACTCCGAAAAATCATGGCATTCGAAACAGATTTTTTCGATTTTTTTCTGACGGGTACGAGTTACGCGGTTGCGGTTGACTTTTTCTTATTCGAAATCAGATTCTCTATAAAATGCACCTAATGGTTTCCTTTTAGCTTGAAATTTTTTTTTCTCGAAAATCCACAGTACCCTCCCTTGGAAAAATGACTCCGAAAAATCATGGCATTCGAAACAGATTTTTTCGATTTTTTTCTCACGGGTACGAGTTACGCGGTTGCGGTTGACTTTTTCTTATTCGAAATCAGATTCTCTATAAAATGCACCTAATGGTTTCCTTTTAGCTTGAAATTTTTTTTTCTCGAAAATCCACAGTACCCTCCCTTGGAAAAATGACTCCGAAAAATCATGGCATTCGAAACAGATTTTTTCGATTTTTTTCTCACGGGTACGAGTTACGCGGTTGCGGTTGACTTTTTCTTATTCGAAATCAGATTCTCTATAAAATGCACCTAATGGTTTCCTTTTAGCTTGAAATTTTTTTTTCTCGAAAATCCACAGTACCCTCCCTTGGAAAAATGACTCCGAAAAATCATGGCATTCGAAACAGATTTTTTCGATTTTTTTCTGACGGGTACGAGTTACGCGGTTGCGGTTGACTTTTTCTTATTCGAAATCAGATTCTCTATAAAATGCACCTAATGGTTTCCTTTTAGCTTGAAATTTTTTTTTCTCGAAAATCCACAGTACCCTCCCTTGGAAAAATGACTCCGAAAAATCATGGCATTCGAAACAGATTTTTTCGATTTTTTTCTGACGGGTACGAGTTACGCGGTTGCGGTTGACTTTTTCTTATTCGAAATCAGATTCTCTATAAAATGCACCTAATGGTTTCCTTTTAGCTTGAAATTTTTTTTTCTCGAAAATCCACAGTACCCTCACTTGGAAAAATGACTCCGAAAAATCATGGCATTCGAAACAGATTTTTTCGATTTTTTTCTGACGGGTACGAGTTACGCGGTTGCGGTTGACTTTTTCTTATTCGAAATCAGATTCTCTATAAAATGCACCTAATGGTTTCCTTTTAGCTTGAAATTTTTTTTTCTCGAAAATCCACAGTACCCTCCCTTGGAAAAATGACTCCGAAAAATCATGGCATTCGAAACAGATTTTTTCGATTTTTTTCTGACGGGTACGAGTTACGCGGTTGCGGTTGACTTTTTCTTATTCGAAATCAGATTCTCTATAAAATGCACCTAATGGTTTCCTTTTAGCTTGAATTTTTTTTTTCTCGAAAATCCACAGTACCCTCCCTTGGAAAAATGACTCCGAAAAATCATGGCATTCGAAACAGATTTTTTCGATTTTTTTCTCACGGGTACGAGTTACGCGGTTGCGGTTGACTTTTTCTTATTCGAAATCAGATTCTCTATAAAATGCACCTAATGGTTTCCTTTTAGCTTGAAATTTTTTTTTCTCGAAAATCCACAGTACCCTCCCTTGGAAAAATGACTCCGAAAAATCATGGCATTCGAAACAGATTTTTTCGATTTTTTTCTCACGGGTACGAGTTACGCGGTTGCGGTTGACTTTTTCTTATTCGAAATCAGATTCTCTATAAAATGCACCTAATGGTTTCCTTTTAGCTTGAAATTTTTTTTTCTCGAAAATCCACAGTACCCTCCCTTGGAAAAATGACTCCGAAAAATCATGGCATTCGAAACAGATTTTTTCGATTTTTTTCTCACGGGTACGAGTTACGCGGTTGCGGTTGACTTTTTCTTATTCGAAATCAGATTCTCTATAAAATGCACCTAATGGTTTCCTTTTAGCTTGAAATTTTTTTTTCTCGAAAATCCACAGTACCCTCCCTTGGAAAAATGACTCCGAAAAATCATGGCATTCGAAACAGATTTTTTCGATTTTTTTCTCACGGGTACGAGTTACGCGGTTGCGGTTGACTTTTTCTTATTCGAAATCAGATTCTCTATAAAATGCACCTAATGGTTTCCTTTTAGCTTGAAATTTTTTTTTCTCGAAAATCCACAGTACCCTCCCTTGGAAAAATGACTCCGAAAAATCATGGCATTCGAAACAGATTTTTTCGATTTTTTTCTCACGGGTACGAGTTACGCGGTTGCGGTTGACTTTTTCTTATTCGAAATCAGATTCTCTATAAAATGCACCTAATGGTTTCCTTTTAGCTTGAAATTTTTTTTTCTCGAAAATCCACAGTACCCTCCCTTGGAAAAATGACTCCGAAAAATCATGGCATTCGAAACAGATTTTTTCGATTTTTTTCTCACGGGTACGAGTTACGCGGTTGCGGTTGACTTTTTCTTATTCGAAATCAGATTCTCTATAAAATGCACCTAATGGTTTCCTTTTAGCTTGAAATTTTTTTTTCTCGAAAATCCACAGTACCCTCCCTTGGAAAAATGACTCCGAAAAATCATGGCATTCGAAACAGATTTTTTCGATTTTTTTCTCACGGGTACGAGTTACGCGGTTGCGGTTGACTTTTTCTTATTCGAAATCAGATTCTCTATAAAATGCACCTAATGGTTTCCTTTTAGCTTGAAATTTTTTTTTCTCGAAAATCCACAGTACCCTCCCTTGGAAAAATGACTCCGAAAAATCATGGCATTCGAAACAGATTTTTTCGATTTTTTTCTCACGGGTACGAGTTACGCGGTTGCGGTTGACTTTTTCTTATTCGAAATCAGATTCTCTATAAAATGCACCTAATGGTTTCCTTTTAGCTTGAAATTTTTTTTTCTCGAAAATCCACAGTACCCTCCCTTGGAAAAATGACTCCGAAAAATCATGGCATTCGAAACAGATTTTTTCGATTTTTTTCTCACGGGTACGAGTTACGCGGTTGCGGTTGACTTTTTCTTATTCGAAATCAGATTCTCTATAAAATGCACCTAATGGTTTCCTTTTAGCTTGAAATTTTTTTTTCTCGAAAATCCACAGTACCCTCCCTTGGAAAAATGACTCCGAAAAATCATGGCATTCGAAACAGATTTTTTCGATTTTTTTCTCACGGGTACGAGTTACGCGGTTGCGGTTGACTTTTTCTTATTCGAAATCAGATTCTCTATAAAATGCACCTAATGGTTTCCTTTTAGCTTGAAATTTTTTTTTCTCGAAAATCCACAGTACCCTCCCTTGGAAAAATGACTCCGAAAAATCATGGCATTCGAAACAGATTTTTTCGATTTTTTTCTCACGGGTACGAGTTACGCGGTTGCGGTTGACTTTTTCTTATTCGAAATCAGATTCTCTATAAAATGCACCTAATGGTTTCCTTTTAGCTTGAAATTTTTTTTTCTCGAAAATCCACAGTACCCTCCCTTGGAAAAATGACTCCGAAAAATCATGGCATTCGAAACAGATTTTTTCGATTTTTTTCTGACCGGTACGAGTTACGCGGTTGCGGTTGACTTTTTCTTATTCGAAATCAGATTCTCTATAAAATGCACCTAATGGTTTCCTTTTAGCTTGAAATTTTTTTTTCTCGAAAATCCACAGTACCCTCACTTGGAAAAATGACTCCGAAAAATCATGGCATTCGAAACAGATTTTTTCGATTTTTTTCTCACGGGTACGAGTTACGCGGTTGCGGTTGACTTTTTCTTATTCGAAATCAGATTCTCTATAAAATGCACCTAATGGTTTCCTTTTAGCTTGAAATTTTTTTTTCTCGAAAATCCACAGTACCCTCCCTTGGAAAAATGACTCCGAAAAATCATGGCATTCGAAACAGATTTTTTCGATTTTTTTCTCACGGGTACGAGTTACGCGGTTGCGGTTGACTTTTTCTTATTCGAAATCAGATTCTCTATAAAATGCACCTAATGGTTTCCTTTTAGCTTGAAATTTTTTTTTCTCGAAAATCCACAGTACCCTCCCTTGGAAAAATGACTCCGAAAAATCATGGCATTCGAAACAGATTTTTTCGATTTTTTTCTGACCGGTACGAGTTACGCGGTTGCGGTTGACTTTTTCTTATTCGAAATCAGATTCTCTATAAAATGCACCTAATGGTTTCCTTTTAGCTTGAAATTTTTTTTTCTCGAAAATCCACAGTACCCTCACTTGGAAAAATGACTCCGAAAAATCATGGCATTCGAAACAGATTTTTTCGATTTTTTTCTCACGGGTACGAGTTACGCGGTTGCGGTTGACTTTTTCTTATTCGAAATCAGATTCTCTATAAAATGCACCTAATGGTTTCCTTTTAGCTTGAAATTTTTTTTTCTCGAAAATCCACAGTACCCTCCCTTGGAAAAATGACTCCGAAAAATCATGGCATTCGAAACAGATTTTTTCGATTTTTTTCTGACGGGTACGAGTTACGCGGTTGCGGTTGACTTTTTCTTATTCGAAATCAGATTCTCTATAAAATGCACCTAATGGTTTCCTTTTAGCTTGAAATTTTTTTTTCTCGAAAATCCACAGTACCCTCCCTTGGAAAAATGACTCCGAAAAATCATGGCATTCGAAACAGATTTTTTCGATTTTTCTCTGACCGGTACGAGTTACGCGGTTGCGGTTGACTTTTTCTTATTCGAAATCAGATTCTCTATAAAATGCACCTAATGGTTTCCTTTTAGCTTGAAATTTTTTTTTCTCGAAAATCCACAGTACCCTCCCTTGGAAAAATGACTCCGAAAAATCATGGCATTCGAAACAGATTTTTTCGATTTTTTTCTCACGGGTACGAGTTACGCGGTTGTGGTTGACTTTTTCTTATTCGAAATCAGATTCTCTATAAAATGCACCTAATGGTTTCCTTTTAGCTTGAAATTTTTTTTTCTCGAAAATCCACAGTACCCTCCCTTGGAAAAATGACTCCGAAAAATCATGGCATTCGAAACAGATTTTTTCGATTTTTTTCTGACGGGTACGAGTTACGCGGTTGCGGTTGACTTTTTCTTATTCGAAATCAGATTCTCTATAAAATGCACCTAATGGTTTCCTTTTAGCTTGAAATTTTTTTTTCTCGAAAATCCACAGTACCCTCCCTTGGAAAAATGACTCCGAAAAATCATGGCATTCGAAACAGATTTTTTCGATTTTTTTCTCACGGGTACGAGTTACGCGGTTGCGGTTGACTTTTTCTTATTCGAAATCAGATTCTCTATAAAATGCACCTAATGGTTTCCTTTTAGCTTGAAATTTTTTTTTCTCGAAAATCCACAGTACCCTCCCTTGGAAAAATGACTCCGAAAAATCATGGCATTCGAAACAGATTTTTTCGATTTTTTTCTCACGGGTACGAGTTACGCGGTTGCGGTTGACTTTTTCTTATTCGAAATCAGATTCTCTATAAAATGCACCTAATGGTTTCCTTTTAGCTTGAAATTTTTTTTTCTCGAAAATCCACAGTACCCTCCCTTGGAAAAATGACTCCGAAAAATCATGGCATTCGAAACAGATTTTTTCGATTTTTTTCTCACGGGTACGAGTTACGCGGTTGCGGTTGACTTTTTCTTATTCGAAATCAGATTCTCTATAAAATGCACCTAATGGTTTCCTTTTAGCTTGAAATTTTTTTTTCTCGAAAATCCACAGTACCCTCCCTTGGAAAAATGACTCCGAAAAATCATGGCATTCGAAACAGATTTTTTCGATTTTTTTCTGACCGGTACGAGTTACGCGGTTGCGGTTGACTTTTTCTTATTCGAAATCAGATTCTCTATAAAATGCACCTAATGGTTTCCTTTTAGCTTGAAATTTTTTTTTCTCGAAAATCCACAGTACCCTCACTTGGAAAAATGACTCCGAAAAATCATGGCATTCGAAACAGATTTTTTCGATTTTTTTCTCACGGGTACGAGTTACGCGGTTGCGGTTGACTTTTTCTTATTCGAAATCAGATTCTCTATAAAATGCACCTAATGGTTTCCTTTTAGCTTGAAATTTTTTTTTCTCGAAAATCCACAGTACCCTCCCTTGGAAAAATGACTCCGAAAAATCATGGCATTCGAAACAGATTTTTTCGATTTTTTTCTCACGGGTACGAGTTACGCGGTTGCGGTTGACTTTTTCTTATTCGAAATCAGATTCTCTATAAAATGCACCTAATGGTTTCCTTTTAGCTTGAAATTTTTTTTTCTCGAAAATCCACAGTACCCTCCCTTGGAAAAATGACTCCGAAAAATCATGGCATTCGAAACAGATTTTTTCGATTTTTTTCTCACGGGTACGAGTTACGCGGTTGCGGTTGACTTTTTCTTATTCGAAATCAGATTCTCTATAAAATGCACCTAATGGTTTCCTTTTAGCTTGAAATTTTTTTTTCTCGAAAATCCACAGTACCCTCCCTTGGAAAAATGACTCCGAAAAATCATGGCATTCGAAACAAATTTTTTCGATTTTTTTCTGACCGGTACGAGTTACGCGGTTGCGGTTGACTTTTTCTTATTCGAAATCAGATTCTCTATAAAATGCACCTAATGGTTTCCTTTTAGCTTGAAATTTTTTTTTCTCGAAAATCCACAGTACCCTCACTTGGAAAAATGACTCCGAAAAATCATGGCATTCGAAACAGATTTTTTCGATTTTTTTCTCACGGGTACGAGTTACGCGGTTGCGGTTGACTTTTTCTTATTCGAAATCAGATTCTCTATAAAATGCACCTAATGGTTTCCTTTTAGCTTGAAATTTTTTTTTCTCGAAAATCCACAGTACCCTCCCTTGGAAAAATGACTCCGAAAAATCATGGCATTCGAAACAGATTTTTTCGATTTTTTTCTCACGGGTACGAGTTACGCGGTTGTGGTTGACTTTTTCTTATTCGAAATCAGATTCTCTATAAAATGCACCTAATGGTTTCCTTTTAGCTTGAAATTTTTTTTTCTCGAAAATCCACAGTACCCTCCCTTGGAAAAATGACTCCGAAAAATCATGGCATTCGAAACAGATTTTTTCGATTTTTTTCTCACGGGTACGAGTTACGCGGTTGCGGTTGACTTTTTCTTATTCGAAATCAGATTCTCTATAAAATGCACCTAATGGTTTCCTTTTAGCTTGAAATTTTTTTTTCTCGAAAATCCACAGTACCCTCCCTTGGAAAAATGACTCCGAAAAATCATGGCATTCGAAACAGATTTTTTCGATTTTTTTCTGACGGGTACGAGTTACGCGGTTGCGGTTGACTTTTTCTTATTCGAAATCAGATTCTCTATAAAATGCACCTAATGGTTTCCTTTTAGCTTGAAATTTTTTTTTCTCGAAAATCCACAGTACCCTCCCTTGGAAAAATGACTCCGAAAAATCATGGCATTCGAAACAGATTTTTTCGATTTTTTTCTCACGGGTACGAGTTACGCGGTTGCGGTTGACTTTTTCTTATTCGAAATCAGATTCTCTATAAAATGCACCTAATGGTTTCCTTTTAGCTTGAAATTTTTTTTTCTCGAAAATCCACAGTACCCTCCCTTGGAAAAATGACTCCGAAAAATCATGGCATTCGAAACAGATTTTTTTCTGACCGGTACGAGTTACGCGGTTGCGGTTGACTTTTTCTTATTCGAAATCAGATTCTCTATAAAATGCACCTAATGGTTTCCTTTTAGCTTGAAATTTTTTTTTCTCGAAAATCCACAGTACCCTCACTTGGAAAAATGACTCCGAAAAATCATGGCATTCGAAACAGATTTTTTCGATTTTTTTCTGACGGGTACGAGTTACGCGGTTGCGGTTGACTTTTTCTTATTCGAAATCAGATTCTCTATAAAATGCACCTAATGGTTTCCCTTTAGCTTGAAATTTTTTTTTCTCGAAAATCCACAGTACCCTCCCTTGGAAAAATGACTCCGAAAAATCATGGCATTCGAAACAGATTTTTTTCGATTTTTTTCTGACCGGTACGAGTTACGCGGTTGCGGTTGACTTTTTCTTATTCGAAATCAGATTCTCTATAAAATGCACCTAATGGTTTCCTTTTAGCTTGAAATTTTTTTTTCTCGAAAATCCACAGTACCCTCCCTTGGAAAAATGACTCCGAAAAATCATGGCATTCGAAACAGATTTTTTCGATTTTTTTCTCACGGGTACGAGTTACGCGGTTGCGGTTGACTTTTTCTTATTCGAAATCAGATTCTCTATAAAATGCACCTAATGGTTTCCTTTTAGCTTGAAATTTTTTTTTCTCGAAATTCCACAGTACCCTCCCTTGGAAAAATGACTCCGAAAAATCATGGCATTCGAAACAGATTTTTTCGATTTTTTTCTCACGGGTACGAGTTACGCGGTTGCGGTTGACTTTTTCTTATTCGAAATCAGATTCTCTATAAAATGCACCTAATGGTTTCCTTTTAGCTTGAAATTTTTTTTTCTCGAAAATCCACAGTACCCTCCCTTGGAAAAATGACTCCGAAAAATCATGGCATTCGAAACAGATTTTTTCGATTTTTTTCTCACGGGTACGAGTTACGCGGTTGCGGTTGACTTTTTCTTATTCGAAATCAGATTCTCTATAAAATGCACCTAATGGTTTCCTTTTAGCTTGAAATTTTTTTTTCTCGAAAATCCACAGTACCCTCCCTTGGAAAAATGACTCCGAAAAATCATGGCATTCGAAACAGATTTTTTTCTGACCGGTACGAGTTACGCGGTTGCGGTTGACTTTTTCTTATTCGAAATCAGATTCTCTATAAAATGCACCTAATGGTTTCCTTTTAGCTTGAAATTTTTTTTTCTCGAAAATCCACAGTACCCTCACTTGGAAAAATGACTCCGAAAAATCATGGCATTCGAAACAGATTTTTTCGATTTTTTTCTGACGGGTACGAGTTACGCGGTTGCGGTTGACTTTTTCTTATTCGAAATCAGATTCTCTATAAAATGCACCTAATGGTTTCCTTTTAGCTTGAAATTTTTTTTTCTCGAAAATCCACAGTACCCTCCCTTGGAAAAATGACTCCGAAAAATCATGGCATTCGAAACAGATTTTTTTCGATTTTTTTCTGACCGGTACGAGTTACGCGGTTGCGGTTGACTTTTTCTTATTCGAAATCAGATTCTCTATAAAATGCACCTAATGGTTTCCTTTTAGCTTGAAATTTTTTTTTCTCGAAAATCCACAGTACCCTCCCTTGGAAAAATGACTCCGAAAAATCATGGCATTCGAAACAGATTTTTTCGATTTTTTTCTCACGGGTACGAGTTACGCGGTTGCGGTTGACTTTTTCTTATTCGAAATCAGATTCTCTATAAAATGCACCTAATGGTTTCCTTTTAGCTTGAAATTTTTTTTTCTCGAAAATCCACAGTACCCTCCCTTGGAAAAATGACTCCGAAAAATCATGGCATTCGAAACAGATTTTTTCGATTTTTTTCTCACGGGTACGAGTTACGCGGTTGCGGTTGACTTTTTCTTATTCGAAATCAGATTCTCTATAAAATGCACCTAATGGTTTCCTTTTAGCTTGAAATTTTTTTTTCTCGAAAATCCACAGTACCCTCCCTTGGAAAAATGACTCCGAAAAATCATGGCATTCGAAACAGATTTTTTCGATTTTTTTCTCACGGGTACGAGTTACGCGGTTGCGGTTGACTTTTTCTTATTCGAAATCAGATTCTCTATAAAATGCACCTAATGGTTTCCTTTTAGCTTGAAATTTTTTTTTCTCGAAAATCCACAGTACCCTCCCTTGGAAAAATGACTCCGAAAAATCATGGCATTCGAAACAGATTTTTTCGATTTTTTTCTGACGGGTACGAGTTACGCGGTTGCGGTTGACTTTTTCTTATTCGAAATCAGATTCTCTATAAAATGCACCTAATGGTTTCCTTTTAGCTTGAAATTTTTTTTTCTCGAAAATCCACAGTACCCTCCCTTGGAAAAATGACTCCGAAAAATCATGGCATTCGAAACAGATTTTTTCGATTTTTTTCTCACGGGTACGAGTTACGCGGTTGCGGTTGACTTTTTCTTATTCGAAATCAGATTCTCTATAAAATGCACCTAATGGTTTCCTTTTAGCTTGAAATTTTTTTTTCTCGAAAATCCACAGTACCCTCCCTTGGAAAAATGACTCCGAAAAATCATGGCATTCGAAACAGATTTTTTCGATTTTTTTCTGACCGGTACGAGTTACGCGGTTGCGGTTGACTTTTTCTTATTCGAAATCAGATTCTCTATAAAATGCACCTAATGGTTTCCTTTTAGCTTGAAATTTTTTTTTCTCGAAAATCCACAGTACCCTCACTTGGAAAAATGACTCCGAAAAATCATGGCATTCGAAACAGATTTTTTCGATTTTTTTCTGACGGGTACGAGTTACGCGGTTGCGGTTGACTTTTTCTTATTCGAAATCAGATTCTCTATAAAATGCACCTAATGGTTTCCTTTTAGCTTGAAATTTTTTTTTCTCGAAAATCCACAGTACCCTCCCTTGGAAAAATGACTCCGAAAAATCATGGCATTCGAAACAGATTTTTTTCGATTTTTTTCTGACCGGTACGAGTTACGCGGTTGCGGTTGACTTTTTCTTATTCGAAATCAGATTCTCTATAAAATGCACCTAATGGTTTCCTTTTAGCTTGAAATTTTTTTTTCTCGAAAATCCACAGTACCCTCCCTTGGAAAAATGACTCCGAAAAATCATGGCATTCGAAACAGATTTTTTCGATTTTTTTCTCACGGGTACGAGTTACGCGGTTGCGGTTGACTTTTTCTTATTCGAAATCAGATTCTCTATAAAATGCACCTAATGGTTTCCTTTTAGCTTGAAATTTTTTTTTCTCGAAAATCCACAGTACCCTCCCTTGGAAAAATGACTCCGAAAAATCATGGCATTCGAAACAGATTTTTTCGATTTTTTTCTCACGGGTACGAGTTACGCGGTTGCGGTTGACTTTTTCTTATTCGAAATCAGATTCTCTATAAAATGCACCTAATGGTTTCCTTTTAGCTTGAAATTTTTTTTTCTCGAAAATCCACAGTACCCTCCCTTGGAAAAATGACTCCGAAAAATCATGGCATTCGAAACAGATTTTTTCGATTTTTTTCTGACGGGTACGAGTTACGCGGTTGCGGTTGACTTTTTCTTATTCGAAATCAGATTCTCTATAAAATGCACCTAATGGTTTCCTTTTAGCTTGAAATTTTTTTTTCTCGAAAATCCACAGTACCCTCCCTTGGAAAAATGACTCCGAAAAATCATGGCATTCGAAACAGATTTTTTCGATTTTTTTCTCACGGGTACGAGTTACGCGGTTGCGGTTGACTTTTTCTTATTCGAAATCAGATTCTCTATAAAATGCACCTAATGGTTTCCTTTTAGCTTGAAATTTTTTTTTCTCGAAAATCCACAGTACCTTCCCTTGGAAAAATGACTCCGAAAAATCATGGCATTCGAAACAGATTTTTTCGATTTTTTTCTCACGGGTACGAGTTACGCGGTTGCGGTTGACTTTTTCTTATTCGAAATCAGATTCTCTATAAAATGCACCTAATGGTTTCCTTTTAGCTTGAAATTTTTTTTTCTCGAAAATCCACAGTACCCTCCCTTGGAAAAATGACTCCGAAAAATCATGGCATTCGAAACAGATTTTTTCGATTTTTTTCTGACGGGTACGAGTTACGCGGTTGCGGTTGACTTTTTCTTATTCGAAATCAGATTCTCTATAAAATGCACCTAATGGTTTCCTTTTAGCTTGAAATTTTTTTTTCTCGAAAATCCACAGTACCCTCCCTTGGAAAAATGACTCCGAAAAATCATGGCATTCGAAACAGATTTTTTCGATTTTTTTCTCACGGGTACGAGTTACGCGGTTGCGGTTGACTTTTTCTTATTCGAAATCAGATTCTCTATAAAATGCACCTAATGGTTTCCTTTTAGCTTGAAATTTTTTTTTCTCGAAAATCCACAGTACCCTCCCTTGGAAAAATGACTCCGAAAAATCATGGCATTCGAAACAGATTTTTTCGATTTTTTTCTGACGGGTACGAGTTACGCGGTTGCGGTTGACTTTTTCTTATTCGAAATCAGATTCTCTATAAAATGCACCTAATGGTTTCCTTTTAGCTTGAAATTTTTTTTTCTCGAAAATCCACAGTACCCTCCCTTGGAAAAATGACTCCGAAAAATCATGGCATTCGAAACAGATTTTTTCGATTTTTTTCTCACGGGTACGAGTTACGCGGTTGCGGTTGACTTTTTCTTATTCGAAATCAGATTCTCTATAAAATGCACCTAATGGTTTCCTTTTAGCTTGAAATTTTTTTTTCTCGAAAATCCACAGTACCCTCCCTTGGAAAAATGACTCCGAAAAATCATGGCATTCGAAACAGATTTTTTCGATTTTTTTCTCACGGGTACGAGTTACGCGGTTGCGGTTGACTTTTTCTTATTCGAAATCAGATTCTCTATAAAATGCACCTAATGGTTTCCTTTTAGCTTGAAATTTTTTTTTCTCGAAAATCCACAGTACCCTCCCTTGGAAAAATGACTCCGAAAAATCATGGCATTCGAAACAGATTTTTTTCTGACCGGTACGAGTTACGCGGTTGCGGTTGACTTTTTCTTATTCGAAATCAGATTCTCTATAAAATGCACCTAATGGTTTCCTTTTAGCTTGAAATTTTTTTTTCTCGAAAATCCACAGTACCCTCACTTGGAAAAATGACTCCGAAAAATCATGGCATTCGAAACAGATTTTTTCGATTTTTTTCTGACGGGTACGAGTTACGCGGTTGCGGTTGACTTTTTCTTATTCGAAATCAGATTCTCTATAAAATGCACCTAATGGTTTCCTTTTAGCTTGAAATTTTTTTTTCTCGAAAATCCACAGTACCCTCCCTTGGAAAAATGACTCCGAAAAATCATGGCATTCGAAACAGATTTTTTTCGATTTTTTTCTGACCGGTACGAGTTACGCGGTTGCGGTTGACTTTTTCTTATTCGAAATCAGATTCTCTATAAAATGCACCTAATGGTTTCCTTTTAGCTTGAAATTTTTTTTTCTCGAAAATCCACAGTACCCTCCCTTGGAAAAATGACTCCGAAAAATCATGGCATTCGAAACAGATTTTTTCGATTTTTTTCTCACGGGTACGAGTTACGCGGTTGCGGTTGACTTTTTCTTATTCGAAATCAGATTCTCTATAAAATGCACCTAATGGTTTCCTTTTAGCTTGAAATTTTTTTTTCTCGAAAATCCACAGTACCCTCCCTTGGAAAAATGACTCCGAAAAATCATGGCATTCGAAACAGATTTTTTCGATTTTTTTCTCACGGGTACGAGTTACGCGGTTGCGGTTGACTTTTTCTTATTCGAAATCAGATTCTCTATAAAATGCACCTAATGGTTTCCTTTTAGCTTGAAATTTTTTTTTCTCGAAAATCCACAGTACCCTCCCTTGGAAAAATGACTCCGAAAAATCATGGCATTCGAAACAGATTTTTTCGATTTTTTTCTCACGGGTACGAGTTACGCGGTTGCGGTTGACTTTTTCTTATTCGAAATCAGATTCTCTATAAAATGCACCTAATGGTTTCCTTTTAGCTTGAAATTTTTTTTTCTCGAAAATCCACAGTACCCTCCCTTGGAAAAATGACTCCGAAAAATCATGGCATTCGAAACAGATTTTTTCGATTTTTTTCTGACGGGTACGAGTTACGCGGTTGCGGTTGACTTTTTCTTATTCGAAATCAGATTCTCTATAAAATGCACCTAATGGTTTCCTTTTAGCTTGAAATTTTTTTTTCTCGAAAATCCACAGTACCCTCCCTTGGAAAAATGACTCCGAAAAATCATGGCATTCGAAACAGATTTTTTCGATTTTTTTCTCACGGGTACGAGTTACGCGGTTGCGGTTGACTTTTTCTTATTCGAAATCAGATTCTCTATAAAATGCACCTAATGGTTTCCTTTTAGCTTGAAATTTTTTTTTCTCGAAAATCCACAGTACCCTCCCTTGGAAAAATGACTCCGAAAAATCATGGCATTCGAAACAGATTTTTTCGATTTTTTTCTGACCGGTACGAGTTACGCGGTTGCGGTTGACTTTTTCTTATTCGAAATCAGATTCTCTATAAAATGCACCTAATGGTTTCCTTTTAGCTTGAAATTTTTTTTTCTCGAAAATCCACAGTACCCTCACTTGGAAAAATGACTCCGAAAAATCATGGCATTCGAAACAGATTTTTTCGATTTTTTTCTGACGGGTACGAGTTACGCGGTTGCGGTTGACTTTTTCTTATTCGAAATCAGATTCTCTATCAAATGCACCTAATGGTTTCCTTTTAGCTTGAAATTTTTTTTTCTCGAAAATCCACAGTACCCTCCCTTGGAAAAATGACTCCGAAAAATCATGGCATTCGAAACAGATTTTTTTCGATTTTTTTCTGACCGGTACGAGTTACGCGGTTGCGGTTGACTTTTTCTTATTCGAAATCAGATTCTCTATAAAATGCACCTAATGGTTTCCTTTTAGCTTGAAATTTTTTTTTCTCGAAAATCCACAGTACCCTCCCTTGGAAAAATGACTCCGAAAAATCATGGCATTCGAAACAGATTTTTTCGATTTTTTTCTCACGGGTACGAGTTACGCGGTTGCGGTTGACTTTTTCTTATTCGAAATCAGATTCTCTATAAAATGCACCTAATGGTTTCCTTTTAGCTTGAAATTTTTTTTTCTCGAAAATCCACAGTACCCTCCCTTGGAAAAATGACTCCGAAAAATCATGGCATTCGAAACAGATTTTTTCGATTTTTTTCTCACGGGTACGAGTTACGCGGTTGCGGTTGACTTTTTCTTATTCGAAATCAGATTCTCTATAAAATGCACCTAATGGTTTCCTTTTAGCTTGAAATTTTTTTTTCTCGAAAATCCACAGTACCCTCCCTTGGAAAAATGACTCCGAAAAATCATGGCATTCGAAACAGATTTTTTCGATTTTTTTCTGACGGGTACGAGTTACGCGGTTGCGGTTGACTTTTTCTTATTCGAAATCAGATTCTCTATAAAATGCACCTAATGGTTTCCTTTTAGCTTGAAATTTTTTTTTCTCGAAAATCCACAGTACCCTCCATTGGAAAAATGACTCCGAAAAATCATGGCATTCGAAACAGATTTTTTCGATTTTTTTCTCACGGGTACGAGTTACGCGGTTGCGGTTGACTTTTTCTTATTCGAAATCAGATTCTCTATAAAATGCACCTAATGGTTTCCTTTTAGCTTGAAATTTTTTTTTCTCGAAAATCCACAGTACCCTCCCTTGGAAAAATGACTCCGAAAAATCATGGCATTCGAAACAGATTTTTTCGATTTTTTTCTCACGGGTACGAGTTACGCGGTTGCGGTTGACTTTTTCTTATTCGAAATCAGATTCTCTATAAAATGCACCTAATGGTTTCCTTTTAGCTTGAAATTTTTTTTTCTCGAAAATCCACAGTACCCTCCCTTGGAAAAATGACTCCGAAAAATCATGGCATTCGAAACAGATTTTTTCGATTTTTTTCTCACGGGTACGAGTTACGCGGTTGCGGTTGACTTTTTCTTATTCGAAATCAGATTCTCTATAAAATGCACCTAATGGTTTCCTTTTAGCTTGAAATTTTTTTTTCTCGAAAATCCACAGTACCCTCCCTTGGAAAAATGACTCCGAAAAATCATGGCATTCGAAACAGATTTTTTCGATTTTTTTCTCACGGGTACGAGTTACGCGGTTGCGGTTGACTTTTTCTTATTCGAAATCAGATTCTCTATAAAATGCACCTAATGGTTTCCTTTTAGCTTGAAATTTTTTTTTCTCGAAAATCCACAGTACCCTCCCTTGGAAAAATGACTCCGAAAAATCATGGCATTCGAAACAGATTTTTTCGATTTTTTTCTCACGGGTACGAGTTACGCGGTTGCGGTTGACTTTTTCTTATTCGAAATCAGATTCTCTATAAAATGCACCTAATGGTTTCCTTTTAGCTTGAAATTTTTTTTTCTCGAAAATCCACAGTACCCTCCCTTGGAAAAATGACTCCGAAAAATCATGGCATTCGAAACAGATTTTTTCGATTTTTTTCTGACGGGTACGAGTTACGCGGTTGCGGTTGACTTTTTCTTATTCGAAATCAGATTCTCTATAAAATGCACCTAATGGTTTCCTTTTAGCTTGAAATTTTTTTTTCTCGAAAATCCACAGTACCCTCCCTTGGAAAAATGACTCCGAAAAATCATGGCATTCGAAACAGATTTTTTTCGATTTTTTTCTGACGGGTACGAGTTACGCGGTTGCGGTTGACTTTTTCTTATTCGAAATCAGATTCTCTATAAAATGCACCTAATGGTTTCCTTTTAGCTTGAAATTTTTTTTTCTCGAAAATCCACAGTACCCTCCCTTGGAAAAATGACTCCGAAAAATCATGGCATTCGAAACAGAATTTTTCGATTTTTTTCTCACGGGTACGAGTTACGCGGTTGCGGTTGACTTTTTCTTATTCGAAATCAGATTCTCTATAAAATGCACCTAATGGTTTCCTTTTAGCTTGAAATTTTTTTTTCTCGAAAATCCACAGTACCCTCCCTTGGAAAAATGACTCCGAAAAATTCATGGCATTCGAAACAGATTTTTTCGATTTTTTTCTGACGGGTACGAGTTACGCGGTTGCGGTTGACTTTTTCTTATTCGAAATCAGATTCTCTATAAAATGCACCTAATGGTTTCCTTTTAGCTTGAAATTTTTTTTTCTCGAAAATCCACAGTACCCTCCCTTGGAAAAATGACTCCGAAAAATCATGGCATTCGAAACAGATTTTTTCGATTTTTTTCTGACGGGTACGAGTTACGCGGTTGCGGTTGACTTTTTCTTATTCGAAATCAGATTCTCTATAAAATGCACCTAATGGCTTCCTTTTAGCTTGAAATTTTTTTTCTCGAAAATCCACAGTACCCTCCCTTGGAAAAATGACTCCGAAAAATCATGGCATTCGAAACAGATTTTTTCGATTTTTTTCTCACGGGTACGAGTTACGCGGTTGCGGTTGACTTTTTCTTATTCGAAATCAGATTCTCTATAAAATGCACCTAATGGTTTCCTTTTAGCTTGAAATTTTTTTTTCTCGAAAATCCATAGTACCCTCCCTTGGAAAAATGACTCCGAAAAATCATGGCATTCGAAACAGATTTTTTCGATTTTTTTCTCACGGGTACGAGTTACGCGGTTGCGGTTGACTTTTTCTTATTCGAAATCAGATTCTCTATAAAATGCACCTAATGGTTTCCTTTTAGCTTGAAATTTTTTTTTCTCGAAAATCCACAGTACCCTCCCTTGGAAAAATGACTCCGAAAAATTCATGGCATTCGAAACAGATTTTTTCGATTTTTTTCTGACGGGTACGAGTTACGCGGTTGCGGTTGACTTTTTCTTATTCGAAATCAGATTCTCTATAAAATGCACCTAATGGTTTCCTTTTAGCTTGAAATTTTTTTTTCTCGAAAATCCACAGTACCCTCCCTTGGAAAAATGACTCCGAAAAATCATGGCATTCGAAACAGATTTTTTCGATTTTTTTCTGACGGGTACGAGTTACGCGGTTGCGGTTGACTTTTTCTTATTCGAAATCAGATTCTCTATAAAATGCACCTAATGGCTTCCTTTTAGCTTGAAATTTTTTTTCTCGAAAATCCACAGTACCCTCCCTTGGAAAAATGACTCCGAAAAATCATGGCATTCGAAACAGATTTTTTCGATTTTTTTCTCACGGGTACGAGTTACGCGGTTGCGGTTGACTTTTTCTTATTCGAAATCAGATTCTCTATAAAATGCACCTAATGGTTTCCTTTTAGCTTGAAATTTTTTTTTCTCGAAAATCCACAGTACCCTCCCTTGGAAAAATGACTCCGAAAAATCATGGCATTCGAAACAGATTTTTTCGATTTTTTTCTCACGGGTACGAGTTACGCGGTTGCGGTTGACTTTTTCTTATTCGAAATCAGATTCTCTATAAAATGCACCTAATGGTTTCCTTTTAGCTTGAAATTTTTTTTTCTCGAAAATCCACAGTACCCTCCCTTGGAAAAATGACTCCGAAAAATCATGGCATTCGAAACAGATTTTTTCGATTTTTTTCGCACGGGTACGAGTTACGCGGTTGCGGTTGACTTTTTCTTATTCGAAATCAGATTCTCTATAAAATGCACCTAATGGTTTCCTTTTAGCTTGAAATTTTTTTTTCTCGAAAATCCACAGTCCAAATCCCTCCCTTGGAAAAATGACTCCGAAAAATCATGGCATTCGAAACAGATTTTTTCGATTTTTTTCTGACGGGTACGAGTTACGCGGTTGCGGTTGACTTTTTCTTATTCGAAATCAGATTCTCTATAAAATGCACCTAATGGTTTCCTTTTAGCTTGAAATTTTTTTTTCTCGAAAATCCACAGTACCCTCCCTTGGAAAAATGACTCCGAAAAATCATGGCATTCGAAACAGATTTTTTCGATTTTTTTCTCACGGGTACGAGTTACGCGGTTGCGGTTGACTTTTTCTTATTCGAAATCAGATTCTCTATAAAATGCACCTAATGGTTTCCTTTTAGCTTGAAATTTTTTTTTCTCGAAAATCCACAGTACCCTCCCTTGGAAAAATGACTCCGAAAAATTCATGGCATTCGAAACAGATTTTTTCGATTTTTTTCTGACGGGTACGAGTTACGCGGTTGCGGTTGACTTTTTCTTATTCGAAATCAGATTCTCTATAAAATGCACCTAATGGTTTCCTTTTAGCTTGAAATTTTTTTTTCTCGAAAATCCACAGTACCCTCCCTTGGAAAAATGACTCCGAAAAATTCATGGCATTCGAAACAGATTTTTTCGATTTTTTTCTGACGGGTACGAGTTACGCGGTTGCGGTTGACTTTTTCTTATTCGAAATCAGATTCTCTATAAAATGCACCTAATGGTTTCCTTTTAGCTTGAAATTTTTTTTTCTCGAAAATCCACAGTACCCTCCCTTGGAAAAATGACTCCGAAAAATCATGGCATTCGAAACAGATTTTTTCGATTTTTTTCTCACGGGTACGAGTTACGCGGTTGCGGTTGACTTTTTCTTATTCGAAATCAGATTCTCTATAAAATGCACCTAATGGTTTCCTTTTAGCTTGAAATTTTTTTTTCTCGAAAATCCACAGTACCCTCCCTTGGAAAAATGACTCCGAAAAATCATGGCATTCGAAACAGATTTTTTCGATTTTTTTCTGACGGGTACGAGTTACGCGGTTGCGGTTGACTTTTTCTTATTCGAAATCAGATTCTTTATAAAATGCACCTAATGGTTTCCTTTTAGCTTGAAATTTTTTTTTCTCGAAAATCCACAGTACCCTCCCTTGGAAAAATGACTCCGAAAAATCATGGCATTCGAAACAGATTTTTTTCGATTTTTTTCTGACCGGTACGAGTTACGCGGTTGCGGTTGACTTTTTCTTATTCGAAATCAGATTCTCTATAAAATGCACCTAATGGTTTCCTTTTAGCTTGAAATTTTTTTTTCTCGAAAATCCACAGTACCCTCCCTTGGAAAAATGACTCCGAAAAATCATGGCATTCGAAACAGATTTTTTCGATTTTTTTCTCACGGGTACGAGTTACGCGGTTGCGGTTGACTTTTTCTTATTCGAAATCAGATTCTCTATAAAATGCACCTAATGGTTTCCTTTTAGCTTGAAATTTTTTTTTCTCGAAAATCCACAGTACCCTCCCTTGGAAAAATGACTCCGAAAAATCATGGCATTCGAAACAGATTTTTTCGATTTTTTTCTCACGGGTACGAGTTACGCGGTTGCGGTTGACTTTTTCTTATTCGAAATCAGATTCTCTATAAAATGCACCTAATGGTTTCCTTTTAGCTTGAAATTTTTTTTTCTCGAAAATCCACAGTACCCTCCCTTGGAAAAATGACTCCGAAAAATCATGGCATTCGAAACAGATTTTTTCGATTTTTTTCTCACGGGTACGAGTTACGCGGTTGCGGTTGACTTTTTCTTATTCGAAATCAGATTCTCTATAAAATGCACCTAATGGTTTCCTTTTAGCTTGAAATTTTTTTTTCTCGAAAATCCACAGTACCCTCCCTTGGAAAAATGACTCCGAAAAATCATGGCATTCGAAACAGATTTTTTCGATTTTTTTCTGACGGGTACGAGTTACGCGGTTGCGGTTGACTTTTTCTTATTCGAAATCAGATTCTTTATAAAATGCACCTAATGGTTTCCTTTTAGCTTGAAATTTTTTTTTCTCGAAAATCCACAGTACCCTCCCTTGGAAAAATGACTCCGAAAAATCATGGCATTCGAAACAGATTTTTTTCGATTTTTTTCTGACCGGTACGAGTTACGCGGTTGCGGTTGACTTTTTCTTATTCGAAATCAGATTCTCTATAAAATGCACCTAATGGTTTCCTTTTAGCTTGAAATTTTTTTTTCTCGAAAATCCACAGTACCCACCCTTGGAAAAATGACTCCGAAAAATCATGGCATTCGAAACAGATTTTTTCGATTTTTTTCTCACGGGTACGAGTTACGCGGTTGCGGTTGACTTTTTCTTATTCGAAATCAGATTCTCTATAAAATGCACCTAATGGTTTCCTTTTAGCTTGAAATTTTTTTTCTCGAAAATCCACAGTACCCTCCCTTGGAAAAATGACTCCGAAAAATCATGGCATTCGAAACAGATTTTTTCGATTTTTTTCTCACGGGTACGAGTTACGCGGTTGCGGTTGACTTTTTCTTATTCGAAATCAGATTCTCTATAAAATGCACCTAATGGTTTCCTTTTAGCTTGAAATTTTTTTTTCTCGAAAATCCACAGTACCCTCCCTTGGAAAAATGACTCCGAAAAATCATGGCATTCGAAACAGATTTTTTCGATTTTTTTCTGACGGGTACGAGTTACGCGGTTGCGGTTGACTTTTTCTTATTCGAAATCAGATTCTCTATAAAATGCACCTAATGGTTTCCTTTTAGCTTGAAATTTTTTTTTCTCGAAAATCCACAGTACCCTCCCTTGGAAAAATGACTCCGAAAAATCATGGCATTCGAAACAGATTTTTTCGATTTTTTTCTGACGGGTACGAGTTACGCGGTTGCGGTTGACTTTTTCTTATTCGAAATCAGATTCTCTATAAAATGCACCTAATGGTTTCCTTTTAGCTTGAAATTTTTTTTTCTCGAAAATCCACAGTACCCTCCCTTGGAAAAATGACTCCGAAAAATCATGGCATTCGAAACAGATTTTTTTCGATTTTTTTCTGACGGGTACGAGTTACGCGGTTGCGGTTGACTTTTTCTTATTCGAAATCAGATTCTCTATAAAATGCACCTAATGGTTTCCTTTTAGCTTGAAATTTTTTTTTCTCGAAAATCCACAGTACCCTCCCTTGGAAAAATGACTCCGAAAAATCATGGCATTCGAAACAGATTTTTTCGATTTTTTTTCTCACGGGTACGAGTTACGCGGTTGCGGTTGACTTTTTCTTATTCGAAATCAGATTCTCTATAAAATGCACCTAATGGTTTCCTTTTAGCTTGAAATTTTTTTTTCTCGAAAATCCACAGTACCCTCCCTTGGAAAAATGACTCCGAAAAATCCATGGCATTCGAAACAGATTTTTTCGATTTTTTTCTGACGGGTACGAGTTACGCGGTTGCGGTTGACTTTTTCTTATTCGAAATCAGATTCTCTATAAAATGCACCTAATGGTTTCCTTTTAGCTTGAAATTTTTTTTTCTCGAAAATCCACAGTACCCTCCCTTGGAAAAATGACTCCGAAAAATCATGGCATTCGAAACAGATTTTTTCGATTTTTTTCTGACGGGTACGAGTTACGCGGTTGCGGTTGACTTTTTCTTATTCGAAATCAGATTCTCTATAAAATGCACCTAATGGTTTCCTTTTAGCTTGAAATTTTTTTTTCTCGAAAATCCACAGTACCCTCCCTTGGAAAAATGACTCCGAAAAATCATGGCATTCGAAACAGATTTTTTTCGATTTTTTTCTGACGGGTACGAGTTACGCGGTTGCGGTTGACTTTTTCTTATTCGAAATCAGATTCTCTATAAAATGTAATGCACCTAATGGTTTCCTTTTAGCTTGAAATTTTTTTTTCTCGAAAATCCACAGTACCCTCCCTTGGAAAAATGACTCCGAAAAATCATGGCATTCGAAACAGATTTTTTCGATTTTTTTCTCACGGGTACGAGTTACGCGGTTGCGGTTGACTTTTTCTTATTCGAAATCAGATTCTCTATAAAATGCACCTAATGGTTTCCTTTTAGCTTGAAATTTTTTTTTCTCGAAAATCCACAGTACCCTCCCTTGGAAAAATGACTCCGAAAAATTCATGGCATTCGAAACAGATTTTTTCGATTTTTTTCTGACGGGTACGAGTTACGCGGTTGCGGTTGACTTTTTCTTATTCGAAATCAGATTCTCTATAAAATGCACCTAATGGTTTCCTTTTAGCTTGAAATTTTTTTTTCTCGAAAATCCACAGTACCCTCCCTTGGAAAAATGACTCCGAAAAATTCATGGCATTCGAAACAGATTTTTTCGATTTTTTTCTGACGGGTACGAGTTACGCGGTTGCGGTTGACTTTTTCTTATTCGAAATCAGATTCTCTATAAAATGCACCTAATGGTTTCCTTTTAGCTTGAAATTTTTTTTTCTCGAAAATCCACAGTACCCTCCCTTGGAAAAATGACTCCGAAAAATCATGGCATTCGAAACAGATTTTTTCGATTTTTTTCTGACGGGTACGAGTTACGCGGTTGCGGTTGACTTTTTCTTATTCGAAATCAGATTCTCTATAAAATGCACCTAATGGTTTCCTTTTAGCTTGAAATTTTTTTTTCTCGAAAATCCACAGTACCCTCCCTTGGAAAAATGACTCCGAAAAATCATGGCATTCGAAACAGATTTTTTTCGATTTTTTTCTGACGGGTACGAGTTACGCGGTTGCGGTTGACTTTTTCTTATTCGAAATCAGATTCTCTATAAAATGCACCTAATGGTTTCCTTTTAGCTTGAAATTTTTTTTTCTCGAAAATCCACAGTACCCTCCCTTGGAAAAATGACTCCGAAAAATCATGGCATTCGAAACAGATTTTTTCGATTTTTTTTCTCACGGGTACGAGTTACGCGGTTGCGGTTGACTTTTTCTTATTCGAAATCAGATTCTCTATAAAATGCACCTAATGGTTTCCTTTTAGCTTGAAATTTTTTTTTCTCGAAAATCCACAGTACCCTCCCTTGGAAAAATGACTCCGAAAAATCCATGGCATTCGAAACAGATTTTTTCGATTTTTTTCTGACGGGTACGAGTTACGCGGTTGCGGTTGACTTTTTCTTATTCGAAATCAGATTCTCTATAAAATGCACCTAATGGTTTCCTTTTAGCTTGAAATTTTTTTTTCTCGAAAATCCACAGTACCCTCCCTTGGAAAAATGACTCCGAAAAATCATGGCATTCGAAACAGATTTTTTCGATTTTTTTCTGACGGGTACGAGTTACGCGGTTGCGGTTGACTTTTTCTTATTCGAAATCAGATTCTCTATAAAATGCACCTAATGGTTTCCTTTTAGCTTGAAATTTTTTTTTCTCGAAAATCCACAGTACCCTCCCTTGGAAAAATGACTCCGAAAAATCATGGCATTCGAAACAGATTTTTTTCGATTTTTTTCTGACGGGTACGAGTTACGCGGTTGCGGTTGACTTTTTCTTATTCGAAATCAGATTCTCTATAAAATGTAATGCACCTAATGGTTTCCTTTTAGCTTGAAATTTTTTTTTCTCGAAAATCCACAGTACCCTCCCTTGGAAAAATGACTCCGAAAAATCATGGCATTCGAAACAGATTTTTTCGATTTTTTTCTCACGGGTACGAGTTACGCGGTTGCGGTTGACTTTTTCTTATTCGAAATCAGATTCTCTATAAAATGCACCTAATGGTTTCCTTTTAGCTTGAAATTTTTTTTTCTCGAAAATCCACAGTACCCTCCCTTGGAAAAATGACTCCGAAAAATTCATGGCATTCGAAACAGATTTTTTCGATTTTTTTCTGACGGGTACGAGTTACGCGGTTGCGGTTGACTTTTTCTTATTCGAAATCAGATTCTCTATAAAATGCACCTAATGGTTTCCTTTTAGCTTGAAATTTTTTTTTCTCGAAAATCCACAGTACCCTCCCTTGGAAAAATGACTCCGAAAAATTCATGGCATTCGAAACAGATTTTTTCGATTTTTTTCTGACGGGTACGAGTTACGCGGTTGCGGTTGACTTTTTCTTATTCGAAATCAGATTCTCTATAAAATGCACCTAATGGTTTCCTTTTAGCTTGAAATTTTTTTTTCTCGAAAATCCACAGTACCCTCCCTTGGAAAAATGACTCCGAAAAATCATGGCATTCGAAACAGATTTTTTCGATTTTTTTCTGACGGGTACGAGTTACGCGGTTGCGGTTGACTTTTTCTTATTCGAAATCAGATTCTCTATAAAATGCACCTAATGGTTTCCTTTTAGCTTGAAATTTTTTTTTCTCGAAAATCCACAGTACCCTCCCTTGGAAAAATGACTCCGAAAAATCATGGCATTCGAAACAGATTTTTTCGATTTTTTTCTCACGGGTACGAGTTACGCGGTTGCGGTTGACTTTTTCTTATTCGAAATCAGATTCTCTATAAAATGCACCTAATGGTTTCCTTTTAGCTTGAAATTTTTTTTTCTCGAAAATCCACAGTACCCTCCCTTGGAAAAATGACTCCGAAAAATCATGGCATTCGAAACAGATTTTTTTCTGACCGGTACGAGTTACGCGGTTGCGGTTGACTTTTTCTTATTCGAAATCAGATTCTCTATAAAATGCACCTAATGGTTTCCTTTTAGCTTGAAATTTTTTTTTCTCGAAAATCCACAGTACCCTCCCTTGGAAAAATGACTCCGAAAAATCATGGCATTCGAAACAGATTTTTTCGATTTTTTTCTCACGGGTACGAGTTACGCGGTTGCGGTTGACTTTTTCTTATTCGAAATCAGATTCTCTATAAAATGCACCTAATGGTTTCCTTTTAGCTTGAAATTTTTTTTTCTCGAAAATCCACAGTACCCTCCCTTGGAAAAATGACTCCGAAAAATCATGGCATTCGAAACAGATTTTTTCGATTTTTTTCTGACGGGTACGAGTTACGCGGTTGCGGTTGACTTTTTCTTATTCGAAATCAGATTCTCTATAAAATGCACCTAATGGTTTCCTTTTAGCTTGAAATTTTTTTTTCTCGAAAATCCACAGTACCCTCCCTTGGAAAAATGACTCCGAAAAATCATGGCATTCGAAACAGATTTTTTCGATTTTTTTCTCACGGGTACGAGTTACGCGGTTGCGGTTGACTTTTTCTTATTCGAAATCAGATTCTCTATAAAATGCACCTAATGGTTTCCTTTTAGCTTGAAATTTTTTTTTCTCGAAAATCCACAGTACCCTCCCTTGGAAAAATGACTCCGAAAAATCATGGCATTCGAAACAGATTTTTTTCGATTTTTTTCTGACGGGTACGAGTTACGCGGTTGCGGTTGACTTTTTCTTATTCGAAATCAGATTCTCTATAAAATGCACCTAATGGTTTCCTTTTAGCTTGAAATTTTTTTTTCTCGAAAATCCACAGTACCCTCCCTTGGAAAAATGACTCCGAAAAATCATGGCATTCGAAACAGATTTTTTCGATTTTTTTCTCACGGGTACGAGTTACGCGGTTGCGGTTGACTTTTTCTTATTCGAAATCAGATTCTCTATAAAATGCACCTAATGGTTTCCTTTTAGCTTGAAATTTTTTTTTCTCGAAAATCCACAGTACCCTCCCTTGGAAAAATGACTCCGAAAAATTCATGGCATTCGAAACAGATTTTTTCGATTTTTTTCTGACGGGTACGAGTTACGCGGTTGCGGTTGACTTTTTCTTATTCGAAATCAGATTCTCTATAAAATGCACCTAATGGTTTCCTTTTAGCTTGAAATTTTTTTTTCTCGAAAATCCACAGTACCCTCCCTTGGAAAAATGACTCCGAAAAATCATGGCATTCGAAACAGATTTTTTTCGATTTTTTTCTGACGGGTACGAGTTACGCGGTTGCGGTTGACTTTTTCTTATTCGAAATCAGATTCTCTATAAAATGCACCTAATGGTTTCCTTTTAGCTTGAAATTTTTTTTTCTCGAAAATCCACAGTACCCTCCCTTGGAAAAATGACTCCGAAAAATCATGGCATTCGAAACAGATTTTTTCGATTTTTTTCTCACGGGTACGAGTTACGCGGTTGCGGTTGACTTTTTCTTATTCGAAATCAGATTCTCTATAAAATGCACCTAATGGTTTCCTTTTAGCTTGAAATTTTTTTTTCTCGAAAATCCACAGTACCCTCCCTTGGAAAAATGACTCCGAAAAATTCATGGCATTCGAAACAGATTTTTTCGATTTTTTTCTGACGGGTACGAGTTACGCGGTTGCGGTTGACTTTTTCTTATTCGAAATCAGATTCTCTATAAAATGCACCTAATGGTTTCCTTTTAGCTTGAAATTTTTTTTTCTCGAAAATCCACAGTACCCTCCCTTGGAAAAATGACTCCGAAAAATCATGGCATTCGAAACAGATTTTTTCGATTTTTTTCTCACGGGTACGAGTTACGCGGTTGCGGTTGACTTTTTCTTATTCGAAATCAGATTCTCTATAAAATGCACCTAATGGTTTCCTTTTAGCTTGAAATTTTTTTTTCTCGAAAATCCACAGTACCCTCCCTTGGAAAAATGACTCCGAAAAATTCATGGCATTCGAAACAGATTTTTTCGATTTTTTTCTGACGGGTACGAGTTACGCGGTTGCGGTTGACTTTTTCTTATTCGAAATCAGATTCTCTATAAAATGCACCTAATGGTTTCCTTTTAGCTTGAAATTTTTTTTTCTCGAAAATCCACAGTACCCTCCCTTGGAAAAATGACTCCGAAAAATCATGGCATTCGAAACAGATTTTTTCGATTTTTTTCTGACGGGTACGAGTTACGCGGTTGCGGTTGACTTTTTCTTATTCGAAATCAGATTCTCTATAAAATGCACCTAATGGTTTCCTTTTAGCTTGAAATTTTTTTTTCTCGAAAATCCACAGTACCCTCCCTTGGAAAAATGACTCCGAAAAATCATGGCATTCGAAACAGATTTTTTCGATTTTTTTCTCACGGGTACGAGTTACGCGGTTGCGGTTGACTTTTTCTTATTCGAAATCAGATTCTCTATAAAATGCACCTAATGGTTTCCTTTTAGCTTGAAATTTTTTTTTCTCGAAAATCCACAGTACCCTCCCTTGGAAAAATGACTCCGAAAAATCATGGCATTCGAAACAGATTTTTTCGATTTTTTTCTCACGGGTACGAGTTACGCGGTTGCGGTTGACTTTTTCTTATTCGAAATCAGATTCTCTATAAAATGCACCTAATGGTTTCCTTTTAGCTTGAAATTTTTTTTTCTCGAAAATCCACAGTACCCTCCCTTGGAAAAATGACTCCGAAAAATCATGGCATTCGAAACAGATTTTTTCGATTTTTTTCTCACGGGTACGAGTTACGCGGTTGCGGTTGACTTTTTCTTATTCGAAATCAGATTCTCTATAAAATGCACCTAATGGTTTCCTTTTAGCTTGAAATTTTTTTTTCTCGAAAATCCACAGTACCCTCCCTTGGAAAAATGACTCCGAAAAATCATGGCATTCGAAACAGATTTTTTCGATTTTTTTCTCACGGGTACGAGTTACGCGGTTGCGGTTGACTTTTTCTTATTCGAAATCAGATTCTCTATAAAATGCACCTAATGGTTTCCTTTTAGCTTGAAATTTTTTTTTCTCGAAAATCCACAGTACCCTCCCTTGGAAAAATGACTCCGAAAAATCATGGCATTCGAAACAGATTTTTTCGATTTTTTTCTCACGGGTACGAGTTACGCGGTTGCGGTTGACTTTTTCTTATTCGAAATCAGATTCTCTATAAAATGCACCTAATGGTTTCCTTTTAGCTTGAAATTTTTTTTTCTCGAAAATCCACAGTACCCTCCCTTGGAAAAATGACTCCGAAAAATCATGGCATTCGAAACAGATTTTTTCGATTTTTTTCTCACGGGTACGAGTTACGCGGTTGCGGTTGACTTTTTCTTATTCGAAATCAGATTCTCTATAAAATGCACCTAATGGTTTCCTTTTAGCTTGAAATTTTTTTTTCTCGAAAATCCACAGTACCCTCCCTTGGAAAAATGACTCCGAAAAATCATGGCATTCGAAACAGATTTTTTCGATTTTTTTCTGACCGGTACGAGTTACGCGGTTGCGGTTGACTTTTTCTTATTCGAAATCAGATTCTCTATAAAATGCACCTAATGGTTTCCTTTTAGCTTGAAATTTTTTTTTCTCGAAAATCCACAGTACCCTCACTTGGAAAAATGACTCCGAAAAATCATGGCATTCGAAACAGATTTTTTCGATTTTTTTCTCACGGGTACGAGTTACGCGGTTGCGGTTGACTTTTTCTTATTCGAAATCAGATTCTCTATAAAATGCACCTAATGGTTTCCTTTTAGCTTGAAATTTTTTTTTCTCGAAAATCCACAGTACCCTCCCTTGGAAAAATGACTCCGAAAAATCATGGCATTCGAAACAGATTTTTTCGATTTTTTTCTGACGGGTACGAGTTACGCGGTTGCGGTTGACTTTTTCTTATTCGAAATCAGATTCTCTATAAAATGCACCTAATGGTTTCCTTTTAGCTTGAAATTTTTTTTTCTCGAAAATCCACAGTACCCTCCCTTGGAAAAATGACTCCGAAAAATCATGGCATTCGAAACAGATTTTTTCTATTTTTTTCTCACGGGTACGAGTTACGCGGTTGCGGTTGACTTTTTCTTATTCGAAATCAGATTCTCTATAAAATGCACCTAATGGTTTCCTTTTAGCTTGAAATTTTTTTTTCTCGAAAATCCACAGTACCCTCCCTTGGAAAAATGACTCCGAAAAATCATGGCATTCGAAACAGATTTTTTCGATTTTTTTCTGACGGGTACGAGTTACGCGGTTGCGGTTGACTTTTTCTTATTCGAAATCAGATTCTCTATAAAATGCACCTAATGGTTTCCTTTTAGCTTGAAATTTTTTTTTCTCGAAAATCCACAGTACCCTCCCTTGGAAAAATGACTCCGAAAAATCATGGCATTCGAAACAGATTTTTTCGATTTTTTTCTCACGGGTACGAGTTACGCGGTTGCGGTTGACTTTTTCTTATTCGAAATCAGATTCTCTATAAAATGCACCTAATGGTTTCCTTTTAGCTTGAAATTTTTTTTTCTCGAAAATCCACAGTACCCTCCCTTGGAAAAATGACTCCGAAAAATCATGGCATTCGAAACAGATTTTTTTCTGACCGGTACGAGTTACGCGGTTGCGGTTGACTTTTTCTTATTCGAAATCAGATTCTCTATAAAATGCACCTAATGGTTTCCTTTTAGCTTGAAATTTTTTTTTCTCGAAAATCCACAGTACCCTCACTTGGAAAAATGACTCCGAAAAATCATGGCATTCGAAACAGATTTTTTCGATTTTTTTCTGACGGGTACGAGTTACGCGGTTGCGGTTGACTTTTTCTTATTCGAAATCAGATTCTCTATAAAATGCACCTAATGGTTTCCTTTTAGCTTGAAATTTTTTTTTCTCGAAAATCCACAGTACCCTCCCTTGGAAAAATGACTCCGAAAAATCATGGCATTCGAAACAGATTTTTTTCGATTTTTTTCTGACCGGTACGAGTTACGCGGTTGCGGTTGACTTTTTCTTATTCGAAATCAGATTCTCTATAAAATGCACCTAATGGTTTCCTTTTAGCTTGAAATTTTTTTTTCTCGAAAATCCACAGTACCCTCCCTTGGAAAAATGACTCCGAAAAATCATGGCATTCGAAACAGATTTTTTCGATTTTTTTCTCACGGGTACGAGTTACGCGGTTGCGGTTGACTTTTTCTTATTCGAAATCAGATTCTCTATAAAATGCACCTAATGGTTTCCTTTTAGCTTGAAATTTTTTTTTCTCGAAAATCCACAGTACCCTCCCTTGGAAAAATGACTCCGAAAAATCATGGCATTCGAAACAGATTTTTTCGATTTTTTTCTCACGGGTACGAGTTACGCGGTTGCGGTTGACTTTTTCTTATTCGAAATCAGATTCTCTATAAAATGCACCTAATGGTTTCCTTTTAGCTTGAAATTTTTTTTTCTCGAAAATCCACAGTACCCTCCCTTGGAAAAATGACTCCGAAAAATCATGGCATTCGAAACAGATTTTTTCGATTTTTTTCTCACGGGTACGAGTTACGCGGTTGCGGTTGACTTTTTCTTATTCGAAATCAGATTCTCTATAAAATGCACCTAATGGTTTCCTTTTAGCTTGAAATTTTTTTTTCTCGAAAATCCACAGTACCCTCCCTTGGAAAAATGACTCCGAAAAATCATGGCATTCGAAACAGATTTTTTCGATTTTTTTCTGACGGGTACGAGTTACGCGGTTGCGGTTGACTTTTTCTTATTCGAAATCAGATTCTCTATAAAATGCACCTAATGGTTTCCTTTTAGCTTGAAATTTTTTTTTCTCGAAAATCCACAGTACCCTCCCTTGGAAAAATGACTCCGAAATATCATGGCATTCGAAACAGATTTTTTCGATTTTTTTCTCACGGGTACGAGTTACGCGGTTGCGGTTGACTTTTTCTTATTCGAAATCAGATTCTCTATAAAATGCACCTAATGGTTTCCTTTTAGCTTGAAATTTTTTTTTCTCGAAAATCCACAGTACCCTCCCTTGGAAAAATGACTCCGAAAAATCATGGCATTCGAAACAGATTTTTTCGATTTTTTTCTGACCGGTACGAGTTACGCGGTTGCGGTTGACTTTTTCTTATTCGAAATCAGATTCTCTATAAAATGCACCTAATGGTTTCCTTTTAGCTTGAAATTTTTTTTTCTCGAAAATCCACAGTACCCTCACTTGGAAAAATGACTCCGAAAAATCATGGCATTCGAAACAGATTTTTTCGATTTTTTTCTGACGGGTACGAGTTACGCGGTTGCGGTTGACTTTTTCTTATTCGAAATCAGATTCTCTATAAAATGCACCTAATGGTTTCCTTTTAGCTTGAAATTTTTTTTTCTCGAAAATCCACAGTACCCTCCCTTGGAAAAATGACTCCGAAAAATCATGGCATTCGAAACAGATTTTTTTCGATTTTTTTCTGACCGGTACGAGTTACGCGGTTGCGGTTGACTTTTTCTTATTCGAAATCAGATTCTCTATAAAATGCACCTAATGGTTTCCTTTTAGCTTGAAATTTTTTTTTCTCGAAAATCCACAGTACCCTCCCTTGGAAAAATGACTCCGAAAAATCATGGCATTCGAAACAGATTTTTTCGATTTTTTTCTCACGGGTACGAGTTACGCGGTTGCGGTTGACTTTTTCTTATTCGAAATCAGATTCTCTATAAAATGCACCTAATGGTTTCCTTTTAGCTTGAAATTTTTTTTTCTCGAAAATCCACAGTACCCTCCCTTGGAAAAATGACTCCGAAAAATCATGGCATTCGAAACAGATTTTTTCGATTTTTTTCTCACGGGTACGAGTTACGCGGTTGCGGTTGACTTTTTCTTATTCGAAATCAGATTCTCTATAAAATGCACCTAATGGTTTCCTTTTAGCTTGAAATTTTTTTTTCTCGAAAATCCACAGTACCCTCCCTTGGAAAAATGACTCCGAAAAATCATGGCATTCGAAACAGATTTTTTCGATTTTTTTCTCACGGGTACGAGTTACGCGGTTGCGGTTGACTTTTTCTTATTCGAAATCAGATTCTCTATAAAATGCACCTAATGGTTTCCTTTTAGCTTGAAATTTTTTTTTCTCGAAAATCCACAGTACCCTCCCTTGGAAAAATGACTCCGAAAAATCATGGCATTCGAAACAGATTTTTTCGATTTTTTTCTGACGGGTACGAGTTACGCGGTTGCGGTTGACTTTTTCTTATTCGAAATCAGATTCTCTATAAAATGCACCTAATGGTTTCCTTTTAGCTTGAAATTTTTTTTTCTCGAAAATCCACAGTACCCTCCCTTGGAAAAATGACTCCGAAATATCATGGCATTCGAAACAGATTTTTTCGATTTTTTTCTCACGGGTACGAGTTACGCGGTTGCGGTTGACTTTTTCTTATTCGAAATCAGATTCTCTATAAAATGCACCTAATGGTTTCCTTTTAGCTTGAAATTTTTTTTTCTCGAAAATCCACAGTACCCTCCCTTGGAAAAATGACTCCGAAAAATCATGGCATTCGAAACAGATTTTTTCGATTTTTTTCTGACCGGTACGAGTTACGCGGTTGCGGTTGACTTTTTCTTATTCGAAATCAGATTCTCTATAAAATGCACCTAATGGTTTCCTTTTAGCTTGAAATTTTTTTTTTCTCGAAAATCCACAGTACCCTCACTTGGAAAAATGACTCCGAAAAATCATGGCATTCGAAACAGATTTTTTCGATTTTTTTCTGACGGGTACGAGTTACGCGGTTGCGGTTGACTTTTTCTTATTCGAAATCAGATTCTCTATAAAATGCACCTAATGGTTTCCTTTTAGCTTGAAATTTTTTTTTCTCGAAAATCCACAGTACCCTCCCTTGGAAAAATGACTCCGAAAAATCATGGCATTCGAAACAGATTTTTTTCGATTTTTTTCTGACCGGTACGAGTTACGCGGTTGCGGTTGACTTTTTCTTATTCGAAATCAGATTCTCTATAAAATGCACCTAATGGTTTCCTTTTAGCTTGAAATTTTTTTTTCTCGAAAATCCACAGTACCCTCCCTTGGAAAAATGACTCCGAAAAATCATGGCATTCGAAACAGATTTTTTCGATTTTTTTCTCACGGGTACGAGTTACGCGGTTGCGGTTGACTTTTTCTTATTCGAAATCAGATTCTCTATAAAATGCACCTAATGGTTTCCTTTTAGCTTGAAATTTTTTTTTCTCGAAAATCCACAGTACCCTCCCTTGGAAAAATGACTCCGAAAAATCATGGCATTCGAAACAGATTTTTTCGATTTTTTTCTCACGGGTACGAGTTACGCGGTTGCGGTTGACTTTTTCTTATTCGAAATCAGATTCTCTATAAAATGCACCTAATGGTTTCCTTTTAGCTTGAAATTTTTTTTTCTCGAAAATCCACAGTACCCTCCCTTGGAAAAATGACTCCGAAAAATCATGGCATTCGAAACAGATTTTTTCGATTTTTTTCTGACGGGTACGAGTTACGCGGTTGCGGTTGACTTTTTCTTATTCGAAATCAGATTCTCTATAAAATGCACCTAATGGTTTCCTTTTAGCTTGAAATTTTTTTTTCTCGAAAATCCACAGTACCCTCCCTTGGAAAAATGACTCCGAAAAATCATGGCATTCGAAACAGATTTTTTTCGATTTTTTTCTGACCGGTACGAGTTACGCGGTTGCGGTTGACTTTTTCTTATTCGAAATCAGATTCTCTATAAAATGCACCTAATGGTTTCCTTTTAGCTTGAAATTTTTTTTTCTCGAAAATCCACAGTACCCTCCCTTGGAAAAATGACTCCGAAAAATCATGGCATTCGAAACAGATTTTTTCGATTTTTTTCTCACGGGTACGAGTTACGCGGTTGCGGTTGACTTTTTCTTATTCGAAATCAGATTCTCTATAAAATGCACCTAATGGTTTCCTTTTAGCTTGAAATTTTTTTTTCTCGAAAATCCACAGTACCCTCCCTTGGAAAAATGACTCCGAAAAATCATGGCATTCGAAACAGATTTTTTCGATTTTTTTCTCACGGGTACGAGTTACGCGGTTGCGGTTGACTTTTTCTTATTCGAAATCAGATTCTCTATAAAATGCACCTAATGGTTTCCTTTTAGCTTGAAATTTTTTTTTCTCGAAAATCCACAGTACCCTCCCTTGGAAAAATGACTCCGAAAAATCATGGCATTCGAAACAGATTTTTTCGATTTTTTTCTCACGGGTACGAGTTACGCGGTTGCGGTTGACTTTTTCTTATTCGAAATCAGATTCTCTATAAAATGCACCTAATGGTTTCCTTTTAGCTTGAAATTTTTTTTTCTCGAAAATCCACAGTACCCTCCCTTGGAAAAATGACTCCGAAAAATCATGGCATTCGAAACAGATTTTTTCGATTTTTTTCTCACGGGTACGAGTTACGCGGTTGCGGTTGACTTTTTCTTATTCGAAATCAGATTCTCTATAAAATGCACCTAATGGTTTCCTTTTAGCTTGAAATTTTTTTTTCTCGAAAATCCACAGTACCCTCCCTTGGAAAAATGACTCCGAAAAATCATGGCATTCGAAACAGATTTTTTTCTGACCGGTACGAGTTACGCGGTTGCGGTTGACTTTTTCTTATTCGAAATCAGATTCTCTATAAAATGCACCTAATGGTTTCCTTTTAGCTTGAAATTTTTTTTTCTCGAAAATCCACAGTACCCTCACTTGGAAAAATGACTCCGAAAAATCATGGCATTCGAAACAGATTTTTTCGATTTTTTTCTGACGGGTACGAGTTACGCGGTTGCGGTTGACTTTTTCTTATTCGAAATCAGATTCTCTATAAAATGCACCTAATGGTTTCCTTTTAGCTTGAAATTTTTTTTTCTCGAAAATCCACAGTACCCTCCCTTGGAAAAATGACTCCGAAAAATCATGGCATTCGAAACAGATTTTTTTCGATTTTTTTCTGACCGGTACGAGTTACGCGGTTGCGGTTGACTTTTTCTTATTCGAAATCAGATTCTCTATAAAATGCACCTAATGGTTTCCTTTTAGCTTGAAATTTTTTTTTCTCGAAAATCCACAGTACCCTCCCTTGGAAAAATGACTCCGAAAAATCATGGCATTCGAAACAGATTTTTTCGATTTTTTTCTCACGGGTACGAGTTACGCGGTTGCGGTTGACTTTTTCTTATTCGAAATCAGATTCTCTATAAAATGCACCTAATGGTTTCCTTTTAGCTTGAAATTTTTTTTTCTCGAAAATCCACAGTACCCTCCCTTGGAAAAATGACTCCGAAAAATCATGGCATTCGAAACAGATTTTTTCGATTTTTTTCTGACGGGTACGAGTTACGCGGTTGCGGTTGACTTTTTCTTATTCGAAATCAGATTCTCTATAAAATGCACCTAATGGTTTCCTTTTAGCTTGAAATTTTTTTTTCTCGAAAATCCACAGTACCCTCCCTTGGAAAAATGACTCCGAAATATCATGGCATTCGAAACAGATTTTTTCGATTTTTTTCTCACGGGTACGAGTTACGCGGTTGCGGTTGACTTTTTCTTATTCGAAATCAGATTCTCTATAAAATGCACCTAATGGTTTCCTTTTAGCTTGAAATTTTTTTTTCTCGAAAATCCACAGTACCCTCCCTTGGAAAAATGACTCCGAAAAATCATGGCATTCGAAACAGATTTTTTCGATTTTTTTCTGACCGGTACGAGTTACGCGGTTGCGGTTGACTTTTTCTTATTCGAAATCAGATTCTCTATAAAATGCACCTAATGGTTTCCTTTTAGCTTGAAATTTTTTTTTCTCGAAAATCCACAGTACCCTCACTTGGAAAAATGACTCCGAAAAATCATGGCATTCGAAACAGATTTTTTCGATTTTTTTCTGACGGGTACGAGTTACGCGGTTGCGGTTGACTTTTTCTTATTCGAAATCAGATTCTCTATAAAATGCACCTAATGGTTTCCTTTTAGCTTGAAATTTTTTTTTCTCGAAAATCCACAGTACCCACCCTTGGAAAAATGACTCCGAAAAATCATGGCATTCGAAACAGATTTTTTTCGATTTTTTTCTGACCGGTACGAGTTACGCGGTTGCGGTTGACTTTTTCTTATTCGAAATCAGATTCTCTATAAAATGCACCTAATGGTTTCCTTTTAGCTTGAAATTTTTTTTTCTCGAAAATCCACAGTACCCTCCCTTGGAAAAATGACTCCGAAAAATCATGGCATTCGAAACAGATTTTTTCGATTTTTTTCTCACGGGTACGAGTTACGCGGTTGCGGTTGACTTTTTCTTATTCGAAATCAGATTCTCTATAAAATGCACCTAATGGTTTCCTTTTAGCTTGAAATTTTTTTTTCTCGAAAATCCACAGTACCCTCCCTTGGAAAAATGACTCCGAAAAATCATGGCATTCGAAACAGATTTTTTCGATTTTTTTCTGACGGGTACGAGTTACGCGGTTGCGGTTGACTTTTTCTTATTCGAAATCAGATTCTCTATAAAATGCACCTAATGGTTTCCTTTTAGCTTGAAATTTTTTTTTCTCGAAAATCCACAGTACCCTCCCTTGGAAAAATGACTCCGAAATATCATGGCATTCGAAACAGATTTTTTCGATTTTTTTCTCACGGGTACGAGTTACGCGGTTGCGGTTGACTTTTTCTTATTCGAAATCAGATTCTCTATAAAATGCACCTAATGGTTTCCTTTTAGCTTGAAATTTTTTTTTCTCGAAAATCCACAGTACCCTCCCTTGGAAAAATGACTCCGAAAAATCATGGCATTCGAAACAGATTTTTTCGATTTTTTTCTGACCGGTACGAGTTACGCGGTTGCGGTTGACTTTTTCTTATTCGAAATCAGATTCTCTATAAAATGCACCTAATGGTTTCCTTTTAGCTTGAAATTTTTTTTTTCTCGAAAATCCACAGTACCCTCACTTGGAAAAATGACTCCGAAAAATCATGGCATTCGAAACAGATTTTTTCGATTTTTTTCTGACGGGTACGAGTTACGCGGTTGCGGTTGACTTTTTCTTATTCGAAATCAGATTCTCTATAAAATGCACCTAATGGTTTCCTTTTAGCTTGAAATTTTTTTTTCTCGAAAATCCACAGTACCCTCCCTTGGAAAAATGACTCCGAAAAATCATGGCATTCGAAACAGATTTTTTTCGATTTTTTTCTGACCGGTACGAGTTACGCGGTTGCGGTTGACTTTTTCTTATTCGAAATCAGATTCTCTATAAAATGCACCTAATGGTTTCCTTTTAGCTTGAAATTTTTTTTTCTCGAAAATCCACAGTACCCTCCCTTGGAAAAATGACTCCGAAAAATCATGGCATTCGAAACAGATTTTTTCGATTTTTTTCTCACGGGTACGAGTTACGCGGTTGCGGTTGACTTTTTCTTATTCGAAATCAGATTCTCTATAAAATGCACCTAATGGTTTCCTTTTAGCTTGAAATTTTTTTTTCTCGAAAATCCACAGTACCCTCCCTTGGAAAAATGACTCCGAAAAATCATGGCATTCGAAACAGATTTTTTCGATTTTTTTCTCACGGGTACGAGTTACGCGGTTGCGGTTGACTTTTTCTTATTCGAAATCAGATTCTCTATAAAATGCACCTAATGGTTTCCTTTTAGCTTGAAATTTTTTTTTCTCGAAAATCCACAGTACCCTCCCTTGGAAAAATGACTCCGAAAAATCATGGCATTCGAAACAGATTTTTTCGATTTTTTTCTGACGGGTACGAGTTACGCGGTTGCGGTTGACTTTTTCTTATTCGAAATCAGATTCTCTATAAAATGCACCTAATGGTTTCCTTTTAGCTTGAAATTTTTTTTTCTCGAAAATCCACAGTACCCTCCCTTGGAAAAATGACTCCGAAAAATCATGGCATTCGAAACAGATTTTTTCGATTTTTTTCTCACGGGTACGAGTTACGCGGTTGCGGTTGACTTTTTCTTATTCGAAATCAGATTCTCTATAAAATGCACCTAATGGTTTCCTTTTAGCTTGAAATTTTTTTTTCTCGAAAATCCACAGTACCCTCCCTTGGAAAAATGACTCCGAAAAATCATGGCATTCGAAACAGATTTTTTCGATTTTTTTCTCACGGGTACGAGTTACGCGGTTGCGGTTGACTTTTTCTTATTCGAAATCAGATTCTCTATAAAATGCACCTAATGGTTTCCTTTTAGCTTGAAATTTTTTTTTCTCGAAAATCCACAGTACCCTCCCTTGGAAAAATGACTCCGAAAAATCATGGCATTCGAAACAGATTTTTTCGATTTTTTTCTCACGGGTACGAGTTACGCGGTTGCGGTTGACTTTTTCTTATTCGAAATCAGATTCTCTATAAAATGCACCTAATGGTTTCCTTTTAGCTTGAAATTTTTTTTTCTCGAAAATCCACAGTACCCTCCCTTGGAAAAATGACTCCGAAAAATCATGGCATTCGAAACAGATTTTTTCGATTTTTTTCTCACGGGTACGAGTTACGCGGTTGCGGTTGACTTTTTCTTATTCGAAATCAGATTCTCTATAAAATGCACCTAATGGTTTCCTTTTAGCTTGAAATTTTTTTTTCTCGAAAATCCACAGTACCCTCCCTTGGAAAAATGACTCCGAAAAATCATGGCATTCGAAACAGATTTTTTCGATTTTTTTCTCACGGGTACGAGTTACGCGGTTGCGGTTGACTTTTTCTTATTCGAAATCAGATTCTCTATAAAATGCACCTAATGGTTTCCTTTTAGCTTGAAATTTTTTTTTCTCGAAAATCCACAGTACCCTCCCTTGGAAAAATGACTCCGAAAAATCATGGCATTCGAAACAGATTTTTTCGATTTTTTTCTGACGGGTACGAGTTACGCGGTTGCGGTTGACTTTTTCTTATTCGAAATCAGATTCTCTATAAAATGCACCTAATGGTTTCCTTTTAGCTTGAAATTTTTTTTTCTCGAAAATCCACAGTACCCTCCCTTGGAAAAATGACTCCGAAAAATCATGGCATTCGAAACAGATTTTTTTCGATTTTTTTCTGACGGGTACGAGTTACGCGGTTGCGGTTGACTTTTTCTTATTCGAAATCAGATTCTCTATAAAATGCACCTAATGGTTTCCTTTTAGCTTGAAATTTTTTTTTCTCGAAAATCCACAGTACCCTCCCTTGGAAAAATGACTCCGAAAAATCATGGCATTCGAAACAGATTTTTTCGATTTTTTTTCTCACGGGTACGAGTTACGCGGTTGCGGTTGACTTTTTCTTATTCGAAATCAGATTCTCTATAAAATGCACCTAATGGTTTCCTTTTAGCTTGAAATTTTTTTTTCTCGAAAATCCACAGTACCCTCCCTTGGAAAAATGACTCCGAAAAATTCATGGCATTCGAAACAGATTTTTTCGATTTTTTTCTGACGGGTACGAGTTACGCGGTTGCGGTTGACTTTTTCTTATTCGAAATCAGATTCTCTATAAAATGCACCTAATGGTTTCCTTTTAGCTTGAAATTTTTTTTTCTCGAAAATCCACAGTACCCTCCCTTGGAAAAATGACTCCGAAAAATCATGGCATTCGAAACAGATTTTTTCGATTTTTTTCTGACGGGTACGAGTTACGCGGTTGCGGTTGACTTTTTCTTATTCGAAATCAGATTCTCTATAAAATGCACCTAATGGTTTCCTTTTAGCTTGAAATTTTTTTTTCTCGAAAATCCACAGTACCCTCCCTTGGAAAAATGACTCCGAAAAATCATGGCATTCGAAACAGATTTTTTCGATTTTTTTCTCACGGGTACGAGTTACGCGGTTGCGGTTGACTTTTTCTTATTCGAAATCAGATTCTCTATAAAATGCACCTAATGGTTTCCTTTTAGCTTGAAATTTTTTTTTCTCGAAAATCCACAGTACCCTCCCTTGGAAAAATGACTCCGAAAAATCATGGCATTCGAAACAGATTTTTTCGATTTTTTTCTCACGGGTACGAGTTACGCGGTTGCGGTTGACTTTTTCTTATTCGAAATCAGATTCTCTATAAAATGCACCTAATGGTTTCCTTTTAGCTTGAAATTTTTTTTTCTCGAAAATCCACAGTACCCTCCCTTGGAAAAATGACTCCGAAAAATCATGGCATTCGAAACAGATTTTTTCGATTTTTTTCTCACGGGTACGAGTTACGCGGTTGCGGTTGACTTTTTCTTATTCGAAATCAGATTCTCTATAAAATGCACCTAATGGTTTCCTTTTAGCTTGAAATTTTTTTTTCTCGAAAATCCACAGTACCCTCCCTTGGAAAAATGACTCCGAAAAATCATGGCATTCGAAACAGATTTTTTCGATTTTTTTCTGACGGGTACGAGTTACGCGGTTGCGGTTGACTTTTTCTTATTCGAAATCAGATTCTCTATAAAATGCACCTAATGGTTTCCTTTTAGCTTGAAATTTTTTTTTCTCGAAAATCCACAGTACCCTCCCTTGGAAAAATGACTCCGAAAAATCATGGCATTCGAAACAGATTTTTTTCGATTTTTTTCTGACGGGTACGAGTTACGCGGTTGCGGTTGACTTTTTCTTATTCGAAATCAGATTCTCTATAAAATGCACCTAATGGTTTCCTTTTAGCTTGAAATTTTTTTTTCTCGAAAATCCACAGTACCCTCCCTTGGAAAAATGACTCCGAAAAATCATGGCATTCGAAACAGATTTTTTCGATTTTTTTCTCACGGGTACGAGTTACGCGGTTGCGGTTGACTTTTTCTTATTCGAAATCAGATTCTCTATAAAATGCACCTAATGGTTTCCTTTTAGCTTGAAATTTTTTTTTCTCGAAAATCCACAGTACCCTCCCTTGGAAAAATGACTCCGAAAAATTCATGGCATTCGAAACAGATTTTTTCGATTTTTTTCTGACGGGTACGAGTTACGCGGTTGCGGTTGACTTTTTCTTATTCGAAATCAGATTCTCTATAAAATGCACCTAATGGTTTCCTTTTAGCTTGAAATTTTTTTTTCTCGAAAATCCACAGTACCCTCCCTTGGAAAAATGACTCCGAAAAATTCATGGCATTCGAAACAGATTTTTTCGATTTTTTTCTCACGGGTACGAGTTACGCGGTTGCGGTTGACTTTTTCTTATTCGAAATCAGATTCTCTATAAAATGCACCTAATGGTTTCCTTTTAGCTTGAAATTTTTTTTTCTCGAAAATCCACAGTACCCTCCCTTGGAAAAATGACTCCGAAAAATCATGGCATTCGAAACAGATTTTTTCGATTTTTTTCTGACGGGTACGAGTTACGCGGTTGCGGTTGACTTTTTCTTATTCGAAATCAGATTCTCTATAAAATGCACCTAATGGTTTCCTTTTAGCTTGAAATTTTTTTTTCTCGAAAATCCACAGTACCCTCCCTTGGAAAAATGACTCCGAAAAATCATGGCATTCGAAACAGATTTTTTTCGATTTTTTTCTCACGGGTACGAGTTACGCGGTTGCGGTTGACTTTTTCTTATTCGAAATCAGATTCTCTATAAAATGCACCTAATGGTTTCCTTTTAGCTTGAAATTTTTTTTTCTCGAAAATCCACAGTACCCTCCCTTGGAAAAATGACTCCGAAAAATCATGGCATTCGAAACAGATTTTTTCGATTTTTTTCTCACGGGTACGAGTTACGCGGTTGCGGTTGACTTTTTCTTATTCGAAATCAGATTCTCTATAAAATGCACCTAATGGTTTCCTTTTAGCTTGAAATTTTTTTTTCTCGAAAATCCACAGTACCCTCCCTTGGAAAAATGACTCCGAAAAATTCATGGCATTCGAAACAGATTTTTTCGATTTTTTTCTGACGGGTACGAGTTACGCGGTTGCGGTTGACTTTTTCTTATTCGAAATCAGATTCTCTATAAAATGCACCTAATGGTTTCCTTTTAGCTTGAAATTTTTTTTTCTCGAAAATCCACAGTACCCTCCCTTGGAAAAATGACTCCGAAAAATTCATGGCATTCGAAACAGATTTTTTCGATTTTTTTCTGACGGGTACGAGTTACGCGGTTGCGGTTGACTTTTTCTTATTCGAAATCAGATTCTCTATAAAATGCACCTAATGGTTTCCTTTTAGCTTGAAATTTTTTTTTCTCGAAAATCCACAGTACCCTCCCTTGGAAAAATGACTCCGAAAAATCATGGCATTCGAAACAGATTTTTTCGATTTTTTTCTCACGGGTACGAGTTACGCGGTTGCGGTTGACTTTTTCTTATTCGAAATCAGATTCTCTATAAAATGCACCTAATGGTTTCCTTTTAGCTTGAAATTTTTTTTTCTCGAAAATCCACAGTACCCTCCCTTGGAAAAATCACTCCGAAAAATCATGGCATTCGAAACAGATTTTTTCGATTTTTTTCTCACGGGTACGAGTTACGCGGTTGCGGTTGACTTTTTCTTATTCGAAATCAGATTCTCTATAAAATGCACCTAATGGTTTCCTTTTAGCTTGAAATTTTTTTTTCTCGAAAATCCACAGTACCCTCCCTTGGAAAAATGACTCCGAAAAATCATGGCATTCGAAACAGATTTTTTCGATTTTTTTCTGACGGGTACGAGTTACGCGGTTGCGGTTGACTTTTTCTTATTCGAAATCAGATTCTCTATAAAATGCACCTAATGGTTTCCTTTTAGCTTGAAATTTTTTTTTCTCGAAAATCCACAGTACCCTCCCTTGGAAAAATGACTCCGAAAAATCATGGCATTCGAAACAGATTTTTTCGATTTTTTTCTCACGGGTACGAGTTACGCGGTTGCGGTTGACTTTTTCTTATTCGAAATCAGATTCTCTATAAAATGCACCTAATGGTTTCCTTTTAGCTTGAAATTTTTTTTTCTCGAAAATCCACAGTACCCTCCCTTGGAAAAATGACTCCGAAAAATCATGGCATTCGAAACAGATTTTTTCGATTTTTTTCTCACGGGTACGAGTTACGCGGTTGCGGTTGACTTTTTCTTATTCGAAATCAGATTCTCTATAAAATGCACCTAATGGTTTCCTTTTAGCTTGAAATTTTTTTTTCTCGAAAATCCACAGTACCCTCCCTTGGAAAAATGACTCCGAAAAATCATGGCATTCGAAACAGATTTTTTCGATTTTTTTCTCACGGGTACGAGTTACGCGGTTGCGGTTGACTTTTTCTTATTCGAAATCAGATTCTCTATAAAATGCACCTAATGGTTTCCTTTTAGCTTGAAATTTTTTTTTCTCGAAAATCCACAGTACCCTCCCTTGGAAAAATGACTCCGAAAAATCATGGCATTCGAAACAGATTTTTTTCGATTTTTTTCTGACGGGTACGAGTTACGCGGTTGCGGTTGACTTTTTCTTATTCGAAATCAGATTCTCTATAAAATGCACCTAATGGTTTCCTTTTAGCTTGAAATTTTTTTTTCTCGAAAATCCACAGTACCCTCCCTTGGAAAAATGACTCCGAAAAATCATGGCATTCGAAACAGATTTTTTCGATTTTTTTCTCACGGGTACGAGTTACGCGGTTGCGGTTGACTTTTTCTTATTCGAAATCAGATTCTCTATAAAATGCACCTAATGGTTTCCTTTTAGCTTGAAATTTTTTTTTCTCGAAAATCCACAGTACCCTCCCTTGGAAAAATGACTCCGAAAAATTCATGGCATTCGAAACAGATTTTTTCGATTTTTTTCTGACGGGTACGAGTTACGCGGTTGCGGTTGACTTTTTCTTATTCGAAATCAGATTCTCTATAAAATGCACCTAATGGTTTCCTTTTAGCTTGAAATTTTTTTTTCTCGAAAATCCACAGTACCCTCCCTTGGAAAAATGACTCCGAAAAATCATGGCATTCGAAACAGATTTTTTCGATTTTTTTCTCACGGGTACGAGTTACGCGGTTGCGGTTGACTTTTTCTTATTCGAAATCAGATTCTCTATAAAATGCACCTAATGGTTTCCTTTTAGCTTGAAATTTTTTTTTCTCGAAAATCCACAGTACCCTCCCTTGGAAAAATGACTCCGAAAAATCATGGCATTCGAAACAGATTTTTTCGATTTTTTTCTCACGGGTACGAGTTACGCGGTTGCGGTTGACTTTTTCTTATTCGAAATCAGATTCTCTATAAAATGCACCTAATGGTTTCCTTTTAGCTTGAAATTTTTTTTTCTCGAAAATCCACAGTACCCTCCCTTGGAAAAATGACTCCGAAAAATTCATGGCATTCGAAACAGATTTTTTCGATTTTTTTCTGACGGGTACGAGTTACGCGGTTGCGGTTGACTTTTTCTTATTCGAAATCAGATTCTCTATAAAATGCACCTAATGGTTTCCTTTTAGCTTGAAATTTTTTTTTCTCGAAAATCCACAGTACCCTCCCTTGGAAAAATGACTCCGAAAAATCATGGCATTCGAAACAGATTTTTTCGATTTTTTTCTCACGGGTACGAGTTACGCGGTTGCGGTTGACTTTTTCTTATTCGAAATCAGATTCTCTATAAAATGCACCTAATGGTTTCCTTTTAGCTTGAAATTTTTTTTTCTCGAAAATCCACAGTACCCTCCCTTGGAAAAATGACTCCGAAAAATCATGGCATTCGAAACAGATTTTTTCGATTTTTTTCTCACGGGTACGAGTTACGCGGTTGCGGTTGACTTTTTCTTATTCGAAATCAGATTCTCTATAAAATGCACCTAATGGTTTCCTTTTAGCTTGAAATTTTTTTTTCTCGAAAATCCACAGTACCCTCCCTTGGAAAAATGACTCCGAAAAATCATGGCATTCGAAACAGATTTTTTCGATTTTTTTCTGACGGGTACGAGTTACGCGGTTGCGGTTGACTTTTTCTTATTCGAAATCAGATTCTCTATAAAATGCACCTAATGGTTTCCTTTTAGCTTGAAATTTTTTTTTCTCGAAAATCCACAGTCCAAATCCCTCCCTTGGAAAAATGACTCCGAAAAATCATGGCATTCGAAACAGATTTTTTCGATTTTTTTCTGACGGGTACGAGTTACGCGGTTGCGGTTGACTTTTTCTTATTCGAAATCAGATTCTCTATAAAATGCACCTAATGGTTTCCTTTTAGCTTGAAATTTTTTTTTCTCGAAAATCCACAGTACCCTCCCTTGGAAAAATGACTCCGAAAAATCATGGCATTCGAAACAGATTTTTTTCGATTTTTTTCTGACGGGTACGAGTTACGCGGTTGCGGTTGACTTTTTCTTATTCGAAATCAGATTCTCTATAAAATGCACCTAATGGTTTCCTTTTAGCTTGAAATTTTTTTTTCTCGAAAATCCACAGTACCCTCCCTTGGAAAAATGACTCCGAAAAATCATGGCATTCGAAACAGATTTTTTCGATTTTTTTCTCACGGGTACGAGTTACGCGGTTGCGGTTGACTTTTTCTTATTCGAAATCAGATTCTCTATAAAATGCACCTAATGGTTTCCTTTTAGCTTGAAATTTTTTTTTCTCGAAAATCCACAGTACCCTCCCTTGGAAAAATGACTCCGAAAAATTCATGGCATTCGAAACAGATTTTTTCGATTTTTTTCTGACGGGTACGAGTTACGCGGTTGCGGTTGACTTTTTCTTATTCGAAATCAGATTCTCTATAAAATGCACCTAATGGTTTCCTTTTAGCTTGAAATTTTTTTTTCTCGAAAATCCACAGTACCCTCCCTTGGAAAAATGACTCCGAAAAATTCATGGCATTCGAAACAGATTTTTTCGATTTTTTTCTGACGGGTACGAGTTACGCGGTTGCGGTTGACTTTTTCTTATTCGAAATCAGATTCTCTATAAAATGCACCTAATGGTTTCCTTTTAGCTTGAAATTTTTTTTTCTCGAAAATCCACAGTACCCTCCCTTGGAAAAATGACTCCGAAAAATCATGGCATTCGAAACAGATTTTTTCGATTTTTTTCTCACGGGTACGAGTTACGCGGTTGCGGTTGACTTTTTCTTATTCGAAATCAGATTCTCTATAAAATGCACCTAATGGTTTCCTTTTAGCTTGAAATTTTTTTTTCTCGAAAATCCACAGTACCCTCCCTTGGAAAAATGACTCCGAAAAATCATGGCATTCGAAACAGATTTTTTCGATTTTTTTCTGACGGGTACGAGTTACGCGGTTGCGGTTGACTTTTTCTTATTCGAAATCAGATTCTCTATAAAATGCACCTAATGGTTTCCTTTTAGCTTGAAATTTTTTTTTCTCGAAAATCCACAGTACCCTCCCTTGGAAAAATGACTCCGAAAAATCATGGCATTCGAAACAGATTTTTTCGATTTTTTTCTCACGGGTACGAGTTACGCGGTTGCGGTTGACTTTTTCTTATTCGAAATCAGATTCTCTATAAAATGCACCTAATGGTTTCCTTTTAGCTTGAAATTTTTTTTTCTCGAAAATCCACAGTACCCTCCCTTGGAAAAATGACTCCGAAAAATCATGGCATTCGAAACAGATTTTTTCGATTTTTTTCTCACGGGTACGAGTTACGCGGTTGCGGTTGACTTTTTCTTATTCGAAATCAGATTCTCTATAAAATGCACCTAATGGTTTCCTTTTAGCTTGAAATTTTTTTTTCTCGGAAATCCACAGTACCCTCCCTTGGAAAAATGACTCCGAAAAATCATGGCATTCGAAACAGATTTTTTCGATTTTTTTCTGACGGGTACGAGTTACGCGGTTGCGGTTGACTTTTTCTTATTCGAAATCAGATTCTCTATAAAATGCACCTAATGGTTTCCTTTTAGCTTGAAATTTTTTTTTCTCGAAAATCCACAGTACCCTCCCTTGGAAAAATGACTCCGAAAAATCATGGCATTCGAAACAGATTTTTTTCGATTTTTTTCTGACGGGTACGAGTTACGCGGTTGCGGTTGACTTTTTCTTATTCGAAATCAGATTCTCTATAAAATGCACCTAATGGTTTCCTTTTAGCTTGAAATTTTTTTTTCTCGAAAATCCACAGTACCCTCCCTTGGAAAAATGACTCCGAAAAATCATGGCATTCGAAACAGATTTTTTCGATTTTTTTCTCACGGGTACGAGTTACGCGGTTGCGGTTGACTTTTTCTTATTCGAAATCAGATTCTCTATAAAATGCACCTAATGGTTTCCTTTTAGCTTGAAATTTTTTTTTCTCGAAAATCCACAGTACCCTCCCTTGGAAAAATGACTCCGAAAAATTCATGGCATTCGAAACAGATTTTTTCGATTTTTTTCTGACGGGTACGAGTTACGCGGTTGCGGTTGACTTTTTCTTATTCGAAATCAGATTCTCTATAAAATGCACCTAATGGTTTCCTTTTAGCTTGAAATTTTTTTTTCTCGAAAATCCACAGTACCCTCCCTTGGAAAAATGACTCCGAAAAATCATGGCATTCGAAACAGATTTTTTCGATTTTTTTCTCACGGGTACGAGTTACGCGGTTGTGGTTGACTTTTTCTTATTCGAAATCAGATTCTCTATAAAATGCACCTAATGGCTTCCTTTTAGCTTGAAATTTTTTTTCTCGAAAATCCACAGTACCCTCCCTTGGAAAAATGACTCCGAAAAATCATGGCATTCGAAACAGATTTTTTCGATTTTTTTCTGACGGGTACGAGTTACGCGGTTGCGGTTGACTTTTTCTTATTCGAAATCAGATTCTCTATAAAATGCACCTAATGGTTTCCTTTTAGCTTGAAATTTTTTTTTCTCGAAAATCCACAGTACCCTCCCTTGGAAAAATGACTCCGAAAAATCATGGCATTCGAAACAGATTTTTTCGATTTTTTTCTCACGGGTACGAGTTACGCGGTTGTGGTTGACTTTTTCTTATTCGAAATCAGATTCTCTATAAAATGCACCTAATGGCTTCCTTTTAGCTTGAAATTTTTTTTCTCGAAAATCCACAGTACCCTCCCTTGGAAAAATGACTCCGAAAAATCATGGCATTCGAAACAGATTTTTTCGATTTTTTCTGACGGGTACGAGTTACGCGGTTGCGGTTGACTTTTTCTTATTCGAAATCAGATTCTCTATAAAATGCACCTAATGGACCTTTTAGCTTGAAATTTTTTTTTCTCGAAAATCCACAGTACCCTCCCTTGGAAAAATGACTCCGAAAAATCATGGCATTCGAAACAGATTTTTTCGATTTTTTTCTGACGGGTACGAGTTACGCGGTTGCGGTTGACTTTTTCTTATTCGAAATCAGATTCTCTATAAAATGCACCTAATGGTTTCCTTTTAGCTTGAAATTTTTTTTTCTCGAAAATCCACAGTACCCTCACTTGGAAAAATGACTCCGAAAAATCATGGCATTCGAAACAGATTTTTTCGATTTTTTTCTGACGGGTACGAGTTACGCGGTTGCGGTTGACTTTTTCTTATTCGAAATCAGATTCTCTATAAAATGCACCTAATGGTTTCCTTTTAGCTTGAAATTTTTTTTTCTCGAAAATCCACAGTACCCTCCCTTGGAAAAATGACTCCGAAAAATCATGGCATTCGAAACAGATTTTTTCGATTTTTTTCTGACGGGTACGAGTTGCGCGGTTGCGGTTGACTTTTTCTTATTCGAAATCAGATTCTCTATAAAATGCACCTAATGGTTTCCTTTTAGCTTGAAATTTTTTTTTCTCGAAAATCCACAGTACCCTCCCTTGGAAAAATGACTCCGAAAAATCATGGCATTCGAAACAGATTTTTTCGATTTTTTTCTGACGGGTACGAGTTACGCGGTTGCGGTTGACTTTTTCTTATTCGAAATCAGATTCTCTATAAAATGCACCTAATGGTTTCCTTTTAGCTTGAAATTTTTTTTTCTCGAAAATCCACAGTACCCTCCCTTGGAAAAATGACTCCGAAAAATCATGGCATTCGAAACAGATTTTTTTGATTTTTTTCTCACGGGTACGAGTTACGCGGTTGTGGTTGACTTTTTCTTATTCGAAATCAGATTCTCTATAAAATGCACCTAATGGCTTCCTTTTAGCTTGAAATTTTTTTTCTCGAAAATCCACAGTACCCTCCCTTGGAAAAATGACTCCGAAAAATCATGGCATTCGAAACAGATTTTTTCGATTTTTTCTGACGGGTACGAGTTACGCGGTTGCGGTTGACTTTTTCTTATTCGAAATCAGATTCTCTATAAAATGCACCTAATGGACCTTTTAGCTTGAAATTTTTTTTTCTCGAAAATCCACAGTACCCTCCCTTGGAAAAATGACTCCGAAAAATCATGGCATTCGAAACAGATTTTTTCGATTTTTTTCTGACGGGTACGAGTTACGCGGTTGCGGTTGACTTTTTCTTATTCGAAATCAGATTCTCTATAAAATGCACCTAATGGTTTCCTTTTAGCTTGAAATTTTTTTTTCTCGAAAATCCACAGTACCCTCACTTGGAAAAATGACTCCGAAAAATCATGGCATTCGAAACAGATTTTTTCGATTTTTTTCTGACGGGTACGAGTTACGCGGTTGCGGTTGACTTTTTCTTATTCGAAATCAGATTCTCTATAAAATGCACCTAATGGTTTCCTTTTAGCTTGAAATTTTTTTTTCTCGAAAATCCACAGTACCCTCCCTTGGAAAAATGACTCCGAAAAATCATGGCATTCGAAACAGATTTTTTTCGATTTTTTTCTGACCGGTACGAGTTACGCGGTTGCGGTTGACTTTTTCTTATTCGAAATCAGATTCTCTATAAAATGCACCTAATGGTTTCCTTTTAGCTTGAAATTTTTTTTTCTCGAAAATCCACAGTACCCTCCCTTGGAAAAATGACTCCGAAAAATCATGGCATTCGAAACAGATTTTTTCGATTTTTTTCTCACGGGTACGAGTTACGCGGTTGCGGTTGACTTTTTCTTATTCGAAATCAGATTCTCTATAAAATGCACCTAATGGTTTCCTTTTAGCTTGAAATTTTTTTTTCTCGAAAATCCACAGTACCCTCCCTTGGAAAAATGACTCCGAAAAATCATGGCATTCGAAACAGATTTTTTCGATTTTTTTCTGACGGGTACGAGTTACGCGGTTGCGGTTGACTTTTTCTTATTCGAAATCAGATTCTCTATAAAATGCACCTAATGGTTTCCTTTTAGCTTGAAATTTTTTTTTCTCGAAAATCCACAGTACCCTCCCTTGGAAAAATGACTCCGAAAAATCATGGCATTCGAAACAGATTTTTTCGATTTTTTTCTCACGGGTACGAGTTACGCGGTTGCGGTTGACTTTTTCTTATTCGAAATCAGATTCTCTATAAAATGCACCTAATGGTTTCCTTTTAGCTTGAAATTTTTTTTTCTCGAAAATCCACAGTACCCTCCCTTGGAAAAATGACTCCGAAAAATCATGGCATTCGAAACAGATTTTTTCGATTTTTTTCTGACGGGTACGAGTTACGCGGTTGCGGTTGACTTTTTCTTATTCGAAATCAGATTCTCTATAAAATGCACCTAATGGTTTCCTTTTAGCTTGAAATTTTTTTTTCTCGAAAATCCACAGTACCCTCCCTTGGAAAAATGACTCCGAAAAATCATGGCATTCGAAACAGATTTTTTCGATTTTTTTCTCACGGGTACGAGTTACGCGCTTGCGGTTGACTTTTTCTTATTCGAAATCAGATTCTCTATAAAATGCACCTAATGGTTTCCTTTTAGCTTGAAATTTTTTTTTCTCGAAAATCCACAGTACCCTCCCTTGGAAAAATGACTCCGAAAAATCATGGCATTCGAAACAGATTTTTTCGATTTTTTTCTCACGGGTACGAGTTACGCGGTTGCGGTTGACTTTTTCTTATTCGAAATCAGATTCTCTATAAAATGCACCTAATGGTTTCCTTTTAGCTTGAAATTTTTTTTTCTCGAAAATCCACAGTACCCTCCCTTGGAAAAATGACTCCGAAAAATCATGGCATTCGAAACAGATTTTTTCGATTTTTTTCTCACGGGCACGAGTTACGCGGTTGCGGTTGACTTTTTCTTATTCGAAATCAGATTCTCTATAAAATGCACCTGATGGTTTCCTTTTAGCTTGAAATTTTTTTTTCTCGAAAATCCACAGTACCCTCCCTTGGAAAAATGACTCCGAAAAATCATGGCATTCGAAACAGATTTTTTCGATTTTTTTCTGACGGGTACGAGTTACGCGGTTGCGGTTGACTTTTTCTTATTCGAAATCAGATTCTCTATAAAATGCACCTAATGGTTTCCTTTTAGCTTGAAATTTTTTTTTCTCGAAAATCCACAGTACCCTCCCTTGGAAAAATGACTCCGAAAAATCATGGCATTCGAAACAGATTTTTTTCGATTTTTTTCTGACGGGTACGAGTTACGCGGTTGCGGTTGACTTTTTCTTATTCGAAATCAGATTCTCTATAAAATGCACCTAATGGTTTCCTTTTAGCTTGAAATTTTTTTTTCTCGAAAATCCACAGTACCCTCCCTTGGAAAAATGACTCCGAAAAATCATGGCATTCGAAACAGATTTTTTCGATTTTTTTCTCACGGGTACGAGTTACGCGGTTGCGGTTGACTTTTTCTTATTCGAAATCAGATTCTCTATAAAATGCACCTAATGGTTTCCTTTTAGCTTGAAATTTTTTTTTCTCGAAAATCCACAGTACCCTCCCTTGGAAAAATGACTCCGAAAAATTCATGGCATTCGAAACAGATTTTTTCGATTTTTTTCTGACGGGTACGAGTTACGCGGTTGCGGTTGACTTTTTCTTACTCGAAATCAGATTCTCTATAAAATGCACCTAATGGTTTCCTTTTAGCTTGAAATTTTTTTTTCTCGAAAATCCACAGTACCCTCCCTTGGAAAAATGACTCCGAAAAATCATGGCATTCGAAACAGATTTTTTTCGATTTTTTTCTGACAGGTACGAGTTACGCGGTTGCGGTTGACTTTTTCTTATTCGAAATCAGATTCTCTATAAAATGCACCTAATGGTTTCCTTTTAGCTTGAAATTTTTTTTTCTCGAAAATCCACAGTACCCTCCCTTGGAAAAATGACTCCGAAAAATTCATGGCATTCGAAACAGATTTTTTCGATTTTTTTCTGACGGGTACGAGTTACGCGGTTGCGGTTGACTTTTTCTTATTCGAAATCAGATTCTCTATAAAATGCACCTAATGGTTTCCTTTTTTGCTTGAAATTTTTTTTTCTCGAAAATCCACAGTACCCTCCCTTGGAAAAATGACTCCGAAAAATCATGGCATTCGAAACAGATTTTTTCGATTTTTTTCTCACGGGTACGAGTTACGCGGTTGCGGTTGACTTTTTCTTATTCGAAATCAGATTCTCTATAAAATGCACCTGATGGTTTCCTTTTAGCTTGAAATTTTTTTTTCTCGAAAATCCACAGTACCCTCCCTTGGAAAAATGACTCCGAAAAATCATGGCATTCGAAACAGATTTTTTTCGATTTTTTTCTGACGGGTACGAGTTACGCGGTTGCGGTTGACTTTTTCTTATTCGAAATCAGATTCTCTATAAAATGCACCTAATGGTTTCCTTTTAGCTTGAAATTTTTTTTTCTCGAAAATCCACAGTACCCTCCCTTGGAAAAATGACTCCGAAAAATCATGGCATTCGAAACAGATTTTTTCGATTTTTTTCTGACGGGTACGAGTTACGCGGTTGCGGTTGACTTTTTCTTATTCGAAATCAGATTCTCTATAAAATGCACCTAATGGTTTCCTTTTAGCTTGAAATTTTTTTTTCTCGAAAATCCACAGTACCCTCCCTTGGAAAAATGACTCCGAAAAATTCATGGCATTCGAAACAGATTTTTTCGATTTTTTTCTGACGGGTACGAGTTACGCGGTTGCGGTTGACTTTTTCTTATTCGAAATCAGATTCTCTATAAAATGCACCTAATGGTTTCCTTTTAGCTTGAAATTTTTTTTTCTCGAAAATCCACAGTACCCTCCCTTGGAAAAATGACTCCGAAAAATCATGGCATTCGAAACAGATTTTTTTCGATTTTTTTCTGACAGGTACGAGTTACGCGGTTGCGGTTGACTTTTTCTTATTCGAAATCAGATTCTCTATAAAATGCACCTAATGGTTTCCTTTTAGCTTGAAATTTTTTTTTCTCGAAAATCCACAGTACCCTCCCTTGGAAAAATGACTTCAAAAAATCATGGCATTCGAAACAGATTTTTTCGATTTTTTTCTGACGGGTACGAGTTACGCGGTTGCGGTTGACTTTTTCTTATTCGAAATCAGATTCTCTATAAAATGCACCTAATGGTTTCCTTTTAGCTTGCAATTTTTTTTTCTCGAAAATCCACAGTACCCTCCCTTGGAAAAATGACTCCGAAAAATCATGGCATTCGAAACAGATTTTTTCGATTTTTTTCTGACGGGTACGAGTTACGCGGTTGCGGTTGACTTTTTCTTATTCGAAATCAGATTCTCTATAAAATGCACCTAATGGTTTCCTTTTAGCTTGAAATTTTTTTTTCTCGAAAATCCACAGTACCCTCCCTTGGAAAAATGACTCCGAAAAATTCATGGCATTCGAAACAGATTTTTTCGATTTTTTTCTGACGGGTACGAGTTACGCGGTTGCGGTTGACTTTTTCTTATTCGAAATCAGATTCTCTATAAAATGCACCTAATGGTTTCCTTTTAGCTTGAAATTTTTTTTTCTCGAAAATCCACAGTACCCTCCCTTGGAAAAATGACTCCGAAAAATCATGGCATTCGAAACAGATTTTTTCGATTTTTTTCTGACGGGTACGAGTTACGCGGTTGCGGTTGACTTTTTCTTATTCGAAATCAGATTCTCTATAAAATGCACCTAATGGTTTCCTTTTAGCTTGAAATTTTTTTTTCTCGAAAATCCACAGTACCCTCCCTTGGAAAAATGACTCCGAAAAATCATGGCATTCGAAACAGATTTTTTCGATTTTTTTCTGACGGGTACGAGTTACGCGGTTGCGGTTGACTTTTTCTTATTCGAAATCAGATTCTCTATAAAATGCACCTAATGGTTTCCTTTTAGCTTGAAATTTTTTTTTCTCGAAAATCCACAGTACCCTCCCTTGGAAAAATGACTCCGAAAAATCATGGCATTCGAAACAGATTTTTTCGATTTTTTTCTCACGGGTACGAGTTACGCGGTTGCGGTTGACTTTTTCTTATTCGAAATCAGATTCTCTATAAAATGCACCTAATGGTTCCCTTTTAGCTTGAAATTTTTTTTTCTCGAAAATCCACAGTACCCTCCCTTGGAAAAATGACTCCGAAAAATCATGGCATTCGAAACAGATTTTTTCGATTTTTTTCTCACGGGTACGAGTTATGCGGTTGCGGTTGACTTTTTCTTATTCGAAATCAGATTCTCTATAAAATGCACCTAATGGTTTCCTTTTAGCTTGAAATTTTTTTTTCTCGAAAATCCACAGTACCCTCCCTTGGAAAAATGACTCCGAAAAATCATGGCATTCGAAACAGATTTTTTCGATTTTTTTCTGACGGGTACGAGTTACGCGGTTGCGGTTGACTTTTTCTTATTCGAAATCAGATTCTCTATAAAATGCACCTAATGGTTTCCTTTTAGCTTGAAATTTTTTTTTCTCGAAAATCCACAGTACCCTCCCTTGGAAAAATGACTCCGAAAAATCATGGCATTCGAAACAGATTTTTTCGATATTTTTCTCACGGGTACGAGTTACGCGGTTGCGGTTGACTTTTTCTTATTCGAAATCAGATTCTCTATAAAATGCACCTAATGGTTTCCTTTTAGCTTGAAATTTTTTTTTCTCGAAAATCCACAGTACCCTCCCTTGGAAAAATGACTCCGAAAAATCATGGCATTCGAAACAGATTTTTTCGATTTTTTTCTGACGGGTACGACTTACGCGGTTGCGGTTGACTTTTTCTTATTCGAAATCAGATTCTCTATAAAATGCACCTAATGGTTTCCTTTTAGCTTGAAATTTTTTTTTCTCGAAAATCCACAGCACCCTCCCTTGGAAAAATGACTCCGAAAAATCATGGCATTCGAAACAGATTTTTTCGATTTTTTTCTCACGGGTACGAGTTACGCGGTTGCGGTTGACTTTTTCTTATTCGAAATCAGATTCTCTATAAAATGCACCTAATGGTTTCCTTTTAGCTTGAAATTTTTTTTTCTCGAAAATCCACAGTACCCTCCCTTGGAAAAATGACTCCGAAAAATCATGGCATTCGAAACAGATTTTTTCGATTTTTTTCTCACGGGTACGAGTTACGCGGTTGCGGTTGACTTTTTCTTATTCGAAATCAGATTCTCTATAAAATGCACCTAATGGTTTCCTTTTAGCTTGAAATTTTTTTTTCTCGAAAATCCACAGTACCCTCCCTTGGAAAAATGACTCCGAAAAATCATGGCATTCGAAACAGATTTTTTCGATTTTTTTCTCACGGGTACGAGTTACGCGGTTGCGGTTGACTTTATCTTATTCGAAATCAGATTCTCTATAAAATGCACCTAATGGTTTCCTTTTAGCTTGAAATTTTTTTTTCTCGAAAATCCACAGTACCCTCCCTTGGAAAAATGACTCCGAAAAATCATGGCATTCGAAACAGATTTTTTCGATTTTTTTTTGACGGGTACGAGTTACGCGGTTGCGGTTGACTTTTTCTTATTCGAAATCAGATTCTCTATAAAATGCACCTAATGGTTTCCTTTTCGCTTGAAATTTTTTTTTCTCGAAAATCCACAGTACCCTCCCTTGGAAAAATGACTCCGAAAAATCATGGCATTCGAAACAGATTTTTTCGATTTTTTTCTGACAGGTACGAGTTACGCGGTTGCGGTTGACTTTTTCTTATTCGAAATCAGATTCTCTATAAAATGCACCTAATGGTTTCCTTTTAGCTTGAAATTTTTTTTTCTCGAAAATCCACAGTACCCTCCCTTGGAAAAATGACTTCAAAAAATCATGGCATTCGAAACAGATTTTTTCGATTTTTTTCTGACGGGTACGAGTTACGCGGTTGCGGTTGACTTTTTCTTATTCGAAATCAGATTCTCTATAAAATGCACCTAATGGTTTCCTTTTAGCTTGCAATTTTTTTTTCTCGAAAATCCACAGTACCCTCCCTTGGAAAAATGACTCCGAAAAATCATGGCATTCGAAACAGATTTTTTCGATTTTTTTCTGACGGGTACGAGTTACGCGGTTGCGGTTGACTTTTTCTTATTCGAAATCAGATTCTCTATAAAATGCACCTAATGGTTTCCTTTTAGCTTGAAATTTTTTTTTCTCGAAAATCCACAGTACCCTCCCTTGGAAAAATGACTCCGAAAAATTCATGGCATTCGAAACAGATTTTTTCGATTTTTTTCTGACGGGTACGAGTTACGCGGTTGCGGTTGACTTTTTCTTATTCGAAATCAGATTCTCTATAAAATGCACCTAATGGTTTCCTTTTAGCTTGAAATTTTTTTTTCTCGAAAATCCACAGTACCCTCCCTTGGAAAAATGACTCCGAAAAATCATGGCATTCGAAACAGATTTTTTCGATTTTTTTCTGACGGGTACGAGTTACGCGGTTGCGGTTGACTTTTTCTTATTCGAAATCAGATTCTCTATAAAATGCACCTAATGGTTTCCTTTTAGCTTGAAATTTTTTTTTCTCGAAAATCCACAGTACCCTCCCTTGGAAAAATGACTCCGAAAAATCATGGCATTCGAAACAGATTTTTTCGATTTTTTTCTGACGGGTACGAGTTACGCGGTTGCGGTTGACTTTTTCTTATTCGAAATCAGATTCTCTATAAAATGCACCTAATGGTTTCCTTTTAGCTTGAAATTTTTTTTTCTCGAAAATCCACAGTACCCTCCCTTGGAAAAATGACTCCGAAAAATCATGGCATTCGAAACAGATTTTTTCGATTTTTTTCTCACGGGTACGAGTTACGCGGTTGCGGTTGACTTTTTCTTATTCGAAATCAGATTCTCTATAAAATGCACCTAATGGTTCCCTTTTAGCTTGAAATTTTTTTTTCTCGAAAATCCACAGTACCCTCCCTTGGAAAAATGACTCCGAAAAATCATGGCATTCGAAACAGATTTTTTCGATTTTTTTCTCACGGGTACGAGTTATGCGGTTGCGGTTGACTTTTTCTTATTCGAAATCAGATTCTCTATAAAATGCACCTAATGGTTTCCTTTTAGCTTGAAATTTTTTTTTCTCGAAAATCCACAGTACCCTCCCTTGGAAAAATGACTCCGAAAAATCATGGCATTCGAAACAGATTTTTTCGATTTTTTTCTGACGGGTACGAGTTACGCGGTTGCGGTTGACTTTTTCTTATTCGAAATCAGATTCTCTATAAAATGCACCTAATGGTTTCCTTTTAGCTTGAAATTTTTTTTTCTCGAAAATCCACAGTACCCTCCCTTGGAAAAATGACTCCGAAAAATCATGGCATTCGAAACAGATTTTTTCGATATTTTTCTCACGGGTACGAGTTACGCGGTTGCGGTTGACTTTTTCTTATTCGAAATCAGATTCTCTATAAAATGCACCTAATGGTTTCCTTTTAGCTTGAAATTTTTTTTTCTCGAAAATCCACAGTACCCTCCCTTGGAAAAATGACTCCGAAAAATCATGGCATTCGAAACAGATTTTTTCGATTTTTTTCTGACGGGTACGACTTACGCGGTTGCGGTTGACTTTTTCTTATTCGAAATCAGATTCTCTATAAAATGCACCTAATGGTTTCCTTTTAGCTTGAAATTTTTTTTTCTCGAAAATCCACAGTACCCTCCCTTGGAAAAATGACTCCGAAAAATCATGGCATTCGAAACAGATTTTTTCGATTTTTTTCTGACGGGTACGAGTTACGCGGTTGCGGTTGACTTTTTCTTATTCGAAATCAGATTCTCTATAAAATGCACCTAATGGTTTCCTTTTAGCTTGAAATTTTTTTTTCTCGAAAATCCACAGTACCCTCCCTTGGAAAAATGACTCCGAAAAATCATGGCATTCGAAACAGATTTTTTCGATATTTTTCTCACGGGTACGAGTTACGCGGTTGCGGTTGACTTTTTCTTATTCGAAATCAGATTCTCTATAAAATGCACCTAATGGTTTCCTTTTAGCTTGAAATTTTTTTTTCTCGAAAATCCACAGTACCCTCCCTTGGAAAAATGACTCCGAAAAATCATGGCATTCGAAACAGATTTTTTCGATTTTTTTCTGACGGGTACGACTTACGCGGTTGCGGTTGACTTTTTCTTATTCGAAATCAGATTCTCTATAAAATGCACCTAATGGTTTCCTTTTAGCTTGAAATTTTTTTTTCTCGAAAATCCACAGCACCCTCCCTTGGAAAAATGACTCCGAAAAATCATGGCATTCGAAACAGATTTTTTCGATTTTTTTCTCACGGGTACGAGTTACGCGGTTGCGGTTGACTTTTTCTTATTCGAAATCAGATTCTCTATAAAATGCACCTAATGGTTTCCTTTTAGCTTGAAATTTTTTTTTCTCGAAAATCCACAGTACCCTCCCTTGGAAAAATGACTCCGAAAAATCATGGCATTCGAAACAGATTTTTTCGATTTTTTTCTCACGGGTACGAGTTACGCGGTTGCGGTTGACTTTTTCTTATTCGAAATCAGATTCTCTATAAAATGCACCTAATGGTTTCCTTTTAGCTTGAAATTTTTTTTTCTCGAAAATCCACAGTACCCTCCCTTGGAAAAATGACTCCGAAAAATCATGGCATTCGAAACAGATTTTTTCGATATTTTTCTCACGGGTACGAGTTACGCGGTTGCGGTTGACTTTTTCTTATTCGAAATCAGATTCTCTATAAAATGCACCTAATGGTTTCCTTTTAGCTTGAAATTTTTTTTTCTCGAAAATCCACAGTACCCTCCCTTGGAAAAATGACTCCGAAAAATCATGGCATTCGAAACAGATTTTTTCGATTTTTTTCTGACGGGTACGACTTACGCGGTTGCGGTTGACTTTTTCTTATTCGAAATCAGATTCTCTATAAAATGCACCTAATGGTTTCCTTTTAGCTTGAAATTTTTTTTTCTCGAAAATCCACAGCACCCTCCCTTGGAAAAATGACTCCGAAAAATCATGGCATTCGAAACAGATTTTTTCGATTTTTTTCTCACGGGTACGAGTTACGCGGTTGCGGTTGACTTTTTCTTATTCGAAATCAGATTCTCTATAAAATGCACCTAATGGTTTCCTTTTAGCTTGAAATTTTTTTTTCTCGAAAATCCACAGTACCCTCCCTTGGAAAAATGACTCCGAAAAATCATGGCATTCGAAACAGATTTTTTCGATTTTTTTCTCACGGGTACGAGTTACGCGGTTGCGGTTGACTTTTTCTTATTCGAAATCAGATTCTCTATAAAATGCACCTAATGGTTTCCTTTTAGCTTGAAATTTTTTTTTCTCGAAAATCCACAGTACCCTCCCTTGGAAAAATGACTCCGAAAAATCATGGCATTCGAAACAGATTTTTTCGATTTTTTTCTCACGGGTACGAGTTACGCGGTTGCGGTTGACTTTTTCTTATTCGAAATCAGATTCTCTATAAAATGCACCTAATGGTTTCCTTTTAGCTTGAAATTTTTTTTTCTCGAAAATCCACAGTACCCTCCCTTGGAAAAATGACTCCGAAAAATCATGGCATTCGAAACAGATTTTTTCGATTTTTTTTTGACGGGTACGAGTTACGCGGTTGCGGTTGACTTTTTCTTATTCGAAATCAGATTCTCTATAAAATGCACCTAATGGTTTCCTTTTCGCTTGAAATTTTTTTTTCTCGAAAATCCACAGTACCCTCCCTTGGAAAAATGACTCCGAAAAATCATGGCATTCGAAACAGATTTTTTCGATTTTTTTCTCACGGGTACGAGTTACGCGGTTGCGGTTGACTTTTTCTTATTCGAAATCAGATTCTCTATAAAATGCACCTAATGGTTTCCTATTAGCTTGAAATTTTTTTTTCTCGAAAATCCACAGTACCCTCCCTTGGAAAAATGACTCCGAAAAATCATGGCATTCGAAACAGATTTTTTCGATTTTTTTCTCACGGGTACGAGTTACGCGGTTGCGGTTGACTTTTTCTTATTCGAAATCAGATTCTCTATAAAATGCACCTAATGGTTTCCTTTTAGCTTGAAATTTTTTTTCTCGAAAATCCACAGTACCCTCCCTTGGAAAAATGACTCCGAAAAATCATGGCATTCGAAACAGATTTTTTCGATTTTTTTCTCACGGGTACGAGTTACGCGGTTGCGGTTGACTTTTTCTTATTCGAAATCAGATTCTCTATAAAATGCACCTAATGGTTTCCTTTTAGCTTCAAATTTTTTTTCTCGAAAATCCACAGTACCCTCCCTTGGAAAAATGACTCCGAAAAATCATGGCATTCGAAACAGATTTTTTCGATTTTTTTCTCACGGGTACGAGTTACGCGGTTGCGGTTGACTTTTTCTTATTCGAAATCAGATTCTCTATAAAATGCACCTAATGGTTTCCTTTTAGCTTGAAATTTTTTTTTCTCGAAAATCCACAGTACCCTCCCTTGGAAAAATGACTCCGAAAAATCATGGCATTCGAAACAGATTTTTTCGATATTTTTCTGACGGGTACGAGTTACGCGGTTGCGGTTGACTTTTTCTTATTCGAAATCAGATTCTCTATAAAATGCACCTAATGGTTTCCTTTTAGCTTGAAATTTTTTTTTCTCGAAAATCCACAGTACCCTCCCTTGGAAAAATGACTCCGAAAAATCATGGCATTCGAAACAGATTTTTTTCGATTTTTTTCTGACAGGTACGAGTTCCGCGGTTGCGGTTGACTTTTTCTTATTCGAAATCAGATTCTCTATAAAATGCACCTAATGGTTTCCTTTTAGCTTGAAATTTTTTTTTCTCGAAAATCCACAGTACCCTCCCTTGGAAAAATGACTCCGAAAAATCATGGCATTCGAAACAGATTTTTTCGATTTTTTTCTGACGGGTACGAGTTACGCGGTTGCGGTTGACTTTTTCTTATTCGAAATCAGATTCTCTATAAAATGCACCTAATGGTTTCCTTTTAGCTTGAAATTTTTTTTTCTCGAAAATCCACAGTACCCTCCCTTGGAAAAATGACTCCGAAAAATCATGGCATTCGAAACAGATTTTTTCGATTTTTTTCTGACGGGTACGAGTTACGCGGTTGCGGTTGACTTTTTCTTATTCGAAATCAGATTCTCTATAAAATGCACCTAATGGTTTCCTTTTAGCTTGAAATTTTTTTTTCTCGAAAATCCACAGTACCCCTCCCTTGGAAAAATGACTCCGAAAAATCATGGCATTCGAAACAGATTTTTTCGATTTTTTTCTGACGGGTACGAGTTACGCGGTTGCGGTTGACTTTTTCTTATTCGAAATCAGATTCTCTATAAAATGCACCTAATGGTTTCCTTTTAGCTTGAAATTTTTTTTTCTCGAAAATCCACAGTACCCTCCCTTGGAAAAATGACTCCGAAAAATCATGGCATTCGAAACAGATTTTTTCGATTTTTTTCTGACGGGTACGAGTTACGCGGTTGCGGTTGACTTTTTCTTATTCGAAATCAGATTCTCTATAAAATGCACCTAATGGTTTCCTTTTAGCTTGAAATTTTTTTTTCTCGAAAATCCACAGTACCCTCCCTTGGAAAAATGACTCCGAAAAATCATGGCATTCGAAACAGATTTTTTCGATTTTTTTCTCACGGGTACGAGTTACGCGGTTGCGGTTGACTTTTTCTTATTCGAAATCAGATTCTCTATAAAATGCACCTAATGGTTTCCTTTTAGCTTGAAATTTTTTTTTCTCGAAAATCCACAGTACCCTCCCTTGGAAAAATGACTCCGAAAAATCATGGCATTCGAAACAGATTTTTTCGATTTTTTTTTGACGGGTACGAGTTACGCGGTTGCGGTTGACTTTTTCTTATTCGAAATCAGATTCTCTATAAAATGCACCTAATGGTTTCCTTTTCGCTTGAAATTTTTTTTTCTCGAAAATCCACAGTACCCTCCCTTGGAAAAATGACTCCGAAAAATCATGGCATTCGAAACAGATTTTTTCGATTTTTTTCTCACGGGTACGAGTTACGCGGTTGCGGTTGACTTTTTCTTATTCGAAATCAGATTCTCTATAAAATGCACCTAATGGTTTCCTATTAGCTTGAAATTTTTTTTTCTCGAAAATCCACAGTACCCTCCCTTGGAAAAATGACTCCGAAAAATCATGGCATTCGAAACAGATTTTTTCGATTTTTTTCTCACGGGTACGAGTTACGCGGTTGCGGTTGACTTTTTCTTATTCGAAATCAGATTCTCTATAAAATGCACCTAATGGTTTCCTTTTAGCTTGAAATTTTTTTTCTCGAAAATCCACAGTACCCTCCCTTGGAAAAATGACTCCGAAAAATCATGGCATTCGAAACAGATTTTTTCGATTTTTTTCTCACGGGTACGAGTTACGCGGTTGCGGTTGACTTTTTCTTATTCGAAATCAGATTCTCTATAAAATGCACCTAATGGTTTCCTTTTAGCTTCAAATTTTTTTTCTCGAAAATCCACAGTACCCTCCCTTGGAAAAATGACTCCGAAAAATCATGGCATTCGAAACAGATTTTTTCGATTTTTTTCTCACGGGTACGAGTTACGCGGTTGCGGTTGACTTTTTCTTATTCGAAATCAGATTCTCTATAAAATGCACCTAATGGTTTCCTTTTAGCTTGAAATTTTTTTTTCTCGAAAATCCACAGTACCCTCCCTTGGAAAAATGACTCCGAAAAATCATGGCATTCGAAACAGATTTTTTCGATATTTTTCTGACGGGTACGAGTTACGCGGTTGCGGTTGACTTTTTCTTATTCGAAATCAGATTCTCTATAAAATGCACCTAATGGTTTCCTTTTAGCTTGAAATTTTTTTTTCTCGAAAATCCACAGTACCCTCCCTTGGAAAAATGACTCCGAAAAATCATGGCATTCGAAACAGATTTTTTTCGATTTTTTTCTGACAGGTACGAGTTCCGCGGTTGCGGTTGACTTTTTCTTATTCGAAATCAGATTCTCTATAAAATGCACCTAATGGTTTCCTTTTAGCTTGAAATTTTTTTTTCTCGAAAATCCACAGTACCCTCCCTTGGAAAAATGACTCCGAAAAATCATGGCATTCGAAACAGATTTTTTCGATTTTTTTCTGACGGGTACGAGTTACGCGGTTGCGGTTGACTTTTTCTTATTCGAAATCAGATTCTCTATAAAATGCACCTAATGGTTTCCTTTTAGCTTGAAATTTTTTTTTCTCGAAAATCCACAGTACCCTCCCTTGGAAAAATGACTCCGAAAAATCATGGCATTCGAAACAGATTTTTTCGATTTTTTTCTGACGGGTACGAGTTACGCGGTTGCGGTTGACTTTTTCTTATTCGAAATCAGATTCTCTATAAAATGCACCTAATGGTTTCCTTTTAGCTTGAAATTTTTTTTTCTCGAAAATCCACAGTACCCCTCCCTTGGAAAAATGACTCCGAAAAATCATGGCATTCGAAACAGATTTTTTCGATTTTTTTCTGACGGGTACGAGTTACGCGGTTGCGGTTGACTTTTTCTTATTCGAAATCAGATTCTCTATAAAATGCACCTAATGGTTTCCTTTTAGCTTGAAATTTTTTTTTCTCGAAAATCCACAGTACCCTCCCTTGGAAAAATGACTCCGAAAAATCATGGCATTCGAAACAGATTTTTTCGATTTTTTTCTGACGGGTACGAGTTACGCGGTTGCGGTTGACTTTTTCTTATTCGAAATCAGATTCTCTATAAAATGCACCTAATGGTTTCCTTTTAGCTTGAAATTTTTTTTTCTCGAAAATCCACAGTACCCTCCCTTGGAAAAATGACTCCGAAAAATCATGGCATTCGAAACAGATTTTTTTCGATTTTTTTCTGACAGGTACGAGTTCCGCGGTTGCGGTTGACTTTTTCTTATTCGAAATCAGATTCTCTATAAAATGCACCTAATGGTTTCCTTTTAGCTTGAAATTTTTTTTTCTCGAAAATCCACAGTACCCTCCCTTGGAAAAATGACTCCGAAAAATCATGGCATTCGAAACAGATTTTTTCGATTTTTTTCTGACGGGTACGAGTTACGCGGTTGCGGTTGACTTTTTCTTATTCGAAATCAGATTCTCTATAAAATGCACCTAATGGTTTCCTTTTAGCTTGAAATTTTTTTTTCTCGAAAATCCACAGTACCCCTCCCTTGGAAAAATGACTCCGAAAAATCATGGCATTCGAAACAGATTTTTTCGATTTTTTTCTGACGGGTACGAGTTACGCGGTTGCGGTTGACTTTTTCTTATTCGAAATCAGATTCTCTATAAAATGCACCTAATGGTTTCCTTTTAGCTTGAAATTTTTTTTTCTCGAAAATCCACAGTACCCTCCCTTGGAAAAATGACTCCGAAAAATCATGGCATTCGAAACAGATTTTTTCGATTTTTTTCTGACGGGTACGAGTTACGCGGTTGCGGTTGACTTTTTCTTATTCGAAATCAGATTCTCTATAAAATGCACCTAATGGTTTCCTTTTAGCTTGAAATTTTTTTTTCTCGAAAATCCACAGTACCCTCCCTTGGAAAAATGACTCCGAAAAATCATGGCATTCGAAACAGATTTTTTCGATTTTTTTCTGACGGGTACGAGTTACGCGGTTGCGGTTGACTTTTTCTTATTCGAAATCAGATTCTCTATAAAATGCACCTAATGGTTTCCTTTTAGCTTGAAATTTTTTTTTCTCGAAAATCCACAGTACCCTCCCTTGGAAAAATGACTCCGAAAAATCATGGCATTCGAAACAGATTTTTTCGATATTTTTCTGACGGGTACGAGTTACGCGGTTGCGGTTGACTTTTTCTTATTCGAAATCAGATTCTCTATAAAATGCACCTAATGGTTTCCTTTTAGCTTGAAATTTTTTTTTCTCGAAAATCCACAGTACCCTCCCTTGGAAAAATGACTCCGAAAAATCATGGCATTCGAAACAGATTTTTTTCGATTTTTTTCTGACAGGTACGAGTTCCGCGGTTGCGGTTGACTTTTTCTTATTCGAAATCAGATTCTCTATAAAATGCACCTAATGGTTTCCTTTTAGCTTGAAATTTTTTTTTCTCGAAAATCCACAGTACCCTCCCTTGGAAAAATGACTCCGAAAAATCATGGCATTCGAAACAGATTTTTTCGATTTTTTTCTGACGGGTACGAGTTACGCGGTTGCGGTTGACTTTTTCTTATTCGAAATCAGATTCTCTATAAAATGCACCTAATGGTTTCCTTTTAGCTTGAAATTTTTTTTTCTCGAAAATCCACAGTACCCTCCCTTGGAAAAATGACTCCGAAAAATCATGGCATTCGAAACAGATTTTTTCGATTTTTTTCTGACGGGTACGAGTTACGCGGTTGCGGTTGACTTTTTCTTATTCGAAATCAGATTCTCTATAAAATGCACCTAATGGTTTCCTTTTAGCTTGAAATTTTTTTTTCTCGAAAATCCACAGTACCCTCCCTTGGAAAAATGACTCCGAAAAATCATGGCATTCGAAACAGATTTTTTCGATTTTTTTCTGACGGGTACGAGTTACGCGGTTGCGGTTGACTTTTTCTTATTCGAAATCAGATTCTCTATAAAATGCACCTAATGGTTTCCTTTTAGCTTGAAATTTTTTTTTCTCGAAAATCCACAGTACCCTCCCTTGGAAAAATGACTCCGAAAAATCATGGCATTCGAAACAGATTTTTTCGATTTTTTTCTCACGGGTACGAGTTACGCGGTTGCGGTTGACTTTTTCTTATTCGAAATCAGATTCTCTATAAAATGCACCTAATGGTTTCCTTTTAGCTTGAAATTTTTTTTTCTCGAAAATCCACAGTACCCTCCCTTGGAAAAATGACTCCGAAAAATCATGGCATTCGAAACAGATTTTTTTCGATTTTTTTCTGACAGCTACGAGTTCCGCGGTTGCGGTTGACTTTTTCTTATTCGAAATCAGATTCTCTATAAAATGCACCTAATGGTTTCCTTTTAGCTTGAAATTTTTTTTTCTCGAAAATCCACAGTACCCTCCCTTGGAAAAATGACTCCGAAAAATCATGGCATTCGAAACAGATTTTTTCGATTTTTTTCTCACGGGTACGAGTTACGCGGTTGCGGTTGACTTTTTCTTATTCGAAATCAGATTCTCTATAAAATGCACCTAATGGTTTCCTTTTAGCTTGAAATTTTTTTTTCTCGAAAATCCACAGTACCCTCCCTTGGAAAAATGACTCCGAAAAATCATGGCATTCGAAACAGATTTTTTCGATTTTTTTCTGACGGGTACGAGTTACGCGGTTGCGGTTGACTTTTTCTTATTCGAAATCAGATTCTCTATAAAATGCACCTAATGGTTTCCTTTTAGCTTGAAATTTTTTTTTCTCGAAAATCCACAGTACCCTCCCTTGGAAAAATGACTCCGAAAAATCATGGCATTCGAAACAGATTTTTTCGATTTTTTTCTGACGGGTACGAGTTACGCGGTTGCGGTTGACTTTTTCTTATTCGAAATCAGATTCTCTATAAAATGCACCTAATGGTTTCCTTTTAGCTTGAAATTTTTTTTTCTCGAAAATCCACAGTACCCTCCCTTGGAAAAATGACTCCGAAAAATCATGGCATTCGAAACAGATTTTTTCGATTTTTTTCTCACGGGTACGAGTTACGCGGTTGCGGTTGACTTTTTCTTATTCGAAATCAGATTCTCTATAAAATGCACCTAATGGTTTCCTTTTAGCTTGAAATTTTTTTTTCTCGAAAATCCACAGTACCCTCCCTTGGAAAAATGACTCCGAAAAATCATGGCATTCGAAACAGATTTTTTTCGATTTTTTTCTGACAGCTACGAGTTCCGCGGTTGCGGTTGACTTTTTCTTATTCGAAATCAGATTCTCTATAAAATGCACCTAATGGTTTCCTTTTAGCTTGAAATTTTTTTTTTTCGAAAATCCACAGTACCCTCCCTTGGAAAAATGACTCCGAAAAATCATGGCATTCGAAACAGATTTTTTCGATTTTTTTCTCACGGGTACGAGTTACGCGGTTGCGGTTGACTTTTTCTTATTCGAAATCAGATTCTCTATAAAATGCACCTAATGGTTTCCTTTTAGCTTGAAATTTTTTTTTCTCGAAAATCCACAGTACCCTCCCTTGGAAAAATGACTCCGAAAAATCATGGCATTCGAAACAGATTTTTTCGATTTTTTTCTGACGGGTACGAGTTACGCGGTTGCGGTTGACTTTTTCTTATTCGAAATCAGATTCTCTATAAAATGCACCTAATGGTTTCCTTTTAGCTTGAAATTTTTTTTTCTCGAAAATCCACAGTACCCTCCCTTGGAAAAATGACTCCGAAAAATCATGGCATTCGAAACAGATTTTTTTCGATTTTTTTCTGACAGGTACGAGTTCCGCGGTTGCGGTTGACTTTTTCTTATTCGAAATCAGATTCTCTATAAAATGCACCTAATGGTTTCCTTTTAGCTTGAAATTTTTTTTTCTCGAAAATCCACAGTACCCTCCCTTGGAAAAATGACTCCGAAAAATCATGGCATTCGAAACAGATTTTTTCGATTTTTTTCTGACGGGTACGAGTTACGCGGTTGCGGTTGACTTTTTCTTATTCGAAATCAGATTCTCTATAAAATGCACCTAATGGTTTCCTTTTAGCTTGAAATTTTTTTTTCTCGAAAATCCACAGTACCCTCCCTTGGAAAAATGACTCCGAAAAATCATGGCATTCGAAACAGATTTTTTCGATTTTTTTCTGACGGGTACGAGTTACGCGGTTGCGGTTGACTTTTTCTTATTCGAAATCAGATTCTCTATAAAATGCACCTAATGGTTTCCTTTTAGCTTGAAATTTTTTTTTCTCGAAAATCCACAGTACCCTCCCTTGGAAAAATGACTCCGAAAAATCATGGCATTCGAAACAGATTTTTTCGATTTTTTTCTCACGGGTACGAGTTACGCGGTTGCGGTTGACTTTTTCTTATTCGAAATCAGATTCTCTATAAAATGCACCTAATGGTTTCCTTTTAGCTTGAAATTTTTTTTTCTCGAAAATCCACAGTACCCTCCCTTGGAAAAATGACTCCGAAAAATCATGGCATTCGAAACAGATTTTTTTCGATTTTTTTCTGACAGCTACGAGTTCCGCGGTTGCGGTTGACTTTTTCTTATTCGAAATCAGATTCTCTATAAAATGCACCTAATGGTTTCCTTTTAGCTTGAAATTTTTTTTTCTCGAAAATCCACAGTACCCTCCCTTGGAAAAATGACTCCGAAAAATCATGGCATTCGAAACAGATTTTTTTCGATTTTTTTCTGACGGGTACGAGTTCCGCGGTTGCGGTTGACTTTTTCTTATTCGAAATCAGATTCTCTATAAAATGCACCTAATGGTTTCCTTTTAGCTTGAAATTTTTTTTTCTCGAAAATCCACAGTACCCTCCCTTGGAAAAATGACTCCGAAAAATCATGGCATTCGAAACAGATTTTTTCGATTTTTTTCTCACGGGTACGAGTTACGCGGTTGCGGTTGACTTTTTCTTATTCGAAATCAGATTCTCTATAAAATGCACCTAATGGTTTCCTTTTAGCTTGAAATTTTTTTTTCTCGAAAATCCACAGTACCCTCCCTTGGAAAAATGACTCCGAAAAATCATGGCATTCGAAACAGATTTTTTCGATTTTTTTCTGACGGGTACGAGTTACGCGGTTGCGGTTGACTTTTTCTTATTCGAAATCAGATTCTCTATAAAATGCACCTAATGGTTTCCTTTTAGCTTGAAATTTTTTTTTCTCGAAAATCCACAGTACCCTCCCTTGGAAAAATGACTCCGAAAAATCATGGCATTCGAAACAGATTTTTTTCGATTTTTTTCTGACAGGTACGAGTTCCGCGGTTGCGGTTGACTTTTTCTTATTCGAAATCAGATTCTCTATAAAATGCACCTAATGGTTTCCTTTTAGCTTGAAATTTTTTTTTCTCGAAAATCCACAGTACCCTCCCTTGGAAAAATGACTCCGAAAAATCATGGCATTCGAAACAGATTTTTTCGATTTTTTTCTGACGGGTACGAGTTACGCGGTTGCGGTTGACTTTTTCTTATTCGAAATCAGATTCTCTATAAAATGCACCTAATGGTTTCCTTTTAGCTTGAAATTTTTTTTTCTCGAAAATCCACAGTACCCTCCCTTGGAAAAATGACTCCGAAAAATCATGGCATTCGAAACAGATTTTTTCGATTTTTTTCTGACGGGTACGAGTTACGCGGTTGCGGTTGACTTTTTCTTATTCGAAATCAGATTCTCTATAAAATGCACCTAATGGTTTCCTTTTAGCTTGAAATTTTTTTTTCTCGAAAATCCACAGTACCCTCCCTTGGAAAAATGACTCCGAAAAATCATGGCATTCGAAACAGATTTTTTCGATTTTTTTCTGACGGGTACGAGTTACGCGGTTGCGGTTGACTTTTTCTTATTCGAAATCAGATTCTCTATAAAATGCACCTAATGGTTTCCTTTTAGCTTGAAATTTTTTTTTCTCGAAAATCCACAGTACCCTCCCTTGGAAAAATGACTCCGAAAAATCATGGCATTCGAAACAGATTTTTTCGATTTTTTTCTCACGGGCACGAGTTACGCGGTTGCGGTTGACTTTTTCTTATTCGAAATCAGATTCTCTATAAAATGCACCTGATGGTTTCCTTTTAGCTTGAAATTTTTTTTTCTCGAAAATCCACAGTACCCTCCCTTGGAAAAATGACTCCGAAAAATCATGGCATTCGAAACAGATTTTTTCGATTTTTTTCTGACGGGTACGAGTTACGCGGTTGCGGTTGACTTTTTCTTATTCGAAATCAGATTCTCTATAAAATGCACCTAATGGTTTCCTTTTAGCTTGAAATTTTTTTTTCTCGAAAATCCACAGTACCCTCCCTTGGAAAAATGACTCCGAAAAATCATGGCATTCGAAACAGATTTTTTTCGATTTTTTTCTGACGGGTACGAGTTACGCGGTTGCGGTTGACTTTTTCTTATTCGAAATCAGATTCTCTATAAAATGCACCTAATGGTTTCCTTTTAGCTTGAAATTTTTTTTTCTCGAAAATCCACAGTACCCTCCCTTGGAAAAATGACTCCGAAAAATCATGGCATTCGAAACAGATTTTTTCGATTTTTTTCTGACGGGTACGAGTTACGCGGTTGCGGTTGACTTTTTCTTATTCGAAATCAGATTCTCTATAAAATGCACCTAATGGTTTCCTTTTAGCTTGAAATTTTTTTTTCTCGAAAATCCACAGTACCCTCCCTTGGAAAAATGACTCCGAAAAATCATGGCATTCGAAACAGATTTTTTCGATTTTTTTCTGACGGGTACGAGTTACGCGGTTGCGGTTGACTTTTTCTTATTCGAAATCAGATTCTCTATAAAATGCACCTAATGGTTTCCTTTTAGCTTGAAATTTTTTTTTCTCGAAAATCCACAGTACCCTCCCTTGGAAAAATGACTCCGAAAAATCATGGCATTCGAAACAGATTTTTTTCGATTTTTTTCTGACAGGTACGAGTTACGCGGTTGCGGTTGACTTTTTCTTATTCGAAATCAGATTCTCTATAAAATGCACCTAATGGTTTCCTTTTAGCTTGAAATTTTTTTTTCTCGAAAATTCACAGTACCCTCCCTTGGAAAAATGACTTCAAAAAATCATGGCATTCGAAACAGATTTTTTCGATTTTTTTCTGACGGGTACGAGTTACGCGGTTGCGGTTGACTTTTTCTTATTCGAAATCAGATTCTCTATAAAATGCACCTAATGGTTTCCTTTTAGCTTGAAATTTTTTTTTCTCGAAAATCCACAGTACCCTCCCTTGGAAAAATGACTCCGAAAAATCATGGCATTCGAAACAGATTTTTTCGATTTTTTTCTCACGGGTACGAGTTACGCGGTTGCGGTTGACTTTTTCTTATTCGAAATCAGATTCTCTATAAAATGCACCTAATGGTTTCCTTTTAGCTTGAAATTTTTTTTTCTCGAAAATCCACAGTACCCTCCCTTGGAAAAATGACTCCGAAAAATTCATGGCATTCGAAACAGATTTTTTCGATTTTTTTCTGACGGGTACGAGTTACGCGGTTGCGGTTGACTTTTTCTTATTCGAAATCAGATTCTCTATAAAATGCACCTAATGGTTTCCTTGTTTGCTTGAAATTTTTTTTTCTCGAAAATCCACAGTACCCTCCCTTGGAAAAATGACTCCGAAAAATCATGGCATTCGAAACAGATTTTTTCGATTTTTTTCTCACGGGTACGAGTTACGCGGTTGCGGTTGACTTTTTCTTATTCGAAATCAGATTCTCTATAAAATGCACCTAATGGTTTCCTTTTAGCTTGAAATTTTTTTTTCTCGAAAATCCACAGTACCCTCCCTTGGAAAAATGACTCCGAAAAATCATGGCATTCGAAACAGATTTTTTCGATTTTTTTCTGACGGGTACGAGTTACGCGGTTGCGGTTGACTTTTTCTTATTCGAAATCAGATTCTCTATAAAATGCACCTAATGGTTTCCTTTTAGCTTGAAATTTTTTTTTCTCGAAAATCCACAGTACCCTCCCTTGGAAAAATGACTCCGAAAAATCATGGCATTCGAAACAGATTTTTTCGATTTTTTTCTCACGGGTACGAGTTACGCGGTTGCGGTTGACTTTTTCTTATTCGAAATCAGATTCTCTATAAAATGCACCTAATGGTTTCCTTTTAGCTTGAAATTTTTTTTTCTCGAAAATCCACAGTACCCTCCCTTGGAAAAATGACTCCGAAAAATCATGGCATTCGAAACAGATTTTTTCGATTTTTTTCTGACGGGTACGAGTTACGCGGTTGCGGTTGACTTTTTCTTATTCGAAATCAGATTCTCTATAAAATGCACCTAATGGTTTCCTTTTAGCTTGAAATTTTTTTTTCTCGAAAATCCACAGTACCCTCCCTTGGAAAAATGACTCCGAAAAATCATGGCATTCGAAACAGATTTTTTCGATTTTTTTCTCACGGGTACGAGTTACGCGGTTGCGGTTGACTTTTTCTTATTCGAAATCAGATTCTCTATAAAATGCACCTAATGGTTTCCTTTTAGCTTGAAATTTTTTTTTCTCGAAAATCCACAGTACCCTCCCTTGGAAAAATGACTCCGAAAAATCATGGCATTCGAAACAGATTTTTTTCGATTTTTTTCTGACAGGTACGAGTTCCGCGGTTGCGGTTGACTTTTTCTTATTCGAAATCAGATTCTCTATAAAATGCACCTAATGGTTTCCTTTTAGCTAGAAATTTTTTTTTCTCGAAAATCCACAGTACCCTCCCTTGGAAAAATGACTCCGAAAAATCATGGCATTCGAAACAGATTTTTTCGATTTTTTTCTGACGGGTACGAGTTACGCGGTTGCGGTTGACTTTTTCTTATTCGAAATCAGATTCTCTATAAAATGCACCTAATGGTTTCCTTTTAGCTTGAAATTTTTTTTTCTCGAAAATCCACAGTACCCTCCCTTGGAAAAATGACTCCGAAAAATCATGGCATTCGAAACAGATTTTTTCGATTTTTTTCTGACGGGTACGAGTTACGCGGTTGCGGTTGACTTTTTCTTATTCGAAATCAGATTCTCTATAAAATGCACCTAATGGTTTCCTTTTAGCTTGAAATTTTTTTTTCTCGAAAATCCACAGTACCCTCCCTTGGAAAAATGACTCCGAAAAATCATGGCATTCGAAACAGATTTTTTCGATTTTTTTCTGACGGGTACGAGTTACGCGGTTGCGGTTGACTTTTTCTTATTCGAAATCAGATTCTCTATAAAATGCACCTAATGGTTTCCTTTTAGCTTGAAATTTTTTTTTCTCGAAAATCCACAGTACCCTCCCTTGGAAAAATGACTCCGAAAAATCATGGCATTCGAAACAGATTTTTTCGATTTTTTTCTCACGGGCACGAGTTACGCGGTTGCGGTTGACTTTTTCTTATTCGAAATCAGATTCTCTATAAAATGCACCTGATGGTTTCCTTTTAGCTTGAAATTTTTTTTTCTCGAAAATCCACAGTACCCTCCCTTGGAAAAATGACTCCGAAAAATCATGGCATTCGAAACAGATTTTTTCGATTTTTTTCTGACGGGTACGAGTTACGCGGTTGCGGTTGACTTTTTCTTATTCGAAATCAGATTCTCTATAAAATGCACCTAATGGTTTCCTTTTAGCTTGAAATTTTTTTTTCTCGAAAATCCACAGTACCCTCCCTTGGAAAAATGACTCCGAAAAATCATGGCATTCGAAACAGATTTTTTTCGATTTTTTTCTGACGGGTACGAGTTACGCGGTTGCGGTTGACTTTTTCTTATTCGAAATCAGATTCTCTATAAAATGCACCTAATGGTTTCCTTTTAGCTTGAAATTTTTTTTTCTCGAAAATCCACAGTACCCTCCCTTGGAAAAATGACTCCGAAAAATCATGGCATTCGAAACAGATTTTTTCGATTTTTTTCTGACGGGTACGAGTTACGCGGTTGCGGTTGACTTTTTCTTATTCGAAATCAGATTCTCTATAAAATGCACCTAATGGTTTCCTTTTAGCTTGAAATTTTTTTTTCTCGAAAATCCACAGTACCCTCCCTTGGAAAAATGACTCCGAAAAATCATGGCATTCGAAACAGATTTTTTCGATTTTTTTCTGACGGGTACGAGTTACGCGGTTGCGGTTGACTTTTTCTTATTCGAAATCAGATTCTCTATAAAATGCACCTAATGGTTTCCTTTTAGCTTGAAATTTTTTTTTCTCGAAAATCCACAGTACCCTCCCTTGGAAAAATGACTCCGAAAAATCATGGCATTCGAAACAGATTTTTTTCGATTTTTTTCTGACAGGTACGAGTTACGCGGTTGCGGTTGACTTTTTCTTATTCGAAATCAGATTCTCTATAAAATGCACCTAATGGTTTCCTTTTAGCTTGAAATTTTTTTTCTCGAAAATTCACAGTACCCTCCCTTGGAAAAATGACTTCAAAAAATCATGGCATTCGAAACAGATTTTTTCGATTTTTTTCTGACGGGTACGAGTTACGCGGTTGCGGTTGACTTTTTCTTATTCGAAATCAGATTCTCTATAAAATGCACCTAATGGTTTCCTTTTAGCTTGAAATTTTTTTTTCTCGAAAATCCACAGTACCCTCCCTTGGAAAAATGACTCCGAAAAATCATGGCATTCGAAACAGATTTTTTCGATTTTTTTCTGACGGGTACGAGTTACGCGGTTGCGGTTGACTTTTTCTTATTCGAAATCAGATTCTCTATAAAATGCACCTAATGGTTTCCTTTTAGCTTGAAATTTTTTTTTCTCGAAAATCCACAGTACCCTCCCTTGGAAAAATGACTCCGAAAAATTCATGGCATTCGAAACAGATTTTTTCGATTTTTTTCTGACGGGTACGAGTTACGCGGTTGCGGTTGACTTTTTCTTATTCGAAATCAGATTCTCTATAAAATGCACCTAATGGTTTCCTTTTTTGCTTGAAATTTTTTTTTCTCGAAAATCCACAGTACCCTCCCTTGGAAAAATGACTCCGAAAAATCATGGCATTCGAAACAGATTTTTTCGATTTTTTTCTCACGGGTACGAGTTACGCGGTTGCGGTTGACTTTTTCTTATTCGAAATCAGATTCTCTATAAAATGCACCTAATGGTTTCCTTTTAGCTTGAAATTTTTTTTTCTCGAAAATCCACAGTACCCTCCCTTGGAAAAATGACTCCGAAAAATCATGGCATTCGAAACAGATTTTTTCGATTTTTTTCTCACGGGTACGAGTTACGCGGTTGCGGTTGACTTTTTCTTATTCGAAATCAGATTCTCTATAAAATGCACCTAATGGTTCCCTTTTAGCTTGAAATTTTTTTTTCTCGAAAATCCACAGTACCCTCCCTTGGAAAAATGACTCCGAAAAATCATGGCATTCGAAACAGATTTTTTCGATTTTTTTCTGACGGGTACGAGTTATGCGGTTGCGGTTGACTTTTTCTTATTCGAAATCAGATTCTCTATAAAATGCACCTAATGGTTTCCTTTTAGCTTGAAATTTTTTTTTCTCGAAAATCCACAGTACCCTCCCTTGGAAAAATGACTCCGAAAAATCATGGCATTCGAAACAGATTTTTTCGATTTTTTTCTGACGGGTACGAGTTACGCGGTTGCGGTTGACTTTTTCTTATTCGAAATCAGATTCTCTATAAAATGCACCTAATGGTTTCCTTTTAGCTTGAAATTTTTTTTTCTCGAAAATCCACAGTACCCTCCCTTGGAAAAATGACTCCGAAAAATCATGGCATTCGAAACAGATTTTTTCGATTTTTTTCTCACGGGTACGAGTTACGCGGTTGCGGTTGACTTTTTCTTATTCGAAATCAGATTCTCTATAAAATGCACCTAATGGTTTCCTTTTAGCTTGAAATTTTTTTTTCTCGAAAATCCACAGTACCCTCCCTTGGAAAAATGACTCCGAAAAATCATGGCATTCGAAACAGATTTTTTCGATTTTTTTCTGACGGGTACGACTTACGCGGTTGCGGTTGACTTTTTCTTATTCGAAATCAGATTCTCTATAAAATGCACCTAATGGTTTCCTTTTAGCTTGAAATTTTTTTTTCTCGAAAATCCACAGCACCCTCCCTTGGAAAAATGACTCCGAAAAATCATGGCATTCGAAACAGATTTTTTCGATTTTTTTCTCACGGGTACGAGTTACGCGGTTGCGGTTGACTTTTTCTTATTCGAAATCAGATTCTCTATAAAATGCACCTAATGGTTTCCTTTTAGCTTGAAATTTTTTTTTCTCGAAAATCCACAGTACCCTCCCTTGGAAAAATGACTCCGAAATATCATGGCATTCGAAACAGATTTTTTCGATTTTTTTCTCACGGGTACGAGTTACGCGGTTGCGGTTGACTTTTTCTTATTCGAAATCAGATTCTCTATAAAATGCACCTAATGGTTTCCTTTTAGCTTGAAATTTTTTTTTCTCGAAAATCCACAGTACCCTCCCTTGGAAAAATGACTCCGAAAAATCATGGCATTCGAAACAGATTTTTTCGATTTTTTTCTGACGGGTACGAGTTACGCGGTTGCGGTTGACTTTTTCTTATTCGAAATCAGATTCTCTATAAAATGCACCTAATGGTTTCCTTTTAGCTTGAAATTTTTTTTTCTCGAAAATCCACAGTACCCTCCCTTGGAAAAATGACTCCGAAAAATCATGGCATTCGAAACAGATTTTTTCGATTTTTTTTTGACGGGTACGAGTTACGCGGTTGCGGTTGACTTTTTCTTATTCGAAATCAGATTCTCTATAAAATGCACCTAATGGTTTCCTTTTCGCTTGAAATTTTTTTTTCTCGAAAATCCACAGTACCCTCCCTTGGAAAAATGACTCCGAAAAATCATGGCATTCGAAACAGATTTTTTCGATTTTTTTCTCACGGGTACGAGTTACGCGGTTGCGGTTGACTTTTTCTTATTCGAAATCAGATTCTCTATAAAATGCACCTAATGGTTTCCTATTAGCTTGAAATTTTTTTTTCTCGAAAATCCACAGTACCCTCCCTTGGAAAAATGACTCCGAAAAATCATGGCATTCGAAACAGATTTTTTCGATTTTTTTCTGACGGGTACGAGTTACGCGGTTGCGGTTGACTTTTTCTTATTCGAAATCAGATTCTCTATAAAATGCACCTAATGGTTTCCTTTTAGCTTCAAATTTTTTTTCTCGAAAATCCACAGTACCCTCCCTTGGAAAAATGACTCCGAAAAATTCATGGCATTCGAAACAGATTTTTTCGATTTTTTTCTGACGGGTACGAGTTACGCGGTTGCGGTTGACTTTTTCTTATTCGAAATCAGATTCTCTATAAAATGCACCTAATGGTTTCCTTTTTTGCTTGAAATTTTTTTTTCTCGAAAATCCACAGTACCCTCCCTTGGAAAAATGACTCCGAAAAATCATGGCATTCGAAACAGATTTTTTCGATTTTTTTCTCACGGGTACGAGTTACGCGGTTGCGGTTGACTTTTTCTTATTCGAAATCAGATTCTCTATAAAATGCACCTAATGGTTTCCTTTTAGCTTGAAATTTTTTTTTCTCGAAAATCCACAGTACCCTCCCTTGGAAAAATGACTCCGAAAAATCATGGCATTCGAAACAGATTTTTTCGATTTTTTTCTCACGGGTACGAGTTACGCGGTTGCGGTTGACTTTTTCTTATTCGAAATCAGATTCTCTATAAAATGCACCTAATGGTTCCCTTTTAGCTTGAAATTTTTTTTTCTCGAAAATCCACAGTACCCTCCCTTGGAAAAATGACTCCGAAAAATCATGGCATTCGAAACAGATTTTTTCGATTTTTTTCTGACGGGTACGAGTTATGCGGTTGCGGTTGACTTTTTCTTATTCGAAATCAGATTCTCTATAAAATGCACCTAATGGTTTCCTTTTAGCTTGAAATTTTTTTTTCTCGAAAATCCACAGTACCCTCCCTTGGAAAAATGACTCCGAAAAATCATGGCATTCGAAACAGATTTTTTCGATTTTTTTCTGACGGGTACGAGTTACGCGGTTGCGGTTGACTTTTTCTTATTCGAAATCAGATTCTCTATAAAATGCACCTAATGGTTTCCTTTTAGCTTGAAATTTTTTTTTCTCGAAAATCCACAGTACCCTCCCTTGGAAAAATGACTCCGAAAAATCATGGCATTCGAAACAGATTTTTTCGATTTTTTTCTCACGGGTACGAGTTACGCGGTTGCGGTTGACTTTTTCTTATTCGAAATCAGATTCTCTATAAAATGCACCTAATGGTTTCCTTTTAGCTTGAAATTTTTTTTTCTCGAAAATCCACAGTACCCTCCCTTGGAAAAATGACTCCGAAAAATCATGGCATTCGAAACAGATTTTTTCGATTTTTTTCTGACGGGTACGACTTACGCGGTTGCGGTTGACTTTTTCTTATTCGAAATCAGATTCTCTATAAAATGCACCTAATGGTTTCCTTTTAGCTTGAAATTTTTTTTTCTCGAAAATCCACAGCACCCTCCCTTGGAAAAATGACTCCGAAAAATCATGGCATTCGAAACAGATTTTTTCGATTTTTTTCTCACGGGTACGAGTTACGCGGTTGCGGTTGACTTTTTCTTATTCGAAATCAGATTCTCTATAAAATGCACCTAATGGTTTCCTTTTAGCTTGAAATTTTTTTTTCTCGAAAATCCACAGTACCCTCCCTTGGAAAAATGACTCCGAAAAATCATGGCATTCGAAACAGATTTTTTCGATTTTTTTCTCACGGGTACGAGTTACGCGGTTGCGGTTGACTTTTTCTTATTCGAAATCAGATTCTCTATAAAATGCACCTAATGGTTTCCTTTTAGCTTGAAATTTTTTTTTCTCGAAAATCCACAGTACCCTCCCTTGGAAAAATGACTCCGAAAAATCATGGCATTCGAAACAGATTTTTTCGATTTTTTTCTGACGGGTACGAGTTACGCGGTTGCGGTTGACTTTTTCTTATTCGAAATCAGATTCTCTATAAAATGCACCTAATGGTTTCCTTTTAGCTTGAAATTTTTTTTTCTCGAAAATCCACAGTACCCTCCCTTGGAAAAATGACTCCGAAAAATCATGGCATTCGAAACAGATTTTTTCGATTTTTTTTTGACGGGTACGAGTTACGCGGTTGCGGTTGACTTTTTCTTATTCGAAATCAGATTCTCTATAAAATGCACCTAATGGTTTCCTTTTCGCTTGAAATTTTTTTTTCTCGAAAATCCACAGTACCCTCCCTTGGAAAAATGACTCCGAAAAATCATGGCATTCGAAACAGATTTTTTCGATTTTTTTCTCACGGGTACGAGTTACGCGGTTGCGGTTGACTTTTTCTTATTCGAAATCAGATTCTCTATAAAATGCACCTAATGGTTTCCTATTAGCTTGAAATTTTTTTTTCTCGAAAATCCACAGTACCCTCCCTTGGAAAAATGACTCCGAAAAATCATGGCATTCGAAACAGATTTTTTCGATTTTTTTCTCACGGGTACGAGTTACGCGGTTGCGGTTGACTTTTTCTTATTCGAAATCAGATTCTCTATAAAATGCACCTAATGGTTTCCTTTTAGCTTCAAATTTTTTTTCTCGAAAATCCACAGTACCCTCCCTTGGAAAAATGACTCCGAAAAATCATGGCATTCGAAACAGATTTTTTCGATTTTTTTCTGACGGGTACGAGTTACGCGGTTGCGGTTGACTTTTTCTTATTCGAAATCAGATTCTCTATAAAATGCACCTAATGGTTTCCTTTTAGCTTGAAATTTTTTTTTCTCGACAATCCACAGTACCCTCCCTTGGAAAAATGACTCCGAAAAATCATGGCATTCGAAACAGATTTTTTCGATTTTTTTCTCACGGGTACGAGTTACGCGGTTGCGGTTGACTTTTTCTTATTCGAAATCAGATTCTCTATAAAATGCACCTAATGGTTTCCTTTTAGCTTGAAATTTTTTTTTCTCGAAAATCCACAGTACCCTCCCTTGGAAAAATGACTCCGAAAAATCATGGCATTCGAAACAGATTTTTTCGATTTTTTTCTGACGGGTACGAGTTACGCGGTTGCGGTTGACTTTTTCTTATTCGAAATCAGATTCTCTATAAAATGCACCTAATGGTTTCCTTTTAGCTTGAAATTTTTTTTTCTCGAAAATCCACAGTACCCTCCCTTGGAAAAATGACTCCGAAAAATCATGGCATTCGAAACAGATTTTTTCGATTTTTTTCTCACGGGTACGAGTTACGCGGTTGCGGTTGACTTTTTCTTATTCGAAATCAGATTCTCTATAAAATGCACCTAATGGTTTCCTTTTAGCTTGAAATTTTTTTTTCTCGAAAATCCACAGTACCCTCCCTTGGAAAAATGACTCCGAAAAATCATGGCATTCGAAACAGATTTTTTCGATTTTTTTCTGACGGGTACGAGTTACGCGGTTGCGGTTGACTTTTTCTTATTCGAAATCAGATTCTCTATAAAATGCACCTAATGGTTTCCTATTAGCTTGAAATTTTTTTTTCTCGAAAATCCACAGTACCCTCCCTTGGAAAAATGACTCCGAAAAATCATGGCATTCGAAACAGATTTTTTCGATTTTTTTCTCACGGGTACGAGTTACGCGGTTGCGGTTGACTTTTTCTTATTCGAAATCAGATTCTCTATAAAATGCACCTAATGGTTTCCTTTTAGCTTCAAATTTTTTTTTCTCGAAAATCCACAGTACCCTCCCTTGGAAAAATGACTCCGAAAAATCATGGCATTCGAAACAGATTTTTTCGATTTTTTCTCACGGGTACGAGTTACGCGGTTGCGGTTGACTTTTTCTTATTCGAAATCAGATTCTCTATAAAATGCACCTAATGGTTTCCTTTTAGCTTGAAATTTTTTTTTCTCGAAAATCCACAGTACCCTCCCTTGGAAAAATGACTCCGAAAAATCATGGCATTCGAAACAGATTTTTTCGATTTTTTTCTCACGGGTACGAGTTACGCGGTTGCGGTTGACTTTTTCTTATTCGAAATCAGATTCTCTACAAAATGCACCTAATGGTTTCCTTTTAGCTTGAAATTTTTTTTTCTCGAAAATCCACAGTACCCTCCCTTGGAAAAATGACTCCGAAAAATCATGGCATTCGAAACAGATTTTTTCGATTTTTTTCTGACGGGTACAAGTTACGCGGTTGCGGTTGACTTTTTCTTATTCGAAATCAGATTCTCTATAAAATGCACCTAATGGTTTCCTTTTAGCTTGAAATTTTTTTTTCTCGAAAATCCACAGTACCCTCCCTTGGAAAAATGACTCCGAAAAATCATGGCATTCGAAACAGATTTTTTCGATTTTTTTCTCACGGGTACGAGTTACGCGGTTGCGGTTGACTTTTTCTTATTCGAAATCAGATTCTCTATAAAATGCACCTAATGGTTTCCTTTTAGCTTGAAATTGTTTTTTCTCGAAAATCCACAGTACCCTCCCTTGGAAAAATGACTCCGAAAAATCATGGCATTCGAAACAGATTTTTTCGATTTTTTTCTGACGGGTACGAGTTACGCGGTTGCGGTTGACTTTTTCTTATTCGAAATCAGATTCTCTATAAAATGCACCTAATGGTTTCCTTTTAGCTTGAAATTTTTTTTTCTCGAAAATCCACAGTACCCTCCCTTGGAAAAATGACTCCGAAAAATCATGGCATTCGAAACAGATTTTTTCGATTTTTTTCTCACGGGTACGAGTTACGCGGTTGCGGTTGACTTTTTCTTATTCGAAATGAGATTCTCTATAAAATGCACCTAATGGTTTCCTTTTAGCTTGAAATTTTTTTTTCTCGAAAATCCACAGTACCCTCCCTTGGAAAAATGACTCCGAAAAATCATGGCATTCGAAACAGATTTTTTCGATTTTTTTCTCACGGGTACGAGTTACGCGGTTGCGGTTGACTTTTTCTTATTCGAAATCAGATTCTCTATAAAATGCACCTAATGGTTTCCTTTTAGCTTGAAATTTTTTTTTCTCGAAAATCCACAGTACCCTCCCTTGGAAAAATGACTTCAAAAAATCATGGCATTCGAAACAGATTTTTTCGATTTTTTTCTGACGGGTACGAGTTACGCGGTTGCGGTTGACTTTTTCTTATTCGAAATCAGATTCTCTATAAAATGCACCTAATGGTTTCCTTTTAGCTTGAAATTTTTTTTTCTCGAAAATCCACAGTACCCTCCCTTGGAAAAATGACTCCGAAAAATCATGGCATTCGAAACAGATTTTTTCGATTTTTTTCTCACGGGTACGAGTTACGCGGTTGCGGTTGACTTTTTCTTATTCGAAATCAGATTCTCTATAAAATGCACCTAATGGTTTCCTTTTAGCTTGAAATTTTTTTTTCTCGAAAATCCACAGTACCCTCCCTTGGAAAAATGACTCCGAAAAATCATGGCATTCGACACAGATTTTTTCGATTTTTTTCTCACGGGTACGAGTTACGCGGTTGCGGTTGACTTTTTCTTATTCGAAATCAGATTCTCTATAAAATGCACCTAATGGTTTCCTTTTCGCTTGAAATTTTTTTTTCTCGAAAATCCACAGTACCCTCCCTTGAAAAAATGACTCCGAAAAATCATGGCATTCGAAACAGATTTTTTCGATTTTTTTCTGACGAGTACGAGTTACGCGGTTGCGGTTGACTTTTTCTTATTCGAAATCAGATTCTCTATAAAATGCACCTAATGGTTTCCTTTTAGCTTGAAATTTTTTTTTCTCGAAAATCCACAGTACCCTCCCTTGGAAAAATGACTCCGAAAAATCATGGCATTCGAAACAGATTTTTTCGATTTTTTTCTCACGGGTACGAGTTACGCGGTTGCGGTTGACTTTTTCTTATTCGAAATCAGATTCTCTATAAAATGCACCTAATGGTTTCCTTTTAGCTTGAAATTTTTTTTTCTCGAAAATCCACAGTACCCTCCCTTGGAAAAATGACTCCGAAAAATCATGGCATTCGAAACAGATTTTTTCGATTTTTTTCTGACGGGTACGAGTTACGCGGTTGCGGTTGACTTTTTCTTATTCGAAATCAGATTCTCTATAAAATGCACCTAATGGTTTCCTTTTAGCTTGAAATTTTTTTTTCTCGAAAATCCACAGTACCCTCCCTTGGAAAAATGACTCCGAAAAATCATGGCATTCGAAACAGATTTTTTCGATTTTTTTCTGACGGGTACGAGTTACGCGGTTGCGGTTGACTTTTTCTTATTCGAAATCAGATTCTCTATAAAATGCACCTAATGGTTTCCTTTTAGCTTGAAATTTTTTTTTCTCGAAAATCCACAGTACCCTCCCTTGGAAAAATGACTCCGAAAAATCATGGCATTCGAAACAGATTTTTTCGATTTTTTTCTCACGGGTACGTGTTACGCGGTTGCGGTTGACTTTTTCTTATTCGAAATCAGATTCTCTATAAAATGCACCTAATGGTTTCCTTTTAGCTTGAAATTTTTTTTTCTCGAAAATCCACAGTACCCTCCCTTGGAAAAATGACTCCGAAAAATCATGGCATTCGAAACAGATTTTTTCGATTTTTTTCTCACGGGTACGAGTTACGCGGTTGCGGTTGACTTTTTCTTATTCGAAATCAGATTCTCTATAAAATGCACCTAATGGTTTCCTTTTAGCTTGAAATTTTTTTTTCTCGAAAATCCACAGTACCCTCCCTTGGAAAAATGACTCCGAAAAATCATGGCATTCGAAACAGATTTTTTCGATTTTTTTCTCACGGGTACGAGTTACGCGGTTGCGGTTGACTTTTTCTTATTCGAAATCAGATTCTCTATAAAATGCACCTAATGGTTTCCTTTTAGCTTGAAATTTTTTTTTCTCGAAAATCCACAGTACCCTCCCTTGGAAAAATGACTTCAAAAAATCATGGCATTCGAAACAGATTTTTTCGATTTTTTTCTGACGGGTACGAGTTACGCGGTTGCGGTTGACTTTTTCTTATTCGAAATCAGATTCTCTATAAAATGCACCTAATGGTTTCCTTTTAGCTTGAAATTTTTTTTTCTCGAAAATCCACAGTACCCTCCCTTGGAAAAATGACTCCGAAAAATCATGGCATTCGAAACAGATTTTTTCGATTTTTTTCTCACGGGTACGAGTTACGCGGTTGCGGTTGACTTTTTCTTATTCGAAATCAGATTCTCTATAAAATGCACCTAATGGTTTCCTTTTAGCTTGAAATTTTTTTTTCTCGAAAATCCACAGTACCCTCCCTTGGAAAAATGACTCCGAAAAATCATGGCATTCGAAACAGATTTTTTCGATTTTTTTCTCACGGGTACGAGTTACGCGGTTGCGGTTGACTTTTTCTTATTCGAAATCAGATTCTCTATAAAATGCACCTAATGGTTTCCTTTTCGCTTGAAATTTTTTTTTCTCGAAAATCCACAGTACCCTCCCTTGAAAAAATGACTCCGAAAAATCATGGCATTCGAAACAGATTTTTTCGATTTTTTTCTGACGAGTACGAGTTACGCGGTTGCGGTTGACTTTTTCTTATTCGAAATCAGATTCTCTATAAAATGCACCTAATGGTTTCCTTTTAGCTTGAAATTTTTTTTTCTCGAAAATCCACAGTACCCTCCCTTGGAAAAATGACTCCGAAAAATCATGGCATTCGAAACAGATTTTTTCGATTTTTTTCTCACGGGTACGAGTTACGCGGTTGCGGTTGACTTTTTCTTATTCGAAATCAGATTCTCTATAAAATGCACCTAATGGTTTCCTTTTAGCTTGAAATTTTTTTTTCTCGAAAATCCACAGTACCCTCCCTTGGAAAAATGACTCCGAAAAATCATGGCATTCGAAACAGATTTTTTCGATTTTTTTCTGACGGGTACGAGTTACGCGGTTGCGGTTGACTTTTTCTTATTCGAAATCAGATTCTCTATAAAATGCACCTAATGGTTTCCTTTTAGCTTGAAATTTTTTTTTCTCGAAAATCCACAGTACCCTCCCTTGGAAAAATGACTCCGAAAAATCATGGCATTCGAAACAGATTTTTTCGATTTTTTTCTCACGGGTACGAGTTACGCGGTTGCGGTTGACTTTTTCTTATTCGAAATCAGATTCTCTATAAAATGCACCTAATGGTTTCCTTTTAGCTTGAAATTTTTTTTTCTCGAAAATCCACAGTACCCTCCCTTGGAAAAATGACTCCGAAAAATCATGGCATTCGAAACAGATTTTTTCGATTTTTTTCTCACGGGTACGTGTTACGCGGTTGCGGTTGACTTTTTCTTATTCGAAATCAGATTCTCTATAAAATGCACCTAATGGTTTCCTTTTAGCTTGAAATTTTTTTTTCTCGAAAATCCACAGTACCCTCCCTTGGAAAAATGACTCCGAAAAATCATGGCATTCGAAACAGATTTTTTCGATTTTTTTCTCACGGGTACGAGTTACGCGGTTGCGGTTGACTTTTTCTTATTCGAAATCAGATTCTCTATAAAATGCACCTAATGGTTTCCTTTTAGCTTGAAATTTTTTTTTCTCGAAAATCCACAGTACCCTCCCTTGGAAAAATGACTCCGAAAAATCATGGCATTCGAAACAGATTTTTTCGATTTTTTTCTCACGGGTACGAGTTACGCGGTTGCGGTTGACTTTTTCTTATTCGAAATCAGATTCTCTATAAAATGCACCTAATGGTTTCCTTTTAGCTTGAAATTTTTTTTTCTCGAAAATCCACAGTACCCTCCCTTGGAAAAATGACTCCGAAAAATCATGGCATTCGAAACAGATTTTTTCGATTTTTTTCTGACGGGTACAAGTTACGCGGTTGCGGTTGACTTTTTCTTATTCGAAATCAGATTCTCTATAAAATGCACCTAATGGTTTCCTTTTAGCTTGAAATTTTTTTTTCTCGAAAATCCACAGTACCCTCCCTTGGAAAAATGACTCCGAAAAATCATGGCATTCGAAACAGATTTTTTCGATTTTTTTCTCACGGGTACGAGTTACGCGGTTGCGGTTGACTTTTTCTTATTCGAAATCAGATTCTCTATAAAATGCACCTAATGGTTTCCTTTTAGCTTGAAATTGTTTTTTCTCGAAAATCCACAGTACCCTCCCTTGGAAAAATGACTCCGAAAAATCATGGCATTCGAAACAGATTTTTTCGATTTTTTTCTGACGGGTACGAGTTACGCGGTTGCGGTTGACTTTTTCTTATTCGAAATCAGATTCTCTATAAAATGCACCTAATGGTTTCCTTTTAGCTTGAAATTTTTTTTTCTCGAAAATCCACAGTACCCTCCCTTGGAAAAATGACTCCGAAAAATCATGGCATTCGAAACAGATTTTTTCGATTTTTTTCTCACGGGTACGAGTTACGCGGTTGCGGTTGACTTTTTCTTATTCGAAATCAGATTCTCTATAAAATGCACCTAATGGTTTCCTTTTAGCTTGAAATTTTTTTTTCTCGAAAATCCACAGTACCCTCCCTTGGAAAAATGACTCCGAAAAATCATGGCATTCGAAACAGATTTTTTCGATTTTTTTCTCACGGGTACGAGTTACGCGGTTGCGGTTGACTTTTTCTTATTCGAAATCAGATTCTCTATAAAATGCACCTAATGGTTTCCTTTTAGCTTGAAATTTTTTTTTCTCGAAAATCCACAGTACCCTCCCTTGGAAAAATGACTTCAAAAAATCATGGCATTCGAAACAGATTTTTTCGATTTTTTTCTGACGGGTACGAGTTACGCGGTTGCGGTTGACTTTTTCTTATTCGAAATCAGATTCTCTATAAAATGCACCTAATGGTTTCCTTTTAGCTTGAAATTTTTTTTTCTCGAAAATCCACAGTACCCTCCCTTGGAAAAATGACTCCGAAAAATCATGGCATTCGAAACAGATTTTTTCGATTTTTTTCTCACGGGTACGAGTTACGCGGTTGCGGTTGACTTTTTCTTATTCGAAATCAGATTCTCTATAAAATGCACCTAATGGTTTCCTTTTAGCTTGAAATTTTTTTTTCTCGAAAATCCACAGTACCCTCCCTTGGAAAAATGACTCCGAAAAATCATGGCATTCGAAACAGATTTTTTCGATTTTTTTCTCACGGGTACGAGTTACGCGATTGCGGTTGACTTTTTCTTATTCGAAATAAGATTCTCTATAAAATGCACCTAATGGTTTCCTTTTAGCTTGAAATTTTTTTTTCTCGAAAATCCACAGTACCCTCCCTTGGAAAAATGACTTCAAAAAATCATGGCATTCGAAACAGATTTTTTCGATTTTTTTCTGACGGGTACGAGTTACGCGGTTGCGGTTGACTTTTTCTTATTCGAAATCAGATTCTCTATAAAATGCACCTAATGGTTTCCTTTTAGCTTGAAATTTTTTTTTCTCGAAAATCCACAGTACCCTCCCTTGGAAAAATGACTCCGAAAAATCATGGCATTCGAAACAGATTTTTTCGATTTTTTTCTCACGGGTACGAGTTACGCGGTTGCGGTTGACTTTTTCTTATTCGAAATCAGATTCTCTATAAAATGCACCTAATGGTTTCCTTTTAGCTTGAAATTTTTTTTTCTCGAAAATCCACAGTACCCTCCCTTGGAAAAATGACTCCGAAAAATCATGGCATTCGAAACAGATTTTTTCGATTTTTTTCTCACGGGTACGAGTTACGCGGTTGCGGTTGACTTTTTCTTATTCGAAATCAGATTCTCTATAAAATGCACCTAATGGTTTCCTTTTCGCTTGAAATTTTTTTTTCTCGAAAATCCACAGTACCCTCCCTTGAAAAAATGACTCCGAAAAATCATGGCATTCGAAACAGATTTTTTCGATTTTTTTCTGACGAGTACGAGTTACGCGGTTGCGGTTGACTTTTTCTTATTCGAAATCAGATTCTCTATAAAATGCACCTAATGGTTTCCTTTTAGCTTGAAATTTTTTTTTCTCGAAAATCCACAGTACCCTCCCTTGGAAAAATGACTCCGAAAAATCATGGCATTCGAAACAGATTTTTTCGATTTTTTTCTGACGGGTACGAGTTACGCGGTTGCGGTTGACTTTTTCTTATTCGAAATCAGATTCTCTATAAAATGCACCTAATGGTTTCCTTTTAGCTTGAAATTTTTTTTTCTCGAAAATCCACAGTACCCTCCCTTGGAAAAATGACTCCGAAAAATCATGGCATTCGAAACAGATTTTTTCGATTTTTTTCTCACGGGTACGTGTTACGCGGTTGCGGTTGACTTTTTCTTATTCGAAATCAGATTCTCTATAAAATGCACCTAATGGTTTCCTTTTAGCTTGAAATTTTTTTTTCTCGAAAATCCACAGTACCCTCCCTTGGAAAAATGACTCCGAAAAATCATGGCATTCGAAACAGATTTTTTCGATTTTTTTCTCACGGGTACGAGTTACGCGGTTGCGGTTGACTTTTTCTTATTCGAAATCAGATTCTCTATAAAATGCACCTAATGGTTTCCTTTTAGCTTGAAATTTTTTTTTCTCGAAAATCCACAGTACCCTCCCTTGGAAAAATGACTCCGAAAAATCATGGCATTCGAAACAGATTTTTTCGATTTTTTTCTCACGGGTACGAGTTACGCGGTTGCGGTTGACTTTTTCTTATTCGAAATCAGATTCTCTATAAAATGCACCTAATGGTTTCCTTTTAGCTTGAAATTTTTTTTTCTCGAAAATCCACAGTACCCTCCCTTGGAAAAATGACTTCAAAAAATCATGGCATTCGAAACAGATTTTTTCGATTTTTTTCTGACGGGTACGAGTTACGCGGTTGCGGTTGACTTTTTCTTATTCGAAATCAGATTCTCTATAAAATGCACCTAATGGTTTCCTTTTAGCTTGAAATTTTTTTTTCTCGAAAATCCACAGTACCCTCCCTTGGAAAAATGACTCCGAAAAATCATGGCATTCGAAACAGATTTTTTCGATTTTTTTCTCACGGGTACGAGTTACGCGGTTGCGGTTGACTTTTTCTTATTCGAAATCAGATTCTCTATAAAATGCACCTAATGGTTTCCTTTTAGCTTGAAATTTTTTTTTCTCGAAAATCCACAGTACCCTCCCTTGGAAAAATGACTCCGAAAAATCATGGCATTCGAAACAGATTTTTTCGATTTTTTTCTCACGGGTACGAGTTACGCGGTTGCGGTTGACTTTTTCTTATTCGAAATCAGATTCTCTATAAAATGCACCTAATGGTTTCCTTTTAGCTTGAAATTTTTTTTTCTCGAAAATCCACAGTACCCTCCCTTGGAAAAATGACTCCGAAAAATCATGGCATTCGAAACAGATTTTTTCGATTTTTTTCTGACGGGTACGAGTTACGCGGTTGCGGTTGACTTTTTCTTATTCGAAATCAGATTCTCTATAAAATGCACCTAATGGTTTCCTTTTCGCTTGAAATTTTTTTTTCTCGAAAATCCACAGTACCCTCCCTTGAAAAAATGACTCCGAAAAATCATGGCATTCGAAACAGATTTTTTCGATTTTTTTCTGACGAGTACGAGTTACGCGGTTGCGGTTGACTTTTTCTTATTCGAAATCAGATTCTCTATAAAATGCACCTAATGGTTTCCTTTTAGCTTGAAATTTTTTTTTCTCGAAAATCCACAGTACCCTCCCTTGGAAAAATGACTCCGAAAAATCATGGCATTCGAAACAGATTTTTTCGATTTTTTTCTCACGGGTACGAGTTACGCGGTTGCGGTTGACTTTTTCTTATTCGAAATCAGATTCTCTATAAAATGCACCTAATGGTTTCCTTTTAGCTTGAAATTTTTTTTTCTCGAAAATCCACAGTACCCTCCCTTGGAAAAATGACTCCGAAAAATCATGGCATTCGAAACAGATTTTTTCGATTTTTTTCTGACGGGTACGAGTTACGCGGTTGCGGTTGACTTTTTCTTATTCGAAATCAGATTCTCTATAAAATGCACCTAATGGTTTCCTTTTAGCTTGAAATTTTTTTTTCTCGAAAATCCACAGTACCCTCCCTTGGAAAAATGACTCCGAAAAATCATGGCATTCGAAACAGATTTTTTCGATTTTTTTCTCACGGGTACGAGTTACGCGGTTGCGGTTGACTTTTTCTTATTCGAAATCAGATTCTCTATAAAATGCACCTAATGGTTTCCTTTTAGCTTGAAATTTTTTTTTCTCGAAAATCCACAGTACCCTCCCTTGGAAAAATGACTCCGAAAAATCATGGCATTCGAAACAGATTTTTTCGATTTTTTTCTCACGGGTACGTGTTACGCGGTTGCGGTTGACTTTTTCTTATTCGAAATCAGATTCTCTATAAAATGCACCTAATGGTTTCCTTTTAGCTTGAAATTTTTTTTTCTCGAAAATCCACAGTACCCTCCCTTGGAAAAATGACTCCGAAAAATCATGGCATTCGAAACAGATTTTTTCGATTTTTTTCTCACGGGTACGAGTTACGCGGTTGCGGTTGACTTTTTCTTATTCGAAATCAGATTCTCTATAAAATGCACCTAATGGTTTCCTTTTAGCTTGAAATTTTTTTTTCTCGAAAATCCACAGTACCCTCCCTTGGAAAAATGACTCCGAAAAATCATGGCATTCGAAACAGATTTTTTCGATTTTTTTCTCACGGGTACGAGTTACGCGGTTGCGGTTGACTTTTTCTTATTCGAAATCAGATTCTCTATAAAATGCACCTAATGGTTTCCTTTTAGCTTGAAATTTTTTTTTCTCGAAAATCCACAGTACCCTCCCTTGGAAAAATGACTCCGAAAAATCATGGCATTCGAAACAGATTTTTTCGATTTTTTTCTGACGGGTACAAGTTACGCGGTTGCGGTTGACTTTTTCTTATTCGAAATCAGATTCTCTATAAAATGCACCTAATGGTTTCCTTTTAGCTTGAAATTTTTTTTTCTCGAAAATCCACAGTACCCTCCCTTGGAAAAATGACTCCGAAAAATCATGGCATTCGAAACAGATTTTTTCGATTTTTTTCTCACGGGTACGATTTACGCGGTTGCGGTTGACTTTTTCTTATTCGAAATCAGATTCTCTATAAAATGCACCTAATGGTTTCCTTTTAGCTTGAAATTGTTTTTTCTCGAAAATCCACAGTACCCTCCCTTGGAAAAATGACTCCGAAAAATCATGGCATTCGAAACAGATTTTTTCGATTTTTTTCTGACGGGTACGAGTTACGCGGTTGCGGTTGACTTTTTCTTATTCGAAATCAGATTCTCTATAAAATGCACCTAATGGTTTCCTTTTAGCTTGAAATTTTTTTTTCTCGAAAATCCACAGTACCCTCCCTTGGAAAAATGACTCCGAAAAATCATGGCATTCGAAACAGATTTTTTCGATTTTTTTCTCACGGGTACGAGTTACGCGGTTGCGGTTGACTTTTTCTTATTCGAAATCAGATTCTCTATAAAATGCACCTAATGGTTTCCTTTTAGCTTGAAATTTTTTTTTCTCGAAAATCCACAGTACCCTCCCTTGGAAAAATGACTCCGAAAAATCATGGCATTCGAAACAGATTTTTTCGATTTTTTTCTCACGGGTACGAGTTACGCGGTTGCGGTTGACTTTTTCTTATTCGAAATCAGATTCTCTATAAAATGCACCTAATGGTTTCCTTTTAGCTTGAAATTTTTTTTTCTCGAAAATCCACAGTACCCTCCCTTGGAAAAATGACTTCAAAAAATCATGGCATTCGAAACAGATTTTTTCGATTTTTTTCTCACGGGTACGAGTTACGCGGTTGCGGTTGACTTTTTCTTATTCGAAATCAGATTCTCTATAAAATGCACCTAATGGTTTCCTTTTAGCTTGAAATTTTTTTTTCTCGAAAATCCACAGTACCCTCCCTTGGAAAAATGACTCCGAAAAATCATGGCATTCGAAACAGATTTTTTCGATTTTTTTCTCACGGGTACGAGTTACGCGGTTGCGGTTGACTTTTTCTTATTCGAAATCAGATTCTCTATAAAATGCACCTAATGGTTTCCTTTTAGCTTGAAATTTTTTTTTCTCGAAAATCCACAGTACCCTCCCTTGGAAAAATGACTCCGAAAAATCATGGCATTCGAAACAGATTTTTTCGATTTTTTTCTCACGGGTACGAGTTACGCGGTTGCGGTTGACTTTTTCTTATTCGAAATCAGATTCTCTATAAAATGCACCTAATGGTTTCCTTTTAGCTTGAAATTGTTTTTTCTCGAAAATCCACAGTACCCTCCCTTGGAAAAATGACTCCGAAAAATCATGGCATTCGAAACAGATTTTTTCGATTTTTTTCTGACGGGTACGAGTTACGCGGTTGCGGTTGACTTTTTCTTATTCGAAATCAGATTCTCTATAAAATGCACCTAATGGTTTCCTTTTCGCTTGAAATTTTTTTTTCTCGAAAATCCACAGTACCCTCCCTTGAAAAAATGACTCCGAAAAATCATGGCATTCGAAACAGATTTTTTCGATTTTTTTCTGACGAGTACGAGTTACGCGGTTGCGGTTGACTTTTTCTTATTCGAAATCAGATTCTCTATAAAATGCACCTAATGGTTTCCTTTTAGCTTGAAATTTTTTTTTCTCGAAAATCCACAGTACCCTCCCTTGGAAAAATGACTCCGAAAAATCATGGCATTCGAAACAGATTTTTTCGATTTTTTTCTCACGGGTACGAGTTACGCGGTTGCGGTTGACTTTTTCTTATTCGAAATCAGATTCTCTATAAAATGCACCTAATGGTTTCCTTTTAGCTTGAAATTGTTTTTTCTCGAAAATCCACAGTACCCTCCCTTGGAAAAATGACTCCGAAAAATCATGGCATTCGAAACAGATTTTTTCGATTTTTTTCTGACGGGTACGAGTTACGCGGTTGCGGTTGACTTTTTCTTATTCGAAATCAGATTCTCTATAAAATGCACCTAATGGTTTCCTTTTAGCTTGAAATTTTTTTTTCTCGAAAATCCACAGTACCCTCCCTTGGAAAAATGACTCCGAAAAATCATGGCATTCGAAACAGATTTTTTCGATTTTTTTCTCACGGGTACGAGTTACGCGGTTGCGGTTGACTTTTTCTTATTCGAAATCAGATTCTCTATAAAATGCACCTAATGGTTTCCTTTTAGCTTGAAATTTTTTTTTCTCGAAAATCCACAGTACCCTCCCTTGGAAAAATGACTCCGAAAAATCATGGCATTCGAAACAGATTTTTTCGATTTTTTTCTCACGGGTACGAGTTACGCGGTTGCGGTTGACTTTTTCTTATTCGAAATCAGATTCTCTATAAAATGCACCTAATGGTTTCCTTTTAGCTTGAAATTTTTTTTTCTCGAAAATCCACAGTACCCTCCCTTGGAAAAATGACTTCAAAAAATCATGGCATTCGAAACAGATTTTTTCGATTTTTTTCTGACGGGTACGAGTTACGCGGTTGCGGTTGACTTTTTCTTATTCGAAATCAGATTCTCTATAAAATGCACCTAATGGTTTCCTTTTAGCTTGAAATTTTTTTTTCTCGAAAATCCACAGTACCCTCCCTTGGAAAAATGACTCCGAAAAATCATGGCATTCGAAACAGATTTTTTCGATTTTTTTCTCACGGGTACGAGTTACGCGGTTGCGGTTGACTTTTTCTTATTCGAAATCAGATTCTCTATAAAATGCACCTAATGGTTTCCTTTTAGCTTGAAATTTTTTTTTCTCGAAAATCCACAGTACCCTCCCTTGGAAAAATGACTCCGAAAAATCATGGCATTCGAAACAGATTTTTTCGATTTTTTTCTCACGGGTACGAGTTACGCGGTTGCGGTTGACTTTTTCTTATTCGAAATCAGATTCTCTATAAAATGCACCTAATGGTTTCCTTTTAGCTTGAAATTTTTTTTTCTCGAAAATCCACAGTACCCTCCCTTGGAAAAATGACTCCGAAAAATCATGGCATTCGAAACAGATTTTTTCGATTTTTTTCTGACGGGTACGAGTTACGCGGTTGCGGTTGACTTTTTCTTATTCGAAATCAGATTCTCTATAAAATGCACCTAATGGTTTCCTTTTCGCTTGAAATTTTTTTTTCTCGAAAATCCACAGTACCCTCCCTTGAAAAAATGACTCCGAAAAATCATGGCATTCGAAACAGATTTTTTCGATTTTTTTCTGACGAGTACGAGTTACGCGGTTGCGAATGACTTTTTCTTATTCGAAATCAGATTCTCTATAAAATGCACCTAATGGTTTCCTTTTAGCTTGAAATTTTTTTTTCTCGAAAATCCACAGTACCCTCCCTTGGAAAAATGACTCCGAAAAATCATGGCATTCGAAACAGATTTTTTCGATTTTTTTCTCACGGGTACGAGTTACGCGGTTGCGGTTGACTTTTTCTTATTCGAAATCAGATTCTCTATAAAATGCACCTAATGGTTTCCTTTTAGCTTGAAATTGTTTTTTCTCGAAAATCCACAGTACCCTCCCTTGGAAAAATGACTCCGAAAAATCATGGCATTCGAAACAGATTTTTTCGATTTTTTTCTGACGGGTACGAGTTACGCGGTTGCGGTTGACTTTTTCTTATTCGAAATCAGATTCTCTATAAAATGCACCTAATGGTTTCCTTTTAGCTTGAAATTTTTTTTTCTCGAAAATCCACAGTACCCTCCCTTGGAAAAATGACTCCGAAAAATCATGGCATTCGAAACAGATTTTTTCGATTTTTTTCTCACGGGTACGAGTTACGCGGTTGCGGTTGACTTTTTCTTATTCGAAATCAGATTCTCTATAAAATGCACCTAATGGTTTCCTTTTAGCTTGAAATTTTTTTTTCTCGAAAATCCACAGTACCCTCCCTTGGAAAAATGACTTCAAAAAATCATGGCATTCGAAACAGATTTTTTCGATTTTTTTCTGACGGGTACGAGTTACGCGGTTGCGGTTGACTTTTTCTTATTCGAAATCAGATTCTCTATAAAATGCACCTAATGGTTTCCTTTTAGCTTGAAATTTTTTTTTCTCGAAAATCCACAGTACCCTCCCTTGGAAAAATGACTCCGAAAAATCATGGCATTCGAAACAGATTTTTTCGATTTTTTTCTCACGGGTACGAGTTACGCGGTTGCGGTTGACTTTTTCTTATTCGAAATCAGATTCTCTATAAAATGCACCTAATGGTTTCCTTTTAGCTTGAAATTTTTTTTTCTCGAAAATCCACAGTACCCTCCCTTGGAAAAATGACTCCGAAAAATCATGGCATTCGAAACAGATTTTTTCGATTTTTTTCTCACGGGTACGAGTTACGCGGTTGCGGTTGACTTTTTCTTATTCGAAATCAGATTCTCTATAAAATGCACCTAATGGTTTCCTTTTAGCTTGAAATTTTTTTTTCTCGAAAATCCACAGTACCCTCCCTTGGAAAAATGACTCCGAAAAATCATGGCATTCGAAACAGATTTTTTCGATTTTTTTCTGACGGGTACGAGTTACGCGGTTGCGGTTGACTTTTTCTTATTCGAAATCAGATTCTCTATAAAATGCACCTAATGGTTTCCTTTTCGCTTGAAATTTTTTTTTCTCGAAAATCCACAGTACCCTCCCTTGAAAAAATGACTCCGAAAAATCATGGCATTCGAAACAGATTTTTTCGATTTTTTTCTGACGAGTACGAGTTACGCGGTTGCGGTTGACTTTTTCTTATTCGAAATCAGATTCTCTATAAAATGCACCTAATGGTTTCCTTTTAGCTTGAAATTTTTTTTTCTCGAAAATCCACAGTACCCTCCCTTGGAAAAATGACTCCGAAAAATCATGGCATTCGAAACAGATTTTTTCGATTTTTTTCTCACGGGTACGAGTTACGCGGTTGCGGTTGACTTTTTCTTATTCGAAATCAGATTCTCTATAAAATGCACCTAATGGTTTCCTTTTAGCTTGAAATTTTTTTTTCTCGAAAATCCACAGTACCCTCCCTTGGAAAAATGACTCCGAAAAATCATGGCATTCGAAACAGATTTTTTCGATTTTTTTCTGACGGGTACGAGTTACGCGGTTGCGGTTGACTTTTTCTTATTCGAAATCAGATTCTCTATAAAATGCACCTAATGGTTTCCTTTTAGCTTGAAATTTTTTTTTCTCGAAAATCCACAGTACCCTCCCTTGGAAAAATGACTCCGAAAAATCATGGCATTCGAAACAGATTTTTTCGATTTTTTTCTCACGGGTACGAGTTACGCGGTTGCGGTTGACTTTTTCTTATTCGAAATCAGATTCTCTATAAAATGCACCTAATGGTTTCCTTTTAGCTTGAAATTTTTTTTTCTCGAAAATCCACAGTACCCTCCCTTGGAAAAATGACTCCGAAAAATCATGGCATTCGAAACAGATTTTTTCGATTTTTTTCTCACGGGTACGAGTTACGCGGTTGCGGTTGACTTTTTCTTATTCGAAATCAGATTCTCTATAAAATGCACCTAATGGTTTCCTTTTAGCTTGAAATTTTTTTTTCTCGAAAATCCACAGTACCCTCCCTTGGAAAAATGACTCCGAAAAATCATGGCATTCGAAACAGATTTTTTTCGATTTTTTTCTGACGGGTACGAGTTACGCGGTTGCGGTTGACTTTTTCTTATTCGAAATCAGATTCTCTATAAAATGCACCTAATGGTTTCCTTTTAGCTTGAAATTTTTTTTTCTCGAAAATCCACAGTACCCTCCCTTGGAAAAATGACTCCGAAAAATCATGGCATTCGAAACAGATTTTTTCGATTTTTTTCTGACGGGTACGAGTTACGCGGTTGCGGTTGACTTTTTCTTATTCGAAATCAGATTCTCTATAAAATGCACCTAATGGTTTCCTTTTAGCTTGAAATTTTTTTTTCTCGAAAATCCACAGTACCCTCCCTTGGAAAAATGACTCCGAAAAATTCATGGCATTCGAAACAGATTTTTTCGATTTTTTTCTGACGGGTACGAGTTACGCGGTTGCGGTTGACTTTTTCTTATTCGAAATCAGATTCTCTATAAAATGCACCTAATGGTTTCCTTTTAGCTTGAAATTTTTTTTTCTCGAAAATCCACAGTACCCTCCCTTGGAAAAATGACTCCGAAAAATCATGGCATTCGAAACAGATTTTTTCGATTTTTTTTCTGACGGGTACGAGTTACGCGGTTGCGGTTGGCTTTTTCTTATTCGAAATCAGATTCTCTATAAAATGCACCTAATGGTTTCCTTTTAGCTTGAAATTTTTTTTTCTCGAAAATCCACAGTACCCTCCCTTGGAAAAATGACTCCGAAAAATCATGGCATTCGAAACAGATTTTTTCGATTTTTTTCTGACGGGTACGAGTTACGCGGTTGCGGTTGACTTTTTCTTATTCGAAATCAGATTCTCTATAAAATGCACCTAATGGTTTCCTTTTAGCTTGAAATTTTTTTTTCTCGAAAATCCACAGTACCCTCCCTTGGAAAAATGACTCCGAAAAATCATGGCATTCGAAACAGATTTTTTCGATTTTTTTCTGACGGGTACGAGTTACGCGGTTGCGGTTGACTTTTTCTTATTCGAAATCAGATTCTCTATAAAATGCACCTAATGGTTTCCTTTTAGCTTGAAATTTTTTTTTCTCGAAAATCCACAGTACCCTCCCTTGGAAAAATGACTCCGAAAAATCATGGCATTCGAAACAGATTTTTTTCGATTTTTTTCTGACGGGTACGAGTTACGCGGTTGCGGTTGACTTTTTCTTATTCGAAATCAGATTCTCTATAAAATGCACCTAATGGTTTCCTTTTAGCTTGAAATTTTTTTTTCTCGAAAATCCACAGTACCCTCCCTTGGAAAAATGACTCCGAAAAATCATGGCATTCGAAACAGATTTTTTCGATTTTTTTCTGACGGGTACGAGTTACGCGGTTGCGGTTGACTTTTTCTTATTCGAAATCAGATTCTCTATAAAATGCACCTAATGGTTTCCTTTTAGCTTGAAATTTTTTTTTCTCGAAAATCCACAGTACCCTCCCTTGGAAAAATGACTCCGAAAAATTCATGGCATTCGAAACAGATTTTTTCGATTTTTTTCTGACGGGTACGAGTTACGCGGTTGCGGTTGACTTTTTCTTATTCGAAATCAGATTCTCTATAAAATGCACCTAATGGTTTCCTTTTAGCTTGAAATTTTTTTTTCTCGAAAATCCACAGTACCCTCCCTTGGAAAAATGACTCCGAAAAATCATGGCATTCGAAACAGATTTTTTCGATTTTTTTTCTGACGGGTACGAGTTACGCGGTTGCGGTTGGCTTTTTCTTATTCGAAATCAGATTCTCTATAAAATGCACCTAATGGTTTCCTTTTAGCTTGAAATTTTTTTTTCTCGAAAATCCACAGTACCCTCCCTTGGAAAAATGACTCCGAAAAATCATGGCATTCGAAACAGATTTTTTCGATTTTTTTCTGACGGGTACGAGTTACGCGGTTGCGGTTGACTTTTTCTTATTCGAAATCAGATTCTCTATAAAATGCACCTAATGGTTTCCTTTTAGCTTGAAATTTTTTTTTCTCGAAAATCCACAGTACCCTCCCTTGGAAAAATGACTCCGAAAAATCATGGCATTCGAAACAGATTTTTTCGATTTTTTTCTGACGGGTACGAGTTACGCGGTTGCGGTTGACTTTTTCTTATTCGAAATCAGATTCTCTATAAAATGCACCTAATGGTTTCCTTTTAGCTTGAAATTTTTTTTTCTCGAAAATCCACAGTACCCTCCCTTGGAAAAATGACTCCGAAAAATCATGGCATTCGAAACAGATTTTTTTCGATTTTTTTCTGACGGGTACGAGTTACGCGGTTGCGGTTGACTTTTTCTTATTCGAAATCAGATTCTCTATAAAATGCACCTAATGGTTTCCTTTTAGCTTGAAATTTTTTTTTCTCGAAAATCCACAGTACCCTCCCTTGGAAAAATGACTCCGAAAAATCATGGCATTCGAAACAGATTTTTTCGATTTTTTTCTGACGGGTACGAGTTACGCGGTTGCGGTTGACTTTTTCTTATTCGAAATCAGATTCTCTATAAAATGCACCTAATGGTTTCCTTTTAGCTTGAAATTTTTTTTTCTCGAAAATCCACAGTACCCTCCCTTGGAAAAATGACTCCGAAAAATTCATGGCATTCGAAACAGATTTTTTCGATTTTTTTCTGACGGGTACGAGTTACGCGGTTGCGGTTGACTTTTTCTTATTCGAAATCAGATTCTCTATAAAATGCACCTAATGGTTTCCTTTTAGCTTGAAATTTTTTTTTCTCGAAAATCCACAGTACCCTCCCTTGGAAAAATGACTCCGAAAAATCATGGCATTCGAAACAGATTTTTTCGATTTTTTTTCTGACGGGTACGAGTTACGCGGTTGCGGTTGGCTTTTTCTTATTCGAAATCAGATTCTCTATAAAATGCACCTAATGGTTTCCTTTTAGCTTGAAATTTTTTTTTCTCGAAAATCCACAGTACCCTCCCTTGGAAAAATGACTCCGAAAAATCATGGCATTCGAAACAGATTTTTTCGATTTTTTTCTGACGGGTACGAGTTACGCGGTTGCGGTTGACTTTTTCTTATTCGAAATCAGATTCTCTATAAAATGCACCTAATGGTTTCCTTTTAGCTTGAAATTTTTTTTTCTCGAAAATCCACAGTACCCTCCCTTGGAAAAATGACTCCGAAAAATCATGGCATTCGAAACAGATTTTTTTCGATTTTTTTCTGACGGGTACGAGTTACGCGGTTGCGGTTGACTTTTTCTTATTCGAAATCAGATTCTCTAAAAATGCACCTAATGGTTTCCTTTTAGCTTGAAATTTTTTTTTCTCGAAAATCCACAGTACCCTCCCTTGGAAAAATGACTCCGAAAAATCATGGCATTCGAAACAGATTTTTTCGATTTTTTTCTGACGGGTACGAGTTACGCGGTTGCGGTTGACTTTTTCTTATTCGAAATCAGATTCTCTATAAAATGCACCTAATGGTTTCCTTTTAGCTTGAAATTTTTTTTTCTCGAAAATCCACAGTACCCTCCCTTGGAAAAATGACTCCGAAAAATCATGGCATTCGAAACAGATTTTTTCGATTTTTTTCTCACGGGTACGAGTTACGCGGTTGCGGTTGACTTTTTCTTATTCGAAATCAGATTCTCTATAAAATGCACCTAATGGTTTCCTTTTAGCTTGAAATTTTTTTTTCTCGAAAATCCACAGTACCCTCCCTTGGAAAAATGACTCCGAAAAATTCATGGCATTCGAAACAGATTTTTTCGATTTTTTTCTGACGGGTACGAGTTACGCGGTTGCGGTTGACTTTTTCTTATTCGAAATCAGATTCTCTATAAAATGCACCTAATGGTTTCCTTTTAGCTTGAAATTTTTTTTTCTCGAAAATCCACAGTACCCTCCCTTGGAAAAATGACTCCGAAAAATCATGGCATTCGAAACAGATTTTTTTCGATTTTTTTCTGACGGGTACGAGTTACGCGGTTGCGGTTGACTTTTTCTTATTCGAAATCAGATTCTCTATAAAATGCACCTAATGGTTTCCTTTTAGCTTGAAATTTTTTTTTCTCGAAAATCCACAGTACCCTCCCTTGGAAAAATGACTCCGAAAAATTCATGGCATTCGAAACAGATTTTTTCGATTTTTTTCTGACGGGTACGAGTTACGCGGTTGCGGTTGACTTTTTCTTATTCGAAATCAGATTCTCTATAAAATGCACCTAATGGTTTCCTTTTAGCTTGAAATTTTTTTTTCTCGAAAATCCACAGTACCCTCCCTTGGAAAAATGACTCCGAAAAATCATGGCATTCGAAACAGATTTTTTCGATTTTTTTCTGACGGGTACGAGTTACGCGGTTGCGGTTGACTTTTTCTTATTCGAAATCAGATTCTCTATAAAATGCACCTAATGGTTTCCTTTTAGCTTGAAATTTTTTTTTCTCGAAAATCCACAGTACCCTCCCTTGGAAAAATGACTCCGAAAAATTCATGGCATTCGAAACAGATTTTTTCGATTTTTTTCTGACGGGTACGAGTTACGCGGTTGCGGTTGACTTTTTCTTATTCGAAATCAGATTCTCTATAAAATGCACCTAATGGTTTCCTTTTAGCTTGAAATTTTTTTTTCTCGAAAATCCACAGTACCCTCCCTTGGAAAAATGACTCCGAAAAATCATGGCATTCGAAACAGATTTTTTCGATTTTTTTTCTGACGGGTACGAGTTACGCGGTTGCGGTTGGCTTTTTCTTATTCCAAATCAGATTCTCTATAAAATGCACCTAATGGTTTCCTTTTAGCTTGAAATTTTTTTTTCTCGAAAATCCACAGTACCCTCCCTTGGAAAAATGACTCCGAAAAATCATGGCATTCGAAACAGATTTTTTCGATTTTTTTCTGACGGGTACGAGTTACGCGGTTGCGGTTGACTTTTTCTTATTCGAAATCAGATTCTCTATAAAATGCACCTAATGGTTTCCTTTTAGCTTGAAATTTTTTTTTCTCGAAAATCCACAGTACCCTCCCTTGGAAAAATGACTCCGAAAAATTCATGGCATTCGAAACAGATTTTTTCGATTTTTTTCTGACGGGTACGAGTTACGCGGTTGCGGTTGACTTTTTCTTATTCGAAATCAGATTCTCTATAAAATGCACCTAATGGTTTCCTTTTAGCTTGAAATTTTTTTTTCTCGAAAATCCACAGTACCCTCCCTTGGAAAAATGACTCCGAAAAATTCATGGCATTCGAAACAGATTTTTTCGATTTTTTTCTGACGGGTACGAGTTACGCGGTTGCGGTTGACTTTTTCTTATTCGAAATCAGATTCTCTATAAAATGCACCTAATGGTTTCCTTTTAGCTTGAAATTTTTTTTTCTCGAAAATCCACAGTACCCTCCCTTGGAAAAATGACTCCGAAAAATCATGGCATTCGAAACAGATTTTTTTCGATTTTTTTCTGACGGGTACGAGTTACGCGGTTGCGGTTGACTTTTTCTTATTCGAAATCAGATTCTCTATAAAATGCACCTAATGGTTTCCTTTTAGCTTGAAATTTTTTTTTCTCGAAAATCCACAGTACCCTCCCTTGGAAAAATGACTCCGAAAAATTCATGGCATTCGAAACAGATTTTTTCGATTTTTTTCTGACGGGTACGAGTTACGCGGTTGCGGTTGACTTTTTCTTATTCGAAATCAGATTCTCTATAAAATGCACCTAATGGTTTCCTTTTAGCTTGAAATTTTTTTTTCTCGAAAATCCACAGTACCCTCCCTTGGAAAAATGACTCCGAAAAATCATGGCATTCGAAACAGATTTTTTCGATTTTTTTCTGACGGGTACGAGTTACGCGGTTGCGGTTGACTTTTTCTTATTCGAAATCAGATTCTCTATAAAATGCACCTAATGGTTTCCTTTTAGCTTGAAATTTTTTTTTCTCGAAAATCCACAGTACCCTCCCTTGGAAAAATGACTCCGAAAAATTCATGGCATTCGAAACAGATTTTTTCGATTTTTTTCTGACGGGTACGAGTTACGCGGTTGCGGTTGACTTTTTCTTATTCGAAATCAGATTCTCTATAAAATGCACCTAATGGTTTCCTTTTAGCTTGAAATTTTTTTTTCTCGAAAATCCACAGTACCCTCCCTTGGAAAAATGACTCCGAAAAATTCATGGCATTCGAAACAGATTTTTTCGATTTTTTTCTCACGGGTACGTGTTACGCGGTTGCGGTTGACTTTTTCTTATTCGAAATCAGATTCTCTATAAAATGCACCTAATGGTTTCCTTTTAGCTTGAAATTTTTTTTTCTCGAAAATCCACAGTACCCTCCCTTGGAAAAATGACTCCGAAAAATCATGGCATTCGAAACAGATTTTTTCGATTTTTTTCTGACGGGTACGAGTTACGCGGTTGCGGTTGACTTTTTCTTATTCGAAATCAGATTCTCTATAAAATGCACCTAATGGTTTCCTTTTAGCTTGAAATTTTTTTTTCTCGAAAATCCACAGTACCCTCCCTTGGAAAAATGACTCCGAAAAATCATGGCATTCGAAACAGATTTTTTTCGATTTTTTTCTGACGGGTACGAGTTACGCGGTTGCGGTTGACTTTTTCTTATTCGAAATCAGATTCTCTATAAAATGCACCTAATGGTTTCCTTTTAGCTTGAAATTTTTTTTTCTCGAAAATCCACAGTACCCTCCCTTGGAAAAATGACTCCGAAAAATCATGGCATTCGAAACAGATTTTTTCGATTTTTTTCTGACGGGTACGAGTTACGCGGTTGCGGTTGACTTTTTCTTATTCGAAATCAGATTCTCTATAAAATGCACCTAATGGTTTCCTTTTAGCTTGAAATTTTTTTTTCTCGAAAATCCACAGTACCCTCCCTTGGAAAAATGACTCCGAAAAATTCATGGCATTCGAAACAGATTTTTTCGATTTTTTTCTGACGGGTACGAGTTACGCGGTTGCGGTTGACTTTTTCTTATTCGAAATCAGATTCTCTATAAAATGCACCTAATGGTTTCCTTTTAGCTTGAAATTTTTTTTTCTCGAAAATCCACAGTACCCTCCCTTGGAAAAATGACTCCGAAAAATCATGGCATTCGAAACAGATTTTTTCGATTTTTTTTCTGACGGGTACGAGTTACGCGGTTGCGGTTGGCTTTTTCTTATTCGAAATCAGATTCTCTATAAAATGCACCTAATGGTTTCCTTTTAGCTTGAAATTTTTTTTTCTCGAAAATCCACAGTACCCTCCCTTGGAAAAATGACTCCGAAAAATCATGGCATTCGAAACAGATTTTTTCGATTTTTTTCTCACGGGTACGAGTTACGCGGTTGCGGTTGACTTTTTCTTATTCGAAATCAGATTCTCTATAAAATGCACCTAATGGTTTCCTTTTAGCTTGAAATTTTTTTTTCTCGAAAATCCACAGTACCCTCCCTTGGAAAAATGACTCCGAAAAATCATGGCATTCGAAACAGATTTTTTTCGATTTTTTTCTGACGGGTACGAGTTACGCGGTTGCGGTTGACTTTTTCTTATTCGAAATCAGATTCTCTATAAAATGCACCTAATGGTTTCCTTTTAGCTTGAAATTTTTTTTTCTCGAAAATCCACAGTACCCTCCCTTGGAAAAATGACTCCGAAAAATCATGGCATTCGAAACAGATTTTTTCGATTTTTTTCTGACGGGTACGAGTTACGCGGTTGCGGTTGACTTTTTCTTATTCGAAATCAGATTCTCTATAAAATGCACCTAATGGTTTCCTTTTAGCTTGAAATTTTTTTTTCTCGAAAATCCACAGTACCCTCCCTTGGAAAAATGACTCCGAAAAATCATGGCATTCGAAACAGATTTTTTCGATTTTTTTCTCACGGGTACGAGTTACGCGGTTGCGGTTGACTTTTTCTTATTCGAAATCAGATTCTCTATAAAATGCACCTAATGGTTTCCTTTTAGCTTGAAATTTTTTTTTCTCGAAAATCCACAGTACCCTCCCTTGGAAAAATGACTCCGAAAAATTCATGGCATTCGAAACAGATTTTTTCGATTTTTTTCTGACGGGTACGAGTTACGCGGTTGCGGTTGACTTTTTCTTATTCGAAATCAGATTCTCTATAAAATGCACCTAATGGTTTCCTTTTAGCTTGAAATTTTTTTTTCTCGAAAATCCACAGTACCCTCCCTTGGAAAAATGACTCCGAAAAATCATGGCATTCGAAACAGATTTTTTCGATTTTTTTTCTGACGGGTACGAGTTACGCGGTTGCGGTTGGCTTTTTCTTATTCGAAATCAGATTCTCTATAAAATGCACCTAATGGTTTCCTTTTAGCTTGAAATTTTTTTTTCTCGAAAATCCACAGTACCCTCCCTTGGAAAAATGACTCCGAAAAATCATGGCATTCGAAACAGATTTTTTCGATTTTTTTCTGACGGGTACGAGTTACGCGGTTGCGGTTGACTTTTTCTTATTCGAAATCAGATTCTCTATAAAATGCACCTAATGGTTTCCTTTTAGCTTGAAATTTTTTTTTCTCGAAAATCCACAGTACCCTCCCTTGGAAAAATGACTCCGAAAAATCATGGCATTCGAAACAGATTTTTTTCGATTTTTTTCTGACGGGTACGAGTTACGCGGTTGCGGTTGACTTTTTCTTATTCGAAATCAGATTCTCTATAAAATGCACCTAATGGTTTCCTTTTAGCTTGAAATTTTTTTTTCTCGAAAATCCACAGTACCCTCCCTTGGAAAAATGACTCCGAAAAATCATGGCATTCGAAACAGATTTTTTCGATTTTTTTCTGACGGGTACGAGTTACGCGGTTGCGGTTGACTTTTTCTTATTCGAAATCAGATTCTCTATAAAATGCACCTAATGGTTTCCTTTTAGCTTGAAATTTTTTTTTCTCGAAAATCCACAGTACCCTCCCTTGGAAAAATGACTCCGAAAAATCATGGCATTCGAAACAGATTTTTTCGATTTTTTTCTGACGGGTACGAGTTACGCGGTTGCGGTTGACTTTTTCTTATTCGAAATCAGATTCTCTATAAAATGCACCTAATGGTTTCCTTTTAGCTTGAAATTTTTTTTTCTCGAAAATCCACAGTACCCTCCCTTGGAAAAATGACTCCGAAAAATTCATGGCATTCGAAACAGATTTTTTCGATTTTTTTCTGACGGGTACGAGTTACGCGGTTGCGGTTGACTTTTTCTTATTCGAAATCAGATTCTCTATAAAATGCACCTAATGGTTTCCTTTTAGCTTGAAATTTTTTTTTCTCGAAAATCCACAGTACCCTCCCTTGGAAAAATGACTCCGAAAAATTCATGGCATTCGAAACAGATTTTTTCGATTTTTTTCTGACGGGTACGAGTTACGCGGTTGCGGTTGACTTTTTCTTATTCGAAATCAGATTCTCTATAAAATGCACCTAATGGTTTCCTTTTAGCTTGAAATTTTTTTTTCTCGAAAATCCACAGTACCCTCCCTTGGAAAAATGACTCCGAAAAATCATGGCATTCGAAACAGATTTTTTTCGATTTTTTTCTGACGGGTACGAGTTACGCGGTTGCGGTTGACTTTTTCTTATTCGAAATCAGATTCTCTATAAAATGCACCTAATGGTTTCCTTTTAGCTTGAAATTTTTTTTTCTCGAAAATCCACAGTACCCTCCCTTGGAAAAATGACTCCGAAAAATTCATGGCATTCGAAACAGATTTTTTCGATTTTTTTCTGACGGGTACGAGTTACGCGGTTGCGGTTGACTTTTTCTTATTCGAAATCAGATTCTCTATAAAATGCACCTAATGGTTTCCTTTTAGCTTGAAATTTTTTTTTCTCGAAAATCCACAGTACCCTCCCTTGGAAAAATGACTCCGAAAAATCATGGCATTCGAAACAGATTTTTTCGATTTTTTTCTGACGGGTACGAGTTACGCGGTTGCGGTTGACTTTTTCTTATTCGAAATCAGATTCTCTATAAAATGCACCTAATGGTTTCCTTTTAGCTTGAAATTTTTTTTTCTCGAAAATCCACAGTACCCTCCCTTGGAAAAATGACTCCGAAAAATTCATGGCATTCGAAACAGATTTTTTCGATTTTTTTCTGACGGGTACGAGTTACGCGGTTGCGGTTGACTTTTTCTTATTCGAAATCAGATTCTCTATAAAATGCACCTAATGGTTTCCTTTTAGCTTGAAATTTTTTTTTCTCGAAAATCCACAGTACCCTCCCTTGGAAAAATGACTCCGAAAAATTCATGGCATTCGAAACAGATTTTTTCGATTTTTTTCTGACGGGTACGAGTTACGCGGTTGCGGTTGACTTTTTCTTATTCGAAATCAGATTCTCTATAAAATGCACCTAATGGTTTCCTTTTAGCTTGAAATTTTTTTTTCTCGAAAATCCACAGTACCCTCCCTTGGAAAAATGACTCCGAAAAATCATGGCATTCGAAACAGATTTTTTTCGATTTTTTTCTGACAGGTACGAGTTACGCGGTTGCGGTTGACTTTTTCTTATTCGAAATCAGATTCTCTATAAAATGCACATAATGGTTTCCTTTTAGCTTGAAATTTTTTTTTCTCGAAAATCCACAGTACCCTCCCTTGGAAAAATGACTTCAAAAAATCATGGCATTCGAAACAGATTTTTTCGATTTTTTTCTCACGGGTACGAGTTACGCGGTTGCGGTTGACTTTTTCTTATTCGAAATCAGATTCTCTATAAAATGCACCTAATGGTTTCCTTTTAGCTTGAAATTTTTTTTTCTCGAAAATCCACAGTACCCTCCCTTGGAAAAATGACTCCGAAAAATCATGGCATTCGAAACAGATTTTTTCGATTTTTTTCTGACGGGTACGAGTTACGCGGTTGCGGTTGACTTTTTCTTATTCGAAATCAGATTCTCTATAAAATGCACCTAATGGTTTCCTTTTAGCTTGAAATTTTTTTTTCTCGAAAATCCAAAGTACCCTCCCTTGGAAAAATGACTCCGAAAAATCATGGCATTCGAAACAGATTTTTTCGATTTTTTTCTCACGGGTACGAGTTACGCGGTTGCGGTTGACTTTTTCTTATTCGAAATCAGATTCTCTATAAAATGCACCTAATGGTTTCCTTTTAGCTTGAAATTTTTTTTTCTCGAAAATCCACAGTACCCTCCCTTGGAAAAATGACTTCAAAAAATCATGGCATTCGAAACAGATTTTTTCGATTTTTTTCTGATGGGTACGAGTTACGCGGTTGCGGTTGACTTTTTCTTATTCGAAATCAGATTCTCTATAAAATGCACCTAATGGTTTCCTTTTAGCTTGAAATTTTTTTTTCTCGAAAATCCACAGTACCCTCCCTTGGAAAAATGACTCCGAAAAATCATGGCATTCGAAACAGATTTTTTCGATTTTTTTCTCACGGGTACGAGTTACGCGGTTGCGGTTGACTTTTTCTTATTCGAAATCAGATTCTCTATAAAATGCACCTAATGGTTTCCTTTTAGCTTGAAATTTTTTTTCTCGAAAATCCACAGTACCCTCCCTTGGAAAAATGACTCCGAAAAATCATGGCATTCGAAACAGATTTTTTCGATTTTTTTCTCACGGGTACGAGTTACGCGGTTGCGGTTGACTTTTTCTTATTCGAAATCAGATTCTCTATAAAATGCACCTAATGGTTTCCTTTTAGCTTGAAATTTTTTTTTCTCGAAAATCCACAGTACCCTCCCTTGGAAAAATGACTCCGAAAAATCATGGCATTCGAAACAGATTTTTTCGATTTTTTTCTGACGGGTACGAGTTACGCGGTTGCGGTTGACTTTTTCTTATTCGAAAACAGATTCTCTATAAAATGCACCTAATGGTTTCCTTTTAGCTTGAAATTTTTTTTTCTCGAAAATCCACAGTACCCTCCCTTGGAAAAATGACTTCAAAAAATCATGGCATTCGAAACAGATTTTTTCGATTTTTTTCTGACGGGTACGAGTTACGCGGTTGCGGTTGACTTTTTCTTATTCGAAATCAGATTCTCTATAAAATGCACCTAATGGTTTCCTTTTAGCTTGAAATTTTTTTTTCTCGAAAATCCACAGTACCCTCCCTTGGAAAAATGACTCCGAAAAATCATGGCATTCGAAACAGATTTTTTCGATTTTTTTCTGACGGGTACGAGTTACGCGGTTGCGGTTGACTTTTTCTTATTCGAAATCAGATTCTCTATAAAATGCACCTAATGGTTTCCTTTTAGCTTGAAATTTTTTTTTCTCGAAAATCCACAGTACCCTCCCTTGGAAAAATGACTCCGAAAAATTCATGGCATTCGAAACAGATTTTTTCGATTTTTTTCTGACGGGTACGAGTTACGCGGTTGCGGTTGACTTTTTCTTATTCGAAATCAGATTCTCTATAAAATGCACCTAATGGTTTCCTTTTAGCTTGAAATTTTTTTTTCTCGAAAATCCACAGTACCCTCCCTTGGAAAAATGACTCCGAAAAATCATGGCATTCGAAACAGATTTTTTCGATTTTTTTCTGACGGGTACGAGTTACGCGGTTGCGGTTGACTTTTTCTTATTCGAAATCAGATTCTCTATAAAATGCACCTAATGGTTTCCTTTTAGCTTGAAATTTTTTTTTCTCGAAAATCCAAAGTACCCTCCCTTGGAAAAATGACTCCGAAAAATCATGGCATTCGAAACAGATTTTTTTCGATTTTTTTCTGACGGGTACGAGTTACGCGGTTGCGGTTGACTTTTTCTTATTCGAAATCAGATTCTCTATAAAATGCACCTAATGGTTTCCTTTTAGCTTGAAATTTTTTTTTCTCGAAAATCCACAGTACCCTCCCTTGGAAAAATGACTCCGAAAAATTCATGGCATTCGAAACAGATTTTTTCGATTTTTTTCTGACGGGTACGAGTTACGCGGTTGCGGTTGACTTTTTCTTATTCGAAATCAGATTCTCTATAAAATGCACCTAATGGTTTCCTTTTAGCTTGAAATTTTTTTTTCTCGAAAATCCACAGTACCCTCCCTTGGAAAAATGACTCCGAAAAATCATGGCATTCGAAACAGATTTTTTCGATTTTTTTCTGACGGGTACGAGTTACGCGGTTGCGGTTGACTTTTTCTTATTCGAAATCAGATTCTCTATAAAATGCACCTAATGGTTTCCTTTTAGCTTGAAATTTTTTTTTCTCGAAAATCCACAGTACCCTCCCTTGGAAAAATGACTCCGAAAAATCATGGCATTCGAAACAGATTTTTTCGATTTTTTTCTCACGGGTACGAGTTACGCGGTTGCGGTTGACTTTTTCTTATTCGAAATCAGATTCTCTATAAAATGCACCTAATGGTTTCCTTTTAGCTTGAAATTTTTTTTTCTCGAAAATCCACAGTACCCTCCCTTGGAAAAATGACTCCGAAAAATCATGGCATTCGAAACAGATTTTTTCGATTTTTTTCTGACGGGTACGAGTTACGCGGTTGCGGTTGACTTTTTCTTATTCGAAATCAGATTCTCTATAAAATGCACCTAATGGTTTCCTTTTAGCTTGAAATTTTTTTTTCTCGAAAATCCACAGTACCCTCCCTTGGAAAAATGACTTCAAAAAATCATGGCATTCGAAACAGATTTTTTCGATTTTTTTCTGACGGGTACGAGTTACGCGGTTGCGGTTGACTTTTTCTTATTCGAAATCAGATTCTCTATAAAATGCACCTAATGGTTTCCTTTTAGCTTGAAATTTTTTTTTCTCGAAAATCCACAGTACCCTCCCTTGGAAAAATGACTCCGAAAAATCATGGCATTCGAAACAGATTTTTTTCGATTTTTTTCTGACGGGTACGAGTTACGCGGTTGCGGTTGACTTTTTCTTATTCGAAATCAGATTCTCTATAAAATGCACCTAATGGTTTCCTTTTAGCTTGAAATTTTTTTTTCTCGAAAATCCACAGTACCCTCCCTTGGAAAAATGACTCCGAAAAATCATGGCATTCGAAACAGATTTTTTCGATTTTTTTCTCACGGGTACGAGTTACGCGGTTGCGGTTGACTTTTTCTTATTCGAAATCAGATTCTCTATAAAATGCACCTAATGGTTTCCTTTTAGCTTGAAATTTTTTTTTCTCGAAAATCCACAGTACCCTCCCTTGGAAAAATGACTCCGAAAAATCATGGCATTCGAAACAGATTTTTTCGATTTTTTTCTCACGGGTACGAGTTACGCGGTTGCGGTTGACTTTTTCTTATTCGAAATCAGATTCTCTATAAAATGCACCTAATGGTTACCTTTTAGCTTGAAATTTTTTTTTCTCGAAAATCCACAGTACCCTCCCTTGGAAAAATGACTCCGAAAAATCATGGCATTCGAAACAGATTTTTTCGATTTTTTTCTGACGGGTACGAGTTACGCGGTTGCGGTTGACTTTTTCTTATTCGAAATCAGATTCTCTATAAAATGCACCTAATGGTTTCCTTTTAGCTTGAAATTTTTTTTTCTCGAAAATCCACAGTACCCTCCCTTGGAAAAATGACTCCGAAAAATTCATGGCATTCGAAACAGATTTTTTCGATTTTTTTCTGACGGGTACGAGTTACGCGGTTGCGGTTGACTTTTTCTTATTCGAAATCAGATTCTCTATAAAATGCACCTAATGGTTTCCTTTTAGCTTGAAATTTTTTTTTCTCGAAAATCCACAGTACCCTCCCTTGGAAAAATGACTCCGAAAAATCATGGCATTCGAAACAGATTTTTTTCGATTTTTTTCTGACAGGTACGAGTTACGCGGTTGCGGTTGACTTTTTCTTATTCGAAATCAGATTCTCTATAAAATGCACCTAATGGTTTCCTTTTAGCTTGAAATTTTTTTTTCTCGAAAATCCACAGTACCCTCCCTTGGAAAAATGACTCCGAAAAATCATGGCATTCGAAACAGATTTTTTCGATTTTTTTCTCACGGGTACGAGTTACGCGGTTGCGGTTGACTTTTTCTTATTCGAAATCAGATTCTCTATAAAATGCACCTAATGGTTTCCTTTTAGCTTGAAATTTTTTTTTCTCGAAAATCCACAGTACCCTCCCTTGGAAAAATGACTCCGAAAAATCATGGCATTCGAAACAGATTTTTTCGATTTTTTTCTCACGGGTACGAGTTACGCGGTTGCGGTTGACTTTTTCTTATTCGAAATCAGATTCTCTATAAAATGCACCTAATGGTTTCCTTTTAGCTTGAAATTTTTTTTTCTCGAAAATCCACAGTACCCTCCCTTGGAAAAATGACTCCGAAAAATCATGGCATTCGAAACAGATTTTTTCGATTTTTTTCTGACGGGTACGAGTTACGCGGTTGCGGTTGACTTTTTCTTATTCGAAATCAGATTCTCTATAAAATGCACCTAATGGTTTCCTTTTAGCTTGAAATTTTTTTTTCTCGAAAATCCACAGTACCCTCCCTTGGAAAAATGACTTCAAAAAATCATGGCATTCGAAACAGATTTTTTCGATTTTTTTCTGACGGGTACGAGTTACGCGGTTGCGGTTGACTTTTTCTTATTCGAAATCAGATTCTCTATAAAATGCACCTAATGGTTTCCTTTTAGCTTGAAATTTTTTTTTCTCGAAAATCCACAGTACCCTCCCTTGGAAAAATGACTCCGAAAAATCATGGCATTCGAAACAGATTTTTTCGATTTTTTTCTCACGGGTACGAGTTACGCGGTTGCGGTTGACTTTTTCTTATTCGAAATCAGATTCTCTATAAAATGCACCTAATGGTTTCCTTTTAGCTTGAAATTTTTTTTTCTCGAAAATCCACAGTACCCTCCCTTGGAAAAATGACTCCGAAAAATCATGGCATTCGAAACAGATTTTTTCGATTTTTTTCTCACGGGTACGAGTTACGCGGTTGCGGTTGACTTTTTCTTATTCGAAATCAGATTCTCTATAAAATGCACCTAATGGTTTCCTTTTAGCTTGAAATTTTTTTTTCTCGAAAATCCACAGTACCCTCCCTTGGAAAAATGACTCCGAAAAATCATGGCATTCGAAACAGATTTTTTCGATTTTTTTCTGACGGGTACGAGTTACGCGGTTGCGGTTGACTTTTTCTTATTCGAAATCAGATTCTCTACAAAATGCACCTAATGGTTACCTTTTAGCTTGAAATTTTTTTTTCTCGAAAATCCACAGTACCCTCCCTTGGAAAAATGACTCCGAAAAATCATGGCATTCGAAACAGATTTTTTCGATTTTTTTCTGACGGGTACGAGTTACGCGGTTGCGGTTGACTTTTTCTTATTCGAAATCAGATTCTCTATAAAATGCACCTAATGGTTTCCTTTTAGCTTGAAATTTTTTTTTCTCGAAAATCCACAGTACCCTCCCTTGGAAAAATGACTCCGAAAAATCATGGCATTCGAAACAGATTTTTTTCGATTTTTTTCTGACAGGTACGAGTTACGCGGTTGCGGTTGACTTTTTCTTATTCGAAATCAGATTCTCTATAAAATGCACCTAATGGTTTCCTTTTAGCTTGAAATTTTTTTTTCTCGAAAATCCACAGTACCCTCCCTTGGAAAAATGACTCCGAAAAATCATGGCATTCGAAACAGATTTTTTCGATTTTTTTCTGACGGGTACGAGTTACGCGGTTGCGGTTGACTTTTTCTTATTCGAAATCAGATTCTCTATAAAATGCACCTAATGGTTTCCTTTTAGCTTGAAATTTTTTTTTCTCGAAAATCCACAGTACCCTCCCTTGGAAAAATGACTCCGAAAAATCATGGCATTCGAAACAGATTTTTTCGATTTTTTTCTCACGGGTACGAGTTACGCGGTTGCGGTTGACTTTTTCTTATTCGAAATCAGATTCTCTATAAAATGCACCTAATGGTTTCCTTTTAGCTTGAAATTTTTTTTTCTCGAAAATCCACAGTACCCTCCCTTGGAAAAATGACTCCGAAAAATCATGGCATTCGAAACAGATTTTTTCGATTTTTTTCTGACGGGTACGAGTTACGCGGTTGCGGTTGACTTTTTCTTATTCGAAATCAGATTCTCTATAAAATGCACCTAATGGTTTCCTTTTAGCTTGAAATTTTTTTTTCTCGAAAATCCACAGTACCCTCCCTTGGAAAAATGACTTCAAAAAATCATGGCATTCGAAACAGATTTTTTCGATTTTTTTCTGACGGGTACGAGTTACGCGGTTGCGGTTGACTTTTTCTTATTCGAAATCAGATTCTCTATAAAATGCACCTAATGGTTTCCTTTTAGCTTGAAATTTTTTTTCTCGAAAATCCACAGTACCCTCCCTTGGAAAAATGACTCCGAAAAATCATGGCATTCGAAACAGATTTTTTTCGATTTTTTTCTGACGGGTACGAGTTACGCGGTTGCGGTTGACTTTTTCTTATTCGAAATCAGATTCTCTATAAAATGCACCTAATGGTTTCCTTTTAGCTTGAAATTTTTTTTTCTCGAAAATCCACAGTACCCTCCCTTGGAAAAATGACTCCGAAAAATCATGGCATTCGAAACAGATTTTTTCGATTTTTTTCTCACGGGTACGAGTTACGCGGTTGCGGTTGACTTTTTCTTATTCGAAATCAGATTCTCTATAAAATGCACCTAATGGTTTCCTTTTAGCTTGAAATTTTTTTTTCTCGAAAATCCACAGTACCCTCCCTTGGAAAAATGACTCCGAAAAATCATGGCATTCGAAACAGATTTTTTCGATTTTTTTCTCACGGGTACGAGTTACGCGGTTGCGGTTGACTTTTTCTTATTCGAAATCAGATTCTCTATAAAATGCACCTAATGGTTACCTTTTAGCTTGAAATTTTTTTTTCTCGAAAATCCACAGTACCCTCCCTTGGAAAAATGACTCCGAAAAATCATGGCATTCGAAACAGATTTTTTCGATTTTTTTCTGACGGGTACGAGTTACGCGGTTGCGGTTGACTTTTTCTTATTCGAAATCAGATTCTCTATAAAATGCACCTAATGGTTTCCTTTTAGCTTGAAATTTTTTTTTCTCGAAAATCCACAGTACCCTCCCTTGGAAAAATGACTCCGAAAAATTCATGGCATTCGAAACAGATTTTTTCGATTTTTTTCTGACGGGTACGAGTTACGCGGTTGCGGTTGACTTTTTCTTATTCGAAATCAGATTCTCTATAAAATGCACCTAATGGTTTCCTTTTAGCTTGAAATTTTTTTTTCTCGAAAATCCACAGTACCCTCCCTTGGAAAAATGACTCCGAAAAATCATGGCATTCGAAACAGATTTTTTTCGATTTTTTTCTGACAGGTACGAGTTACGCGGTTGCGGTTGACTTTTTCTTATTCGAAATCAGATTCTCTATAAAATGCACCTAATGGTTTCCTTTTAGCTTGAAATTTTTTTTTCTCGAAAATCCACAGTACCCTCCCTTGGAAAAATGACTCCGAAAAATCATGGCATTCGAAACAGATTTTTTCGATTTTTTTCTCACGGGTACGAGTTACGCGGTTGCGGTTGACTTTTTCTTATTCGAAATCAGATTCTCTATAAAATGCACCTAATGGTTTCCTTTTAGCTTGAAATTTTTTTTTCTCGAAAATCCACAGTACCCTCCCTTGGAAAAATGACTCCGAAAAATCATGGCATTCGAAACAGATTTTTTCGATTTTTTTCTCACGGGTACGAGTTACGCGGTTGCGGTTGACTTTTTCTTATTCGAAATCAGATTCTCTATAAAATGCACCTAATGGTTTCCTTTTAGCTTGAAATTTTTTTTTCTCGAAAATCCACAGTACCCTCCCTTGGAAAAATGACTCCGAAAAATCATGGCATTCGAAACAGATTTTTTCGATTTTTTTCTCACGGGTACGAGTTACGCGGTTGCGGTTGACTTTTTCTTATTCGAAATCAGATTCTCTATAAAATGCACCTAATGGTTTCCTTTTAGCTTGAAATTTTTTTTTCTCGAAAATCCACAGTACCCTCCCTTGGAAAAATGACTCCGAAAAATCATGGCATTCGAAACAGATTTTTTCGATTTTTTTCTGACGGGTACGAGTTACGCGGTTGCGGTTGACTTTTTCTTATTCGAAATCAGATTCTCTACAAAATGCACCTAATGGTTACCTTTTAGCTTGAAATTTTTTTTTCTCGAAAATCCACAGTACCCTCCCTTGGAAAAATGACTCCGAAAAATCATGGCATTCGAAACAGATTTTTTCGATTTTTTTCTGACGGGTACGAGTTACGCGGTTGCGGTTGACTTTTTCTTATTCGAAATCAGATTCTCTATAAAATGCACCTAATGGTTTCCTTTTAGCTTGAAATTTTTTTTTCTCGAAAATCCACAGTACCCTCCCTTGGAAAAATGACTCCGAAAAATCATGGCATTCGAAACAGATTTTTTCGATTTTTTTCTGACGGGTACGAGTTACGCGGTTGCGGTTGACTTTTTCTTATTCGAAATCAGATTCTCTATAAAATGCACCTAATGGTTTCCTTTTAGCTTGAAATTTTTTTTTCTCGAAAATCCACAGTACCCTCCCTTGGAAAAATGACTTCAAAAAATCATGGCATTCGAAACAGATTTTTTCGATTTTTTTCTGACGGGTACGAGTTACGCGGTTGCGGTTGACTTTTTCTTATTCGAAATCAGATTCTCTATAAAATGCACCTAATGGTTTCCTTTTAGCTTGAAATTTTTTTTTCTCGAAAATCCACAGTACCCTCCCTTGGAAAAATGACTCCGAAAAATCATGGCATTCGAAACAGATTTTTTCGATTTTTTTCTCACGGGTACGAGTTACGCGGTTGCGGTTGACTTTTTCTTATTCGAAATCAGATTCTCTATAAAATGCACCTAATGGTTTCCTTTTAGCTTGAAATTTTTTTTTCTCGAAAATCCACAGTACCCTCCCTTGGAAAAATGACTCCGAAAAATCATGGCATTCGAAACAGATTTTTTCGATTTTTTTCTCACGGGTACGAGTTACGCGGTTGCGGTTGACTTTTTCTTATTCGAAATCAGATTCTCTATAAAATGCACCTAATGGTTTCCTTTTAGCTTGAAATTTTTTTTTCTCGAAAATCCACAGTACCCTCCCTTGGAAAAATGACTCCGAAAAATCATGGCATTCGAAACAGATTTTTTCGATTTTTTTCTGACGGGTACGAGTTACGCGGTTGCGGTTGACTTTTTCTTATTCGAAATCAGATTCTCTACAAAATGCACCTAATGGTTACCTTTTAGCTTGAAATTTTTTTTTCTCGAAAATCCACAGTACCCTCCCTTGGAAAAATGACTCCGAAAAATCATGGCATTCGAAACAGATTTTTTCGATTTTTTTCTGACGGGTACGAGTTACGCGGTTGCGGTTGACTTTTTCTTATTCGAAATCAGATTCTCTATAAAATGCACCTAATGGTTTCCTTTTAGCTTGAAATTTTTTTTTCTCGAAAATCCACAGTACCCTCCCTTGGAAAAATGACTCCGAAAAATCATGGCATTCGAAACAGATTTTTTTCGATTTTTTTCTGACAGGTACGAGTTACGCGGTTGCGGTTGACTTTTTCTTATTCGAAATCAGATTCTCTATAAAATGCACCTAATGGTTTCCTTTTAGCTTGAAATTTTTTTTTCTCGAAAATCCACAGTACCCTCCCTTGGAAAAATGACTCCGAAAAATCATGGCATTCGAAACAGATTTTTTCGATTTTTTTCTGACGGGTACGAGTTACGCGGTTGCGGTTGACTTTTTCTTATTCGAAATCAGATTCTCTATAAAATGCACCTAATGGTTTCCTTTTAGCTTGAAATTTTTTTTTCTCGAAAATCCACAGTACCCTCCCTTGGAAAAATGACTCCGAAAAATCATGGCATTCGAAACAGATTTTTTCGATTTTTTTCTCACGGGTACGAGTTACGCGGTTGCGGTTGACTTTTTCTTATTCGAAATCAGATTCTCTATAAAATGCACCTAATGGTTTCCTTTTAGCTTGAAATTTTTTTTTCTCGAAAATCCACAGTACCCTCCCTTGGAAAAATGACTCCGAAAAATCATGGCATTCGAAACAGATTTTTTCGATTTTTTTCTGACGGGTACGAGTTACGCGGTTGCGGTTGACTTTTTCTTATTCGAAATCAGATTCTCTATAAAATGCACCTAATGGTTTCCTTTTAGCTTGAAATTTTTTTTTCTCGAAAATCCACAGTACCCTCCCTTGGAAAAATGACTTCAAAAAATCATGGCATTCGAAACAGATTTTTTCGATTTTTTTCTGACGGGTACGAGTTACGCGGTTGCGGTTGACTTTTTCTTATTCGAAATCAGATTCTCTATAAAATGCACCTAATGGTTTCCTTTTAGCTTGAAATTTTTTTTTCTCGAAAATCCACAGTACCCTCCCTTGGAAAAATGACTCCGAAAAATCATGGCATTCGAAACAGATTTTTTTCGATTTTTTTCTGACGGGTACGAGTTACGCGGTTGCGGTTGACTTTTTCTTATTCGAAATCAGATTCTCTATAAAATGCACCTAATGGTTTCCTTTTAGCTTGAAATTTTTTTTTCTCGAAAATCCACAGTACCCTCCCTTGGAAAAATGACTCCGAAAAATCATGGCATTCGAAACAGATTTTTTCGATTTTTTTCTCACGGGTACGAGTTACGCGGTTGCGGTTGACTTTTTCTTATTCGAAATCAGATTCTCTATAAAATGCACCTAATGGTTTCCTTTTAGCTTGAAATTTTTTTTTCTCGAAAATCCACAGTACCCTCCCTTGGAAAAATGACTCCGAAAAATCATGGCATTCGAAACAGATTTTTTCGATTTTTTTCTCACGGGTACGAGTTACGCGGTTGCGGTTGACTTTTTCTTATTCGAAATCAGATTCTCTATAAAATGCACCTAATGGTTACCTTTTAGCTTGAAATTTTTTTTTCTCGAAAATCCACAGTACCCTCCCTTGGAAAAATGACTCCGAAAAATCATGGCATTCGAAACAGATTTTTTCGATTTTTTTCTGACGGGTACGAGTTACGCGGTTGCGGTTGACTTTTTCTTATTCGAAATCAGATTCTCTATAAAATGCACCTAATGGTTTCCTTTTAGCTTGAAATTTTTTTTTCTCGAAAATCCACAGTACCCTCCCTTGGAAAAATGACTCCGAAAAATTCATGGCATTCGAAACAGATTTTTTCGATTTTTTTCTGACGGGTACGAGTTACGCGGTTGCGGTTGACTTTTTCTTATTCGAAATCAGATTCTCTATAAAATGCACCTAATGGTTTCCTTTTAGCTTGAAATTTTTTTTTCTCGAAAATCCACAGTACCCTCCCTTGGAAAAATGACTCCGAAAAATCATGGCATTCGAAACAGATTTTTTTCGATTTTTTTCTGACAGGTACGAGTTACGCGGTTGCGGTTGACTTTTTCTTATTCGAAATCAGATTCTCTATAAAATGCACCTAATGGTTTCCTTTTAGCTTGAAATTTTTTTTTCTCGAAAATCCACAGTACCCTCCCTTGGAAAAATGACTCCGAAAAATCATGGCATTCGAAACAGATTTTTTCGATTTTTTTCTCACGGGTACGAGTTACGCGGTTGCGGTTGACTTTTTCTTATTCGAAATCAGATTCTCTATAAAATGCACCTAATGGTTTCCTTTTAGCTTGAAATTTTTTTTTCTCGAAAATCCACAGTACCCTCCCTTGGAAAAATGACTCCGAAAAATCATGGCATTCGAAACAGATTTTTTCGATTTTTTTCTGACGGGTACGAGTTACGCGGTTGCGGTTGACTTTTTCTTATTCGAAATCAGATTCTCTATAAAATGCACCTAATGGTTTCCTTTTAGCTTGAAATTTTTTTTTCTCGAAAATCCACAGTACCCTCCCTTGGAAAAATGACTCCGAAAAATTCATGGCATTCGAAACAGATTTTTTCGATTTTTTTCTGACGGGTACGAGTTACGCGGTTGCGGTTGACTTTTTCTTATTCGAAATCAGATTCTCTATAAAATGCACCTAATGGTTTCCTTTTAGCTTGAAATTTTTTTTTCTCGAAAATCCACAGTACCCTCCCTTGGAAAAATGACTCCGAAAAATCATGGCATTCGAAACAGATTTTTTTCGATTTTTTTCTGACAGGTACGAGTTACGCGGTTGCGGTTGACTTTTTCTTATTCGAAATCAGATTCTCTATAAAATGCACCTAATGGTTTCCTTTTAGCTTGAAATTTTTTTTTCTCGAAAATCCACAGTACCCTCCCTTGGAAAAATGACTTCAAAAAATCATGGCATTCGAAACAGATTTTTTCGATTTTTTTCTGACGGGTACGAGTTACGCGGTTGCGGTTGACTTTTTCTTATTCGAAATCAGATTCTCTATAAAATGCACCTAATGGTTTCCTTTTAGCTTGAAATTTTTTTTTCTCGAAAATCCACAGTACCCTCCCTTGGAAAAATGACTCCGAAAAATCATGGCATTCGAAACAGATTTTTTCGATTTTTTTCTGACGGGTACGAGTTACGCGGTTGCGGTTGACTTTTTCTTATTCGAAATCAGATTCTCTATAAAATGCACCTAATGGTTTCCTTTTAGCTTGAAATTTTTTTTCTCGAAAATCCACAGTACCCTCCCTTGGAAAAATGACTCCGAAAAATCATGGCATTCGAAACAGATTTTTTTCGATTTTTCTCTGACAGGTACGAGTTACGCGGTTGCGGTTGACTTTTTCTTATTCGAAATCAGATTCTCTATAAAATGCACCTAATGGTTTCCTTTTAGCTTGAAATTTTTTTTTCTCGAAAATCCACAGTACCCTCCCTTGGAAAAATGACTCCGAAAAATCATGGCATTCGAAACAGATTTTTTCGATTTTTTTCTCACGGGTACGAGTTACGCGGTTGCGGTTGACTTTTTCTTATTCGAAATCAGATTCTCTATAAAATGCACCTAATGGTTTCCTTTTAGCTTGAAATTTTTTTTTCTCGAAAATCCACAGTACCCTCCCTTGGAAAAATGACTCCGAAAAATCATGGCATTCGAAACAGATTTTTTCGATTTTTTTCTGACGGGTACGAGTTACGCGGTTGCGGTTGACTTTTTCTTATTCGAAATCAGATTCTCTATAAAATGCACCTAATGGTTTCCTTTTAGCTTGAAATTTTTTTTTCTCGAAAATCCACAGTACCCTCCCTTGGAAAAATGACTCCGAAAAATCATGGCATTCGAAACAGATTTTTTTCGATTTTTTTCTGACAGGTACGAGTTACGCGGTTGCGGTTGACTTTTTCTTATTCGAAATCAGATTCTCTATAAAATGCACCTAATGGTTTCCTTTTAGCTTGAAATTTTTTTTTCTCGAAAATCCACAGTACCCTCCCTTGGAAAAATGACTTCAAAAAATCATGGCATTCGAAACAGATTTTTTCGATTTTTTTCTGACGGGTACGAGTTACGCGGTTGCGGTTGACTTTTTCTTATTCGAAATCAGATTCTCTATAAAATGCACCTAATGGTTTCCTTTTAGCTTGAAATTTTTTTTTCTCGAAAATCCACAGTACCCTCCCTTGGAAAAATGACTCCGAAAAATCATGGCATTCGAAACAGATTTTTTCGATTTTTTTCTGACGGGTACGAGTTACGCGGTTGCGGTTGACTTTTTCTTATTCGAAATCAGATTCTCTATAAAATGCACCTAATGGTTTCCTTTTAGCTTGAAATTTTTTTTTCTCGAAAATCCACAGTACCCTCCCTTGGAAAAATGACTCCGAAAAATCATGGCATTCGAAACAGATTTTTTTCGATTTTTTTCTGACAGGTACGAGTTACGCGGTTGCGGTTGACTTTTTCTTATTCGAAATCAGATTCTCTATAAAATGCACCTAATGGTTTCCTTTTAGCTTGAAATTTTTTTTTCTCGAAAATCCACAGTACCCTCCCTTGGAAAAATGACTCCGAAAAATCATGGCATTCGAAACAGATTTTTTCGATTTTTTTCTCACGGGTACGAGTTACGCGGTTGCGGTTGACTTTTTCTTATTCGAAATCAGATTCTCTATAAAATGCACCTAATGGTTTCCTTTTAGCTTGAAATTTTTTTTTCTCGAAAATCCACAGTACCCTCCCTTGGAAAAATGACTCCGAAAAATCATGGCATTCGAAACAGATTTTTTCGATTTTTTTCTCACGGGTACGAGTTACGCGGTTGCGGTTGACTTTTTCTTATTCGAAATCAGATTCTCTATAAAATGCACCTAATGGTTTCCTTTTAGCTTGAAATTTTTTTTTCTCGAAAATCCACAGTACCCTCCCTTGGAAAAATGACTCCGAAAAATCATGGCATTCGAAACAGATTTTTTCGATTTTTTTCTGACGGGTACGAGTTACGCGGTTGCGGTTGACTTTTTCTTATTCGAAATCAGATTCTCTATAAAATGCACCTAATGGTTTCCTTTTAGCTTGAAATTTTTTTTTCTCGAAAATCCACAGTACCCTCCCTTGGAAAAATGACTCCGAAAAATCATGGCATTCGAAACAGATTTTTTCGATTTTTTTCTCACGGGTACGAGTTACGCGGTTGCGGTTGACTTTTTCTTATTCGAAATCAGATTCTCTATAAAATGCACCTAATGGTTTCCTTTTAGCTTGAAATTTTTTTTTCTCGAAAATCCACAGTACCCTCCCTTGGAAAAATGACTTCAAAAAATCATGGCATTCGAAACAGATTTTTTCGATTTTTTTCTGACGGGTACGAGTTACGCGGTTGCGGTTGACTTTTTCTTATTCGAAATCAGATTCTCTATAAAATGCACCTAATGGTTTCCTTTTAGCTTGAAATTTTTTTTTCTCGAAAATCCACAGTACCCTCCCTTGGAAAAATGACTCCGAAAAATCATGGCATTCGAAACAGATTTTTTTCGATTTTTTTCTGACGGGTACGAGTTACGCGGTTGCGGTTGACTTTTTCTTATTCGAAATCAGATTCTCTATAAAATGCACCTAATGGTTTCCTTTTAGCTTGAAATTTTTTTTTCTCGAAAATCCACAGTACCCTCCCTTGGAAAAATGACTCCGAAAAATCATGGCATTCGAAACAGATTTTTTCGATTTTTTTCTCACGGGTACGAGTTACGCGGTTGCGGTTGACTTTTTCTTATTCGAAATCAGATTCTCTATAAAATGCACCTAATGGTTTCCTTTTAGCTTGAAATTTTTTTTTCTCGAAAATCCACAGTACCCTCCCTTGGAAAAATGACTTCAGAAAATAATGGCATTCGAAACAGATTTTTTCGATTTTTTTCTGACGGGTACGAGTTACGCGGTTGCGGTTGACTTTTTCTTATTCGAAATCAGATTCTCTATAAAATGCACCTAATGGTTTCCTTTTAGCTTGAAATTTTTTTTTCTCGAAAATCCACAGTACCCTCCCTTGGAAAAATGACTCCGAAAAATCATGGCATTCGAAACAGATTTTTTTCGATTTTTTTCTGACGGGTACGAGTTACGCGGTTGCGGTTGACTTTTTCTTATTCGAAATCAGATTCTCTATAAAATGCACCTAATGGTTTCCTTTTAGCTTGAAATTTTTTTTTCTCGAAAATCCACAGTACCCTCCCTTGGAAAAATGACTCCGAAAAATCATGGCATTCGAAACAGATTTTTTCGATTTTTTTCTCACGGGTACGAGTTACGCGGTTGCGGTTGACTTTTTCTTATTCGAAATCAGATTCTCTATAAAATGCACCTAATGGTTTCCTTTTAGCTTGAAATTTTTTTTTCTCGAAAATCCACAGTACCCTCCCTTGGAAAAATGACTCCGAAAAATCATGGCATTCGAAACAGATTTTTTCGATTTTTTTCTCACGGGTACGAGTTACGCGGTTGCGGTTGACTTTTTCTTATTCGAAATCAGATTCTCTATAAAATGCACCTAATGGTTACCTTTTAGCTTGAAATTTTTTTTTCTCGAAAATCCACAGTACCCTCCCTTGGAAAAATGACTCCGAAAAATCATGGCATTCGAAACAGATTTTTTCGATTTTTTTCTGACGGGTACGAGTTACGCGGTTGCGGTTGACTTTTTCTTATTCGAAATCAGATTCTCTATAAAATGCACCTAATGGTTTCCTTTTAGCTTGAAATTTTTTTTTCTCGAAAATCCACAGTACCCTCCCTTGGAAAAATGACTCCGAAAATTCATGGCATTCGAAACAGATTTTTTCGATTTTTTTCTGACGGGTACGAGTTACGCGGTTGCGGTTGACTTTTTCTTATTCGAAATCAGATTCTCTATAAAATGCACCTAATGGTTTCCTTTTAGCTTGAAATTTTTTTTTCTCGAAAATCCACAGTACCCTCCCTTGGAAAAATGACTCCGAAAAATCATGGCATTCGAAACAGATTTTTTTCGATTTTTTTCTGACAGGTACGAGTTACGCGGTTGCGGTTGACTTTTTCTTATTCGAAATCAGATTCTCTATAAAATGCACCTAATGGTTTCCTTTTAGCTTGAAATTTTTTTTTCTCGAAAATCCACAGTACCCTCCCTTGGAAAAATGACTCCGAAAAATCATGGCATTCGAAACAGATTTTTTCGATTTTTTTCTCACGGGTACGAGTTACGCGGTTGCGGTTGACTTTTTCTTATTCGAAATCAGATTCTCTATAAAATGCACCTAATGGTTTCCTTTTAGCTTGAAATTTTTTTTTCTCGAAAATCCACAGTACCCTCCCTTGGAAAAATGACTCCGAAAAATCATGGCATTCGAAACAGATTTTTTCGATTTTTTTCTGACGGGTACGAGTTACGCGGTTGCGGTTGACTTTTTCTTATTCGAAATCAGATTCTCTATAAAATGCACCTAATGGTTTCCTTTTAGCTTGAAATTTTTTTTTCTCGAAAATCCACAGTACCCTCCCTTGGAAAAATGACTTCAAAAAATCATGGCATTCGAAACAGATTTTTTCGATTTTTTTCTGACGGGTACGAGTTACGCGGTTGCGGTTGACTTTTTCTTATTCGAAATCAGATTCTCTATAAAATGCACCTAATGGTTTCCTTTTAGCTTGAAATTTTTTTTTCTCGAAAATCCACAGTACCCTCCCTTGGAAAAATGACTCCGAAAAATCATGGCATTCGAAACAGATTTTTTCGATTTTTTTCTGACGGGTACGAGTTACGCGGTTGCGGTTGACTTTTTCTTATTCGAAATCAGATTCTCTATAAAATGCACCTAATGGTTTCCTTTTAGCTTGAAATTTTTTTTTCTCGAAAATCCACAGTACCCTCCCTTGGAAAAATGACTCCGAAAAATCATGGCATTCGAAACAGATTTTTTTCGATTTTTTTCTGACAGGTACGAGTTACGCGGTTGCGGTTGACTTTTTCTTATTCGAAATCAGATTCTCTATAAAATGCACCTAATGGTTTCCTTTTAGCTTGAAATTTTTTTTTCTCGAAAATCCACAGTACCCTCCCTTGGAAAAATGACTCCGAAAAATCATGGCATTCGAAACAGATTTTTTCGATTTTTTTCTCACGGGTACGAGTTACGCGGTTGCGGTTGACTTTTTCTTATTCGAAATCAGATTCTCTATAAAATGCACCTAATGGTTTCCTTTTAGCTTGAAATTTTTTTTTCTCGAAAATCCACAGTACCCTCCCTTGGAAAAATGACTCCGAAAAATCATGGCATTCGAAACAGATTTTTTCGATTTTTTTCTGACGGGTACGAGTTACGCGGTTGCGGTTGACTTTTTCTTATTCGAAATCAGATTCTCTATAAAATGCACCTAATGGTTTCCTTTTAGCTTGAAATTTTTTTTTCTCGAAAATCCACAGTACCCTCCCTTGGAAAAATGACTCCGAAAAATCATGGCATTCGAAACAGATTTTTTCGATTTTTTTCTCACGGGTACGAGTTACGCGGTTGCGGTTGACTTTTTCTTATTCGAAATCAGATTCTCTATAAAATGCACCTAATGGTTTCCTTTTAGCTTGAAATTTTTTTTTCTCGAAAATCCACAGTACCCTCCCTTGGAAAAATGACTCCGAAAAATCATGGCATTCGAAACAGATTTTTTCGATTTTTTTCTCACGGGTACGAGTTACGCGGTTGCGGTTGACTTTTTCTTATTCGAAATCAGATTCTCTATAAAATGCACCTAATGGTTTCCTTTTAGCTTGAAATTTTTTTTTCTCGAAAATCCACAGTACCCTCCCTTGGAAAAATGACTCCGAAAAATCATGGCATTCGAAACAGATTTTTTTCGATTTTTTTCTGACAGGTACGAGTTACGCGGTTGCGGTTGACTTTTTCTTATTCGAAATCAGATTCTCTATAAAATGCACCTAATGGTTTCCTTTTAGCTTGAAATTTTTTTTTCTCGAAAATCCACAGTACCCTCCCTTGGAAAAATGACTCCGAAAAATCATGGCATTCGAAACAGATTTTTTCGATTTTTTTCTCACGGGTACGAGTTACGCGGTTGCGGTTGACTTTTTCTTATTCGAAATCAGATTCTCTATAAAATGCACCTAATGGTTTCCTTTTAGCTTGAAATTTTTTTTTCTCGAAAATCCACAGTACCCTCCCTTGGAAAAATGACTCCGAAAAATCATGGCATTCGAAACAGATTTTTTCGATTTTTTTCTGACGGGTACGAGTTACGCGGTTGCGGTTGACTTTTTCTTATTCGAAATCAGATTCTCTATAAAATGCACCTAATGGTTTCCTTTTAGCTTGAAATTTTTTTTTCTCGAAAATCCACAGTACCCTCCCTTGGAAAAATGACTTCAAAAAATCATGGCATTCGAAACAGATTTTTTCGATTTTTTTCTGACGGGTACGAGTTACGCGGTTGCGGTTGACTTTTTCTTATTCGAAATCAGATTCTCTATAAAATGCACCTAATGGTTTCCTTTTAGCTTGAAATTTTTTTTTCTCGAAAATCCACAGTACCCTCCCTTGGAAAAATGACTCCGAAAAATCATGGCATTCGAAACAGATTTTTTCGATTTTTTTCTGACGGGTACGAGTTACGCGGTTGCGGTTGACTTTTTCTTATTCGAAATCAGATTCTCTATAAAATGCACCTAATGGTTTCCTTTTAGCTTGAAATTTTTTTTTCTCGAAAATCCACAGTACCCTCCCTTGGAAAAATGACTCCGAAAAATCATGGCATTCGAAACAGATTTTTTTCGATTTTTTTCTGACAGGTACGAGTTACGCGGTTGCGGTTGACTTTTTCTTATTCGAAATCAGATTCTCTATAAAATGCACCTAATGGTTTCCTTTTAGCTTGAAATTTTTTTTTCTCGAAAATCCACAGTACCCTCCCTTGGAAAAATGACTCCGAAAAATCATGGCATTCGAAACAGATTTTTTCGATTTTTTTCTCACGGGTACGAGTTACGCGGTTGCGGTTGACTTTTTCTTATTCGAAATCAGATTCTCTATAAAATGCACCTAATGGTTTCCTTTTAGCTTGAAATTTTTTTTTCTCGAAAATCCACAGTACCCTCCCTTGGAAAAATGACTCCGAAAAATCATGGCATTCGAAACAGATTTTTTCGATTTTTTTCTGACGGGTACGAGTTACGCGGTTGCGGTTGACTTTTTCTTATTCGAAATCAGATTCTCTATAAAATGCACCTAATGGTTTCCTTTTAGCTTGAAATTTTTTTTTCTCGAAAATCCACAGTACCCTCCCTTGGAAAAATGACTCCGAAAAATCATGGCATTCGAAACAGATTTTTTCGATTTTTTTCTCACGGGTACGAGTTACGCGGTTGCGGTTGACTTTTTCTTATTCGAAATCAGATTCTCTATAAAATGCACCTAATGGTTTCCTTTTAGCTTGAAATTTTTTTTTCTCGAAAATCCACAGTACCCTCCCTTGGAAAAATGACTCCGAAAAATCATGGCATTCGAAACAGATTTTTTCGATTTTTTTCTCACGGGTACGAGTTACGCGGTTGCGGTTGACTTTTTCTTATTCGAAATCAGATTCTCTATAAAATGCACCTAATGGTTTCCTTTTAGCTTGAAATTTTTTTTTCTCGAAAATCCACAGTACCCTCCCTTGGAAAAATGACTCCGAAAAATCATGGCATTCGAAACAGATTTTTTCGATTTTTTTCTGACGGGTACGAGTTACGCGGTTGCGGTTGACTTTTTCTTATTCGAAATCAGATTCTCTATAAAATGCACCTAATGGTTTCCTTTTAGCTTGAAATTTTTTTTTCTCGAAAATCCACAGTACCCTCCCTTGGAAAAATGACTCCGAAAAATCATGGCATTCGAAACAGATTTTTTCGATTTTTTTCTCACGGGTACGAGTTACGCGGTTGCGGTTGACTTTTTCTTATTCGAAATCAGATTCTCTATAAAATGCACCTAATGGTTTCCTTTTAGCTTGAAATTTTTTTTTCTCGAAAATCCACAGTACCCTCCCTTGGAAAAATGACTCCGAAAAATCATGGCATTCGAAACAGATTTTTTCGATTTTTTTCTCACGGGTACGAGTTACGCGGTTGCGGTTGACTTTTTCTTATTCGAAATCAGATTCTCTATAAAATGCACCTAATGGTTTCCTTTTAGCTTGAAATTTTTTTTTCTCGAAAATCCACAGTACCCTCCCTTGGAAAAATGACTCCGAAAAATCATGGCATTCGAAACAGATTTTTTCGATTTTTTTCTCACGGGTACGAGTTACGCGGTTGCGGTTGACTTTTTCTTATTCGAAATCAGATTCTCTATAAAATGCACCTAATGGTTTCCTTTTAGCTTGAAATTTTTTTTTCTCGAAAATCCACAGTACCCTCCCTTGAAAAAATGACTCCGAAAAATCATGGCATTCGAAACAGATTTTTTCGATTTTTTTCTGACGGGTACGAGTTACGCGGTTGCGGTTGACTTTTTCTTATTCGAAATCAGATTCTCTATAAAATGCACCTAATGGTTTCCTTTTAGCTTGAAATTTTTTTTTCTCGAAAATCCACAGTACCCTCCCTTGGAAAAATGACTCCGAAAAATCATGGCATTCGAAACAGATTTTTTCGATTTTTTTCTCACGGGTACGAGTTACGCGGTTGCGGTTGACTTTTTCTTATTCGAAATCAGATTCTCTATAAAATGCACCTAATGGTTTCCTTTTAGCTTGAAATTTTTTTTTCTCGAAAATCCACAGTACCCTCCCTTGGAAAAATGACTCCGAAAAATCATGGCATTCGAAACAGATTTTTTCGATTTTTTTCTCACGGGTACGAGTTACGCGGTTGCGGTTGACTTTTTCTTATTCGAAATCAGATTCTCTATAAAATGCACCTAATGGTTTCCTTTTAGCTTGAAATTTTTTTTTCTCGAAAATCCACAGTACCCTCCCTTGGAAAAATGACTCCGAAAAATCATGGCATTCGAAACAGATTTTTTCGATTTTTTTCTCACGGGTACGAGTTACGCGGTTGCGGTTGACTTTTTCTTATTCGAAATCAGATTCTCTATAAAATGCACCTAATGGTTTCCTTTTAGCTTGAAATTTTTTTTTCTCGAAAATCCACAGTACCCTCCCTTGGAAAAATGACTCCGAAAAATCATGGCATTCGAAACAGATTTTTTCGATTTTTTTCTGACGGGTACGAGTTACGCGGTTGCGGTTGACTTTTTCTTATTCGAAATCAGATTCTCTATAAAATGCACCTAATGGTTTCCTTTTAGCTTGAAATTTTTTTTTCTCGAAAATCCACAGTACCCTCCCTTGGAAAAATGACTCCGAAAAATCATGGCATTCGAAACAGATTTTTTCGATTTTTTTCTCACGGGTACGAGTTACGCGGTTGCGGTTGACTTTTTCTTATTCGAAATCAGATTCTCTATAAAATGCACCTAATGGTTTCCTTTTAGCTTGAAATTTTTTTTTCTCGAAAATCCACAGTACCCTCCCTTGGAAAAATGACTTCAAAAAATCATGGCATTCGAAACAGATTTTTTCGATTTTTTTCTGACGGGTACGAGTTACGCGGTTGCTGTTGACTTTTTCTTATTCGAAATCAGATTCTCTATAAAATGCACCTAATGGTTTCCTTTTAGCTTGAAATTTTTTTTTCTCGAAAATCCACAGTACCCTCCCTTGGAAAAATGACTCCGAAAAATCATGGCATTCGAAACAGATTTTTTTCGATTTTTTTCTGACGGGTACGAGTTACGCGGTTGCGGTTGACTTTTTCTTATTCGAAATCAGATTCTCTATAAAATGCACCTAATGGTTTCCTTTTAGCTTGAAATTTTTTTTTCTCGAAAATCCACAGTACCCTCCCTTGGAAAAATGACTCCGAAAAATCATGGCATTCGAAACAGATTTTTTCGATTTTTTTCTCACGGGTACGAGTTACGCGGTTGCGGTTGACTTTTTCTTATTCGAAATCAGATTCTCTATAAAATGCACCTAATGGTTTCCTTTTAGCTTGAAATTTTTTTTTCTCGAAAATCCACAGTACCCTCCCTTGGAAAAATGACTCCGAAAAATCATGGCATTCGAAACAGATTTTTTCGATTTTTTTCTGACGGGTACGAGTTACGCGGTTGCGGTTGACTTTTTCTTATTCGAAATCAGATTCTCTATAAAATGCACCTAATGGTTTCCTTTTAGCTTGAAATTTTTTTTTCTCGAAAATCCACAGTACCCTCCCTTGGAAAAATGACTCCGAAAAATCATGGCATTCGAAACAGATTTTTTCGATTTTTTTCTCACGGGTACGAGTTACGCGGTTGCGGTTGACTTTTTCTTATTCGAAATCAGATTCTCTATAAAATGCACCTAATGGTTTCCTTTTAGCTTGAAATTTTTTTTTCTCGAAAATCCACAGTACCCTCCCTTGAAAAAATGACTCCGAAAAATCATGGCATTCGAAACAGATTTTTTCGATTTTTTTCTCACGGGTACGAGTTACGCGGTTGCGGTTGACTTTTTCTTATTCGAAATCAGATTCTCTATAAAATGCACCTAATGGTTTCCTTTTAGCTTGAAATTTTTTTTTCTCGAAAATCCACAGCACCCTCCCTTGGAAAAATGACTCCGAAAAATCATGGCATTCGAAACAGATTTTTTCGATTTTTTTCTCACGGGTACGAGTTACGCGGTTGCGGTTGACTTTTTCTTATTCGAAATCAGATTCTCTATAAAATGCACCTAATGGTTTCCTTTTAGCTTGAAATTTTTTTTTCTCGAAAATCCACAGTACCCTCCCTTGGAAAAATGACTCCGAAAAATCATGGCATTCGAAACAGATTTTTTCGATTTTTTTCTCACGGGTACGAGTTACGCGGTTGCGGTTGACTTTTTCTTATTCGAAATCAGATTCTCTATAAAATGCACCTAATGGTTTCCTTTTAGCTTGAAATTTTTTTTTCTCGAAAATCCACAGTACCCTCCCTTGAAAAAATGACTCCGAAAAATCATGGCATTCGAAACAGATTTTTTCGATTTTTTTCTGACGGGTACGAGTTACGCGGTTGCGGTTGACTTTTTCTTATTCGAAATCAGATTCTCTATAAAATGCACCTAATGGTTTCCTTTTAGCTTGAAATTTTTTTTTCTCGAAAATCCACAGTACCCTCCCTTGGAAAAATGACTCCGAAAAATCATGGCATTCGAAACAGATTTTTTCGATTTTTTTCTGACGGGTACGAGTTACGCGGTTGCGGTTGACTTTTTCTTATTCGAAATCAGATTCTCTATAAAATGCACCTAATGGTTTCCTTTTAGCTTGAAATTTTTTTTTCTCGAAAATCCACAGTACCCTCCCTTGGAAAAATGACTCCGAAAAATCATGGCATTCGAAACAGATTTTTTCGATTTTTTTCTCACGGGTACGAGTTACGCGGTTGCGGTTGACTTTTTCTTATTCGAAATCAGATTCTCTATAAAATGCACCTAATGGTTTCCTTTTAGCTTGAAATTTTTTTTTCTCGAAAATCCACAGTACCCTCCCTTGGAAAAATGACTTCAAAAAATCATGGCATTCGAAACAGATTTTTTCGATTTTTTTCTGACGGGTACGAGTTACGCGGTTGCGGTTGACTTTTTCTTATTCGAAATCAGATTCTCTATAAAATGCACCTAATGGTTTCCTTTTAGCTTGAAATTTTTTTTTCTCGAAAATCCACAGTACCCTCCCTTGGAAAAATGACTCCGAAAAATCATGGCATTCGAAACAGATTTTTTTCGATTTTTTTCTGACGGGTACGAGTTACGCGGTTGCGGTTGACTTTTTCTTATTCGAAATCAGATTCTCTATAAAATGCACCTAATGGTTTCCTTTTAGCTTGAAATTTTTTTTTCTCGAAAATCCACAGTACCCTCCCTTGGAAAAATGACTCCGAAAAATCATGGCATTCGAAACAGATTTTTTCGATTTTTTTCTCACGGGTACGAGTTACGCGGTTGCGGTTGACTTTTTCTTATTCGAAATCAGATTCTCTATAAAATGCACCTAATGGTTTCCTTTTAGCTTGAAATTTTTTTTTCTCGAAAATCCACAGTACCCTCCCTTGGAAAAATGACTCCGAAAAATCATGGCATTCGAAACAGATTTTTTCGATTTTTTTCTCACGGGTACGAGTTACGCGGTTGCGGTTGACTTTTTCTTATTCGAAATCAGATTCTCTATAAAATGCACCTAATGGTTTCCTTTTAGCTTGAAATTTTTTTTTCTCGAAAATCCACAGTACCCTCCCTTGGAAAAATGACTCCGAAAAATCATGGCATTCGAAACAGATTTTTTCGATTTTTTTCTCACGGGTACGAGTTACGCGGTTGCGGTTGACTTTTTCTTATTCGAAATCAGATTCTCTATAAAATGCACCTAATGGTTTCCTTTTAGCTTGAAATTTTTTTTTCTCGAAAATCCACAGTACCCTCCCTTGGAAAAATGACTCCGAAAAATCATGGCATTCGAAACAGATTTTTTCGATTTTTTTCTGACGGGTACGAGTTACGCGGTTGCGGTTGACTTTTTCTTATTCGAAATCAGATTCTCTATAAAATGCACCTAATGGTTTCCTTTTAGCTTGAAATTTTTTTTTCTCGAAAATCCACAGTACCCTCCCTTGGAAAAATGACTCCGAAAAATTCATGGCATTCGAAACAGATTTTTTCGATTTTTTTCTGACGGGTACGAGTTACGCGGTTGCGGTTGACTTTTTCTTATTCGAAATCAGATTCTCTATAAAATGCACCTAATGGTTTCCTTTTAGCTTGAAATTTTTTTTTCTCGAAAATCCACAGTACCCTCCCTTGGAAAAATGACTCCGAAAAATCATGGCATTCGAAACAGATTTTTTTCTGACAGGTACGAGTTACGCGGTTGCGGTTGACTTTTTCTTATTCGAAATCAGATTCTCTATAAAATGCACCTAATGGTTTCCTTTTAGCTTGAAATTTTTTTTTCTCGAAAATCCACAGTACCCTCCCTTGGAAAAATGACTTCAAAAAATCATGGCATTCGAAACAGATTTTTTCGATTTTTTTCTGACGGGTACGAGTTACGCGGTTGCGGTTGACTTTTTCTTATTCGAAATCAGATTCTCTATAAAATGCACCTAATGGTTTCCTTTTAGCTTGAAATTTTTTTTTCTCGAAAATCCACAGTACCCTCCCTTGGAAAAATGACTCCGAAAAATCATGGCATTCGAAACAGATTTTTTCGATTTTTTTCTGACGGGTACGAGTTACGCGGTTGCGGTTGACTTTTTCTTATTCGAAATCAGATTCTCTATAAAATGCACCTAATGGTTTCCTTTTAGCTTGAAATTTTTTTTTCTCGAAAATCCACAGTACCCTCCCTTGGAAAAATGACTCCGAAAAATCATGGCATTCGAAACAGATTTTTTTCGATTTTTTTCTGACGGGTACGAGTTACGCGGTTGCGGTTGACTTTTTCTTATTCGAAATCAGATTCTCTATAAAATGCACCTAATGGTTTCCTTTTAGCTTGAAATTTTTTTTTCTCGAAAATCCACAGTACCCTCCCTTGGAAAAATGACTCCGAAAAATCATGGCATTCGAAACAGATTTTTTCGATTTTTTTCTCACGGGTACGAGTTACGCGGTTGCGGTTGACTTTTTCTTATTCGAAATCAGATTCTCTATAAAATGCACCTAATGGTTTCCTTTTAGCTTGAAATTTTTTTTTCTCGAAAATCCACAGTACCCTCCCTTGGAAAAATGACTCCGAAAAATCATGGCATTCGAAACAGATTTTTTCGATTTTTTTCTCACGGGTACGAGTTACGCGGTTGCGGTTGACTTTTTCTTATTCGAAATCAGATTCTCTATAAAATGCACCTAATGGTTACCTTTTAGCTTGAAATTTTTTTTTCTCGAAAATCCACAGTACCCTCCCTTGGAAAAATGACTCCGAAAAATCATGGCATTCGAAACAGATTTTTTCGATTTTTTTCTGACGGGTACGAGTTACGCGGTTGCGGTTGACTTTTTCTTATTCGAAATCAGATTCTCTATAAAATGCACCTAATGGTTTCCTTTTAGCTTGAAATTTTTTTTTCTCGAAAATCCACAGTACCCTCCCTTGGAAAAATGACTCCGAAAATTCATGGCATTCGAAACAGATTTTTTCGATTTTTTTCTGACGGGTACGAGTTACGCGGTTGCGGTTGACTTTTTCTTATTCGAAATCAGATTCTCTATAAAATGCACCTAATGGTTTCCTTTTAGCTTGAAATTTTTTTTTCTCGAAAATCCACAGTACCCTCCCTTGGAAAAATGACTCCGAAAAATCATGGCATTCGAAACAGATTTTTTTCGATTTTTTTCTGACAGGTACGAGTTACGCGGTTGCGGTTGACTTTTTCTTATTCGAAATCAGATTCTCTATAAAATGCACCTAATGGTTTCCTTTTAGCTTGAAATTTTTTTTTCTCGAAAATCCACAGTACCCTCCCTTGGAAAAATGACTCCGAAAAATCATGGCATTCGAAACAGATTTTTTCGATTTTTTTCTCACGGGTACGAGTTACGCGGTTGCGGTTGACTTTTTCTTATTCGAAATCAGATTCTCTATAAAATGCACCTAATGGTTTCCTTTTAGCTTGAAATTTTTTTTTCTCGAAAATCCACAGTACCCTCCCTTGGAAAAATGACTCCGAAAAATCATGGCATTCGAAACAGATTTTTTCGATTTTTTTCTCACGGGTACGAGTTACGCGGTTCCGGTTGACTTTTTCTTATTCGAAATCAGATTCTCTATAAAATGCACCTAATGGTTTCCTTTTAGCTTGAAATTTTTTTTTCTCGAAAATCCACAGTACCCTCCCTTGGAAAAATGACTCCGAAAAATCATGGCATTCGAAACAGATTTTTTCGATTTTTTTCTCACGGGTACGAGTTACGCGGTTGCGGTTGACTTTTTCTTATTCGAAATCAGATTCTCTATAAAATGCACCTAATGGTTTCCTTTTAGCTTGAAATTTTTTTTTCTCGAAAATCCACAGTACCCTCCCTTGAAAAAATGACTCCGAAAAATCATGGCATTCGAAACAGATTTTTTCGATTTTTTTCTGACGGGTACGAGTTACGCGGTTGCGGTTGACTTTTTCTTATTCGAAATCAGATTCTCTATAAAATGCACCTAATGGTTTCCTTTTAGCTTGAAATTTTTTTTTCTCGAAAATCCACAGTACCCTCCCTTGGAAAAATGACTCCGAAAAATCATGGCATTCGAAACAGATTTTTTCGATTTTTTTCTCACGGGTACGAGTTACGCGGTTGCGGTTGACTTTTTCTTATTCGAAATCAGATTCTCTATAAAATGCACCTAATGGTTTCCTTTTAGCTTGAAATTTTTTTTTCTCGAAAATCCACAGCACCCTCCCTTGGAAAAATGACTCCGAAAAATCATGGCATTCGAAACAGATTTTTTCGATTTTTTTCTCACGGGTACGAGTTACGCGGTTGCGGTTGACTTTTTCTTATTCGAAATCAGATTCTCTATAAAATGCACCTAATGGTTTCCTTTTAGCTTGAAATTTTTTTTTCTCGAAAATCCACAGTACCCTCCCTTGGAAAAATGACTCCGAAAAATCATGGCATTCGAAACAGATTTTTTCGATTTTTTTCTCACGGGTACGAGTTACGCGGTTGCGGTTGACTTTTTCTTATTCGAAATCAGATTCTCTATAAAATGCACCTAATGGTTTCCTTTTAGCTTGAAATTTTTTTTTCTCGAAAATCCACAGTACCCTCCCTTGAAAAAATGACTCCGAAAAATCATGGCATTCGAAACAGATTTTTTCGATTTTTTTCTGACGGGTACGAGTTACGCGGTTGCGGTTGACTTTTTCTTATTCGAAATCAGATTCTCTATAAAATGCACCTAATGGTTTCCTTTTAGCTTGAAATTTTTTTTTCTCGAAAATCCACAGTACCCTCCCTTGGAAAAATGACTCCGAAAAATCATGGCATTCGAAACAGATTTTTTCGATTTTTTTCTCACGGGTACGAGTTACGCGGTTGCGGTTGACTTTTTCTTATTCGAAATCAGATTCTCTATAAAATGCACCTAATGGTTTCCTTTTAGCTTGAAATTTTTTTTTCTCGAAAATCCACAGCACCCTCCCTTGGAAAAATGACTCCGAAAAATCATGGCATTCGAAACAGATTTTTTCGATTTTTTTCTCACGGGTACGAGTTACGCGGTTGCGGTTGACTTTTTCTTATTCGAAATCAGATTCTCTATAAAATGCACCTAATGGTTTCCTTTTAGCTTGAAATTTTTTTTTCTCGAAAATCCACAGTACCCTCCCTTGGAAAAATGACTCCGAAAAATCATGGCATTCGAAACAGATTTTTTCGATTTTTTTCTCACGGGTACGAGTTACGCGGTTGCGGTTGACTTTTTCTTATTCGAAATCAGATTCTCTATAAAATGCACCTAATGGTTTCCTTTTAGCTTGAAATTTTTTTTTCTCGAAAATCCACAGTACCCTCCCTTGGAAAAATGACTCCGAAAAATCATGGCATTCGAAACAGATTTTTTCGATTTTTTTCTGACGGGTACGAGTTACGCGGTTGCGGTTGACTTTTTCTTATTCGAAATCAGATTCTCTATAAAATGCACCTAATGGTTTCCTTTTAGCTTGAAATTTTTTTTTCTCGAAAATCCACAGTACCCTCCCTTGGAAAAATGACTCCGAAAAATCATGGCATTCGAAACAGATTTTTTCGATTTTTTTCTCACGGGTACGAGTTACGCGGTTGCGGTTGACTTTTTCTTATTCGAAATCAGATTCTCTATAAAATGCACCTAATGGTTTCCTTTTAGCTTGAAATTTTTTTTTCTCGAAAATCCACAGTACCCTCCCTTGGAAAAATGACTTCAAAAAATCATGGCATTCGAAACAGATTTTTTCGATTTTTTTCTGACGGGTACGAGTTACGCGGTTGCGGTTGACTTTTTCTTATTCGAAATCAGATTCTCTATAAAATGCACCTAATGGTTTCCTTTTAGCTTGAAATTTTTTTTTCTCGAAAATCCACAGTACCCTCCCTTGGAAAAATGACTCCGAAAAATCATGGCATTCGAAACAGATTTTTTTCGATTTTTTTCTGACGGGTACGAGTTACGCGGTTGCGGTTGACTTTTTCTTATTCGAAATCAGATTCTCTATAAAATGCACCTAATGGTTTCCTTTTAGCTTGAAATTTTTTTTTCTCGAAAATCCACAGTACCCTCCCTTGGAAAAATGACTCCGAAAAATCATGGCATTCGAAACAGATTTTTTCGATTTTTTTCTCACGGGTACGAGTTACGCGGTTGCGGTTGACTTTTTCTTATTCGAAATCAGATTCTCTATAAAATGCACCTAATGGTTTCCTTTTAGCTTGAAATTTTTTTTTCTCGAAAATCCACAGTACCCTCCCTTGGAAAAATGACTCCGAAAAATCATGGCATTCGAAACAGATTTTTTCGATTTTTTTCTCACGGGTACGAGTTACGCGGTTGCGGTTGACTTTTTCTTATTCGAAATCAGATTCTCTATAAAATGCACCTAATGGTTTCCTTTTAGCTTGAAATTTTTTTTTCTCGAAAATCCACAGTACCCTCCCTTGGAAAAATGACTCCGAAAAATCATGGCATTCGAAACAGATTTTTTCGATTTTTTTCTCACGGGTACGAGTTACGCGGTTGCGGTTGACTTTTTCTTATTCGAAATCAGATTCTCTATAAAATGCACCTAATGGTTTCCTTTTAGCTTGAAATTTTTTTTTCTCGAAAATCCACAGTACCCTCCCTTGGAAAAATGACTCCGAAAAATCATGGCATTCGAAACAGATTTTTTCGATTTTTTTCTGACGGGTACGAGTTACGCGGTTGCGGTTGACTTTTTCTTATTCGAAATCAGATTCTCTATAAAATGCACCTAATGGTTTCCTTTTAGCTTGAAATTTTTTTTTCTCGAAAATCCACAGTACCCTCCCTTGGAAAAATGACTCCGAAAAATTCATGGCATTCGAAACAGATTTTTTCGATTTTTTTCTGACGGGTACGAGTTACGCGGTTGCGGTTGACTTTTTCTTATTCGAAATCAGATTCTCTATAAAATGCACCTAATGGTTTCCTTTTAGCTTGAAATTTTTTTTTCTCGAAAATCCACAGTACCCTCCCTTGGAAAAATGACTCCGAAAAATCATGGCATTCGAAACAGATTTTTTTCTGACAGGTACGAGTTACGCGGTTGCGGTTGACTTTTTCTTATTCGAAATCAGATTCTCTATAAAATGCACCTAATGGTTTCCTTTTAGCTTGAAATTTTTTTTTCTCGAAAATCCACAGTACCCTCCCTTGGAAAAATGACTTCAAAAAATCATGGCATTCGAAACAGATTTTTTCGATTTTTTTCTGACGGGTACGAGTTACGCGGTTGCGGTTGACTTTTTCTTATTCGAAATCAGATTCTCTATAAAATGCACCTAATGGTTTCCTTTTAGCTTGAAATTTTTTTTTCTCGAAAATCCACAGTACCCTCCCTTGGAAAAATGACTCCGAAAAATCATGGCATTCGAAACAGATTTTTTCGATTTTTTTCTGACGGGTACGAGTTACGCGGTTGCGGTTGACTTTTTCTTATTCGAAATCAGATTCTCTATAAAATGCACCTAATGGTTTCCTTTTAGCTTGAAATTTTTTTTTCTCGAAAATCCACAGTACCCTCCCTTGGAAAAATGACTCCGAAAAATCATGGCATTCGAAACAGATTTTTTTCGATTTTTTTCTGACAGGTACGAGTTACGCGGTTGCGGTTGACTTTTTCTTATTCGAAATCAGATTCTCTATAAAATGCACCTAATGGTTTCCTTTTAGCATGAAATTTTTTTTTCTCGAAAATCCACAGTACCCTCCCTTGGAAAAATGACTCCGAAAAATCATGGCATTCGAAACAGATTTTTTCGATTTTTTTCTCACGGGTACGAGTTACGCGGTTGCGGTTGACTTTTTCTTATTCGAAATCAGATTCTCTATAAAATGCACCTAATGGTTTCCTTTTAGCTTGAAATTTTTTTTTCTCGAAAATCCACAGTACCCTCCCTTGGAAAAATGACTCCGAAAAATCATGGCATTCGAAACAGATTTTTTCGATTTTTTTCTGACGGGTACGAGTTACGCGGTTGCGGTTGACTTTTTCTTATTCGAAATCAGATTCTCTATAAAATGCACCTAATGGTTTCCTTTTAGCTTGAAATTTTTTTTTCTCGAAAATCCACAGTACCCTCCCTTGGAAAAATGACTCCGAAAAATCATGGCATTCGAAACAGATTTTTTCGATTTTTTTCTCACGGGTACGAGTTACGCGGTTGCGGTTGACTTTTTCTTATTCGAAATCAGATTCTCTATAAAATGCACCTAATGGTTTCCTTTTAGCTTGAAATTTTTTTTTCTCGAAAATCCACAGTACCCTCCCTTGGAAAAATGACTCCGAAAAATCATGGCATTCGAAACAGATTTTTTCGATTTTTTTCTCACGGGTACGAGTTACGCGGTTGCGGTTGACTTTTTCTTATTCGAAATCAGATTCTCTATAAAATGCACCTAATGGTTTCCTTTTAGCTTGAAATTTTTTTTTCTCGAAAATCCACAGTACCCTCCCTTGGAAAAATGACTTCAAAAAATCATGGCATTCGAAACAGATTTTTTCGATTTTTTTCTGACGGGTACGAGTTACGCGGTTGCGGTTGACTTTTTCTTATTCGAAATCAGATTCTCTATAAAATGCACCTAATGGTTTCCTTTTAGCTTGAAATTTTTTTTTCTCGAAAATCCACAGTACCCTCCCTTGGAAAAATGACTCCGAAAAATCATGGCATTCGAAACAGATTTTTTTCGATTTTTTTCTGACGGGTACGAGTTACGCGGTTGCGGTTGACTTTTTCTTATTCGAAATCAGATTCTCTATAAAATGCACCTAATGGTTTCCTTTTAGCTTGAAATTTTTTTTTCTCGAAAATCCACAGTACCCTCCCTTGGAAAAATGACTCCGAAAAATCATGGCATTCGAAACAGATTTTTTCGATTTTTTTCTCACGGGTACGAGTTACGCGGTTGCGGTTGACTTTTTCTTATTCGAAATCAGATTCTCTATAAAATGCACCTAATGGTTTCCTTTTAGCTTGAAATTTTTTTTTCTCGAAAATCCACAGTACCCTCCCTTGGAAAAATGACTCCGAAAAATCATGGCATTCGAAACAGATTTTTTCGATTTTTTTCTCACGGGTACGAGTTACGCGGTTGCGGTTGACTTTTTCTTATTCGAAATCAGATTCTCTATAAAATGCACCTAATGGTTTCCTTTTAGCTTGAAATTTTTTTTTCTCGAAAATCCACAGTACCCTCCCTTGGAAAAATGACTCCGAAAAATCATGGCATTCGAAACAGATTTTTTCGATTTTTTTCTCACGGGTACGAGTTACGCGGTTGCGGTTGACTTTTTCTTATTCGAAATCAGATTCTCTATAAAATGCACCTAATGGTTTCCTTTTAGCTTGAAATTTTTTTTTCTCGAAAATCCACAGTACCCTCCCTTGGAAAAATGACTCCGAAAAATCATGGCATTCGAAACAGATTTTTTCGATTTTTTTCTGACGGGTACGAGTTACGCGGTTGCGGTTGACTTTTTCTTATTCGAAATCAGATTCTCTATAAAATGCACCTAATGGTTTCCTTTTAGCTTGAAATTTTTTTTTCTCGAAAATCCACAGTACCCTCCCTTGGAAAAATGACTCCGAAAAATTCATGGCATTCGAAACAGATTTTTTCGATTTTTTTCTGACGGGTACGAGTTACGCGGTTGCGGTTGACTTTTTCTTATTCGAAATCAGATTCTCTATAAAATGCACCTAATGGTTTCCTTTTAGCTTGAAATTTTTTTTTCTCGAAAATCCACAGTACCCTCCCTTGGAAAAATGACTCCGAAAAATCATGGCATTCGAAACAGATTTTTTTCTGACAGGTACGAGTTACGCGGTTGCGGTTGACTTTTTCTTATTCGAAATCAGATTCTCTATAAAATGCACCTAATGGTTTCCTTTTAGCTTGAAATTTTTTTTTCTCGAAAATCCACAGTACCCTCCCTTGGAAAAATGACTTCAAAAAATCATGGCATTCGAAACAGATTTTTTCGATTTTTTTCTGACGGGTACGAGTTACGCGGTTGCGGTTGACTTTTTCTTATTCGAAATCAGATTCTCTATAAAATGCACCTAATGGTTTCCTTTTAGCTTGAAATTTTTTTTTCTCGAAAATCCACAGTACCCTCCCTTGGAAAAATGACTCCGAAAAATCATGGCATTCGAAACAGATTTTTTCGATTTTTTTCTGACGGGTACGAGTTACGCGGTTGCGGTTGACTTTTTCTTATTCGAAATCAGATTCTCTATAAAATGCACCTAATGGTTTCCTTTTAGCTTGAAATTTTTTTTTCTCGAAAATCCACAGTACCCTCCCTTGGAAAAATGACTCCGAAAAATCATGGCATTCGAAACAGATTTTTTTCGATTTTTTTCTGACAGGTACGAGTTACGCGGTTGCGGTTGACTTTTTCTTATTCGAAATCAGATTCTCTATAAAATGCACCTAATGGTTTCCTTTTAGCTTGAAATTTTTTTTTCTCGAAAATCCACAGTACCCTCCCTTGGAAAAATGACTCCGAAAAATTCATGGCATTCGAAACAGATTTTTTCGATTTTTTTCTGACGGGTACGAGTTACGCGGTTGCGGTTGACTTTTTCTTATTCGAAATCAGATTCTCTATAAAATGCACCTAATGGTTTCCTTTTAGCTTGAAATTTTTTTTTCTCGAAAATCCACAGTACCCTCCCTTGGAAAAATGACTCCGAAAAATCATGGCATTCGAAACAGATTTTTTTCGATTTTTTTCTGACAGGTACGAGTTACGCGGTTGCGGTTGACTTTTTCTTATTCGAAATCAGATTCTCTATAAAATGCACCTAATGGTTTCCTTTTAGCTTGAAATTTTTTTTTCTCGAAAATCCACAGTACCCTCCCTTGGAAAAATGACTTCAAAAAATCATGGCATTCGAAACAGATTTTTTCGATTTTTTTCTGACGGGTACGAGTTACGCGGTTGCGGTTGACTTTTTCTTATTCGAAATCAGATTCTCTATAAAATGCACCTAATGGTTTCCTTTTAGCTTGAAATTTTTTTTTCTCGAAAATCCACAGTACCCTCCCTTGGAAAAATGACTCCGAAAAATCATGGCATTCGAAACAGATTTTTTCGATTTTTTTCTGACGGGTACGAGTTACGCGGTTGCGGTTGACTTTTTCTTATTCGAAATCAGATTCTCTATAAAATGCACCTAATGGTTTCCTTTTAGCTTGAAATTTTTTTTTCTCGAAAATCCACAGTACCCTCCCTTGGAAAAATGACTCCGAAAAATCATGGCATTCGAAACAGATTTTTTTCGATTTTTTTCTGACAGGTACGAGTTACGCGGTTGCGGTTGACTTTTTCTTATTCGAAATCAGATTCTCTATAAAATGCACCTAATGGTTTCCTTTTAGCTTGAAATTTTTTTTTCTCGAAAATCCACAGTACCCTCCCTTGGAAAAATGACTCCGAAAAATCATGGCATTCGAAACAGATTTTTTCGATTTTTTTCTCACGGGTACGAGTTACGCGGTTGCGGTTGACTTTTTCTTATTCGAAATCAGATTCTCTATAAAATGCACCTAATGGTTTCCTTTTAGCTTGAAATTTTTTTTTCTCGAAAATCCACAGTACCCTCCCTTGGAAAAATGACTCCGAAAAATCATGACATTCGAAACAGATTTTTTCGATTTTTTTCTCACGGGTACGAGTTACGCGGTTGCGGTTGACTTTTTCTTATTCGAAATCAGATTCTCTATAAAATGCACCTAATGGTTTCCTTTTAGCTTGAAATTTTTTTTTCTCGAAAATCCACAGTACCCTCCCTTGGAAAAATGACTCCGAAAAATCATGGCATTCGAAACAGATTTTTTCGATTTTTTTCTGACGGGTACGAGTTACGCGGTTGCGGATGACTTTTTCTTATTCGAAATCAGATTCTCTATAAAATGCACCTAATGGTTTCCTTTTAGCTTGAAATTTTTTTTTCTCGAAAATCCACAGTACCCTCCCTTGGAAAAATGACTCCGAAAAATCATGGCATTCGAAACAGATTTTTTTCGATTTTTTTCTGACAGGTACGAGTTACGCGGTTGCGGTTGACTTTTTCTTATTCGAAATCAGATTCTCTATAAAATGCACCTAATGGTTTCCTTTTAGCTTGAAATTTTTTTTTCTCGAAAATCCACAGTACCCTCCCTTGGAAAAATGACTTCAAAAAATCATGGCATTCGAAACAGATTTTTTCGATTTTTTTCTGACGGGTACGAGTTACGCGGTTGCGGTTGACTTTTTCTTATTCGAAATCAGATTCTCTATAAAATGCACCTAATGGTTTCCTTTTAGCTTGAAATTTTTTTTTCTCGAAAATCCACAGTACCCTCCCTTGGAAAAATGACTCCGAAAAATCATGGCATTCGAAACAGATTTTTTCGATTTTTTTCTGACGGGTACGAGTTACGCGGTTGCGGTTGACTTTTTCTTATTCGAAATCAGATTCTCTATAAAATGCACCTAATGGTTTCCTTTTAGCTTGAAATTTTTTTTTCTCGAAAATCCACAGTACCCTCCCTTGGAAAAATGACTCCGAAAAATCATGGCATTCGAAACAGATTTTTTTCGATTTTTTTCTGACAGGTACGAGTTACGCGGTTGCGGTTGACTTTTTCTTATTCGAAATCAGATTCTCTATAAAATGCACCTAATGGTTTCCTTTTAGCTTGAAATTTTTTTTTCTCGAAAATCCACAGTACCCTCCCTTGGAAAAATGACTCCGAAAAATCATGGCATTCGAAACAGATTTTTTCGATTTTTTTCTCACGGGTACGAGTTACGCGGTTGCGGTTGACTTTTTCTTATTCGAAATCAGATTCTCTATAAAATGCACCTAATGGTTTCCTTTTAGCTTGAAATTTTTTTTTCTCGAAAATCCACAGTACCCTCCCTTGGAAAAATGACTCCGAAAAATCATGGCATTCGAAACAGATTTTTTCGATTTTTTTCTGACGGGTACGAGTTACGCGGTTGCGGTTGACTTTTTCTTATTCGAAATCAGATTCTCTATAAAATGCACCTAATGGTTTCCTTTTAGCTTGAAATTTTTTTTTCTCGAAAATCCACAGTACCCTCCCTTGGAAAAATGACTCCGAAAAATCATGGCATTCGAAACAGATTTTTTCGATTTTTTTCTCACGGGTACGAGTTACGCGGTTGCGGTTGACTTTTTCTTATTCGAAATCAGATTCTATATAAAATGCACCTAATGGTTTCCTTTTAGCTTGAAATTTTTTTTTCTCGAAAATCCACAGTACCCTCCCTTGGAAAAATGACTCCGAAAAATCATGGCATTCGAAACAGATTTTTTCGATTTTTTTCTCACGGGTACGAGTTACGCGGTTGCGGTTGACTTTTTCTTATTCGAAATCAGATTCTCTATAAAATGCACCTAATGGTTTCCTTTTAGCTTGAAATTTTTTTTTCTCGAAAATCCACAGTACCCTCCCTTGAAAAAATGACTCCGAAAAATCATGGCATTCGAAACAGATTTTTTCGATTTTTTTCTGACGGGTACGAGTTACGCGGTTGCGGTTGACTTTTTCTTATTCGAAATCAGATTCTCTATAAAATGCACCTAATGGTTTCCTTTTAGCTTGAAATTTTTTTTTCTCGAAAATCCACAGTACCCTCCCTTGGAAAAATGACTCCGAAAAATCATGGCATTCGAAACAGATTTTTTCGATTTTTTTCTCACGGGTACAAGTTACGCGGTTGCGGTTGACTTTTTCTTATTCGAAATCAGATTCTCTATAAAATGCACCTAATGGTTTCCTTTTAGCTTGAAAATTTTTTTGCTCGAAAATCCACAGTACCCTCCCTTGGAAAAATGACTCCGAAAAATCATGGCATTCGAAACAGATTTTTTCGATTTTTTTCTGACGGGTACGAGTTACGCGGTTGCGGTTGACTTTTTCTTATTCGAAATCAGATTCTCTATAAAATGCACCTAATGGTTTCCTTTTAGCTTGAAATTTTTTTTTCTCGAAAATCCACAGTACCCTCCCTTGGAAAAATGACTCCGAAAAATCATGGCATTCGAAACAGATTTTTTCGATTTTTTTCTCACGGGTACGAGTTACGCGGTTGCGGTTGACTTTTTCTTATTCGAAATCAGATTCTCTATAAAATGCACCTAATGGTTTCCTTTTAGCTTGAAATTTTTTTTTCTCGAAAATCCACAGTACCCTCCCTTGGAAAAATGACTCCGAAAAATCATGGCATTCGAAACAGATTTTTTCGATTTTTTTCTCACGGGTACGAGTTACGCGGTTGCGGTTGACTTTTTCTTATTCGAAATCAGATTCTCTATAAAATGCACCTAATGGTTTCCTTTTAGCTTGAAATTTTTTTTTCTCGAAAATCCACAGTACCCTCCCTTGGAAAAATGACTCCGAAAAATCATGGCATTCGAAACAGATTTTTTCGATTTTTTTCTCACGGGTACGAGTTACGCGGTTGCGGTTGACTTTTTCTTATTCGAAATCAGATTCTCTATAAAATGCACCTAATGGTTTCCTTTTAGCTTGAAATTTTTTTTTCTCGAAAATCCACAGTACCCTCCCTTGGAAAAATGACTCCGAAAAATCATGGCATTCGAAACAGATTTTTTCGATTTTTTTCTCACGGGTACGAGTTACGCGGTTGCGGTTGACTTTTTCTTATTCGAAATCAGATTCTCTATAAAATGCACCTAATGGTTTCCTTTTAGCTTGAAATTTTTTTTTCTCGAAAATCCACAGTACCCTCCCTTGGAAAAATGACTCCGAAAAATCATGGCATTCGAAACAGATTTTTTCGATTTTTTTCTCACGGGTACGAGTTACGCGGTTGCGGTTGACTTTTTCTTATTCGAAATCAGATTCTCTATAAAATGCACCTAATGGTTTCCTTTTAGCTTGAAATTTTTTTTTCTCGAAAATCCACAGTACCCTCCCTTGGAAAAATGACTCCGAAAAATCATGGCATTCGAAACAGATTTTTTCGATTTTTTTCTCACGGGTACGAGTTACGCGGTTGCGGTTGACTTTTTCTTATTCGAAATCAGATTCTCTATAAAATGCACCTAATGGTTTCCTTTTAGCTTGAAATTTTTTTTTCTCGAAAATCCACAGTACCCTCCCTTGGAAAAATGACTCCGAAAAATCATGGCATTCGAAACAGATTTTTTCGATTTTTTTCTCACGGGTACGAGTTACGCGGTTGCGGTTGACTTTTTCTTATTCGAAATCAGATTCTCTATAAAATGCACCTAATGGTTTCCTTTTAGCTTGAAATTTTTTTTTCTCGAAAATCCACAGTACCCTCCCTTGGAAAAATGACTCCGAAAAATCATGGCATTCGAAACAGATTTTTTCGATTTTTTTCTCACGGGTACGAGTTACGCGGTTGCGGTTGACTTTTTCTTATTCGAAATCAGATTCTCTATAAAATGCACCTAATGGTTTCCTTTTAGCTTGAAATTTTTTTTTCTCGAAAATCCACAGTACCCTCCCTTGGAAAAATGACTCCGAAAAATCATGGCATTCGAAACAGATTTTTTCGATTTTTTTCTGACGGGTACGAGTTACGCGGTTGCGGTTGACTTTTTCTTATTCGAAATCAGATTCTCTATAAAATGCACCTAATGGTTTCCTTTTAGCTTGAAATTTTTTTTTCTCGAAAATCCACAGTACCCTCCCTTGGAAAAATGACTCCGAAAAATCATGGCATTCGAAACAGATTTTTTCGATTTTTTTCTCACGGGTACGAGTTACGCGGTTGCGGTTGACTTTTTCTTATTCGAAATCAGATTCTCTATAAAATGCACCTAATGGTTTCCTTTTAGCTTGAAATTTTTTTTTCTCGAAAATCCACAGTACCCTCCCTTGGAAAAATGACTCCGAAAAATCATGGCATTCGAAACAGATTTTTTCGATTTTTTTCTGACGGGTACGAGTTACGCGGTTGCGGTTGACTTTTTCTTATTCGAAATCAGATTCTCTATAAAATGCACCTAATGGTTTCCTTTTAGCTTGAAATTTTTTTTTCTCGAAAATCCACAGTACCCTCCCTTGGAAAAATGACTCCGAAAAATCATGGCATTCGAAACAGATTTTTTCGATTTTTTTCTCACGGGTACGAGTTACGCGGTTGCGGTTGACTTTTTCTTATTCGAAATCAGATTCTCTATAAAATGCACCTAATGGTTTCCTTTTAGCTTGAAATTTTTTTTTCTCGAAAATCCACAGTACCCTCCCTTGGAAAAATGACTCCGAAAAATCATGGCATTCGAAACAGATTTTTTCGATTTTTTTCTGACGGGTACGAGTTACGCGGTTGCGGTTGACTTTTTCTTATTCGAAATCAGATTCTCTATAAAATGCACCTAATGGTTTCCTTTTAGCTTGAAATTTTTTTTTCTCGAAAATCCACAGTACCCTCCCTTGGAAAAATGACTCCGAAAAATCATGGCATTCGAAACAGATTTTTTCGATTTTTTTCTGACGGGTACGAGTTACGCGGTTGCGGTTGACTTTTTCTTATTCGAAATCAGATTCTCTATAAAATGCACCTAATGGTTTCCTTTTAGCTTGAAATTTTTTTTTCTCGAAAATCCACAGTACCCTCCCTTGGAAAAATGACTCCGAAAAATCATGGCATTCGAAACAGATTTTTTCGATTTTTTTCTCACGGGTACGAGTTACGCGGTTGCGGTTGACTTTTTCTTATTCGAAATCAGATTCTCTATAAAATGCACCTAATGGTTTCCTTTTAGCTTGAAATTTTTTTTTCTCGAAAATCCACAGTACCCTCCCTTGGAAAAATGACTCCGAAAAATCATGGCATTCGAAACAGATTTTTTCGATTATTTTCTGACGGGTACGAGTTACGCGGTTGCGGTTGACTTTTTCTTATTCGAAATCAGATTCTCTATAAAATGCACCTAATGGTTTCCTTTTAGCTTGAAATTTTTTTTTCTCGAAAATCCACAGTACCCTCCCTTGAAAAAATGACTCCGAAAAATCATGGCATTCGAAACAGATTTTTTCGATTTTTTTCTGACAGCTACGAGTTCCGCGGTTGCGGTTGACTTTTTCTTATTCGAAATCAGATTCTCTATAAAATGCACCTAATGGTTTCCTTTTAGCTTGAAAATTTTTTTTCTCGAAAATCCACAGTACCCTCCCTTGGAAAAATGACTCCGAAAAATCATGGCATTCGAAACAGATTTTTTCGATTTTTTTCTGACGGGTACGAGTTACGCGGTTGCGGTTGACTTTTTCTTATTCGAAATCAGATTCTCTATAAAATGCACCTAATGGTTTCCTTTTAGCTTGAAATTTTTTTTTCTCGAAAATCCACAGTACCCTCCCTTGGAAAAATGACTCCGAAAAATCATGGCATTCGAAACAGATTTTTTCGATTTTTTTCTCACGGGTACGAGTTACGCGGTTGCGGTTGACTTTTTCTTATTCGAAATCAGATTCTCTATAAAATGCACCTAATGGTTTCCTTTTAGCTTGAAATTTTTTTTTCTCGAAAATCCACAGTACCCTCCCTTGGAAAAATGACTCCGAAAAATCATGGCATTCGAAACAGATTTTTTCGATTTTTTTCTCACGGGTACGAGTTACGCGGTTGCGGTTGACTTTTTCTTATTCGAAATCAGATTCTCTATAAAATGCACCTAATGGTTTCCTTTTAGCTTGAAATTTTTTTTTCTCGAAAATCCACAGTACCCTCCCTTGGAAAAATGACTCCGAAAAATCATGGCATTCGAAACAGATTTTTTCGATTTTTTTCTCACGGGTACGAGTTACGCGGTTGCGGTTGACTTTTTCTTATTCGAAATCAGATTCTCTATAAAATGCACCTAATGGTTTCCTTTTAGCTTGAAATTTTTTTTTCTCGAAAATCCACAGTACCCTCCCTTGGAAAAATGACTCCGAAAAATCATGGCATTCGAAACAGATTTTTTCGATTTTTTTCTCACGGGTACGAGTTACGCGGTTGCGGTTGACTTTTTCTTATTCGAAATCAGATTCTCTATAAAATGCACCTAATGGTTTCCTTTTAGCTTGAAATTTTTTTTTCTCGAAAATCCACAGTACCCTCCCTTGGAAAAATGACTCCGAAAAATCATGGCATTCGAAACAGATTTTTTCGATTTTTTTCTCACGGGTACGAGTTACGCGGTTGCGGTTGACTTTTTCTTATTCGAAATCAGATTCTCTATAAAATGCACCTAATGGTTTCCTTTTAGCTTGAAATTTTTTTTTCTCGAAAATCCACAGTACCCTCCCTTGGAAAAATGACTCCGAAAAATCATGGCATTCGAAACAGATTTTTTCGATTATTTTCTGACGGGTACGAGTTACGCGGTTGCGGTTGACTTTTTCTTATTCGAAATCAGATTCTCTATAAAATGCACCTAATGGTTTCCTTTTAGCTTGAAATTTTTTTTTCTCGAAAATCCACAGTACCCTCCCTTGAAAAAATGACTCCGAAAAATCATGGCATTCGAAACAGATTTTTTCGATTTTTTTCTGACAGCTACGAGTTCCGCGGTTGCGGTTGACTTTTTCTTATTCGAAATCAGATTCTCTATAAAATGCACCTAATGGTTTCCTTTTAGCTTGAAAATTTTTTTTCTCGAAAATCCACAGTACCCTCCCTTGGAAAAATGACTCCGAAAAATCATGGCATTCGAAACAGATTTTTTCGATTTTTTTCTGACGGGTACGAGTTACGCGGTTGCGGTTGACTTTTTCTTATTCGAAATCAGATTCTCTATAAAATGCACCTAATGGTTTCCTTTTAGCTTGAAATTTTTTTTTCTCGAAAATCCACAGTACCCTCCCTTGGAAAAATGACTCCGAAAAATCATGGCATTCGAAACAGATTTTTTCGATTTTTTTCTCACGGGTACGAGTTACGCGGTTGCGGTTGACTTTTTCTTATTCGAAATCAGATTCTCTATAAAATGCACCTAATGGTTTCCTTTTAGCTTGAAATTTTTTTTTCTCGAAAATCCACAGTACCCTCCCTTGGAAAAATGACTCCGAAAAATCATGGCATTCGAAACAGATTTTTTCGATTTTTTTCTCACGGGTACGAGTTACGCGGTTGCGGTTGACTTTTTCTTATTCGAAATCAGATTCTCTATAAAATGCACCTAATGGTTTCCTTTTAGCTTGAAATTTTTTTTTCTCGAAAATCCACAGTACCCTCCCTTGGAAAAATGACTCCGAAAAATCATGGCATTCGAAACAGATTTTTTCGATTTTTTTCTGACGGGTACGAGTTACGCGGTTGCGGTTGACTTTTTCTTATTTGAAATCAGATTCTCTATAAAATGCACCTAATGGTTTCCTTTTAGCTTGAAATTTTTTTTTCTCGAAAATCCACAGTACCCTCCCTTGGAAAAATGACTCCGAAAAATCATGGCATTCGAAACAGATTTTTTCGATTTTTTTCTCACGGGTACGAGTTACGCGGTTGCGGTTGACTTTTTCTTATTCGAAATCAGATTCTCTATAAAATGCACCTAATGGTTTCCTTTTAGCTTGAAATTTTTTTTTCTCGAAAATCCACAGTACCCTCCCTTGGAAAAATGACTCCGAAAAATCATGGCATTCGAAACAGATTTTTTCGATTTTTTTCTCACGGGTACGAGTTACGCGGTTGCGGTTGACTTTTTCTTATTCGAAATCAGATTCTCTATAAAATGCACCTAATGGTTTCCTTTTAGCTTGAAATTTTTTTTTCTCGAAAATCCACAGTACCCTCCCTTGGAAAAATGACTCCGAAAAATCATGGCATTCGAAACAGATTTTTTCGATTTTTTTCTGACGGGTACGAGTTACGCGGTTGCGGTTGACTTTTTCTTATTCGAAATCAGATTCTCTATAAAATGCACCTAATGGTTTCCTTTTAGCTTGAAATTTTTTTCTCTCGAAAATCCACAGTACCCTCCCTTGGAAAAATGACTCCGAAAAATTCATGGCATTCGAAACAGATTTTTTCGATTTTTTTCTGACGGGTACGAGTTACGCGGTTGCGGTTGACTTTTTCTTATTCGAAATCAGATTCTCTATAAAATGCACCTAATGGTTTCCTTTTAGCTTGAAATTTTTTTTTCTCGAAAATCCACAGTACCCTCCCTTGGAAAAATGACTCCGAAAAATCATGGCATTCGAAACAGATTTTTTTCGATTTTTTTCTGACAGGTACGAGTTACGCGGTTGCGGTTGACTTTTTCTTATTCGAAATCAGATTCTCTATAAAATGCACCTAATGGTTTCCTTTTAGCTTGAAATTTTTTTTTCTCGAAAATCCACAGTACCCTCCCTTGGAAAAATGACTTCAAAAAATCATGGCATTCGAAACAGATTTTTTCGATTTTTTTCTGACGGGTACGAGTTACGCGGTTGCGGTTGACTTTTTCTTATTCGAAATCAGATTCTCTATAAAATGCACCTAATGGTTTCCTTTTAGCTTGAAATTTTTTTTTCTCGAAAATCCACAGTACCCTCCCTTGGAAAAATGACTCCGAAAAATCATGGCATTCGAAACAGATTTTTTCGATTTTTTTCTGACGGGTACGAGTTACGCGGTTGCGGTTGACTTTTTCTTATTCGAAATCAGATTCTCTATAAAATGCACCTAATGGTTTCCTTTTAGCTTGAAATTTTTTTTTCTCGAAAATCCACAGTACCCTCCCTTGGAAAAATGACTCCGAAAAATCATGGCATTCGAAACAGATTTTTTCGATTTTTTTCTGACGGGTACGAGTTACGCGGTTGCGGTTGACTTTTTCTTATTTGAAATCAGATTCTCTATAAAATGCACCTAATGGTTTCCTTTTAGCTTGAAATTTTTTTTTCTCGAAAATCCACAGTACCCTCCCTTGGAAAAATGACTCCGAAAAATCATGGCATTCGAAACAGATTTTTTCGATTTTTTTCTCACGGGTACGAGTTACGCGGTTGCGGTTGACTTTTTCTTATTCGAAATCAGATTCTCTATAAAATGCACCTAATGGTTTCCTTTTAGCTTGAAATTTTTTTTTCTCGAAAATCCACAGTACCCTCCCTTGGAAAAATGACTCCGAAAAATCATGGCATTCGAAACAGATTTTTTTCGATTTTTTTCTGACAGGTACGAGTTACGCGGTTGCGGTTGACTTTTTCTTATTCGAAATCAGATTCTCTATAAAATGCACCTAATGGTTTCCTTTTAGCTTGAAATTTTTTTTTCTCGAAAATCCACAGTACCCTCCCTTGGAAAAATGACTTCAAAAAATCATGGCATTCGAAACAGATTTTTTCGATTTTTTTCTGACGGGTACGAGTTACGCGGTTGCGGTTGACTTTTTCTTATTCGAAATCAGATTCTCTATAAAATGCACCTAATGGTTTCCTTTTAGCTTGAAATTTTTTTTTCTCGAAAATCCACAGTACCCTCCCTTGGAAAAATGACTCCGAAAAATCATGGCATTCGAAACAGATTTTTTCGATTTTTTTCTGACGGGTACGAGTTACGCGGTTGCGGTTGACTTTTTCTTATTCGAAATCAGATTCTCTATAAAATGCACCTAATGGTTTCCTTTTAGCTTGAAATTTTTTTTTCTCGAAAATCCACAGTACCCTCCCTTGGAAAAATGACTCCGAAAAATCATGGCATTCGAAACAGATTTTTTCGATTTTTTTCTGACGGGTACGAGTTACGCGGTTGCGGTTGACTTTTTCTTATTTGAAATCAGATTCTCTATAAAATGCACCTAATGGTTTCCTTTTAGCTTGAAATTTTTTTTTCTCGAAAATCCACAGTACCCTCCCTTGGAAAAATGACTCCGAAAAATCATGGCATTCGAAACAGATTTTTTCGATTTTTTTCTCACGGGTACGAGTTACGCGGTTGCGGTTGACTTTTTCTTATTCGAAATCAGATTCTCTATAAAATGCACCTAATGGTTTCCTTTTAGCTTGAAATTTTTTTTTCTCGAAAATCCACAGTACCCTCCCTTGGAAAAATGACTCCGAAAAATCATGGCATTCGAAACAGATTTTTTCGATTTTTTTCTCACGGGTACGAGTTACGCGGTTGCGGTTGACTTTTTCTTATTCGAAATCAGATTCTCTATAAAATGCACCTAATGGTTTCCTTTTAGCTTGAAATTTTTTTTTCTCGAAAATCCACAGTACCCTCCCTTGGAAAAATGACTCCGAAAAATCATGGCATTCGAAACAGATTTTTTCGATTTTTTTCTGACGGGTACGAGTTACGCGGTTGCGGTTGACTTTTTCTTATTCGAAATCAGATTCTCTATAAAATGCACCTAATGGTTTCCTTTTAGCTTGAAATTTTTTTCTCTCGAAAATCCACAGTACCCTCCCTTGGAAAAATGACTCCGAAAAATTCATGGCATTCGAAACAGATTTTTTCGATTTTTTTCTGACGGGTACGAGTTACGCGGTTGCGGTTGACTTTTTCTTATTCGAAATCAGATTCTCTATAAAATGCACCTAATGGTTTCCTTTTAGCTTGAAATTTTTTTTTCTCGAAAATCCACAGTACCCTCCCTTGGAAAAATGACTCCGAAAAATCATGGCATTCGAAACAGATTTTTTTCGATTTTTTTCTGACAGGTACGAGTTACGCGGTTGCGGTTGACTTTTTCTTATTCGAAATCAGATTCTCTATAAAATGCACCTAATGGTTTCCTTTTAGCTTGAAATTTTTTTTTCTCGAAAATCCACAGTACCCTCCCTTGGAAAAATGACTTCAAAAAATCATGGCATTCGAAACAGATTTTTTCGATTTTTTTCTGACGGGTACGAGTTACGCGGTTGCGGTTGACTTTTTCTTATTCGAAATCAGATTCTCTATAAAATGCACCTAATGGTTTCCTTTTAGCTTGAAATTTTTTTTTCTCGAAAATCCACAGTACCCTCCCTTGGAAAAATGACTCCGAAAAATCATGGCATTCGAAACAGATTTTTTCGATTTTTTTCTGACGGGTACGAGTTACGCGGTTGCGGTTGACTTTTTCTTATTCGAAATCAGATTCTCTATAAAATGCACCTAATGGTTTCCTTTTAGCTTGAAATTTTTTTTTCTCGAAAATCCACAGTACCCTCCCTTGGAAAAATGACTCCGAAAAATCATGGCATTCGAAACAGATTTTTTTCGATTTTTTTCTGACAGGTACGAGTTACGCGGTTGCGGTTGACTTTTTCTTATTCGAAATCAGATTCTCTATAAAATGCACCTAATGGTTTCCTTTTAGCTTGAAATTTTTTTTTCTCGAAAATCCACAGTACCCTCCCTTGGAAAAATGACTCCGAAAAATCATGGCATTCGAAACAGATTTTTTCGATTTTTTTCTCACGGGTACGAGTTACGCGGTTGCGGTTGACTTTTTCTTATTCGAAATCAGATTCTCTATAAAATGCACCTAATGGTTTCCTTTTAGCTTGAAATTTTTTTTTCTCGAAAATCCACAGTACCCTCCCTTGGAAAAATGACTCCGAAAAATCATGGCATTCGAAACAGATTTTTTCGATTTTTTTCTCACGGGTACGAGTTACGCGGTTGCGGTTGACTTTTTCTTATTCGAAATCAGATTCTCTATAAAATGCACCTAATGGTTTCCTTTTAGCTTGAAATTTTTTTTTCTCGAAAATCCACAGTACCCTCCCTTGGAAAAATGACTCCGAAAAATCATGGCATTCGAAACAGATTTTTTCGATTTTTTTCTGACGGGTACGAGTTACGCGGTTGCGGTTGACTTTTTCTTATTCGAAATCAGATTCTCTATAAAATGCACCTAATGGTTTCCTTTTAGCTTGAAATTTTTTTTTCTCGAAAATCCACAGTACCCTCCCTTGAAAAAATGACTCCGAAAAATCATGGCATTCGAAACAGATTTTTTCGATTTTTTTCTGACAGCTACGAGTTCCGCGGTTGCGGTTGACTTTTTCTTATTCGAAATCAGATTCTCTATAAAATGCACCTAATGGTTTCCTTTTAGCTTGAAAATTTTTTTTCTCGAAAATCCACAGTACCCTCCCTTGGAAAAATGACTCCGAAAAATCATGGCATTCGAAACAGATTTTTTCGATTTTTTTCTGACAGGTACGAGTTACGCGGTTGCGGTTGACTTTTTCTTATTCGAAATCAGATTCTCTATAAAATGCACCTAATGGTTTCCTTTTAGCTTGAAATTTTTTTTTCTCGAAAATCCACAGTACCCTCCCTTGGAAAAATGACTCCGAAAAATCATGGCATTCGAAACAGATTTTTTCGATTATTTTCTGACGGGTACGAGTTACGCGGTTGCGGTTGACTTTTTCTTATTCGAAATCAGATTCTCTATAAAATGCACCTAATGGTTTCCTTTTAGCTTGAAATTTTTTTTTCTCGAAAATCCACAGTACCCTCCCTTGAAAAAATGACTCCGAAAAATCATGGCATTCGAAACAGATTTTTTCGATTTTTTTCTGACAGCTACGAGTTCCGCGGTTGCGGTTGACTTTTTCTTATTCGAAATCAGATTCTCTATAAAATGCACCTAATGGTTTCCTTTTAGCTTGAAAATTTTTTTTCTCGAAAATCCACAGTACCCTCCCTTGGAAAAATGACTCCGAAAAATCATGGCATTCGAAACAGATTTTTTCGATTTTTTTCTGACGGGTACGAGTTACGCGGTTGCGGTTGACTTTTTCTTATTCGAAATCAGATTCTCTATAAAATGCACCTAATGGTTTCCTTTTAGCTTGAAATTTTTTTTTCTCGAAAATCCACAGTACCCTCCCTTGGAAAAATGACTCCGAAAAATCATGGCATTCGAAACAGATTTTTTCGATTTTTTTCTCACGGGTACGAGTTACGCGGTTGCGGTTGACTTTTTCTTATTCGAAATCAGATTCTCTATAAAATGCACCTAATGGTTTCCTTTTAGCTTGAAATTTTTTTTTCTCGAAAATCCACAGTACCCTCCCTTGGAAAAATGACTCCGAAAAATCATGGCATTCGAAACAGATTTTTTCGATTTTTTTCTCACGGGTACGAGTTACGCGGTTGCGGTTGACTTTTTCTTATTCGAAATCAGATTCTCTATAAAATGCACCTAATGGTTTCCTTTTAGCTTGAAATTTTTTTTTCTCGAAAATCCACAGTACCCTCCCTTGGAAAAATGACTCCGAAAAATCATGGCATTCGAAACAGATTTTTTCGATTTTTTTCTGACGGGTACGAGTTACGCGGTTGCGGTTGACTTTTTCTTATTCGAAATCAGATTCTCTATAAAATGCACCTAATGGTTTCCTTTTAGCTTGAAATTTTTTTTTCTCGAAAATCCACAGTACCCTCCCTTGGAAAAATGACTCCGAAAAATCATGGCATTCGAAACAGATTTTTTCGATTTTTTTCTCACGGGTACGAGTTACGCGGTTGCGGTTGACTTTTTCTTATTCGAAATCAGATTCTCTATAAAATGCACCTAATGGTTTCCTTTTAGCTTGAAATTTTTTTTTCTCGAAAATCCACAGTACCCTCCCTTGGAAAAATGACTCCGAAAAATCATGGCATTCGAAACAGATTTTTTCGATTTTTTTCTCACGGGTACGAGTTACGCGGTTGCGGTTGACTTTTTCTTATTCGAAATCAGATTCTCTATAAAATGCACCTAATGGTTTCCTTTTAGCTTGAAATTTTTTTTTCTCGAAAATCCACAGTACCCTCCCTTGGAAAAATGACTCCGAAAAATCATGGCATTCGAAACAGATTTTTTCGATTTTTTTCTCACGGGTACGAGTTACGCGGTTGCGGTTGACTTTTTCTTATTCGAAATCAGATTCTCTATAAAATGCACCTAATGGTTTCCTTTTAGCTTGAAATTTTTTTTTCTCGAAAATCCACAGTACCCTCCCTTGGAAAAATGACTCCGAAAAATCATGGCATTCGAAACAGATTTTTTCGATTATTTTCTGACGGGTACGAGTTACGCGGTTGCGGTTGACTTTTTCTTATTCGAAATCAGATTCTCTATAAAATGCACCTAATGGTTTCCTTTTAGCTTGAAATTTTTTTTTCTCGAAAATCCACAGTACCCTCCCTTGAAAAAATGACTCCGAAAAATCATGGCATTCGAAACAGATTTTTTCGATTTTTTTCTGACAGCTACGAGTTCCGCGGTTGCGGTTGACTTTTTCTTATTCGAAATCAGATTCTCTATAAAATGCACCTAATGGTTTCCTTTTAGCTTGAAAATTTTTTTTCTCGAAAATCCACAGTACCCTCCCTTGGAAAAATGACTCCGAAAAATCATGGCATTCGAAACAGATTTTTTCGATTTTTTTCTCACGGGTACGAGTTACGCGGTTGCGGTTGACTTTTTCTTATTCGAAATCAGATTCTCTATAAAATGCACCTAATGGTTTCCTTTTAGCTTGAAATTTTTTTTTCTCGAAAATCCACAGTACCCTCCCTTGGAAAAATGACTCCGAAAAATCATGGCATTCGAAACAGATTTTTTCGATTTTTTTCTGACGGGTACGAGTTACGCGGTTGCGGTTGACTTTTTCTTATTCGAAATCAGATTCTCTATAAAATGCACCTAATGGTTTCCTTTTAGCTTGAAATTTTTTTTTCTCGAAAATCCACAGTACCCTCCCTTGGAAAAATGACTCCGAAAAATCATGGCATTCGAAACAGATTTTTTCGATTTTTTTCTCACGGGTACGAGTTACGCGGTTGCGGTTGACTTTTTCTTATTCGAAATCAGATTCTCTATAAAATGCACCTAATGGTTTCCTTTTAGCTTGAAATTTTTTTTTCTCGAAAATCCACAGTACCCTCCCTTGGAAAAATGACTCCGAAAAATCATGGCATTCGAAACAGATTTTTTCGATTTTTTTCTCACGGGTACGAGTTACGCGGTTGCGGTTGACTTTTTCTTATTCGAAATCAGATTCTCTATAAAATGCACCTAATGGTTTCCTTTTAGCTTGAAATTTTTTTTTCTCGAAAATCCACAGTACCCTCCCTTGGAAAAATGACTCCGAAAAATCATGGCATTCGAAACAGATTTTTTCGATTTTTTTCTCACGGGTACGAGTTACGCGGTTGCGGTTGACTTTTTCTTATTCGAAATCAGATTCTCTATAAAATGCACCTAATGGTTTCCTTTTAGCTTGAAATTTTTTTTTCTCGAAAATCCACAGTACCCTCCCTTGGAAAAATGACTCCGAAAAATCATGGCATTCGAAACAGATTTTTTCGATTATTTTCTGACGGGTACGAGTTACGCGGTTGCGGTTGACTTTTTCTTATTCGAAATCAGATTCTCTATAAAATGCACCTAATGGTTTCCTTTTAGCTTGAAATTTTTTTTTCTCGAAAATCCACAGTACCCTCCCTTGAAAAAATGACTCCGAAAAATCATGGCATTCGAAACAGATTTTTTCGATTTTTTTCTGACAGCTACGAGTTCCGCGGTTGCGGTTGACTTTTTCTTATTCGAAATCAGATTCTCTATAAAATGCACCTAATGGTTTCCTTTTAGCTTGAAAATTTTTTTTCTCGAAAATCCACAGTACCCTCCCTTGGAAAAATGACTCCGAAAAATCATGGCATTCGAAACAGATTTTTTCGATTTTTTTCTGACGGGTACGAGTTACGCGGTTGCGGTTGACTTTTTCTTATTCGAAATCAGATTCTCTATAAAATGCACCTAATGGTTTCCTTTTAGCTTGAAATTTTTTTTTCTCGAAAATCCACAGTACCCTCCCTTGGAAAAATGACTCCGAAAAATCATGGCATTCGAAACAGATTTTTTCGATTTTTTTCTGACGGGTACGAGTTACGCGGTTGCGGTTGACTTTTTCTTATTCGAAATCAGATTCTCTATAAAATGCACCTAATGGTTTCCTTTTAGCTTGAAATTTTTTTTTCTCGAAAATCCACAGTACCCTCCCTTGGAAAAATGACTCCGAAAAATCATGGCATTCGAAACAGATTTTTTCGATTTTTTTCTCACGGGTACGAGTTACGCGGTTGCGGTTGACTTTTTCTTATTCGAAATCAGATTCTCTATAAAATGCACCTAATGGTTTCCTTTTAGCTTGAAATTTTTTTTTCTCGAAAATCCACAGTACCCTCCCTTGGAAAAATGACTCCGAAAAATCATGGCATTCGAAACAGATTTTTTCGATTTTTTTCTCACGGGTACGAGTTACGCGGTTGCGGTTGACTTTTTCTTATTCGAAATCAGATTCTCTATAAAATGCACCTAATGGTTTCCTTTTAGCTTGAAATTTTTTTTTCTCGAAAATCCACAGTACCCTCCCTTGGAAAAATGACTCCGAAAAATCATGGCATTCGAAACAGATTTTTTCGATTTTTTTCTCACGGGTACGAGTTACGCGGTTGCGGTTGACTTTTTCTTATTCGAAATCAGATTCTCTATAAAATGCACCTAATGGTTTCCTTTTAGCTTGAAATTTTTTTTTCTCGAAAATCCACAGTACCCTCCCTTGGAAAAATGACTCCGAAAAATCATGGCATTCGAAACAGATTTTTTCGATTATTTTCTGACGGGTACGAGTTACGCGGTTGCGGTTGACTTTTTCTTATTCGAAATCAGATTCTCTATAAAATGCACCTAATGGTTTCCTTTTAGCTTGAAATTTTTTTTTCTCGAAAATCCACAGTACCCTCCCTTGAAAAAATGACTCCGAAAAATCATGGCATTCGAAACAGATTTTTTCGATTTTTTTCTCACGGGTACGAGTTACGCGGTTGCGGTTGACTTTTTCTTATTCGAAATCAGATTCTCTATAAAATGCACCTAATGGTTTCCTTTTAGCTTGAAATTTTTTTTTCTCGAAAATCCACAGTACCCTCCCTTGGAAAAATGACTCCGAAAAATCATGGCATTCGAAACAGATTTTTTCGATTTTTTTCTCACGGGTACGAGTTACGCGGTTGCGGTTGACTTTTTCTTATTCGAAATCAGATTCTCTATAAAATGCACCTAATGGTTTCCTTTTAGCTTGAAATTTTTTTTTCTCGAAAATCCACAGTACCCTCCCTTGGAAAAATGACTCCGAAAAATCATGGCATTCGAAACAGATTTTTTCGATTTTTTTCTCACGGGTACGAGTTACGCGGTTGCGGTTGACTTTTTCTTATTCGAAATCAGATTCTCTATAAAATGCACCTAATGGTTTCCTTTTAGCTTGAAATTTTTTTTTCTCGAAAATCCACAGTACCCTCCCTTGGAAAAATGACTCCGAAAAATCATGGCATTCGAAACAGATTTTTTCGATTTTTTTCTCACGGGTACGAGTTACGCGGTTGCGGTTGACTTTTTCTTATTCGAAATCAGATTCTCTATAAAATGCACCTAATGGTTTCCTTTTAGCTTGAAATTTTTTTTTCTCGAAAATCCACAGTACCCTCCCTTGGAAAAATGACTCCGAAAAATCATGGCATTCGAAACAGATTTTTTCGATTTTTTTCTCACGGGTACGAGTTACGCGGTTGCGGTTGACTTTTTCTTATTCGAAATCAGATTCTCTATAAAATGCACCTAATGGTTTCCTTTTAGCTTGAAATTTTTTTTTCTCGAAAATCCACAGTACCCTCCCTTGGAAAAATGACTCCGAAAAATCATGGCATTCGAAACAGATTTTTTCGATTTTTTTCTCACGGGTACGAGTTACGCGGTTGCGGTTGACTTTTTCTTATTCGAAATCAGATTCTCTATAAAATGCACCTAATGGTTTCCTTTTAGCTTGAAATTTTTTTTTCTCGAAAATCCACAGTACCCTCCCTTGGAAAAATGACTCCGAAAAATCATGGCATTCGAAACAGATTTTTTCGATTATTTTCTGACGGGTACGAGTTACGCGGTTGCGGTTGACTTTTTCTTATTCGAAATCAGATTCTCTATAAAATGCACCTAATGGTTTCCTTTTAGCTTGAAATTTTTTTTTCTCGAAAATCCACAGTACCCTCCCTTGAAAAAATGACTCCGAAAAATCATGGCATTCGAAACAGATTTTTTCGATTTTTTTCTGACAGCTACGAGTTCCGCGGTTGCGGTTGACTTTTTCTTATTCGAAATCAGATTCTCTATAAAATGCACCTAATGGTTTCCTTTTAGCTTGAAAATTTTTTTTCTCGAAAATCCACAGTACCCTCCCTTGGAAAAATGACTCCGAAAAATCATGGCATTCGAAACAGATTTTTTCGATTTTTTTCTGACGGGTACGAGTTACGCGGTTGCGGTTGACTTTTTCTTATTCGAAATCAGATTCTCTATAAAATGCACCTAATGGTTTCCTTTTAGCTTGAAATTTTTTTTTCTCGAAAATCCACAGTACCCTCCCTTGGAAAAATGACTCCGAAAAATCATGGCATTCGAAACAGATTTTTTCGATTTTTTTCTCACGGGTACGAGTTACGCGGTTGCGTTTGACTTTTTCTTATTCGAAATCAGATTCTCTATAAAATGCACCTAATGGTTTCCTTTTAGCTTGAAATTTTATTTTCTCGAAAATCCACAGTACCCTCCCTTGGAAAAATGACTCCGAAAAATCATGGCATTCGAAACAGATTTTTTCGATTTTTTTCTCACGGGTACGAGTTACGCGGTTGCGGTTGACTTTTTCTTATTCGAAATCAGATTCTCTATAAAATGCACCTAATGGTTTCCTTTTAGCTTGAAATTTTTTTTTCTCGAAAATCCACAGTACCCTCCCTTGGAAAAATGACTCCGAAAAATCATGGCATTCGAAACAGATTTTTTCGATTTTTTTCTGACGGGTACGAGTTACGCGGTTGCGGTTGACTTTTTCTTATTCGAAATCAGATTCTCTATAAAATGCACCTAATGGTTTCCTTTTAGCTTGAAATTTTTTTTTCTCGAAAATCCACAGTACCCTCCCTTGGAAAAATGACTCCGAAAAATCATGGCATTCGAAACAGATTTTTTCGATTTTTTTCTCACGGGTACGAGTTACGCGGTTGCGGTTGACTTTTTCTTATTCGAAATCAGATTCTCTATAAAATGCACCTAATGGTTTCCTTTTAGCTTGAAATTTTTTTTTCTCGAAAATCCACAGTACCCTCCCTTGGAAAAATGACTCCGAAAAATCATGGCATTCGAAACAGATTTTTTCGATTTTTTTCTGACGGGTACGAGTTACGCGGTTGCGGTTGACTTTTTCTTATTCGAAATCAGATTCTCTATAAAATGCACCTAATGGTTTCCTTTTAGCTTGAAATTTTTTTTTCTCGAAAATCCACAGTACCCTCCCTTGGAAAAATGACTCCGAAAAATCATGGCATTCGAAACAGATTTTTTCGATTTTTTTCTCACGGGTACGAGTTACGCGGTTGCGGTTGACTTTTTCTTATTCGAAATCAGATTCTCTATAAAATGCACCTAATGGTTTCCTTTTAGCTTGAAATTTTTTTTTCTCGAAAATCCACAGTACCCTCCCTTGGAAAAATGACTCCGAAAAATCATGGCATTCGAAACAGATTTTTTCGATTTTTTTCTCACGGGTACGAGTTACGCGGTTGCGGTTGACTTTTTCTTATTCGAAATCAGATTCTCTATAAAATGCACCTAATGGTTTCCTTTTAGCTTGAAATTTTTTTTTCTCGAAAATCCACAGTACCCTCCCTTGGAAAAATGACTCCGAAAAATCATGGCATTCGAAACAGATTTTTTCGATTTTTTTCTCACGGGTACGAGTTACGCGGTTGCGGTTGACTTTTTCTTATTCGAAATCAGATTCTCTATAAAATGCACCTAATGGTTTCCTTTTAGCTTGAAATTTTTTTTTCTCGAAAATCCACAGTACCCTCCCTTGGAAAAATGACTCCGAAAAATCATGGCATTCGAAACAGATTTTTTCGATTTTTTTCTCACGGGTACGAGTTACGCGGTTGCGGTTGACTTTTTCTTATTCGAAATCAGATTCTCTATAAAATGCACCTAATGGTTTCCTTTTAGCTTGAAATTTTTTTTTCTCGAAAATCCACAGTACCCTCCCTTGGAAAAATGACTCCGAAAAATCATGGCATTCGAAACAGATTTTTTCGATTTTTTTCTCACGGGTACGAGTTACGCGGTTGCGGTTGACTTTTTCTTATTCGAAATCAGATTCTCTATAAAATGCACCTAATGGTTTCCTTTTAGCTTGAAATTTTTTTTTCTCGAAAATCCACAGTACCCTCCCTTGGAAAAATGACTCCGAAAAATCATGGCATTCGAAACAGATTTTTTCGATTTTTTTCTCACGGGTACGAGTTACGCGGTTGCGGTTGACTTTTTCTTATTCGAAATCAGATTCTCTATAAAATGCACCTAATGGTTTCCTTTTAGCTTGAAATTTTTTTTTCTCGAAAATCCACAGTACCCTCCCTTGGAAAAATGACTCCGAAAAATCATGGCATTCGAAACAGATTTTTTCGATTATTTTCTGACGGGTACGAGTTACGCGGTTGCGGTTGACTTTTTCTTATTCGAAATCAGATTCTCTATAAAATGCACCTAATGGTTTCCTTTTAGCTTGAAAATTTTTTTTCTCGAAAATCCACAGTACCCTCCCTTGAAAAAATGACTCCGAAAAATCATGGCATTCGAAACAGATTTTTTCGATTTTTTTCTGACAGCTACGAGTTCCGCGGTTGCGGTTGACTTTTTCTTATTCGAAATCAGATTCTCTATAAAATGCACCTAATGGTTTCCTTTTAGCTTGAAAATTTTTTTTCTCGAAAATCCACAGTACCCTCCCTTGGAAAAATGACTCCGAAAAATCATGGCATTCGAAACAGATTTTTTCGATTTTTTTCTGACGGGTACGAGTTACGCGGTTGCGGTTGACTTTTTCTTATTCGAAATCAGATTCTCTATAAAATGCACCTAATGGTTTCCTTTTAGCTTGAAATTTTTTTTTCTCGAAAATCCACAGTACCCTCCCTTGGAAAAATGACTCCGAAAAATCATGGCATTCGAAACAGATTTTTTCGATTTTTTTCTCACGGGTACGAGTTACGCGGTTGCGTTTGACTTTTTCTTATTCGAAATCAGATTCTCTATAAAATGCACCTAATGGTTTCCTTTTAGCTTGAAATTTTTTTTTCTCGAAAATCCACAGTACCCTCCCTTGGAAAAATGACTCCGAAAAATCATGGCATTCGAAACAGATTTTTTCGATTTTTTTCTCACGGGTACGAGTTACGCGGTTGCGGTTGACTTTTTCTTATTCGAAATCAGATTCTCTATAAAATGCACCTAATGGTTTCCTTTTAGCTTGAAATTTTTTTTTCTCGAAAATCCACAGTACCCTCCCTTGGAAAAATGACTCCGAAAAATCATGGCATTCGAAACAGATTTTTTCGATTTTTTTCTGACGGGTACGAGTTACGCGGTTGCGGTTGACTTTTTCTTATTCGAAATCAGATTCTCTATAAAATGCACCTAATGGTTTCCTTTTAGCTTGAAATTTTTTTTTCTCGAAAATCCACAGTACCCTCCCTTGGAAAAATGACTCCGAAAAATCATGGCATTCGAAACAGATTTTTTCGATTTTTTTCTCACGGGTACGAGTTACGCGGTTGCGGTTGACTTTTTCTTATTCGAAATCAGATTCTCTATAAAATGCACCTAATGGTTTCCTTTTAGCTTGAAATTTTTTTTTCTCGAAAATCCACAGTACCCTCCCTTGGAAAAATGACTCCGAAAAATCATGGCATTCGAAACAGATTTTTTCGATTTTTTTCTCACGGGTACGAGTTACGCGGTTGCGGTTGACTTTTTCTTATTCGAAATCAGATTCTCTATAAAATGCACCTAATGGTTTCCTTTTAGCTTGAAATTTTTTTTTGTCGAAAATCCACAGTACCCTCCCTTGGAAAAATGACTCCGAAAAATCATGGCATTCGAAACAGATTTTTTCGATTTTTTTCTCACGGGTACGAGTTACGCGGTTGCGGTTGACTTTTTCTTATTCGAAATCAGATTCTCTATAAAATGCACCTAATGGTTTCCTTTTAGCTTGAAATTTTTTTTTCTCGAAAATCCACAGTACCCTCCCTTGGAAAAATGACTCCGAAAAATCATGGCATTCGAAACAGATTTTTTCGATTTTTTTCTGACGGGTACGAGTTACGCGGTTGCGGTTGACTTTTTCTTATTCGAAATCAGATTCTCTATAAAATGCACCTAATGGTTTCCTTTTAGCTTGAAATTTTTTTTTCTCGAAAATCCACAGTACCCTCCCTTGGAAAAATGACTCCGAAAAATCATGGCATTCGAAACAGATTTTTTCGATTTTTTTCTCACGGGTACGAGTTACGCGGTTGCGGTTGACTTTTTCTTATTCGAAATCAGATTCTCTATAAAATGCACCTAATGGTTTCCTTTTAGCTTGAAATTTTTTTTTCTCGAAAATCCACAGTACCCTCCCTTGGAAAAATGACTCCGAAAAATCATGGCATTCGAAACAGATTTTTTCGATTTTTTTCTCACGGGTACGAGTTACGCGGTTGCGGTTGACTTTTTCTTATTCGAAATCAGATTCTCTATAAAATGCACCTAATGGTTTCCTTTTAGCTTGAAATTTTTTTTTCTCGAAAATCCACAGTACCCTCCCTTGGAAAAATGACTCCGAAAAATCATGGCATTCGAAACAGATTTTTTCGATTTTTTTCTCACGGGTACGAGTTACGCGGTTGCGGTTGACTTTTTCTTATTCGAAATCAGATTCTCTATAAAATGCACCTAATGGTTTCCTTTTAGCTTGAAATTTTTTTTTCTCGAAAATCCACAGTACCCTCCCTTGGAAAAATGACTCCGAAAAATCATGGCATTCGAAACAGATTTTTTCGATTATTTTCTGACGGGTACGAGTTACGCGGTTGCGGTTGACTTTTTCTTATTCGAAATCAGATTCTCTATAAAATGCACCTAATGGTTTCCTTTTAGCTTGAAATTTTTTTTTCTCGAAAATCCACAGTACCCTCCCTTGAAAAAATGACTCCGAAAAATCATGGCATTCGAAACAGATTTTTTCGATTTTTTTCTGACAGCTACGAGTTCCGCGGTTGCGGTTGACTTTTTCTTATTCGAAATCAGATTCTCTATAAAATGCACCTAATGGTTTCCTTTTAGCTTGAAAATTTTTTTTCTCGAAAATCCACAGTACCCTCCCTTGGAAAAATGACTCCGAAAAATCATGGCATTCGAAACAGATTTTTTCGATTTTTTTCTCACGGGTACGAGTTACGCGGTTGCGGTTGACTTTTTCTTATTCGAAATCAGATTCTCTATAAAATGCACCTAATGGTTTCCTTTTAGCTTGAAATTTTTTTTTCTCGAAAATCCACAGTACCCTCCCTTGGAAAAATGACTCCGAAAAATCATGGCATTCGAAACAGATTTTTTCGATTTTTTTCTGACGGGTACGAGTTACGCGGTTGCGGTTGACTTTTTCTTATTCGAAATCAGATTCTCTATAAAATGCACCTAATGGTTTCCTTTTAGCTTGAAATTTTTTTTTCTCGAAAATCCACAGTACCCTCCCTTGGAAAAATGACTCCGAAAAATCATGGCATTCGAAACAGATTTTTTCGATTTTTTTCTCACGGGTACGAGTTACGCGGTTGCGGTTGACTTTTTCTTATTCGAAATCAGATTCTCTATAAAATGCACCTAATGGTTTCCTTTTAGCTTGAAATTTTTTTTTCTCGAAAATCCACAGTACCCTCCCTTGGAAAAATGACTCCGAAAAATCATGGCATTCGAAACAGATTTTTTCGATTATTTTCTGACGGGTACGAGTTACGCGGTTGCGGTTGACTTTTTCTTATTCGAAATCAGATTCTCTATAAAATGCACCTAATGGTTTCCTTTTAGCTTGAAATTTTTTTTTCTCGAAAATCCACAGTACCCTCCCTTGAAAAAATGACTCCGAAAAATCATGGCATTCGAAACAGATTTTTTCGATTTTTTTCTGACAGCTACGAGTTCCGCGGTTGCGGTTGACTTTTTCTTATTCGAAATCAGATTCTCTATAAAATGCACCTAATGGTTTCCTTTTAGCTTGAAAATTTTTTTTCTCGAAAATCCACAGTACCCTCCCTTGGAAAAATGACTCCGAAAAATCATGGCATTCGAAACAGATTTTTTCGATTTTTTTCTGACGGGTACGAGTTACGCGGTTGCGGTTGACTTTTTCTTATTCGAAATCAGATTCTCTATAAAATGCACCTAATGGTTTCCTTTTAGCTTGAAATTTTTTTTTCTCGAAAATCCACAGTACCCTCCCTTGGAAAAATGACTCCGAAAAATCATGGCATTCGAAACAGATTTTTTCGATTTTTTTCTCACGGGTACGAGTTACGCGGTTGCGGTTGACTTTTTCTTATTCGAAATCAGATTCTCTATAAAATGCACCTAATGGTTTCCTTTTAGCTTGAAATTTTTTTTTCTCGAAAATCCACAGTACCCTCCCTTGGAAAAATGACTCCGAAAAATCATGGCATTCGAAACAGATTTTTTCGATTTTTTTCTCACGGGTACGAGTTACGCGGTTGCGGTTGACTTTTTCTTATTCGAAATCAGATTCTCTATAAAATGCACCTAATGGTTTCCTTTTAGCTTGAAATTTTTTTTCTCGAAAATCCACAGTACCCTCCCTTGGAAAAATGACTCCGAAAAATCATGGCATTCGAAACAGATTTTTTCGATTTTTTTCTGACGGGTACGAGTTACGCGGTTGCGGTTGACTTTTTCTTATTCGAAATCAGATTCTCTATAAAATGCACCTAATGGTTTCCTTTTAGCTTGAAATTTTTTTTTCTCGAAAATCCACAGTACCCTCCCTTGGAAAAATGACTCCGAAAAATCATGGCATTCGAAACAGATTTTTTCGATTTTTTTCTCACGGGTACGAGTTACGCGGTTGCGGTTGACTTTTTCTTATTCGAAATCAGATTCTCTATAAAATGCACCTAATGGTTTCCTTTTAGCTTGAAATTTTTTTTTCTCGAAAATCCACAGTACCCTCCCTTGGAAAAATGACTCCGAAAAATCATGGCATTCGAAACAGATTTTTTCGATTTTTTTCTCACGGGTACGAGTTACGCGGTTGCGGTTGACTTTTTCTTATTCGAAATCAGATTCTCTATAAAATGCACCTAATGGTTTCCTTTTAGCTTGAAATTTTTTTTTCTCGAAAATCCACAGTACCCTCCCTTGGAAAAATGACTCCGAAAAATCATGGCATTCGAAACAGATTTTTTCGATTTTTTTCTGACGGGTACGAGTTACGCGGTTGCGGTTGACTTTTTCTTATTCGAAATCAGATTCTCTATAAAATGCACCTAATGGTTTCCTTTTAGCTTGAAATTTTTTTTTCTCGAAAATCCACAGTACCCTCCCTTGGAAAAATGACTCCGAAAAATTCATGGCATTCGAAACAGATTTTTTCGATTTTTTTCTGACGGGTACGAGTTACGCGGTTGCGGTTGACTTTTTCTTATTCGAAATCAGATTCTCTATAAAATGCACCTAATGGTTTCCTTTTAGCTTGAAATTTTTTTTTCTCGAAAATCCACAGTACCCTCCCTTGGAAAAATGACTCCGAAAAATCATGGCATTCGAAACAGATTTTTTTCGATTTTTTTCTGACAGGTACGAGTTACGCGGTTGCGGTTGACTTTTTCTTATTCGAAATCAGATTCTCTATAAAATGCACCTAATGGTTTCCTTTTAGCTTGAAATTTTTTTTTCTCGAAAATCCACAGTACCCTCCCTTGGAAAAATGACTTCAAAAAATCATGGCATTCGAAACAGATTTTTTCGATTTTTTTCTGACGGGAACGAGTTACGCGGTTGCGGTTGACTTTTTCTTATTCGAAATCAGATTCTCTATAAAATGCACCTAATGGTTTCCTTTTAGCTTGAAATTTTTTTTTCTCGAAAATCCACAGTACCCTCCCTTGGAAAAATGACTCCGAAAAATCATGGCATTCGAAACAGATTTTTTCGATTTTTTTCTGACGGGTACGAGTTACGCGGTTGCGGTTGACTTTTTCTTATTCGAAATCAGATTCTCTATAAAATGCACCTAATGGTTTCCTTTTAGCTTGAAATTTTTTTTTCTCGAAAATCCACAGTACCCTCCCTTGGAAAAATGACTCCGAAAAATCATGGCATTCGAAACAGATTTTTTTCGATTTTTTTCTGACAGGTACGAGTTACGCGGTTGCGGTTGACTTTTTCTTATTCGAAATCAGATTCTCTATAAAATGCACCTAATGGTTTCCTTTTAGCTTGAAATTTTTTTTTCTCGAAAATCCACAGTACCCTCCCTTGGAAAAATGACTCCGAAAAATCATGGCATTCGAAACAGATTTTTTCGATTTTTTTCTCACGGGTACGAGTTACGCGGTTGCGGTTGACTTTTTCTTATTCGAAATCAGATTCTCTATAAAATGCACCTAATGGTTTCCTTTTAGCTTGAAATTTTTTTTTCTCGAAAATCCACAGTACCCTCCCTTGGAAAAATGACTCCGAAAAATCATGGCATTCGAAACAGATTTTTTCGATTTTTTTCTCACGGGTACGAGTTACGCGGTTGCGGTTGACTTTTTCTTATTCGAAATCAGATTCTCTATAAAATGCACCTAATGGTTTCCTTTTAGCTTGAAATTTTTTTTTCTCGAAAATCCACAGTACCCTCCCTTGGAAAAATGACTCCGAAAAATCATGGCATTCGAAACAGATTTTTTCGATTTTTTTCTGACGGGTACGAGTTACGCGGTTGCGGTTGACTTTTTCTTATTCGAAATCAGATTCTCTATAAAATGCACCTAATGGTTTCCTTTTAGCTTGAAATTTTTTTTTCTCGAAAATCCACAGTACCCTCCCTTGGAAAAATGACTCCGAAAAATCATGGCATTCGAAACAGATTTTTTTCGATTTTTTTCTGACAGGTACGAGTTACGCGGTTGCGGTTGACTTTTTCTTATTCGAAATCAGATTCTCTATAAAATGCACCTAATGGTTTCCTTTTAGCTTGAAATTTTTTTTTCTCGAAAATCCACAGTACCCTCCCTTGGAAAAATGACTTCAAAAAATCATGGCATTCGAAACAGATTTTTTCGATTTTTTTCTGACGGGTACGAGTTACGCGGTTGCGGTTGACTTTTTCTTATTCGAAATCAGATTCTCTATAAAATGCACCTAATGGTTTCCTTTTAGCTTGAAATTTTTTTTTCTCGAAAATCCACAGTACCCTCCCTTGGAAAAATGACTCCGAAAAATCATGGCATTCGAAACAGATTTTTTTCGATTTTTTTCTGACAGGTACGAGTTACGCGGTTGCGGTTGACTTTTTCTTATTCGAAATCAGATTCTCTATAAAATGCACCTAATGGTTTCCTTTTAGCTTGAAATTTTTTTTTCTCGAAAATCCACAGTACCCTCCCTTGGAAAAATGACTCCGAAAAATCATGGCATTCGAAACAGATTTTTTCGATTTTTTTCTCACGGGTACGAGTTACGCGGTTGCGGTTGACTTTTTCTTATTCGAAATCAGATTCTCTATAAAATGCACCTAATGGTTTCCTTTTAGCTTGAAATTTTTTTTTCTCGAAAATCCACAGTACCCTCCCTTGGAAAAATGACTCCGAAAAATCATGGCATTCGAAACAGATTTTTTCGATTTTTTTCTGACGGGTACGAGTTACGCGGTTGCGGTTGACTTTTTCTTATTCGAAATCAGATTCTCTATAAAATGCACCTAATGGTTTCCTTTTAGCTTGAAATTTTTTTTTCTCGAAAATCCACAGTACCCTCCCTTGGAAAAATGACTCCGAAAAATCATGGCATTCGAAACAGATTTTTTCGATTATTTTCTGACGGGTACGAGTTACGCGGTTGCGGTTGACTTTTTCTTATTCGAAATCAGATTCTCTATAAAATGCACCTAATGGTTTCCTTTTAGCTTGAAATTTTTTTTTCTCGAAAATCCACAGTACCCTCCCTTGGAAAAATGACTCCGAAAAATCATGGCATTCGAAACAGATTTTTTCGATTTTTTTCTCACGGGTACGAGTTACGCGGTTGCGGTTGACTTTTTCTTATTCGAAATCAGATTCTCTATAAAATGCACCTAATGGTTTCCTTTTAGCTTGAAATTTTTTTTTCTCGAAAATCCACAGTACCCTCCCTTGGAAAAATGACTCCGAAAAATCATGGCATTCGAAACAGATTTTTTCGATTTTTTTCTCACGGGTACGAGTTACGCGGTTGCGGTTGACTTTTTCTTATTCGAAATCAGATTCTCTATAAAATGCACCTAATGGTTTCCTTTTAGCTTGAAATTTTTTTTCTCGAAAATCCACAGTACCCTCCCTTGGAAAAATGACTCCGAAAAATCATGGCATTCGAAACAGATTTTTTCGATTTTTTTCTCACGGGTACGAGTTACGCGGTTGCGGTTGACTTTTTCTTATTCGAAATCAGATTCTCTATAAAATGCACCTAATGGTTTCCTTTTAGCTTGAAATTTTTTTTTCTCGAAAATCCACAGTACCCTCCCTTGGAAAAATGACTCCGAAAAATCATGGCATTCGAAACAGATTTTTTCGATTTTTTTCTGACGGGTACGAGTTACGCGGTTGCGGTTGACTTTTTCTTATTCGAAATCAGATTCTCTATAAAATGCACCTAATGGTTTCCTTTTAGCTTGAAATTTTTTTTTCTCGAAAATCCACAGTACCCTCCCTTGGAAAAATGACTCCGAAAAATTCATGGCATTCGAAACAGATTTTTTCGATTTTTTTCTGACGGGTACGAGTTACGCGGTTGCGGTTGACTTTTTCTTATTCGAAATCAGATTCTCTATAAAATGCACCTAATGGTTTCCTTTTAGCTTGAAATTTTTTTTTCTCGAAAATCCACAGTACCCTCCCTTGGAAAAATGACTCCGAAAAATCATGGCATTCGAAACAGATTTTTTTCGATTTTTTTCTGACAGGTACGAGTTACGCGGTTGCGGTTGACTTTTTCTTATTCGAAATCAGATTCTCTATAAAATGCACCTAATGGTTTCCTTTTAGCTTGAAATTTTTTTTTCTCGAAAATCCACAGTACCCTCCCTTGGAAAAATGACTTCAAAAAATCATGGCATTCGAAACAGATTTTTTCGATTTTTTTCTGACGGGAACGAGTTACGCGGTTGCGGTTGACTTTTTCTTATTCGAAATCAGATTCTCTATAAAATGCACCTAATGGTTTCCTTTTAGCTTGAAATTTTTTTTTCTCGAAAATCCACAGTACCCTCCCTTGGAAAAATGACTCCGAAAAATCATGGCATTCGAAACAGATTTTTTCGATTTTTTTCTGACGGGTACGAGTTACGCGGTTGCGGTTGACTTTTTCTTATTCGAAATCAGATTCTCTATAAAATGCACCTAATGGTTTCCTTTTAGCTTGAAATTTTTTTTTCTCGAAAATCCACAGTACCCTCCCTTGGAAAAATGACTCCGAAAAATCATGGCATTCGAAACAGATTTTTTTCGATTTTTTTCTGACAGGTACGAGTTACGCGGTTGCGGTTGACTTTTTCTTATTCGAAATCAGATTCTCTATAAAATGCACCTAATGGTTTCCTTTTAGCTTGAAATTTTTTTTTCTCGAAAATCCACAGTACCCTCCCTTGGAAAAATGACTCCGAAAAATCATGGCATTCGAAACAGATTTTTTCGATTTTTTTCTCACGGGTACGAGTTACGCGGTTGCGGTTGACTTTTTCTTATTCGAAATCAGATTCTCTATAAAATGCACCTAATGGTTTCCTTTTAGCTTGAAATTTTTTTTTCTCGAAAATCCACAGTACCCTCCCTTGGAAAAATGACTCCGAAAAATCATGGCATTCGAAACAGATTTTTTCGATTTTTTTCTCACGGGTACGAGTTACGCGGTTGCGGTTGACTTTTTCTTATTCGAAATCAGATTCTCTATAAAATGCACCTAATGGTTTCCTTTTAGCTTGAAATTTTTTTTTCTCGAAAATCCACAGTACCCTCCCTTGGAAAAATGACTCCGAAAAATCATGGCATTCGAAACAGATTTTTTCGATTTTTTTCTGACGGGTACGAGTTACGCGGTTGCGGTTGACTTTTTCTTATTCGAAATCAGATTCTCTATAAAATGCACCTAATGGTTTCCTTTTAGCTTGAAATTTTTTTTTCTCGAAAATCCACAGTACCCTCCCTTGGAAAAATGACTCCGAAAAATCATGGCATTCGAAACAGATTTTTTTCGATTTTTTTCTGACAGGTACGAGTTACGCGGTTGCGGTTGACTTTTTCTTATTCGAAATCAGATTCTCTATAAAATGCACCTAATGGTTTCCTTTTAGCTTGAAATTTTTTTTTCTCGAAAATCCACAGTACCCTCCCTTGGAAAAATGACTTCAAAAAATCATGGCATTCGAAACAGATTTTTTCGATTTTTTTCTGACGGGTACGAGTTACGCGGTTGCGGTTGACTTTTTCTTATTCGAAATCAGATTCTCTATAAAATGCACCTAATGGTTTCCTTTTAGCTTGAAATTTTTTTTTCTCGAAAATCCACAGTACCCTCCCTTGGAAAAATGACTCCGAAAAATCATGGCATTCGAAACAGATTTTTTTCGATTTTTTTCTGACAGGTACGAGTTACGCGGTTGCGGTTGACTTTTTCTTATTCGAAATCAGATTCTCTATAAAATGCACCTAATGGTTTCCTTTTAGCTTGAAATTTTTTTTTCTCGAAAATCCACAGTACCCTCCCTTGGAAAAATGACTCCGAAAAATCATGGCATTCGAAACAGATTTTTTCGATTTTTTTCTCACGGGTACGAGTTACGCGGTTGCGGTTGACTTTTTCTTATTCGAAATCAGATTCTCTATAAAATGCACCTAATGGTTTCCTTTTAGCTTGAAATTTTTTTTTCTCGAAAATCCACAGTACCCTCCCTTGGAAAAATGACTCCGAAAAATCATGGCATTCGAAACAGATTTTTTTCGATTTTTTTCTGACAGGTACGAGTTACGCGGTTGCGGTTGACTTTTTCTTATTCGAAATCAGATTCTCTATAAAATGCACCTAATGGTTTCCTTTTAGCTTGAAATTTTTTTTTCTCGAAAATCCACAGTACCCTCCCTTGGAAAAATGACTCCGAAAAATCATGGCATTCGAAACAGATTTTTTCGATTTTTTTCTCACGGGTACGAGTTACGCGGTTGCGGTTGACTTTTTCTTATTCGAAATCAGATTCTCTATAAAATGCACCTAATGGTTTCCTTTTAGCTTGAAATTTTTTTTTCTCGAAAATCCACAGTACCCTCCCTTGGAAAAATGACTCCGAAAAATCATGGCATTCGAAACAGATTTTTTCGATTTTTTTCTCACGGGTACGAGTTACGCGGTTGCGGTTGACTTTTTCTTATTCGAAATCAGATTCTCTATAAAATGCACCTAATGGTTTCCTTTTAGCTTGAAATTTTTTTTTCTCGAAAATCCACAGTACCCTCCCTTGGAAAAATGACTCCGAAAAATCATGGCATTCGAAACAGATTTTTTCGATTTTTTTCTGACGGGTACGAGTTACGCGGTTGCGGTTGACTTTTTCTTATTCGAAATCAGATTCTCTATAAAATGCACCTAATGGTTTCCTTTTAGCTTGAAATTTTTTTTTCTCGAAAATCCACAGTACCCTCCCTTGGAAAAATGACTCCGAAAAATCATGGCATTCGAAACAGATTTTTTTCGATTTTTTTCTGACAGGTACGAGTTACGCGGTTGCGGTTGACTTTTTCTTATTCGAAATCAGATTCTCTATAAAATGCACCTAATGGTTTCCTTTTAGCTTGAAATTTTTTTTTCTCGAAAATCCACAGTACCCTCCCTTGGAAAAATGACTTCAAAAAATCATGGCATTCGAAACAGATTTTTTCGATTTTTTTCTGACGGGTACGAGTTACGCGGTTGCGGTTGACTTTTTCTTATTCGAAATCAGATTCTCTATAAAATGCACCTAATGGTTTCCTTTTAGCTTGAAATTTTTTTTTCTCGAAAATCCACAGTACCCTCCCTTGGAAAAATGACTCCGAAAAATCATGGCATTCGAAACAGATTTTTTTCGATTTTTTTCTGACAGGTACGAGTTACGCGGTTGCGGTTGACTTTTTCTTATTCGAAATCAGATTCTCTATAAAATGCACCTAATGGTTTCCTTTTAGCTTGAAATTTTTTTTTCTCGAAAATCCACAGTACCCTCCCTTGGAAAAATGACTCCGAAAAATCATGGCATTCGAAACAGATTTTTTCGATTTTTTTCTCACGGGTACGAGTTACGCGGTTGCGGTTGACTTTTTCTTATTCGAAATCAGATTCTCTATAAAATGCACCTAATGGTTTCCTTTTAGCTTGAAATTTTTTTTTCTCGAAAATCCACAGTACCCTCCCTTGGAAAAATGACTCCGAAAAATCATGGCATTCGAAACAGATTTTTTCGATTTTTTTCTGACGGGTACGAGTTACGCGGTTGCGGTTGACTTTTTCTTATTCGAAATCAGATTCTCTATAAAATGCACCTAATGGTTTCCTTTTAGCTTGAAATTTTTTTTTCTCGAAAATCCACAGTACCCTCCCTTGGAAAAATGACTCCGAAAAATCATGGCATTCGAAACAGATTTTTTCGATTATTTTCTGACGGGTACGAGTTACGCGGTTGCGGTTGACTTTTTCTTATTCGAAATCAGATTCTCTATAAAATGCACCTAATGGTTTCCTTTTAGCTTGAAATTTTTTTTTCTCGAAAATCCACAGTACCCTCCCTTGGAAAAATGACTCCGAAAAATCATGGCATTCGAAACAGATTTTTTCGATTTTTTTCTCACGGGTACGAGTTACGCGGTTGCGGTTGACTTTTTCTTATTCGAAATCAGATTCTCTATAAAATGCACCTAATGGTTTCCTTTTAGCTTGAAATTTTTTTTTCTCGAAAATCCACAGTACCCTCCCTTGGAAAAATGACTCCGAAAAATCATGGCATTCGAAACAGATTTTTTCGATTTTTTTCTCACGGGTACGAGTTACGCGGTTGCGGTTGACTTTTTCTTATTCGAAATCAGATTCTCTATAAAATGCACCTAATGGTTTCCTTTTAGCTTGAAATTTTTTTTCTCGAAAATCCACAGTACCCTCCCTTGGAAAAATGACTCCGAAAAATCATGGCATTCGAAACAGATTTTTTCGATTTTTTTCTGACGGGTACGAGTTACGCGGTTGCGGTTGACTTTTTCTTATTCGAAATCAGATTCTCTATAAAATGCACCTAATGGTTTCCTTTTAGCTTGAAATTTTATTTTCTCGAAAATCCACAGTACCCTCCCTTGGAAAAATGACTCCGAAAAATCATGGCATTCGAAACAGATTTTTTCGATTTTTTTCTGACGGGTACGAGTTACGCGGTTGCGGTTGACTTTTTCTTATTCGAAATCAGATTCTCTATAAAATGCACCTAATGGTTTCCTTTTAGCTTGAAATTTTTTTTTCTCGAAAATCCACAGTACCCTCCCTTGAAAAAATGACTCCGAAAAATCATGGCATTCGAAACAGATTTTTTCGATTATTTTCTGACGGGTACGAGTTACGCGGTTGCGGTTGACTTTTTCTTATTCGAAATCAGATTCTCTATAAAATGCACCTAATGGTTTCCTTTTAGCTTGAAATTTTTTTTTCTCGAAAATCCACAGTACCCTCCCTTGGAAAAATGACTCCGAAAAATCATGGCATTCGAAACAGATTTTTTCGATTTTTTTCTCACGGGTACGAGTTACGCGGTTGCGGTTGACTTTTTCTTATTCGAAATCAGATTCTCTATAAAATGCACCTAATGGTTTCCTTTTAGCTTGAAATTTTTTTTTCTCGAAAATCCACAGTACCCTCCCTTGGAAAAATGACTCCGAAAAATCATGGCATTCGAAACAGATTTTTTCGATTTTTTTCTCACGGGTACGAGTTACGCGGTTGCGGTTGACTTTTTCTTATTCGAAATCAGATTCTCTATAAAATGCACCTAATGGTTTCCTTTTAGCTTGAAATTTTTTTTCTCGAAAATCCACAGTACCCTCCCTTGGAAAAATGACTCCGAAAAATCATGGCATTCGAAACAGATTTTTTCGATTTTTTTCTGACGGGTACGAGTTACGCGGTTGCGGTTGACTTTTTCTTATTCGAAATCAGATTCTCTATAAAATGCACCTAATGGTTTCCTTTTAGCTTGAAATTTTATTTTCTCGAAAATCCACAGTACCCTCCCTTGGAAAAATGACTCCGAAAAATCATGGCATTCGAAACAGATTTTTTCGATTTTTTTCTGACGGGTACGAGTTACGCGGTTGCGGTTGACTTTTTCTTATTCGAAATCAGATTCTCTATAAAATGCACCTAATGGTTTCCTTTTAGCTTGAAATTTTTTTTTCTCGAAAATCCACAGTACCCTCCCTTGAAAAAATGACTCCGAAAAATCATGGCATTCGAAACAGATTTTTTCGATTTTTTTCTGACGGGTACGAGTTACGCGGTTGCGGTTGACTTTTTCTTATTCGAAATCAGATTCTCTATAAAATGCACCTAATGGTTTCCTTTTAGCTTGAAATTTTTTTTTCTCGAAAATCCACAGTACCCTCCCTTGGAAAAATGACTCCGAAAAATCATGGCATTCGAAACAGATTTTTTCGATTTTTTTCTGACGGGTACGAGTTACGCGGTTGCGGTTGACTTTTTCTTATTCGAAATCAGATTCTCTATAAAATGCACCTAATGGTTTCCTTTTAGCTTGAAATTTTTTTTTCTCGAAAATCCACAGTACCCTCCCTTGGAAAAATGACTCCGAAAAATCATGGCATTCGAAACAGATTTTTTAGATTTTTTTCTCACGGGTACAAGTTACGCGGTTGCGGTTGACTTTTTCTTATTCGAAATCAGATTCTCTATAAAATGCACCTAATGGTTTCCTTTTAGCTTGAAAATTTTTTTGCTCGAAAATCCACAGTACCCTCCCTTGGAAAAATGACTCCGAAAAATCATGGCATTCGAAACAGATTTTTTCGATTTTTTTCTGACGGGTACGAGTTACGCGGTTGCGGTTGACTTTTTCTTATTCGAAATCAGATTCTCTATAAAATGCACCTAATGGTTTCCTTTTAGCTTGAAATTTTTTTTTCTCGAAAATCCACAGTACCCTCCCTTGGAAAAATGACTCCGAAAAATCATGGCATTCGAAACAGATTTTTTCGATTTTTTTCTCACGGGTACAAGTTACGCGGTTGCGGTTGACTTTTTCTTATTCGAAATCAGATTCTCTATAAAATGCACCTAATGGTTTCCTTTTAGCTTGAAAATTTTTTTGCTCGAAAATCCACAGTACCCTCCCTTGGAAAAATGACTCCGAAAAATCATGGCATTCGAAACAGATTTTTTCGATTTTTTTCTGACGGGTACGAGTTACGCGGTTGCGGTTGACTTTTTCTTATTCGAAATCAGATTCTCTATAAAATGCACCTAATGGTTTCCTTTTAGCTTGAAATTTTTTTTTCTCGAAAATCCACAGTACCCTCCCTTGGAAAAATGACTCCGAAAAATCATGGCATTCGAAACAGATTTTTTCGATTTTTTTCTCACGGGTACGAGTTACGCGGTTGCGGTTGACTTTTTCTTATTCGAAATCAGATTCTCTATAAAATGCACCTAATGGTTTCCTTTTAGCTTGAAATTTTTTTTTCTCGAAAATCCACAGTACCCTCCCTTGGAAAAATGACTCCGAAAAATCATGGCATTCGAAACAGATTTTTTCGATTTTTTTCTCACGGGTACGAGTTACGCGGTTGCGGTTGACTTTTTCTTATTCGAAATCAGATTCTCTATAAAATGCACCTAATGGTTTCCTTTTAGCTTGAAATTTTTTTTTCTCGAAAATCCACAGTACCCTCCCTTGGAAAAATGACTCCGAAAAATCATGGCATTCGAAACAGATTTTTTCGATTTTTTTCTCACGGGTACGAGTTACGCGGTTGCGGTTGACTTTTTCTTATTCGAAATCAGATTCTCTATAAAATGCACCTAATGGTTTCCTTTTAGCTTGAAATTTTTTTTTCTCGAAAATCCACAGTACCCTCCCTTGGAAAAATGACTCCGAAAAATCATGGCATTCGAAACAGATTTTTTCGATTTTTTTCTGACGGGTACGAGTTACGCGGTTGCGGTTGACTTTTTCTTATTCGAAATCAGATTCTCTATAAAATGCACCTAATGGTTTCCTTTTAGCTTGAAATTTTTTTTTCTCGAAAATCCACAGTACCCTCCCTTGGAAAAATGACTCCGAAAAATCATGGCATTCGAAACAGATTTTTTCGATTTTTTTCTCACGGGTACGAGTTACGCGGTTGCGGTTGACTTTTTCTTATTCGAAATCAGATTCTCTATAAAATGCACCTAATGGTTTCCTTTTAGCTTGAAATTTTTTTTTCTCGAAAATCCACAGTACCCTCCCTTGGAAAAATGACTCCGAAAAATCATGGCATTCGAAACAGATTTTTTCGATTTTTTTCTCACGGGTACGAGTTACGCGGTTGCGGTTGACTTTTTCTTATTCGAAATCAGATTCTCTATAAAATGCACCTAATGGTTTCCTTTTAGCTTGAAATTTTTTTTTCTCGAAAATCCACAGTACCCTCCCTTGGAAAAATGACTCCGAAAAATCATGGCATTCGAAACAGATTTTTTCGATTTTTTTCTCACGGGTACGAGTTACGCGGTTGCGGTTGACTTTTTCTTATTCGAAATCAGATTCTCTATAAAATGCACCTAATGGTTTCCTTTTAGCTTGAAATTTTTTTTTCTCGAAAATCCACAGTACCCTCCCTTGGAAAAATGACTCCGAAAAATCATGGCATTCGAAACAGATTTTTTCGATTTTTTTCTGACGGGTACGAGTTACGCGGTTGCGGTTGACTTTTTCTTATTCGAAATCAGATTCTCTATAAAATGCACCTAATGGTTTCCTTTTAGCTTGAAATTTTTTTTTCTCGAAAATCCACAGTACCCTCCCTTGGAAAAATGACTCCGAAAAATCATGGCATTCGAAACAGATTTTTTCGATTTTTTTCTCACGGGTACGAGTTACGCGGTTGCGGTTGACTTTTTCTTATTCGAAATCAGATTCTCTATAAAATGCACCTAATGGTTTCCTTTTAGCTTGAAATTTTTTTTTCTCGAAAATCCACAGTACCCTCCCTTGGAAAAATGACTCCGAAAAATCATGGCATTCGAAACAGATTTTTTCGATTTTTTTCTGACGGGTACGAGTTACGCGGTTGCGGTTGACTTTTTCTTATTCGAAATCAGATTCTCTATAAAATGCACCTAATGGTTTCCTTTTAGCTTGAAATTTTTTTTTCTCGAAAATCCACAGTACCCTCCCTTGGAAAAATGACTCCGAAAAATCATGGCATTCGAAACAGATTTTTTCGATTTTTTTCTCACGGGTACGAGTTACGCGGTTGCGGTTGACTTTTTCTTATTCGAAATCAGATTCTCTATAAAATGCACCTAATGGTTTCCTTTTAGCTTGAAATTTTTTTTTCTCGAAAATCCACAGTACCCTCCCTTGGAAAAATGACTCCGAAAAATCATGGCATTCGAAACAGATTTTTTCGATTTTTTTCTCACGGGTACGAGTTACGCGGTTGCGGTTGACTTTTTCTTATTCGAAATCAGATTCTCTATAAAATGCACCTAATGGTTTCCTTTTAGCTTGAAATTTTTTTTTCTCGAAAATCCACAGTACCCTCCCTTGGAAAAATGACTCCGAAAAATCATGGCATTCGAAACAGATTTTTTCGATTTTTTTCTCACGGGTACGAGTTACGCGGTTGCGGTTGACTTTTTCTTATTCGAAATCAGATTCTCTATAAAATGCACCTAATGGTTTCCTTTTAGCTTGAAATTTTTTTTTCTCGAAAATCCACAGTACCCTCCCTTGGAAAAATGACTCCGAAAAATCATGGCATTCGAAACAGATTTTTTCGATTATTTTCTGACGGGTACGAGTTACGCGGTTGCGGTTGACTTTTTCTTATTCGAAATCAGATTCTCTATAAAATGCACCTAATGGTTTCCTTTTAGCTTGAAATTTTTTTTTCTCGAAAATCCACAGTACCCTCCCTTGAAAAAATGACTCCGAAAAATCATGGCATTCGAAACAGATTTTTTCGATTTTTTTCTGACAGCTACGAGTTCCGCGGTTGCGGTTGACTTTTTCTTATTCGAAATCAGATTCTCTATAAAATGCACCTAATGGTTTCCTTTTAGCTTGAAAATTTTTTTTCTCGAAAATCCACAGTACCCTCCCTTGGAAAAATGACTCCGAAAAATCATGGCATTCGAAACAGATTTTTTCGATTTTTTTCTCACGGGTACGAGTTACGCGGTTGCGGTTGACTTTTTCTTATTCGAAATCAGATTCTCTATAAAATGCACCTAATGGTTTCCTTTTAGCTTGAAATTTTTTTTTCTCGAAAATCCACAGTACCCTCCCTTGGAAAAATGACTCCGAAAAATCATGGCATTCGAAACAGATTTTTTCGATTTTTTTCTGACGGGTACGAGTTACGCGGTTGCGGTTGACTTTTTCTTATTCGAAATCAGATTCTCTATAAAATGCACCTAATGGTTTCCTTTTAGCTTGAAATTTTTTTTTCTCGAAAATCCACAGTACCCTCCCTTGGAAAAATGACTCCGAAAAATCATGGCATTCGAAACAGATTTTTTCGATTTTTTTCTCACGGGTACGAGTTACGCGGTTGCGGTTGACTTTTTCTTATTCGAAATCAGATTCTCTATAAAATGCACCTAATGGTTTCCTTTTAGCTTGAAATTTTTTTTTCTCGAAAATCCACAGTACCCTCCCTTGGAAAAATGACTCCGAAAAATCATGGCATTCGAAACAGATTTTTTCGATTTTTTTCTCACGGGTACGAGTTACGCGGTTGCGGTTGACTTTTTCTTATTCGAAATCAGATTCTCTATAAAATGCACCTAATGGTTTCCTTTTAGCTTGAAATTTTTTTTTCTCGAAAATCCACAGTACCCTCCCTTGGAAAAATGACTCCGAAAAATCATGGCATTCGAAACAGATTTTTTCGATTTTTTTCTCACGGGTACGAGTTACGCGGTTGCGGTTGACTTTTTCTTATTCGAAATCAGATTCTCTATAAAATGCACCTAATGGTTTCCTTTTAGCTTGAAATTTTTTTTTCTCGAAAATCCACAGTACCCTCCCTTGGAAAAATGACTCCGAAAAATCATGGCATTCGAAACAGATTTTTTCGATTATTTTCTGACGGGTACGAGTTACGCGGTTGCGGTTGACTTTTTCTTATTCGAAATCAGATTCTCTATAAAATGCACCTAATGGTTTCCTTTTAGCTTGAAATTTTTTTTTCTCGAAAATCCACAGTACCCTCCCTTGAAAAAATGACTCCGAAAAATCATGGCATTCGAAACAGATTTTTTCGATTTTTTTCTGACAGCTACGAGTTCCGCGGTTGCGGTTGACTTTTTCTTATTCGAAATCAGATTCTCTATAAAATGCACCTAATGGTTTCCTTTTAGCTTGAAAATTTTTTTTCTCGAAAATCCACAGTACCCTCCCTTGGAAAAATGACTCCGAAAAATCATGGCATTCGAAACAGATTTTTTCGATTTTTTTCTGACGGGTACGAGTTACGCGGTTGCGGTTGACTTTTTCTTATTCGAAATCAGATTCTCTATAAAATGCACCTAATGGTTTCCTTTTAGCTTGAAATTTTTTTTTCTCGAAAATCCACAGTACCCTCCCTTGGAAAAATGACTCCGAAAAATCATGGCATTCGAAACAGATTTTTTCGATTTTTTTCTCACGGGTACGAGTTACGCGGTTGCGGTTGACTTTTTCTTATTCGAAATCAGATTCTCTATAAAATGCACCTAATGGTTTCCTTTTAGCTTGAAATTTTTTTTTCTCGAAAATCCACAGTACCCCCCTCCCTTGGAAAAATGACTCCGAAAAATCATGGCATTCGAAACAGATTTTTTCGATTTTTTTCTCACGGGTACGAGTTACGCGGTTGCGGTTGACTTTTTCTTATTCGAAATCAGATTCTCTATAAAATGCACCTAATGGTTTCCTTTTAGCTTGAAATTTTTTTTTCTCGAAAATCCACAGTACCCTCCCTTGGAAAAATGACTCCGAAAAATCATGGCATTCGAAACAGATTTTTTCGATTTTTTTCTGACGGGTACGAGTTACGCGGTTGCGGTTGACTTTTTCTTATTCGAAATCAGATTCTCTATAAAATGCACCTAATGGTTTCCTTTTAGCTTGAAATTTTTTTTTCTCGAAAATCCACAGTACCCTCCCTTCGAAAAATGACTCCGAAAAATCATGGCATTCGAAACAGATTTTTTCGATTATTTTCTGACGGGTACGAGTTACGCGGTTGCGGTTGACTTTTTCTTATTCGAAATCAGATTCTCTATAAAATGCACCTAATGGTTTCCTTTTAGCTTGAAATTTTTTTTTCTCGAAAATCCACAGTACCCTCCCTTGAAAAAATGACTCCGAAAAATCATGGCATTCGAAACAGATTTTTTCGATTTTTTTCTGACAGCTACGAGTTCCGCGGTTGCGGTTGACTTTTTCTTATTCGAAATCAGATTCTCTATAAAATGCACCTAATGGTTTCCTTTTAGCTTGAAAATTTTTTTTCTCGAAAATCCACAGTACCCTCCCTTGGAAAAATGACTCCGAAAAATCATGGCATTCGAAACAGATTTTTTCGATTATTTTCTGACGGGTACGAGTTACGCGGTTGCGGTTGACTTTTTCTTATTCGAAATCAGATTCTCTATAAAATGCACCTAATGGTTTCCTTTTAGCTTGAAATTTTTTTTTCTCGAAAATCCACAGTACCCTCCCTTGAAAAAATGACTCCGAAAAATCATGGCATTCGAAACAGATTTTTTCGATTTTTTTCTGACAGCTACGAGTTCCGCGGTTGCGGTTGACTTTTTCTTATTCGAAATCAGATTCTCTATAAAATGCACCTAATGGTTTCCTTTTAGCTTGAAAATTTTTTTTCTCGAAAATCCACAGTACCCTCCCTTGGAAAAATGACTCCGAAAAATCATGGCATTCGAAACAGATTTTTTCGATTTTTTTCTGACGGGTACGAGTTACGCGGTTGCGGTTGACTTTTTCTTATTCGAAATCAGATTCTCTATAAAATGCACCTAATGGTTTCCTTTTAGCTTGAAATTTTTTTTTCTCGAAAATCCACAGTACCCTCCCTTGGAAAAATGACTCCGAAAAATCATGGCATTCGAAACAGATTTTTTCGATTTTTTTCTCACGGGTACGAGTTACGCGGTTGCGGTTGACTTTTTCTTATTCGAAATCAGATTCTCTATAAAATGCACCTAATGGTTTCCTTTTAGCTTGAAATTTTTTTTTCTCGAAAATCCACAGTACCCCCCTCCCTTGGAAAAATGACTCCGAAAAATCATGGCATTCGAAACAGATTTTTTCGATTTTTTTCTCACGGGTACGAGTTACGCGGTTGCGGTTGACTTTTTCTTATTCGAAATCAGATTCTCTATAAAATGCACCTAATGGTTTCCTTTTAGCTTGAAATTTTTTTTTCTCGAAAATCCACAGTACCCTCCCTTGGAAAAATGACTCCGAAAAATCATGGCATTCGAAACAGATTTTTTCGATTTTTTTCTGACGGGTACGAGTTACGCGGTTGCGGTTGACTTTTTCTTATTCGAAATCAGATTCTCTATAAAATGCACCTAATGGTTTCCTTTTAGCTTGAAATTTTTTTTTCTCGAAAATCCACAGTACCCTCCCTTCGAAAAATGACTCCGAAAAATCATGGCATTCGAAACAGATTTTTTCGATTATTTTCTGACGGGTACGAGTTACGCGGTTGCGGTTGACTTTTTCTTATTCGAAATCAGATTCTCTATAAAATGCACCTAATGGTTTCCTTTTAGCTTGAAATTTTTTTTTCTCGAAAATCCACAGTACCCTCCCTTGAAAAAATGACTCCGAAAAATCATGGCATTCGAAACAGATTTTTTCGATTTTTTTCTGACAGCTACGAGTTCCGCGGTTGCGGTTGACTTTTTCTTATTCGAAATCAGATTCTCTATAAAATGCACCTAATGGTTTCCTTTTAGCTTGAAAATTTTTTTTCTCGAAAATCCACAGTACCCTCCCTTGGAAAAATGACTCCGAAAAATCATGGCATTCGAAACAGATTTTTTCGATTTTTTTCTGACGGGTACGAGTTACGCGGTTGCGGTTGACTTTTTCTTATTCGAAATCAGATTCTCTATAAAATGCACCTAATGGTTTCCTTTTAGCTTGAAATTTTTTTTTCTCGAAAATCCACAGTACCCTCCCTTGGAAAAATGACTCCGAAAAATCATGGCATTCGAAACAGATTTTTTCGATTTTTTTCTCACGGGTACGAGTTACGCGGTTGCGGTTGACTTTTTCTTATTCGAAATCAGATTCTCTATAAAATGCACCTAATGGTTTCCTTTTAGCTTGAAATTTTTTTTTCTCGAAAATCCACAGTACCCTCCCTTGGAAAAATGACTCCGAAAAATCATGGCATTCGAAACAGATTTTTTCGATTTTTTTCTCACGGGTACGAGTTACGCGGTTGCGGTTGACTTTTTCTTATTCGAAATCAGATTCTCTATAAAATGCACCTAATGGTTTCCTTTTAGCTTGAAATTTTTTTTTCTCGAAAATCCACAGTACCCTCCCTTGGAAAAATGACTCCGAAAAATCATGGCATTCGAAACAGATTTTTTCGATTTTTTTCTGACGGGTACGAGTTACGCGGTTGCGGTTGACTTTTTCTTATTCGAAATCAGATTCTCTATAAAATGCACCTAATGGTTTCCTTTTAGCTTGAAATTTTTTTTTCTCGAAAATCCACAGTACCCTCCCTTGGAAAAATGACTCCGAAAAATCATGGCATTCGAAACAGATTTTTTCGATTTTTTTCTCACGGGTACGAGTTACGCGGTTGCGGTTGACTTTTTCTTATTCGAAATCAGATTCTCTATAAAATGCACCTAATGGTTTCCTTTTAGCTTGAAATTTTTTTTTCTCGAAAATCCACAGTACCCTCCCTTGGAAAAATGACTCCGAAAAATCATGGCATTCGAAACAGATTTTTTCGATTTTTTTCTCACGGGTACGAGTTACGCGGTTGCGGTTGACTTTTTCTTATTCGAAATCAGATTCTCTATAAAATGCACCTAATGGTTTCCTTTTAGCTTGAAATTTTTTTTTCTCGAAAATCCACAGTACCCTCCCTTGGAAAAATGACTCCGAAAAATCATGGCATTCGAAACAGATTTTTTCGATTTTTTTCTCACGGGTACGAGTTACGCGGTTGCGGTTGACTTTTTCTTATTCGAAATCAGATTCTCTATAAAATGCACCTAATGGTTTCCTTTTAGCTTGAAATTTTTTTTTCTCGAAAATCCACAGTACCCTCCCTTGGAAAAATGACTCCGAAAAATCATGGCATTCGAAACAGATTTTTTCGATTTTTTTCTGACGGGTACGAGATACGCGGTTGCGGTTGACTTTTTCTTATTCGAAATCAGATTCTCTATAAAATGCACCTAATGGTTTCCTTTTAGCTTGAAATTTTTTTCTCTCGAAAATCCACAGTACCCTCCCTTGAAAAAATGACTCCGAAAAATCATGGCATTCGAAACAGATTTTTTCGATTTTTTTCTGACAGCTACGAGTTCCGCGGTTGCGGTTGACTTTTTCTTATTCGAAATCAGATTCTCTATAAAATGCACCTAATGGTTTCCTTTTAGCTTGAAAATTTTTTTTCTCGAAAATCCACAGTACCCTCCCTTGGAAAAATGACTCCGAAAAATCATGGCATTCGAAACAGATTTTTTCGATTTTTTTCTGACGGGTACGAGTTACGCGGTTGCGGTTGACTTTTTCTTATTCGAAATCAGATTCTCTATAAAATGCACCTAATGGTTTCCTTTTAGCTTGAAATTTTTTTTTCTCGAAAATCCACAGTACCCTCCCTTGGAAAAATGACTCCGAAAAATCATGGCATTCGAAACAGATTTTTTCGATTTTTTTCTCACGGGTACGAGTTACGCGGTTGCGGTTGACTTTTTCTTATTCGAAATCAGATTCTCTATAAAATGCACCTAATGGTTTCCTTTTAGCTTGAAATTTTTTTTTCTCGAAAATCCACAGTACCCTCCCTTGGAAAAATGACTCCGAAAAATCATGGCATTCGAAACAGATTTTTTCGATTTTTTTCTCACGGGTACGAGTTACGCGGTTGCGGTTGACTTTTTCTTATTCGAAATCAGATTCTCTATAAAATGCACCTAATGGTTTCCTTTTAGCTTGAAATTTTTTTTTCTCGAAAATCCACAGTACCCTCCCTTGGAAAAATGACTCCGAAAAATCATGGCATTCGAAACAGATTTTTTTCGATTTTTTTCTGACGGGTACGAGTTACGCGGTTGCGGTTGACTTTTTCTTATTCGAAATCAGATTCTCTATAAAATGCACCTAATGGTTTCCTTTTAGCTTGAAATTTTTTTTTCTCGAAAATCCACAGTACCCTCCCTTGGAAAAATGACTCCGAAAAATCATGGCATTCGAAACAGATTTTTTCGATTTTTTTCTGACGGGTACGAGTTACGCGGTTGCGGTTGACTTTTTCTTATTCGAAATCAGATTCTCTATAAAATGCACCTAATGGTTTCCTTTTAGCTTGAAATTTTTTTTTCTCGAAAATCCACAGTACCCTCCCTTGGAAAAATGACTCCGAAAAATTCATGGCATTCGAAACAGATTTTTTCCATTTTTTTCTGACGGGTACGAGTTACGCGGTTGCGGTTGACTTTTTCTTATTCGAAATCAGATTCTCTATAAAATGCACCTAATGGTTTCCTTTTAGCTTGAAACTTTTTTTTCTCGAAAATCCACAGTACCCTCCCTTGGAAAAATGACTCCGAAAAATCATGGCATTCGAAACAGATTTTTTCGATTTTTTTCTCACGGGTACGAGTTACGCGGTTGCGGTTGACTTTTTCTTATTCGAAATCAGATTCTCTATAAAATGCACGTAATGGTTTCCTTTTAGCTTGAAATTTTTTTTTCTCGAAAATCCACAGTACCCTCCCTTGGAAAAATGACTCCGAAAAATCATGGCATTCGAAACAGATTTTTTCGATTTTTTTCTCACGGGTACGAGTTACGCGGTTGCGGTTGACTTTTTCTTATTCGAAATCAGATTCTCTATAAAATGCACCTAATGGTTTCCTTTTAGCTTGAAATTTTTTTTTCTCGAAAATCCACAGTACCCTCCCTTGGAAAAATGACTCCGAAAAATCATGGCATTCGAAACAGATTTTTTCGATTTTTTTCTCACGGGTACGAGTTACGCGGTTGCGGTTGACTTTTTCTTATTCGAAATCAGATTCTCTATAAAATGCACCTAATGGTTTCCTTTTAGCTTGAAATTTTTTTTTCTCGAAAATCCACAGTACCCTCCCTTGGAAAAATGACTCCGAAAAATCATGGCATTCGAAACAGATTTTTTCGATTTTTTTCTGACGGGTACGAGTTACGCGGTTGCGGTTGACTTTTTCTTATTCGAAATCAGATTCTCTATAAAATGCACCTAATGGTTTCCTTTTAGCTTGAAATTTTTTTTTCTCGAAAATCCACAGTACCCTCCCTTGGAAAAATGACTCCGAAAAATTCATGGCATTCGAAACAGATTTTTTCCATTTTTTTCTGACGGGTACGAGTTACGCGGTTGCGGTTGACTTTTTCTTATTCGAAATCAGATTCTCTATAAAATGCACCTAATGGTTTCCTTTTAGCTTGAAACTTTTTTTTCTCGAAAATCCACAGTACCCTCCCTTGGAAAAATGACTCCGAAAAATCATGGCATTCGAAACAGATTTTTTCGATTTTTTTCTCACGGGTACGAGTTACGCGGTTGCGGTTGACTTTTTCTTATTCGAAATCAGATTCTCTATAAAATGCACCTAATGGTTTCCTTTTAGCTTGAAATTTTTTTTTCTCGAAAATCCACAGTACCCTCCCTTGGAAAAATGACTCCGAAAAATCATGGCATTCGAAACAGATTTTTTCGATTTTTTTCTCACGGGTACGAGTTACGCGGTTGCGGTTGACTTTTTCTTATTCGAAATCAGATTCTCTATAAAATGCACCTAATGGTTTCCTTTTAGCTTGAAATTTTTTTTTCTCGAAAATCCACAGTACCCTCCCTTGGAAAAATGACTCCGAAAAATCATGGCATTCGAAACAGATTTTTTCGATTTTTTTCTGACGGGTACGAGTTACGCGGTTGCGGTTGACTTTTTCTTATTCGAAATCAGATTCTCTATAAAATGCACCTAATGGTTTCCTTTTAGCTTGAAATTTTTTTTTCTCGAAAATCCACAGTAACCTCCCTTGAAAAAATGACTCCGAAAAATCATGGCATTCGAAACAGATTTTTTCGATTTTTTTCTGACGGGTACGAGTTACGCGGTTGCGGTTGACTTTTTCTTATTCGAAATCAGATTCTCTATAAAATGCACCTAATGGTTTCCTTTTAGCTTGAAATTTTTTTTTCTCGAAAATCCACAGTACCCTCCCTTGGAAAAATGACTCCGAAAAATCATGGCATTCGAAACAGATTTTTTCGATTTTTTTCTGACGGGTACGAGTTACGCGGTTGCGGTTGACTTTTTCTTATTCGAAATCAGATTCTCTATAAAATGCACCTAATGGTTTCCTTTTAGCTTGAAATTTTTTTTTCTCGAAAATCCACAGTACCCTCCCTTGGAAAAATGACTCCGAAAAATTCATGGCATTCGAAACAGATTTTTTCCATTTTTTTCTGACGGGTACGAGTTACGCGGTTGCGGTTGACTTTTTCTTATTCGAAATCAGATTCTCTATAAAATGCACCTAATGGTTTCCTTTTAGCTTGAAACTTTTTTTTCTCGAAAATCCACAGTACCCTCCCTTGGAAAAATGACTCCGAAAAATCATGGCATTCGAAACAGATTTTTTCGATTTTTTTCTCACGGGTACGAGTTACGCGGTTGCGGTTGACTTTTTCTTATTCGAAATCAGATTCTCTATAAAATGCACGTAATGGTTTCCTTTTAGCTTGAAATTTTTTTTTCTCGAAAATCCACAGTACCCTCCCTTGGAAAAATGACTCCGAAAAATCATGGCATTCGAAACAGATTTTTTCGATTTTTTTCTCACGGGTACGAGTTACGCGGTTGCGGTTGACTTTTTCTTATTCGAAATCAGATTCTCTATAAAATGCACCTAATGGTTTCCTTTTAGCTTGAAATTTTTTTTTCTCGAAAATCCACAGTACCCTCCCTTGGAAAAATGACTCCGAAAAATCATGGCATTCGAAACAGATTTTTTCGATTTTTTTCTCACGGGTACGAGTTACGCGGTTGCGGTTGACTTTTTCTTATTCGAAATCAGATTCTCTATAAAATGCACCTAATGGTTTCCTTTTAGCTTGAAATTTTTTTTTCTCGAAAATCCACAGTACCCTCCATTGGAAAAATGACTCCGAAAAATCATGGCATTCGAAACAGATTTTTTCGATTTTTTTCTGACGGGTACGAGTTACGCGGTTGCGGTTGACTTTTTCTTATTCGAAATCAGATTCTCTATAAAATGCACCTAATGGTTTCCTTTTAGCTTGAAATTTTTTTTTCTCGAAAATCCACAGTACCCTCCCTTGGAAAAATGACTCCGAAAAATTCATGGCATTCGAAACAGATTTTTTCCATTTTTTTGTGACGGGTACGAGTTACGCGGTTGCGGTTGACTTTTTCTTATTCGAAATCAGATTCTCTATAAAATGCACCTAATGGTTTCCTTTTAGCTTGAAACTTTTTTTTCTCGAAAATCCACAGTACCCTCCCTTGGAAAAATGACTCCGAAAAATCATGGCATTCGAAACAGATTTTTTCGATTTTTTTCTCACGGGTACGAGTTACGCGGTTGCGGTTGACTTTTTCTTATTCGAAATCAGATTCTCTATAAAATGCACCTAATGGTTTCCTTTTAGCTTGAAATTTTTTTTTCTCGAAAATCCACAGTACCCTCCCTTGGAAAAATGACTCCGAAAAATCATGGCATTCGAAACAGATTTTTTCGATTTTTTTCTCACGGGTACGAGTTACGCGGTTGCGGTTGACTTTTTCTTATTCGAAATCAGATTCTCTATAAAATGCACCTAATGGTTTCCTTTTAGCTTGAAATTTTTTTTTCTCGAAAATCCACAGTACCCTCCCTTGGAAAAATGACTCCGAAAAATCATGGCATTCGAAACAGATTTTTTCGATTTTTTTCTGACGGGTACGAGTTACGCGGTTGCGGTTGACTTTTTCTTATTCGAAATCAGATTCTCTATAAAATGCACCTAATGGTTTCCTTTTAGCTTGAAATTTTTTTTTCTCGAAAATCCACAGTAACCTCCCTTGAAAAAATGACTCCGAAAAATCATGGCATTCGAAACAGATTTTTTCGATTTTTTTCTGACGGGTACGAGTTACGCGGTTGCGGTTGACTTTTTCTTATTCGAAATCAGATTCTCTATAAAATGCACCTAATGGTTTCCTTTTAGCTTGAAATTTTTTTTTCTCGAAAATCCACAGTACCCTCCCTTGGAAAAATGACTCCGAAAAATCATGGCATTCGAAACAGATTTTTTCGATTTTTTTCTCACGGGTACAAGTTACGCGGTTGCGGTTGACTTTTTCTTATTCGAAATCAGATTCTCTATAAAATGCACCTAATGGTTTCCTTTTAGCTTGAAAATTTTTTTTCTCGAAAATCCACAGTACCCTCCCTTGGAAAAATGACTCCGAAAAATCATGGCATTCGAAACAGATTTTTTCGATTTTTTTCTCACGGGTACGAGTTACGCGGTTGCGGTTGACTTTTTCTTATTCGAAATCAGATTCTCTATAAAATGCACCTAATGGTTTCCTTTTAGCTTGAAATTTTTTTTTCTCGAAAATCCACAGTACCCTCCCTTGGAAAAATGACTCCGAAAAATCATGGCATTCGAAACAGATTTTTTCGATTTTTTTCTGACGGGTACGAGTTACGCGGTTGCGGTTGACTTTTTCTTATTCGAAATCAGATTCTCTATAAAATGCACCTAATGGTTTCCTTTTAGCTTGAAATTTTTTTTTCTCGAAAATCCACAGTACCCTCCCTTGGAAAAATGACTCCGAAAAATCATGGCATTCGAAACAGATTTTTTCGATTTTTTTCTCACGGGTACGAGTTACGCGGTTGCGGTTGACTTTTTCTTATTCGAAATCAGATTCTCTATAAAATGCACCTAATGGTTTCCTTTTAGCTTGAAATTTTTTTTTCTCGAAAATCCACAGTACCCTCCCTTGGAAAAATGACTCCGAAAAATCATGGCATTCGAAACAGATTTTTTCGATTTTTTTCTCACGGGTACGAGTTACGCGGTTGCGGTTGACTTTTTCTTATTCGAAATCAGATTCTCTATAAAATGCACCTAATGGTTTCCTTTTAGCTTGAAATTTTTTTTTCTCGAAAATCCACAGTACCCTCCCTTGGAAAAATGACTCCGAAAAATCATGGCATTCGAAACAGATTTTTTCGATTTTTTTCTGACGGGTACGAGTTACGCGGTTGCGGTTGACTTTTTCTTATTCGAAATCAGATTCTCTATAAAATGCACCTAATGGTTTCCTTTTAGCTTGAAATTTTTTTTTCTCGAAAATCCACAGTACCCTCCCTTGGAAAAATGACTCCGAAAAATCATGGCATTCGAAACAGATTTTTTCGATTTTTTTCTCACGGGTACGAGTTACGCGGTTGCGGTTGACTTTTTCTTATTCGAAATCAGATTCTCTATAAAATGCACCTAATGGTTTCCTTTTAGCTTGAAATTTTTTTTTCTCGAAAATCCACAGTACCCTCCCTTGGAAAAATGACTCCGAAAAATCATGGCATTCGAAACAGATTTTTTCGATTTTTTTCTGACGGGTACGAGTTACGCGGTTGCGGTTGACTTTTTCTTATTCGAAATCAGATTCTCTATAAAATGCACCTAATGGTTTCCTTTTAGCTTGAAATTTTTTTTTCTCGAAAATCCACAGTACCCTCCCTTGAAAAAATGACTCCGAAAAATCATGGCATTCGAAACAGATTTTTTCGATTTTTTTCTGACGGGTACGAGTTACGCGGTTGCGGTTGACTTTTTCTTATTCGAAATCAGATTCTCTATAAAATGCACCTAATGGTTTCCTTTTAGCTTGAAATTTTTTTTTCTCGAAAATCCACAGTACCCTCCCTTGGAAAAATGACTCCGAAAAATCATGGCATTCGAAACAGATTTTTTCGATTTTTTTCTCACGGGTACGAGTTACGCGGTTGCGGTTGACTTTTTCTTATTCGAAATCAGATTCTCTATAAAATGCACCTAATGGTTTCCTTTTAGCTTGAAATTTTTTTTTCTCGAAAATCCACAGTACCCTCCCTTGGAAAAATGACTCCGAAAAATCATGGCATTCGAAACAGATTTTTTCGATTTTTTTCTGACGGGTACGAGTTACGCGGTTGCGGTTGACTTTTTCTTATTCGAAATCAGATTCTCTATAAAATGCACCTAATGGTTTCCTTTTAGCTTGAAATTTTTTTTTCTCGAAAATCCACAGTACCCTCCCTTGGAAAAATGACTCCGAAAAATCATGGCATTCGAAACAGATTTTTTCGATTTTTTTCTCACGGGTACGAGTTACGCGGTTGCGGTTGACTTTTTCTTATTCGAAATCAGATTCTCTATAAAATGCACCTAATGGTTTCCTTTTAGCTTGAAATTTTTTTTTCTCGAAAATCCACAGTACCCTCCCTTGGAAAAATGACTCCGAAAAATCATGGCATTCGAAACAGATTTTTTCGATTATTTTCTGACGAGTTACGCGGTTGCGGTTGACTTTTTCTTATTCGAAATCAGATTCTCTATAAAATGCACCTAATGGTTTCCTTTTAGCTTGAAATTTTTTTTTCTCGAAAATCCACAGTACCCTCCCTTGGAAAAATGACTCCGAAAAATCATGGCATTCGAAACAGATTTTTTCGATTTTTTTTCTGACGAGTTACGCGGTTGCGGTTGACTTTTTCTTATTCGAAATCAGATTCTATATAAAATGCACCTAATGGTTTCCTTTTAGCTTGAAATTTTTTTTTCTCGAAAATCCACAGTACCCTCCCTTGGAAAAATAACTCCGAAAAATCATGGCATTCGAAACAGATTTTTTCGATTTTTTTCTCACGGGTACAAGTTACGCGGTTGCGGTTGACTTTTTCTTATTCGAAATCAGATTCTCTATAAAATGCACCTAATGGTTTCCTTTTAGCTTGAAAATTTTTTTTCTCGAAAATCCACAGTACCCTCCCTTGGAAAAATGACTCCGAAAAATCATGGCATTCGAAACAGATTTTTTCGATTTTTTTCTGACGGGTACGAGTTACGCGGTTGCGGTTGACTTTTTCTTATTCGAAATCAGATTCTCTATAAAATGCACCTAATGGTTTCCTTTTAGCTTGAAATTTTTTTTTCTCGAAAATCCACAGTACCCTCCCTTGGAAAAATGACTCCGAAAAATCATGGCATTCGAAACAGATTTTTTCGATTTTTTTCTCACGGGTACGAGTTACGCGGTTGCGGTTGACTTTTTCTTATTCGAAATCAGATTCTCTATAAAATGCACCTAATGGTTTCCTTTTAGCTTGAAATTTTTTTTTCTCGAAAATCCACAGTACCCTCCCTTGGAAAAATGACTCCGAAAAATCATGGCATTCGAAACAGATTTTTTCGATTATTTTCTGACGAGTTACGCGGTTGCGGTTGACTTTTTCTTATTCGAAATCAGATTCTCTATAAAATGCACCTAATGGTTTCCTTTTAGCTTGAAATTTTTTTTTCTCGAAAATCCACAGTACCCTCCCTTGGAAAAATGACTCCGAAAAATCATGGCATTCGAAACAGATTTTTTCGATTTTTTTTCTGACGAGTTACGCGGTTGCGGTTGGCTTTTTCTTATTCGAAATCAGATTCTCTATAAAATGCACCTAATGGTTTCCTTTTAGCTTGAAATTTTTTTTTCTCGAAAATCCACAGTACCCTCCCTTGGAAAAATGACTCCGAAAAATCATGGCATTCCAAACAGATTTTTTCGATTTTTTTCTGACGGGTACGAGTTACGCGGTTGCGGTTGACTTTTTCTTATTCGAAATCAGATTCTCTATAAAATGCACCTAATGGTTTCCTTTTAGCTTGAAATTTTTTTTTCTCGAAAATCCACAGTACCCTCCCTTGGAAAAATAACTCCGAAAAATCATGGCATTCGAAACAGATTTTTTCGATTTTTTTCTCACGGGTACAAGTTACGCGGTTGCGGTTGACTTTTTCTTATTCGAAATCAGATTCTCTATAAAATGCACCTAATGGTTTCCTTTTAGCTTGAAAATTTTTTTTCTCGAAAATCCACAGTACCCTCCCTTGGAAAAATGACTCCGAAAAATCATGGCATTCGAAACAGATTTTTTCGATTTTTTTCTGACGGGTACGAGTTACGCGGTTGCGGTTGACTTTTTCTTATTCGAAATCAGATTCTCTATAAAATGCACCTAATGGTTTCCTTTTAGCTTGAAATTTTTTTTTCTCGAAAATCCACAGTACCCTCCCTTGGAAAAATGACTCCGAAAAATCATGGCATTCGAAACAGATTTTTTCGATTTTTTTCTCACGGGTACGAGTTACGCGGTTGCGGTTGACTTTTTCTTATTCGAAATCAGATTCTCTATAAAATACACCTAATGGTTTCCTTTTAGCTTGAAATTTTTTTTTCTCGAAAATCCACAGTACCCTCCCTTGGAAAAATGACTCCGAAAAATCATGGCATTCGAAACAGATTTTTTCGATTTTTTTCTGACGGGTACGAGTTCCGCGGTTGCGGTTGACTTTTTCTTATTCGAAATCAGATTCTCTATAAAATGCACCTAATGGTTTCCTTTTAGCTTGAAAATTTTTTTTCTCGAAAATCCACAGTACCCTCCCTTGGAAAAATGACTCCGAAAAATCATGGCATTCGAAACAGATTTTTTCGATTTTTTTCTGACGGGTACGAGTTACGCGGTTGCGGTTGACTTTTTCTTATTCGAAATCAGATTCTCTATAAAATGCACCTAATGGTTTCCTTTTAGCTTGAAATTTTTTTTTCTCGAAAATCCACAGTACCCTCCCTTGGAAAAATGACTCCGAAAAATCATGGCATTCGAAACAGATTTTTTCGATTTTTTTCTCACGGGTACGAGTTACGCGGTTGCGGTTGACTTTTTCTTATTCGAAATCAGATTCTCTATAAAATGCACCTAATGGTTTCCTTTTAGCTTGAAATTTTTTTTTCTCGAAAATCCACAGTACCCTCCCTTGGAAAAATGACTCCGAAAAATCATGGCATTCGAAACAGATTTTTTCGATTTTTTTCTCACGGGTACGAGTTACGCGGTTGCGGTTGACTTTTTCTTATTCGAAATCAGATTCTCTATAAAATGCACCTAATGGTTTCCTTTTAGCTTGAAATTTTTTTTTCTCGAAAATCCACAGTACCCTCCCTTGGAAAAATGACTCCGAAAAATCATGGCATTCGAAACAGATTTTTTCGATTTTTTTCTGACGGGTACGAGTTACGCGGTTGCGGTTGACTTTTTCTTATTCGAAATCAGATTCTCTATAAAATGCACCTAATGGTTTCCTTTTAGCTTGAAATTTTTTTTTCTCGAAAATCCACAGTACCCTCCCTTGGAAAAATGACTCCGAAAAATCATGGCATTCGAAACAGATTTTTTCGATTTTTTTCTCACGGGTACGAGTTACGCGGTTGCGGTTGACTTTTTCTTATTCGAAATCAGATTCTCTATAAAATGCACCTAATGGTTTCCTTTTAGCTTGAAATTTTTTTTTCTCGAAAATCCACAGTACCCTCCCTTGGAAAAATGACTCCGAAAAATCATGGCATTCGAAACAGATTTTTTCGATTTTTTTCTGACGGGTACGAGTTACGCGGTTGCGGTTGACTTTTTCTTATTCGAAATCAGATTCTCTATAAAATGCACCTAATGGTTTCCTTTTAGCTTGAAATTTTTTTTTCTCGAAAATCCACAGTACCCTCCCTTGGAAAAATGACTCCGAAAAATCATGGCATTCGAAACAGATTTTTTCGATTTTTTTCTGACGGGTACGAGTTACGCGGTTGCGGTTGACTTTTTCTTATTCGAAATCAGATTCTCTATAAAATGCACCTAATGGTTTCCTTTTAGCTTGAAATTTTTTTTTCTCGAAAATCCACAGTACCCTCCCTTGGAAAAATGACTCCGAAAAATCATGGCATTCGAAACAGATTTTTTCGATTTTTTTCTGACGGGTACGAGTTACGCGGTTGCGGTTGACTTTTTCTTATTCGAAATCAGATTCTCTATAAAATGCACCTAATGGTTTCCTTTTAGCTTGAAATTTTTTTTTCTCGAAAATCCACAGTACCCTCCCTTGGAAAAATGACTCCGAAAAATCATGGCATTCGAAACAGATTTTTTCGATTTTTTTTCTGACGAGTTACGCGGTTGCGGTTGACTTTTTCTTATTCGAAATCAGATTCTCTATAAAATGCACCTAATGGTTTCCTTTTAGCTTGAAATTTTTTTTTCTCGAAAATCCACAGTACCCTCCCTTGGAAAAATGACTCCGAAAAATCATGGCATTCCAAACAGATTTTTTCGATTTTTTTCTGACGGGTACGAGTTACGCGGTTGCGGTTGACTTTTTCTTATTCGAAATCAGATTCTCTATAAAATGCACCTAATGGTTTCCTTTTAGCTTGAAATTTTTTTTTCTCGAAAATCCACAGTACCCTCCCTTGGAAAAATGACTCCGAAAAATCATGGCATTCGAAACAGATTTTTTCGATTTTTTTCTCACGGGTACGAGTTACGCGGTTGCGGTTGACTTTTTCTTATTCGAAATCAGATTCTCTATAAAATACACCTAATGGTTTCCTTTTAGCTTGAAATTTTTTTTTCTCGAAAATCCACAGTACCCTCCCTTGGAAAAATGACTCCGAAAAATCATGGCATTCGAAACAGATTTTTTCGATTTTTTTCTGACGGGTACGAGTTCCGCGGTTGCGGTTGACTTTTTCTTATTCGAAATCAGATTCTCTATAAAATGCACCTAATGGTTTCCTTTTAGCTTGAAAATTTTTTTTCTCGAAAATCCACAGTACCCTCCCTTGGAAAAATGACTCCGAAAAATCATGGCATTCGAAACAGATTTTTTCGATTTTTTTCTGACGGGTACGAGTTACGCGGTTGCGGTTGACTTTTTCTTATTCGAAATCAGATTCTCTATAAAATGCACCTAATGGTTTCCTTTTAGCTTGAAATTTTTTTTTCTCGAAAATCCACAGTACCCTCCCTTGGAAAAATGACTCCGAAAAATCATGGCATTCGAAACAGATTTTTTCGATTTTTTTCTCACGGGTACGAGTTACGCGGTTGCGGTTGACTTTTTCTTATTCGAAATCAGATTCTCTATAAAATGCACCTAATGGTTTCCTTTTAGCTTGAAATTTTTTTTTCTCGAAAATCCACAGTACCCTCCCTTGGAAAAATGACTCCGAAAAATCATGGCATTCGAAACAGATTTTTTCGATTTTTTTCTCACGGGTACGAGTTACGCGGTTGCGGTTGACTTTTTCTTATTCGAAATCAGATTCTCTATAAAATGCACCTAATGGTTTCCTTTTAGCTTGAAATTTTTTTTTCTCGAAAATCCACAGTACCCTCCCTTGGAAAAATGACTCCGAAAAATCATGGCATTCGAAACAGATTTTTTCGATTTTTTTCTGACGGGTACGAGTTACGCGGTTGCGGTTGACTTTTTCTTATTCGAAATCAGATTCTCTATAAAATGCACCTAATGGTTTCCTTTTAGCTTGAAATTTTTTTTTCTCGAAAATCCACAGTACCCTCCCTTGGAAAAATGACTCCGAAAAATCATGGCATTCGAAACAGATTTTTTCGATTTTTTTCTCACGGGTACGAGTTACGCGGTTGCGGTTGACTTTTTCTTATTCGAAATCAGATTCTCTATAAAATGCACCTAATGGTTTCCTTTTAGCTTGAAATTTTTTTTTCTCGAAAATCCACAGTACCCTCCCTTGGAAAAATGACTCCGAAAAATCATGGCATTCGAAACAGATTTTTTCGATTTTTTTCTGACGGGTACGAGTTACGCGGTTGCGGTTGACTTTTTCTTATTCGAAATCAGATTCTCTATAAAATGCACCTAATGGTTTCCTTTTAGCTTGAAATTTTTTTTCTCGAAAATCCACAGTACCCTCCCTTGGAAAAATGACTACGAAAAATCATGGCATTCGAAACAGATTTTTTCGATTTTTTTCTCACGGGTACGAGTTACGCGGTTGCGGTTGACTTTTTCTTATTCGAAATCAGATTCTCTATAAAATGCACCTAATGGTTTCCTTTTAGCTTGAAATTTTTTTTTCTCGAAAATCCACAGTACCCTCCCTTGGAAAAATGACTCCGAAAAATCATGGCATTCGAAACAGATTTTTTCGATTTTTTTCTGACGGGTACGAGTTACGCGGTTGCGGTTGACTTTTTCTTATTCGAAATCAGATTCTCTATAAAATGCACCTAATGGTTTCCTTTTAGCTTGAAATTTTTTTTTTCTCGAAAATCCACAGTACCCTCCCTTGAAAAAATGACTCCGAAAAATCATGGCATTCGAAACAGATTTTTTCGATTTTTTTCTCACGGGTACGAGTTACGCGGTTGCGGTTGACTTTTTCTTATTCGAAATCAGATTCTCTATAAAATGCACCTAATGGTTTCCTTTTAGCTTGAAATTTTTTTTTCTCGAAAATCCACAGTACCCTCCCTTGGAAAAATGACTCCGAAAAATCATGGCATTCGAAACAGATTTTTTCGATTTTTTTCTCACGGGTACGAGTTACGCGGTTGCGGTTGACTTTTTCTTATTCGAAATCAGATTCTCTATAAAATGCACCTAATGGTTTCCTTTTAGCTTGAAATTTTTTTTTCTCGAAAATCCACAGTACCCTCCCTTGGAAAAATGACTCCGAAAAATCATGGCATTCGAAACAGATTTTTTTCTGACAGGTACGAGTTACGCGGTTGCGGTTGACTTTTTCTTATTCGAAATCAGATTCTCTATAAAATGCACCTAATGGTTTCCTTTTAGCTTGAAATTTTTTTTTCTCGAAAATCCACAGTACCCTCCCTTGGAAAAATGACTTCAAAAAATCATGGCATTCGAAACAGATTTTTTCGATTTTTTTCTGACGGGTACGAGTTACGCGGTTGCGGTTGACTTTTTCTTATTCGAAATCAGATTCTCTATAAAATGCACCTAATGGTTTCCTTTTAGCTTGAAATTTTTTTTTCTCGAAAATCCACAGTACCCTCCCTTGGAAAAATGACTCCGAAAAATCATGGCATTCGAAACAGATTTTTTCGATTATTTTCTGACGAGTTACGCGGTTGCGGTTGACTTTTTCTTATTCGAAATCAGATTCTCTATAAAATGCACCTAATGGTTTCCTTTTAGCTTGAAATTTTTTTTTCTCGAAAATCCACAGTACCCTCCCTTGGAAAAATGACTCCGAAAAATCATGGCATTCGAAACAGATTTTTTCGATTTTTTTTCTGACGAGTTACGCGGTTGCGGTTGACTTTTTCTTATTCGAAATCAGATTCTATATAAAATGCACCTAATGGTTTCCTTTTAGCTTGAAATTTTTTTTTCTCGAAAATCCACAGTACCCTCCCTTGGAAAAATAACTCCGAAAAATCATGGCATTCGAAACAGATTTTTTCGATTTTTTTCTCACGGGTACAAGTTACGCGGTTGCGGTTGACTTTTTCTTATTCGAAATCAGATTCTCTATAAAATGCACCTAATGGTTTCCTTTTAGCTTGAAAATTTTTTTTCTCGAAAATCCACAGTACCCTCCGTTGGAAAAATTACTCCGAAAAATCATGGCATTCGAAACAGATTTTTTCGATTTTTTTCTGACGGGTACGAGTTACGCGGTTGCGGTTGACTTTTTCTTATTCGAAATCAGATTCTCTATAAAATGCACCTAATGGTTTCCTTTTAGCTTGAAATTTTTTTTTCTCGAAAATCCACAGTACCCTCCCTTGGAAAAATGACTCCGAAAAATCATGGCATTCGAAACAGATTTTTTCGATTTTTTTCTCACGGGTACGAGTTACGCGGTTGCGGTTGACTTTTTCTTATTCGAAATCAGATTCTCTATAAAATGCACCTAATGGTTTCCTTTTAGCTTGAAATTTTTTTTTCTCGAAAATCCACAGTACCCTCCCTTGGAAAAATGACTCCGAAAAATCATGGCATTCGAAACAGATTTTTTCGATTTTTTTCTCACGGGTACGAGTTACGCGGTTGCGGTTGACTTTTTCTTATTCGAAATCAGATTCTCTATAAAATGCACCTAATGGTTTCCTTTTAGCTTGAAATTTTTTTTTCTCGAAAATCCACAGTACCCTCCCTTGGAAAAATGACTCCGAAAAATCATGGCATTCGAAACAGATTTTTTCGATTTTTTTCTCACGGGTACGAGTTACGCGGTTGCGGTTGACTTTTTCTTATTCGAAATCAGATTCTCTATAAAATGCACCTAATGGTTTCCTTTTAGCTTGAAATTTTTTTTTCTCGAAAATCCACAGTACCCTCCCTTGGAAAAATGACTCCGAAAAATCATGGCATTCGAAACAGATTTTTTCGATTTTTTTCTCACGGGTACGAGTTACGCGGTTGCGGTTGACTTTTTCTTATTCGAAATCAGATTCTCTATAAAATGCACCTAATGGTTTCCTTTTAGCTTGAAATTTTTTTTTCTCGAAAATCCACAGTACCCTCCCTTGGAAAAATGACTCCGAAAAATCATGGCATTCGAAACAGATTTTTTCGATTTTTTTCTGACGGGTACGAGTTACGCGGTTGCGGTTGACTTTTTCTTATTCGAAATCAGATTCTCTATAAAATGCACCTAATGGTTTCCTTTTAGCTTGAAATTTTTTTTTCTCGAAAATCCACAGTACCCTCCCTTGGAAAAATGACTCCGAAAAATCATGGCATTCGAAACAGATTTTTTCGATTTTTTTCTCACGGGTACGAGTTACGCGGTTGCGGTTGACTTTTTCTTATTCGAAATCAGATTCTCTATAAAATGCACCTAATGGTTTCCTTTTAGCTTGAAATTTTTTTTTCTCGAAAATCCACAGTACCCTCCCTTGGAAAAATGACTCCGAAAAATCATGGCATTCGAAACAGATTTTTTCGATTTTTTTCTGACGGGTACGAGTTACGCGGTTGCGGTTGACTTTTTCTTATTCGAAATCAGATTCTCTATAAAATGCACCTAATGGTTTCCTTTTAGCTTGAAATTTTTTTTTCTCGAAAATCCACAGTACCCTCCCTTGAAAAAATGACTCCGAAAAATCATGGCATTCGAAACAGATTTTTTCGATTTTTTTCTGACGGGTACGAGTTACGCGGTTGCGGTTGACTTTTTCTTATTCGAAATCAGATTCTCTATAAAATGCACCTAATGGTTTCCTTTTAGCTTGAAATTTTTTTTTCTCGAAAATCCACAGTACCCTCCCTTGGAAAAATGACTCCGAAAAATCATGGCATTCGAAACAGATTTTTTCGATTTTTTTCTCACGGGTACGAGTTACGCGGTTGCGGTTGACTTTTTCTTATTCGAAATCAGATTCTCTATAAAATGCACCTAATGGTTTCCTTTTAGCTTGAAATTTTTTTTTCTCGAAAATCCACAGTACCCTCCCTTGGAAAAATGACTCCGAAAAATCATGGCATTCGAAACAGATTTTTTCGATTATTTTCTGACGAGTTACGCGGTTGCGGTTGACTTTTTCTTATTCGAAATCAGATTCTCTATAAAATGCACCTAATGGTTTCCTTTTAGCTTGAAATTTTTTTTTCTCGAAAATCCACAGTACCCTCCCTTGGAAAAATGACTCCGAAAAATCATGGCATTCGAAACAGATTTTTTCGATTTTTTTTCTGACGAGTTACGCGGTTGCGGTTGACTTTTTCTTATTCGAAATCAGATTCTATATAAAATGCACCTAATGGTTTCCTTTTAGCTTGAAATTTTTTTTTCTCGAAAATCCACAGTACCCTCCCTTGGAAAAATAACTCCGAAAAATCATGGCATTCGAAACAGATTTTTTCGATTTTTTTCTCACGGGTACAAGTTACGCGGTTGCGGTTGACTTTTTCTTATTCGAAATCAGATTCTCTATAAAATGCACCTAATGGTTTCCTTTTAGCTTGAAAATTTTTTTTCTCGAAAATCCACAGTACCCTCCCTTGGAAAAATGACTCCGAAAAATCATGGCATTCGAAACAGATTTTTTCGATTTTTTTCTGACGGGTACGAGTTACGCGGTTGCGGTTGACTTTTTCTTATTCGAAATCAGATTCTCTATAAAATGCACCTAATGGTTTCCTTTTAGCTTGAAATTTTTTTTTCTCGAAAATCCACAGTACCCTCCCTTGGAAAAATGACTCCGAAAAATCATGGCATTCGAAACAGATTTTTTCGATTTTTTTCTCACGGGTACGAGTTACGCGGTTGCGGTTGACTTTTTCTTATTCGAAATCAGATTCTCTATAAAATGCACCTAATGGTTTCCTTTTAGCTTGAAATTTTTTTTTCTCGAAAATCCACAGTACCCTCCCTTGGAAAAATGACTCCGAAAAATCATGGCATTCGAAACAGATTTTTTCGATTATTTTCTGACGAGTTACGCGGTTGCGGTTGACTTTTTCTTATTCGAAATCAGATTCTCTATAAAATGCACCTAATGGTTTCCTTTTAGCTTGAAATTTTTTTTTCTCGAAAATCCACAGTACCCTCCCTTGGAAAAATGACTCCGAAAAATCATGGCATTCGAAACAGATTTTTTCGATTTTTTTTCTGACGAGTTACGCGGTTGCGGTTGACTTTTTCTTATTCGAAATCAGATTCTCTATAAAATGCACCTAATGGTTTCCTTTTAGCTTGAAATTTTTTTTTCTCGAAAATCCACAGTACCCTCCCTTGGAAAAATGACTCCGAAAAATCATGGCATTCCAAACAGATTTTTTCGATTTTTTTCTGACGGGTACGAGTTACGCGGTTGCGGTTGACTTTTTCTTATTCGAAATCAGATTCTCTATAAAATGCACCTAATGGTTTCCTTTTAGCTTGAAATTTTTTTTTCTCGAAAATCCACAGTACCCTCCCTTGGAAAAATAACTCCGAAAAATCATGGCATTCGAAACAGATTTTTTCGATTTTTTTCTCACGGGTACAAGTTACGCGGTTGCGGTTGACTTTTTCTTATTCGAAATCAGATTCTCTATAAAATGCACCTAATGGTTTCCTTTTAGCTTGAAAATTTTTTTTCTCGAAAATCCACAGTACCCTCCCTTGGAAAAATGACTCCGAAAAATCATGGCATTCGAAACAGATTTTTTCGATTTTTTTCTCACGGGTACGAGTTACGCGGTTGCGGTTGACTTTTTCTTATTCGAAATCAGATTCTCTATAAAATACACCTAATGGTTTCCTTTTAGCTTGAAATTTTTTTTTCTCGAAAATCCACAGTACCCTCCCTTGGAAAAATGACTCCGAAAAATCATGGCATTCGAAACAGATTTTTTCGATTTTTTTCTCACGGGTACGAGTTACGCGGTTGCGGTTGACTTTTTCTTATTCGAAATCAGATTCTCTATAAAATGCACCTAATGGTTTCCTTTTAGCTTGAAATTTTTTTTTCTTGAAAATCCACAGTACCCTCCCTTGGAAAAATGACTCCGAAAAATCATGGCATTCGAAACAGATTTTTTCGATTTTTTTCTGACGGGTACGAGTTACGCGGTTGCGGTTGACTTTTTCTTATTCGAAATCAGATTCTCTATAAAATGCACCTAATGGTTTCCTTTTAGCTTGAAATTTTTTTTTCTCGAAAATCCACAGTACCCTCCCTTGGAAAAATGACTCCGAAAAATCATGGCATTCGAAACAGATTTTTTCGATTTTTTTCTCACGGGTACGAGTTACGCGGTTGCGGTTGACTTTTTCTTATTCGAAATCAGATTCTCTATAAAATGCACCTAATGGTTTCCTTTTAGCTTGAAATTTTTTTTTCTCGAAAATCCACAGTACCCTCCCTTGGAAAAATGACTCCGAAAAATCATGGCATTCGAAACAGATTTTTTCGATTTTTTTCTCACGGGTACGAGTTACGCGGTTGCGGTTGACTTTTTCTTATTCGAAATCAGATTCTCTATAAAATGCACCTAATGGTTTCCTTTTAGCTTGAAATTTTTTTTTTCTCGAAAATCCACAGTACCCTCCCTTGGAAAAATGACTCCGAAAATTCATGGCACTCGAAACAGATTTTTTCGATTTTTTTCTCACGGGTACGAGTTACGCGGTTGCGGTTGACTTTTTCTTATTCGAAATCAGATTCTCTATAAAATGCACCTAATGGTTTCCTTTTAGCTTGAAATTTTTTTTTCTCGAAAATCCACAGTACCCTCCCTTGGAAAAATGACTCCGAAAAATCATGGCATTCGAAACAGATTTTTTCGATTTTTTTCTGACGGGTACGAGTTACGCGGTTGCGGTTGACTTTTTCTTATTCGAAATCAGATTCTCTATAAAATGCACCTAATGGTTTCCTTTTAGCTTGAAATTTTTTTTTCTCGAAAATCCACAGTACCCTCCCTTGGAAAAATGACTCCGAAAAATCATGGCATTCGAAACAGATTTTTTCGATTTTTTTCTCACGGGTACGAGTTACGCGGTTGCGGTTGACTTTTTCTTATTCGAAATCAGATTCTCTATAAAATGCACCTAATGGTTTCCTTTTAGCTTGAAATTTTTTTTTCTCGAAAATCCACAGTACCCTCCCTTGGAAAAATGACTCCGAAAAATCATGGCATTCGAAACAGATTTTTTCGATTTTTTTCTCACGGGTACGAGTTACGCGGTTGCGGTTGACTTTTTCTTATTCGAAATCAGATTCTCTATAAAATGCACCTAATGGTTTCCTTTTAGCTTGAAATTTTTTTTTCTCGAAAATCCACAGTACCCTCCCTTGGAAAAATGACTCCGAAAAATCATGGCATTCGAAACAGATTTTTTCGATTTTTTTCTGACGGGTACGAGTTACGCGGTTGCGGTTGACTTTTTCTTATTCGAAATCAGATTCTCTATAAAATGCACCTAATGGTTTCCTTTTAGCTTGAAATTTTTTTTTCTCGAAAATCCACAGTATCCTCCCTTGAAAAAATGACTCCGAAAAATCATGGCATTCGAAACAGATTTTTTCGATTTTTTTCTCACGGGTACAAGTTACGCGGTTGCGGTTGACTTTTTCTTATTCGAAATCAGATTCTCTATAAAATGCACCTAATGGTTTCCTTTTAGCTTGAAAATTTTTTTTCTCGAAAATCCACAGTACCCTCCCTTGGAAAAATGACTCCGAAAAATTCATGGCATTCGAAACAGATTTTTTCCATTTTTTTCTGACGGGTACGAGTTACGCGGTTGCGGTTGACTTTTTCTTATTCGAAATCAGATTCTCTATAAAATGCACCTAATGGTTTCCTTTTAGCTTGAAATTTTTTTTTCTCGAAAATCCACAGTACCCTCCCTTGGAAAAATGACTCCGAAAAATCATGGCATTCGAAACAGATTTTTTCGATTTTTTTCTCACGGGTACGAGTTACGCGGTTGCGGTTGACTTTTTCTTATTCGAAATCAGATTCTCTATAAAATGCACCTAATGGTTTCCTTTTAGCTTGAAATTTTTTTTTCTCGAAAATCCACAGTACCCTCCCTTGGAAAAATGACTCCGAAAAATCATGGCATTCGAAACAGATTTTTTCGATTTTTTTCTGACGGGTACGAGTTACGCGGTTGCGGTTGACTTTTTCTTATTCGAAATCAGATTCTCTATAAAATGCACCTAATGGTTTCCTTTTAGCTTGAAATTTTTTTTTCTCGAAAATCCACAGTATCCTCCCTTGAAAAAATGACTCCGAAAAATCATGGCATTCGAAACAGATTTTTTCGATTTTTTTCTCACGGGTACAAGTTACGCGGTTGCGGTTGACTTTTTCTTATTCGAAATCAGATTCTCTATAAAATGCACCTAATGGTTTCCTTTTAGCTTGAAAATTTTTTTTCTCGAAAATCCACAGTACCCTCCCTTGGAAAAATGACTCCGAAAAATCATGGCATTCGAAACAGATTTTTTCGATTTTTTTCTGACGGGTACGAGTTACGCGGTTGCGGTTGACTTTTTCTTATTCGAAATCAGATTCTCTATAAAATGCACCTAATGGTTTCCTTTTAGCTTGAAATTTTTTTTTCTCGAAAATCCACAGTACCCTCCCTTGGAAAAATGACTCCGAAAAATCATGGCATTCGAAACAGATTTTTTCGATTTTTTTCTCACGGGTACGAGTTACGCGGTTGCGGTTGACTTTTTCTTATTCGAAATCAGATTCTCTATAAAATGCACCTAATGGTTTCCTTTTAGCTTGAAATTTTTTTTTCTCGAAAATCCACAGTACCCTCCCTTGGAAAAATGACTCCGAAAAATCATGGCATTCGAAACAGATTTTTTCGATTTTTTTCTCACGGGTACGAGTTACGCGGTTGCGGTTGACTTTTTCTTATTCGAAATCAGATTCTCTATAAAATGCACCTAATGGTTTCCTTTTAGCTTGAAATTTTTTTTTCTCGAAAATCCACAGTACCCTCCCTTGGAAAAATGACTCCGAAAAATTCATGGCATTCGAAACAGATTTTTTCCATTTTTTTCTGACGGGTACGAGTTACGCGGTTGCGGTTGACTTTTTCTTATTCGAAATCAGATTCTCTATAAAATGCACCTAATGGTTTCCTTTTAGCTTGAAACTTTTTTTTCTCGAAAATCCACAGTACCCTCCCTTGGAAAAATGACTCCGAAAAATCATGGCATTCGAAACAGATTTTTTCGATTTTTTTCTCACGGGTACGAGTTACGCGGTTGCGGTTGACTTTTTCTTATTCGAAATCAGATTCTCTATAAAATGCACCTAATGGTTTCCTTTTAGCTTGAAATTTTTTTTTCTCGAAAATCCACAGTACCCTCCCTTGGAAAAATGACTCCGAAAAATCATGGCATTCGAAACAGATTTTTTCGATTTTTTTCTCACGGGTACGAGTTACGCGGTTGCGGTTGACTTTTTCTTATTCGAAATCAGATTCTCTATAAAATGCACCTAATGGTTTCCTTTTAGCTTGAAATTTTTTTTTTCTCGAAAATCCACAGTACCCTCCCTTGGAAAAATGACTCCGAAAAATCATGGCATTCGAAACAGATTTTTTCGATTTTTTTCTGACGGGTACGAGTTACGCGGTTGCGGTTGACTTTTTCTTATTCGAAATCAGATTCTCTATAAAATGCACCTAATGGTTTCCTTTTAGCTTGAAATTTTTTTTTCTCGAAAATCCACAGTACCCTCCCTTGAAAAAATGACTCCGAAAAATCATGGCATTCGAAACAGATTTTTTCGATTTTTTTCTGACGGGTACGAGTTACGCGGTTGCGGTTGACTTTTTCTTATTCGAAATCAGATTCTCTATAAAATGCACCTAATGGTTTCCTTTTAGCTTGAAATTTTTTTTTCTCGAAAATCCACAGTACCCTCCCTTGGAAAAATGACTCCGAAAAATCATGGCATTCGAAACAGATTTTTTCGATTTTTTTCTCACGGGTACAAGTTACGCGGTTGCGGTTGACTTTTTCTTATTCGAAATCAGATTCTCTATAAAATGCACCTAATGGTTTCCTTTTAGCTTGAAAATTTTTTTTCTCGAAAATCCACAGTACCCTCCCTTGGAAAAATGACTCCGAAAAATCATGGCATTCGAAACAGATTTTTTCGATTTTTTTCTCACGGGTACGAGTTACGCGGTTGCGGTTGACTTTTACTTATTCGAAATCAGATTCTCTATAAAATGCACCTAATGGTTTCCTTTTAGCTTGAAATTATTTTTTCTCGAAAATCCACAGTACCCTCCCTTGGAAAAATGACTCCGAAAAATCATGGCATTCGAAACAGATTTTTTCGATTTTTTTCTGACGGGTACGAGTTACGCGGTTGCGGTTGACTTTTTCTTATTCGAAATCAGATTCTCTATAAAATGCACCTAATGGTTTCCTTTTAGCTTGAAATTTTTTTTTCTCGAAAATCCACAGTACCCTCCCTTGGAAAAATGACTCCGAAAAATCATGGCATTCGAAACAGATTTTTTCGATTTTTTTCTCACGGGTACGAGTTACGCGGTTGCGGTTGACTTTTTCTTATTCGAAATCAGATTCTCTATAAAATGCACCTAATGGTTTCCTTTTAGCTTGAAATTTTTTTTTCTCGAAAATCCACAGTACCCTCCCTTGGAAAAATGACTCCGAAAAATCATGGCATTCCAAACAGATTTTTTCGATTTTTTTCTCACGGGTACGAGTTACGCGGTTGCGGTTGACTTTTTCTTATTCGAAATCAGATTCTCTATAAAATGCACCTAATGGTTTCCTTTTAGCTTGAAATTTTTTTTTCTCGAAAATCCACAGTACCCTCCCTTGGAAAAATGACTCCGAAAAATCATGGCATTCCAAACAGATTTTTTCGATTTTTTTCTGACGGGTACGAGTTACGCGGTTGCGGTTGACTTTTTCTTATTCGAAATCAGATTCTCTATAAAATGCACCTAATGGTTTCCTTTTTGCTTGAAATTTTTTTTTCTCGAAAATCCACAGTACCCTCCCTTGGAAAAATAACTCCGAAAAATCATGGCATTCGAAACAGATTTTTTCGATTTTTTTCTCACGGGTACAAGTTACGCGGTTGCGGTTGACTTTTTCTTATTCGAAATCAGATTCTCTATAAAATGCACCTAATGGTTTCCTTTTAGCTTGAAAATTTTTTTTCTCGAAAATCCACAGTACCCTCCCTTGGAAAAATGACTCCAAAAAATCATGGCATTCGAAACAGATTTTTTCGATTTTTTTCTGACGGGTACGAGTTACGCGGTTGCGGTTGACTTTTTCTTATTCGAAATCAGATTCTCTATAAAATGCACCTAATGGTTTCCTTTTAGCTTGAAATTTTTTTTTCTCGAAAATCCACAGTACCCTCCCTTGGAAAAATGACTCCGAAAAATCATGGCATTCGAAACAGATTTTTTCGATTTTTTTCTCACGGGTACGAGTTACGCGGTTGCGGTTGACTTTTTCTTATTCGAAATCAGATTCTCTATAAAATACACCTAATGGTTTCCTTTTAGCTTGAAATTTTTTTTTCTCGAAAATCCACAGTACCCTCCCTTGGAAAAATGACTCCGAAAAATCATGGCATTCGAAACAGATTTTTTCGATTTTTTTCTCACGGGTACGAGTTACGCGGTTGCGGTTGACTTTTTCTTATTCGAAATCAGATTCTCTATAAAATGCACCTAATGGTTTCCTTTTAGCTTGAAATTTTTTTTTCTCGAAAATCCACAGTACCCTCCCTTGGAAAAATGACTCCGAAAAATCATGGCATTCGAAACAGATTTTTTCGATTTTTTTCTCACGGGTACGAGTTACGCGGTTGCGGTTGACTTTTTCTTATTCGAAATCAGATTCTCTATAAAATGCACCTAATGGTTTCCTTTTAGCTTGAAATTTTTTTTTCTCGAAAATCCACAGTACCCTCCCTTGGAAAAATGACTCCGAAAAATCATGGCATTCGAAACAGATTTTTTCGATTTTTTTCTCACGGGTACGAGTTACGCGGTTGCGGTTGACTTTTTCTTATTCGAAATCAGATTCTCTATAAAATGCACCTAATGGTTTCCTTTTAGCTTGAAATTTTTTTTTCTCGAAAATCCACAGTACCCTCCCTTGGAAAAATGACTCCGAAAAATCATGGCATTCGAAACAGATTTTTTCGATTTTTTTCTGACGGGTACGAGTTACGCGGTTGCGGTTGACTTTTTCTTATTCGAAATCAGATTCTCTATAAAATGCACCTAATGGTTTCCTTTTAGCTTGAAATTTTTTTTTCTCGAAAATCCACAGTACCCTCCCTTGGAAAAATGACTCCGAAAAATCATGGCATTCGAAACAGATTTTTTGGATTTTTTTCTCACGGGTACGAGTTACGCGGTAGCGGTTGACTTTTTCTTATTCGAAATCAGATTCTCTATAAAATGCACCTAATGGTTTCCTTTTAGCTTGAAATTTTTTTTTCTCGAAAATCCACAGTACCCTCCCTTGGAAAAATGACTCCGAAAAATCATGGCATTCGAAACAGATTTTTTCGATTTTTTTCTGACGGGTACGAGTTACGCGGTTGCGGTTGACTTTTTCTTATTCGAAATCAGATTCTCTATAAAATGCACCTAATGGTTTCCTTTTAGCTTGAAATTTTTTTTTCTCGAAAATCCACAGTACCCTCCCTTGAAAAAATGACTCCGAAAAATCATGGCATTCGAAACAGATTTTTTCGATTTTTTTCTGACGGGTACGAGTTACGCGGTTGCGGTTGACTTTTTCTTATTCGAAATCAGATTCTCTATAAAATGCACCTAATGGTTTCCTTTTAGCTTGAAACTTTTTTTTCTCGAAAATCCACAGTACCCTCCCTTGGAAAAATGACTCCGAAAAATCATGGCATTCGAAACAGATTTTTTCGATTTTTTTCTCACGGGTACGAGTTACGCGGTTGCGGTTGACTTTTTCTTATTCGAAATCAGATTCTCTATAAAATGCACCTAATGGTTTCCTTTTAGCTTGAAATTTTTTTTTCTCGAAAATCCACAGTACCCTCCCTTGGAAAAATGACTCCGAAAAATCATGGCATTCGAAACAGATTTTTTCGATTTTTTTCTCACGGGTACGAGTTACGCGGTTGCGGTTGACTTTTTCTTATTCGAAATCAGATTCTCTATAAAATGCACCTAATGGTTTCCTTTTAGCTTGAAACTTTTTTTTCTCGAAAATCCACAGTACCCTCCCTTGAAAAAATGACTCCGAAAAATCATGGCATTCGAAACAGATTTTTTCGATTTTTTTCTGACGGGTACGAGTTACGCGGTTGCGGTTGACTTTTTCTTATTCGAAATCAGATTCTCTATAAAATGCACCTAATGGTTTCCTTTTAGCTTGAAACTTTTTTTTCTCGAAAATCCACAGTACCCTCCCTTGGAAAAATGACTCCGAAAAATCATGGCATTCGAAACAGATTTTTTCGATTTTTTTCTCACGGGTACGAGTTACGCGGTTGCGGTTGACTTTTTCTTATTCGAAATCAGATTCTCTATAAAATGCACCTAATGGTTTCCTTTTAGCTTGAAATTTTTTTTTCTCGAAAATCCACAGTACCCTCCCTTGGAAAAATGACTCCGAAAAATCATGGCATTCGAAACAGATTTTTTCGATTTTTTTCTCACGGGTACGAGTTACGCGGTTGCGGTTGACTTTTTCTTATTCGAAATCAGATTCTCTATAAAATGCACCTAATGGTTTCCTTTTAGCTTGAAATTTTTTTTTCTCGAAAATCCACAGTACCCTCCCTTGGAAAAATGACTCCGAAAAATCATGGCATTCGAAACAGATTTTTTCGATTTTTTTCTCACGGGTACGAGTTACGCGGTTGCGGTTGACTTTTTCTTATTCGAAATCAGATTCCCTATAAAATGCACCTAATGGTTTCCTTTTAGCTTGAAATTTTTTTTTCTCGAAAATCCACAGTACCCTCCCTTGGAAAAATGACTCCGAAAAATCATGGCATTCGAAACAGATTTTTTCGATTTTTTTCTGACGGGTACGAGTTACGCGGTTGCGGTTGACTTTTTCTTATTCGAAATCAGATTCTCTATAAAATGCACCTAATGGTTTCCTTTTAGCTTGAAATTTTTTTTTCTCGAAAATCCACAGTACCCTCCCTTGGAAAAATGACTCCGAAAAATCATGGCATTCGAAACAGATTTTTTCGATTTTTTTCTCACGGGTACGAGTTACGCGGTTGCGGTTGACTTTTTCTTATTCGAAATCAGATTCTCTATAAAATGCACCTAATGGTTTCCTTTTAGCTTGAAATTTTTTTTTCTCGAAAATCCACAGTACCCTCCCTTGGAAAAATGACTCCGAAAAATCATGGCATTCGAAACAGATTTTTTCGATTTTTTTCGGACGGGTACGAGTTACGCGGTTGCGGTTGACTTTTTCTTATTCGAAATCAGATTCTCTATAAAATGCACCTAATGGTTTCCTTTTAGCTTGAAATTTTTTTTTCTCGAAAATCCACAGTACCCTCCCTTGAAAAAATGACTCCGAAAAATCATGGCATTCGAAACAGATTTTTTCGATTTTTTTCTGACGGGTACGAGTTACGCGGTTGCGGTTGACTTTTTCTTATTCGAAATCAGATTCTCTATAAAATGCACCTAATGGTTTCCTTTTAGCTTGAAACTTTTTTTTCTCGAAAATCCACAGTACCCTCCCTTGGAAAAATGACTCCGAAAAATCATGGCATTCGAAACAGATTTTTTCGATTTTTTTCTCACGGGTACGAGTTACGCGGTTGCGGTTGACTTTTTCTTATTCGAAATCAGATTCTCTATAAAATGCACCTAATGGTTTCCTTTTAGCTTGAAATTTTTTTTTCTCGAAAATCCACAGTACCCTCCCTTGGAAAAATGACTCCGAAAAATCATGGCATTCGAAACAGATTTTTTCGATTTTTTTCTCACGGGTACGAGTTACGCGGTTGCGGTTGACTTTTTCTTATTCGAAATCAGATTCTCTATAAAATGCACCTAATGGTTTCCTTTTAGCTTGAAATTTTTTTTTTCTCGAAAATCCACAGTACCCTCCCTTGGAAAAATGACTCCGAAAAATCATGGCATTCGAAACAGATTTTTTCGATTTTTTTCTGACGGGTACGAGTTACGCGGTTGCGGTTGACTTTTTCTTATTCGAAATCAGATTCTCTATAAAATGCACCTAATGGTTTCCTTTTAGCTTGAAATTTTTTTTTCTCGAAAATCCACAGTACCCTCCCTTGAAAAAATGACTCCGAAAAATCATGGCATTCGAAACAGATTTTTTCGATTTTTTTCTGACGGGTACGAGTTACGCGGTTGCGGTTGACTTTTTCTTATTCGAAATCAGATTCTCTATAAAATGCACCTAATGGTTTCCTTTTAGCTTGAAACTTTTTTTTCTCGAAAATCCACAGTACCCTCCCTTGGAAAAATGACTCCGAAAAATCATGGCATTCGAAACAGATTTTTTCGATATTTTTCTCACGGGTACGAGTTACGCGGTTGCGGTTGACTTTTTCTTATTCGAAATCAGATTCTCTATAAAATGCAGCTAATGGTTTCCTTTTAGCTTGAAATTTTTTTTTCTCGAAAATCCACAGTACCCTCCCTTGGAAAAATGACTCCGAAAAATCATGGCATTCGAAACAGATTTTTTCGATTTTTTTCTCACGGGTACGAGTTACGCGGTTGCGGTTGACTTTTTCTTATTCGAAATCAGATTCTCTATAAAATGCACCTAATGGTTTCCTTTTAGCTTGAAATTTTTTTTTCTCGAAAATCCACAGTACCCTCCCTTGGAAAAATGACTCCGAAAAATCATGGCATTCGAAACAGATTTTTTCGATTTTTTTCTGACGGGTACGAGTTACGCGGTTGCGGTTGACTTTTTCTTATTCGAAATCAGATTCTCTATAAAATGCACCTAATGGTTTCCTTTTAGCTTGAAATTTTTTTTTCTCGAAAATCCACAGTACCCTCCCTTGAAAAAATGACTCCGAAAAATCATGGCATTCGAAACAGATTTTTTCGATTTTTTTCTGACGGGTACGAGTTACGCGGTTGCGGTTGACTTTTTCTTATTCGAAATCAGATTCTCTATAAAATGCACCTAATGGTTTCCTTTTAGCTTGAAACTTTTTTTTCTCGAAAATCCACAGTACCCTCCCTTGGAAAAATGACTCCGAAAAATCATGGCATTCGAAACAGATTTTTTCGATTTTTTTCTCACGGGTACGAGTTACGCGGTTGCGGTTGACTTTTTCTTATTCGAAATCAGATTCTCTATAAAATGCACCTAATGGTTTCCTTTTAGCTTGAAATTTTTTTTTCTCGAAAATCCACTGTACCCTCCCTTGGAAAAATGACTCCGAAAAATCATGGCATTCGAAACAGATTTTTTCGATTTTTTTCTCACGGGTACGAGTTACGCGGTTGCGGTTGACTTTTTCTTATTCGAAATCAGATTCTCTATAAAATGCACCTAATGGTTTCCTTTTAGCTTGAAATTTTTTTTTTCTCGAAAATCCACAGTACCCTCCCTTGGAAAAATGACTCCGAAAAATCATGGCATTCGAAACAGATTTTTTCGATTTTTTTCTGACGGGTACGAGTTACGCGGTTGCGGTTGACTTTTTCTTATTCGAAATCAGATTCTCTATAAAATGCACCTAATGGTTTCCTTTTAGCTTGAAACTTTTTTTTCTCGAAAATCCACAGTACCCTCCCTTGGAAAAATGACTCCGAAAAATCATGGCATTCGAAACAGATTTTTTCGATTATTTTCTGACGAGTTACGCGGTTGCGGTTGACTTTTTCTTATTCGAAATCAGATTCTCTATAAAATGCACCTAATGGTTTCCTTTTAGCTTGAAATTTTTTTTTCTCGAAAATCCACAGTACCCTCCCTTGGAAAAATGACTCCGAAAAATCATGGCATTCGAAACAGATTTTTTCGATTTTTTTTCTGACGAGTTACGCGGTTGCGGTTGACTTTTTCTTATTCGAAATCAGATTCTCTATAAAATGCACCTAATGGTTTCCTTTTAGCTTGAAATTTTTTTTTCTCGAAAATCCACAGTACCCTCCCTTGGAAAAATGACTCCGAAAAATCATGGCATTCGAAACAGATTTTTTCGATTTTTTTCTGACGGGTACGAGTTACGCGGTTGCGGTTGACTTTTTCTTATTCGAAATCAGATTCTCTATAAAATGCACCTAATGGTTTCCTTTTAGCTTGAAATTTTTTTTTCTCGAAAATCCACAGTACCCTCCCTTGGAAAAATGACTCCGAAAAATCATGGCATTCGAAACAGATTTTTTCGATTTTTTTCTCACGGGTACGAGTTACGCGGTTGCGGTTGACTTTTTCTTATTCGAAATCAGATTCTCTATAAAATGCACCTAATGGTTTCCTTTTAGCTTGAAATTTTTTTTTCTCGAAAATCCACAGTACCCTCCCTTGGAAAAATGACTCCGAAAAATCATGGCATTCGAAACAGATTTTTTCGATTTTTTTCTGACGGGTACGAGTTACGCGGTTGCGGTTGACTTTTTCTTATTCGAAATCAGATTCTCTATAAAATGCACCTAATGGTTTCCTTTTAGCTTGAAATTTTTTTTTCTCGAAAATCCACAGTACCCTCCCTTGGAAAAATGACTCCGAAAAATCATGGCATTCGAAACAGATTTTTTCGATATTTTTCTCACGGGTACGAGTTACGCGGTTGCGGTTGACTTTTTCTTATTCGAAATCAGATTCTCTATAAAATGCACCTAATGGTTTCCTTTTAGCTTGAAATTTTTTTTTCTCGAAAATCCACAGTACCCTCCCTTGGAAAAATGACTCCGAAAAATCATGGCATTCGAAACAGATTTTTTCGATTTTTTTCTCACGGGTACGAGTTACGCGGTTGCGGTTGACTTTTTCTTATTCGAAATCAGATTCTCTATAAAATGCACCTAATGGTTTCCTTTTAGCTTGAAATTTTTTTTTCTCGAAAATCCACAGTACCCTCCCTTGGAAAAATAACTCCGAAAAATCATGGCATTCGAAACAGATTTTTTCGATTTTTTTCTCACGGGTACAAGTTACGCGGTTGCGGTTGACTTTTTCTTATTCGAAATCAGATTCTCTATAAAATGCACCTAATGGTTTCCTTTTAGCTTGAAATTTTTTTTTCTCGAAAATCCACAGTACCCTCCCTTGGAAAAATGACTCCGAAAAATCATGGCATTCGAAACAGATTTTTTCGATTTTTTTCTCACGGGTACGAGTTACGCGGTTGCGGTTGACTTTTTCTTATTCGAAATCAGATTCTCTATAAAATGCACCTAATGGTTTCCTTTTAGCTTGAAATTTTTTTTTCTCGAAAATCCACAGTACCCTCCCTTGGAAAAATGACTCCGAAAAATCATGGCATTCGAAACAGATTTTTTCGATTTTTTTCTCACGGGTACGAGTTACGCGGTTGCGGTTGACTTTTTCTTATTCGAAATCAGATTCTCTATAAAATGCACCTAATGGTTTCCTTTTAGCTTGAAATTTTTTTTTCTCGAAAATCCACAGTACCCTCCCTTGGAAAAATGACTCCGAAAAATCATGGCATTCGAAACAGATTTTTTCGATTTTTTTCTGACGGGTACGAGTTACGCGGTTGCGGTTGACTTTTTCTTATTCGAAATCAGATTCTCTATAAAATGCACCTAATGGTTTCCTTTTAGCTTGAAATTTTTTTTTCTCGAAAATCCACAGTACCCTCCCTTGGAAAAATGACTCCGAAAAATCATGGCATTCGAAACAGATTTTTTCGATTTTTTTCTCACGGGTACGAGTTACGCGGTTGCGGTTGACTTTTTCTTATTCGAAATCAGATTCTCTATAAAATGCACCTAATGGTTTCCTTTTAGCTTGAAATTTTTTTTTCTCGAAAATCCACAGTACCCTCCCTTGGAAAAATGACTCCGAAAAATCATGGCATTCGAAACAGATTTTTTCGATTTTTTTCTGACGGGTACGAGTTACGCGGTTGCGGTTGACTTTTTCTTATTCGAAATCAGATTCTCTATAAAATGCACCTAATGGTTTCCTTTTAGCTTGAAATTTTTTTTTCTCGAAAATCCACAGTACCCTCCCTTGGAAAAATGACTCCGAAAAATCATGGCATTCGAAACAGATTTTTTCGATTTTTTTCTCACGGGTACGAGTTACGCGGTTGCGGTTGACTTTTTCTTATTCGAAATCAGATTCTCTATAAAATGCACCTAATGGTTTCCTTTTAGCTTGAAATTTTTTTTTCTCGAAAATCCACAGTACCCTCCCTTGGAAAAATGACTCCGAAAAATCATGGCATTCGAAACAGATTTTTTCGATTTTTTTCTCACGGGTACGAGTTACGCGGTTGCGGTTGACTTTTTCTTATTCGAAATCAGATTCTCTATAAAATGCACCTAATGGTTTCCTTTTAGCTTGAAATTTTTTTTTCTCGAAAATCCACAGTACCCTCCCTTGGAAAAATGACTCCGAAAAATCATGGCACTCGAAACAGATTTTTTCGATTTTTTTCTCACGGGTACGAGTTACGCGGTTGCGGTTGACTTTTTCTTATTCGAAATCAGATTCTCTATAAAATGCACCTAATGGTTTCCTTTTAGCTTGAAATTTTTTTTTCTCGAAAATCCACAGTACCCTCCCTTGGAAAAATGACTCCGAAAAATCATGGCATTCGAAACAGATTTTTTCGATTTTTTTCTCACGGGTACGAGTTACGCGGTTGCGGTTGACTTTTTCTTATTCGAAATCAGATTCTCTATAAAATGCACCTAATGGTTTCCTTTTAGCTTGAAATTTTTTTTTCTCGAAAATCCACAGTACCCTCCCTTGGAAAAATGACTCCGAAAAATCATGGCATTCGAAACAGATTTTTTCGATTTTTTTCTCACGGGTACGAGTTACGCGGTTGCGGTTGACTTTTTCTTATTCGAAATCAGATTCTCTATAAAATGCACCTAATGGTTTCCTTTTAGCTTGAAATTTTTTTTTCTCGAAAATCCACAGTACCCTCCCTTGGAAAAATGACTCCGAAAAATCATGGCATTCGAAACAGATTTTTTCGATTTTTTTCTGACGGGTACGAGTTACGCGGTTGCGGTTGACTTTTTCTTATTCGAAATCAGATTCTCTATAAAATGCACCTAATGGTTTCCTTTTAGCTTGAAATTTTTTTTTCTCGAAAATCCACAGTACCCTCCCTTGGAAAAATGACTCCGAAAAATCATGGCATTCGAAACAGATTTTTTCGATTTTTTTCTGACGGGTACGAGTTACGCGGTTGCGGTTGACTTTTTCTTATTCGAAATCAGATTCTCTATAAAATGCACCTAATGGTTTCCTTTTAGCTTGAAATTTTTTTTTCTCGAAAATCCACAGTACCCTCCCTTGAAAAAATGACTCCGAAAAATCATGGCATTCGAAACAGATTTTTTCGATTTTTTTCTCACGGGTACAAGTTACGCGGTTGCGGTTGACTTTTTCTTATTCGAAATCAGATTCTCTATAAAATGCACCTAATGGTTTCCTTTTAGCTTGAAAATTTTTTTTCTCGAAAATCCACAGTACCCTCCCTTGGAAAAATGACTCCGAAAAATCATGAAATTCGAAACAGATTTTTTCGATTTTTTTCTGACGGGTACGAGTTACGCGGTTGCGGTTGACTTTTTCTTATTCGAAATCAGATTCTCTATAAAATGCACCTAATGGTTTCCTTTTAGCTTGAAATTTTTTTTTCTCGAAAATCCACAGTACCCTCCCTTGGAAAAATGACTCCGAAAAATCATGGCATTCGAAACAGATTTTTTCGATTTTTTTCTCACGGGTACAAGTTACGCGGTTGCGGTTGACTTTTTCTTATTCGAAATCAGATTCTCTATAAAATGCACCTAATGGTTTCCTTTTAGCTTGAAAATTTTTTTTCTCGAAAATCCACAGTACCCTCCCTTGGAAAAATGACTCCGAAAAATCATGGCATTCGAAACAGATTTTTTCGATTTTTTTCTGACGGGTACGAGTTACGCGGTTGCGGTTGACTTTTTCTTATTCGAAATCAGATTCTCTATAAAATGCACCTAATGGTTTCCTTTTAGCTTGAAAATTTTTTTTCTCGAAAATCCACAGTACCCTCCCTTGGAAAAATGACTCCGAAAAATCATGGCATTCGAAACAGATTTTTTCGATTTTTTTCTGACGGGTACGAGTTACGCGGTTGCGGTTGACTTTTTCTTATTCGAAATCAGATTCTCTATAAAATGCACCTAATGGTTTCCTTTTAGCTTGAAATTTTTTTTTCTCGAAAATCCACAGTACCCTCCCTTGGAAAAATGACTCCGAAAAATCATGAAATTCGAAACAGATTTTTTCGATTTTTTTCTGACGGGTACGAGTTACGCGGTTGCGGTTGACTTTTTCTTATTCGAAATCAGATTCTCTATAAAATGCACCTAATGGTTTCCTTTTAGCTTGAAATTTTTTTTTCTCGAAAATCCACAGTACCCTCCCTTGGAAAAATGACTCCGAAAAATCATGGCATTCGAAACAGATTTTTTCGATTTTTTTCTCACGGGTACGAGTTACGCGGTTGCGGTTGACTTTTTCTTATTCGAAATCAGATTCTCTATAAAATGCACCTAATGGTTTCCTTTTAGCTTGAAATTTTTTTTCTCGAAAATCCACAGTACCCTCCCTTGGAAAAATGACTCCGAAAAATCATGGCATTCGAAACAGATTTTTTCGATTTTTTTCTCACGGGTACGAGTTACGCGGTTGCGGTTGACTTTTTCTTATTCGAAATCAGATTCTCTATAAAATGCACCTAATGGTTTCCTTTTAGCTTGAAATTTTTTTTTCTCGAAAATCCACAGTACCCTCCCTTGGAAAAATGACTCCGAAAAATCATGGCATTCGAAACAGATTTTTTCGATTTTTTTCTGACGGGTACGAGTTACGCGGTTGCGGTTGACTTTTTCTTATTCGAAATCAGATTCTCTATAAAATGCACCTAATGGTTTCCTTTTAGCTTGAAATTTTTTTTTCTCGAAAATCCACAGTACCCTCCCTTGGAAAAATGACTCCGAAAAATCATGGCATTCGAAACAGATTTTTTCGATTTTTTTCTCACGGGTACGAGTTACGCGGTTGCGGTTGACTTTTTCTTATTCGAAATCAGATTCTCTATAAAATGCACCTAATGGTTTCCTTTTAGCTTGAAATTTTTTTTTCTCGAAAATCCACAGTACCCTCCCTTGGAAAAATGACTCCGAAAAATCATGGCATTCGAAACAGATTTTTTCGATTTTTTTCTCACGGGTACGAGTTACGCGGTTGCGGTTGACTTTTTCTTATTCGAAATCAGATTCTCTATAAAATGCACCTAATGGTTTCCTTTTAGCTTGAAATTTTTTTTTCTCGAAAATCCACAGTACCCTCCCTTGGAAAAATGACTCCGAAAAATCATGGCATTCGAAACAGATTTTTTCGATTTTTTTCTGACGGGTACGAGTTACGCGGTTGCGGTTGACTTTTTCTTATTCGAAATCAGATTCTCTATAAAATGCACCTAATGGTTTCCTTTTAGCTTGAAATTTTTTTTTCTCGAAAATCCACAGTACCCTCCCTTGGAAAAATGACTCCGAAAAATCATGGCATTCGAAACAGATTTTTTCGATTTTTTTCTCACGGGTACGAGTTACGCGGTTGCGGTTGACTTTTTCTTATTCGAAATCAGATTCTCTATAAAATGCACCTAATGGTTTCCTTTTAGCTTGAAATTTTTTTTTCTCGAAAATCCACAGTACCCTCCCTTGGAAAAATGACTCCGAAAAATCATGGCATTCGAAACAGATTTTTTCGATTTTTTTCTGACGGGTACGAGTTACGCGGTTGCGGTTGACTTTTTCTTATTCGAAATCAGATTCTCTATAAAATGCACCTAATGGTTTCCTTTTAGCTTGAAATTTTTTTTTCTCGAAAATCCACAGTACCCTCCCTTGGAAAAATGACTCCGAAAAATCATGGCATTCGAAACAGATTTTTTCGATTTTTTTCTGACGGGTACGAGTTACGCGGTTGCGGTTGACTTTTTCTTATTCGAAATCAGATTCTCTATAAAATGCACCTAATGGTTTCCTTTTAGCTTGAAATTTTTTTTTCTCGAAAATCCACAGTACCCTCCCTTGAAAAAATGACTCCGAAAAATCATGGCATTCGAAACAGATTTTTTCGATTTTTTTCTGACGGGTACGAGTTACGCGGTTGCGGTTGACTTTTTCTTATTCGAAATCAGATTCTCTATAAAATGCACCTAATGGTTTCCTTTTAGCTTGAAAATTTTTTTTCTCGAAAATCCACAGTACCCTCCCTTGGAAAAATGACTCCGAAAAATCATGGCATTCGAAACAGATTTTTTCGATTTTTTTCTCACGGGTACGAGTTACGCGGTTGCGGTTGACTTTTTCTTATTCGAAATCAGATTCTCTATAAAATGCACCTAATGGTTTCCTTTTAGCTTGAAATTTTTTTTTCTCGAAAATCCACAGTACCCTCCCTTGGAAAAATGACTCCGAAAAATCATGGCATTCGAAACAGATTTTTTCGATTTTTTTCTGACGGGTACGAGTTACGCGGTTGCGGTTGACTTTTTCTTATTCGAAATCAGATTCTCTATAAAATGCACCTAATGGTTTCCTTTTAGCTTGAAATTTTTTTTTCTCGAAAATCCACAGTACCCTCCCTTGAAAAAATGACTCCGAAAAATCATGGCATTCGAAACAGATTTTTTCGATTTTTTTCTGACGGGTACGAGTTACGCGGTTGCGGTTGACTTTTTCTTATTCGAAATCAGATTCTCTATAAAATGCACCTAATGGTTTCCTTTTAGCTTGAAATTTTTTTTTCTCGAAAATCCACAGTACCCTCCCTTGGAAAAATGACTCCGAAAAATCATGGCATTCGAAACAGATTTTTTCGATTTTTTTCTCACGGGTACGAGTTACGCGGTTGCGGTTGACTTTTTCTTATTCGAAATCAGATTCTCTATAAAATGCACCTAATGGTTTCCTTTTTGCTTGAAATTTTTTTTTCTCGAAAATCCACAGTACCCTCCCTTGGAAAAATGACTCCGAAAAATCATGGCATTCGAAACAGATTTTTTCGATTTTTTTCTCACGGGTACGAGTTACGCGGTTGCGGTTGACTTTTTCTTATTCGAAATCAGATTCTCTATAAAATGCACCTAATGGTTTCCTTTTAGCTTGAAATTTTTTTTTCTCGAAAATCCACAGTACCCTCCCTTGGAAAAATGACTCCGAAAAATCATGGCATTCGAAACAGATTTTTTCGATTTTTTTCTGACGGGTACGAGTTACGCGGTTGCGGTTGACTTTTTCTTATTCGAAATCAGATTCTCTATAAAATGCACCTAATGGTTTCCTTTTAGCTTGAAATTTTTTTTTCTCGAAAATCCACAGTACCCTCCCTTGGAAAAATGACTCCGAAAAATCATGGCATTCGAAACAGATTTTTTCGATTTTTTTCTCACGGGTACGAGTTACGCGGTTGCGGTTGACTTTTTCTTATTCGAAATCAGATTCTCTATAAAATGCACCTAATGGTTTCCTTTTAGCTTGAAATTTTTTTTTCTCGAAAATCCACAGTACCCTCCCTTGGAAAAATGACTCCGAAAAATCATGGCATTCGAAACAGATTTTTTCGATTTTTTTCTCACGGGTACGAGTTACGCGGTTGCGGTTGACTTTTTCTTATTCGAAATCAGATTCTCTATAAAATGCACCTAATGGTTTCCTTTTAGCTTGAAATTTTCTTTTCTCGAAAATCCACAGTACCCTCCCTTGGAAAAATGACTCCGAAAAATCATGGCATTCGAAACAGATTTTTTCGATTTTTTTCTCACGGGTACGAGTTACGCGGTTGCGGTTGACTTTTTCTTATTCGAAATCAGATTCTCTATAAAATGCACCTAATGGTTTCCTTTTAGCTTGAAATTTTTTTTTCTCGAAAATCCACAGTACCCTCCCTTGGAAAAATGACTCCGAAAAATCATGGCATTCGAAACAGATTTTTTCGATTTTTTTCTGACGGGTACGAGTTACGCGGTTGCGGTTGACTTTTTCTTATTCGAAATCAGATTCTCTATAAAATGCACCTAATGGTTTCCTTTTAGCTTGAAATTTTTTTTTCTCGAAAATCCACAGTACCCTCCCTTGAAAAAATGACTCCGAAAAATCATGGCATTCGAAACAGATTTTTTCGATTTTTTTCTGACGGGTACGAGTTACGCGGTTGCGGTTGACTTTTTCTTATTCGAAATCAGATTCTCTATAAAATGCACCTAATGGTTTCCTTTTAGCTTGAAATTTTTTTTTCTCGAAAATCCACAGTACCCTCCCTTGGAAAAATGACTCCGAAAAATCATGGCATTCGAAACAGATTTTTTCGATTTTTTTCTCACGGGTACGAGTTACGCGGTTGCGGTTGACTTTTTCTTATTCGAAATCAGATTCTCTATAAAATGCACCTAATGGTTTCCTTTTAGCTTGAAATTTTTTTTTCTCGAAAATCCACAGTACCCTCCCTTGGAAAAATGACTCCGAAAAATCATGGCATTCGAAACAGATTTTTTCGATTTTTTTCTCACGGGTACGAGTTACGCGGTTGCGGTTGACTTTTTCTTATTCGAAATCAGATTCTCTATAAAATGCACCTAATGGTTTCCTTTTAGCTTGAAATTTTTTTTTCTCGAAAATCCACAGTACCCTCCCTTGGAAAAATGACTCCGAAAAATCATGGCATTCGAAACAGATTTTTCCGATTTTTTTCTCACGGGTACGAGTTACGCGGTTGCGGTTGACTTTTTCTTATTCGAAATCAGATTCTCTATAAAATGCACCTAATGGTTTCCTTTTAGCTTGAAATTTTTTTTTCTCGAAAATCCACAGTACCCTCCCTTGGAAAAATGACTCCGAAAAATCATGGCATTCGAAACAGATTTTTTCGATTTTTTTCTGACGGGTACGAGTTACGCGGTTGCGGTTGACTTTTTCTTATTCGAAATCAGATTCTCTATAAAATGCACCTAATGGTTTCCTTTTAGCTTGAAATTTTTTTTTCTCGAAAATCCACAGTACCCTCCCTTGGAAAAATGACTCCGAAAAATCATGGCATTCGAAACAGATTTTTTCGATTTTTTTCTCACGGGTACGAGTTACGCGGTTGCGGTTGACTTTTTCTTATTCGAAATCAGATTCTCTATAAAATGCACCTAATGGTTTCCTTTTAGCTTGAAATTTTTTTTTCTCGAAAATCCACAGTACCCTCCCTTGGAAAAATGACTCCGAAAAATCATGGCATTCGAAACAGATTTTTTCGATTTTTTTCTGACGGGTACGAGTTACGCGGTTGCGGTTGACTTTTTCTTATTCGAAATCAGATTCTCTATAAAATGCACCTAATGGTTTCCTTTTAGCTTGAAATTTTTTTTTCTCGAAAATCCACAGTACCCTCCCTTGGAAAAATGACTCCGAAAAATCATGGCATTCGAAACAGATTTTTTCGATTTTTTTCTGACGGGTACGAGTTACGCGGTTGCGGTTGACTTTTTCTTATTCGAAATCAGATTCTCTATAAAATGCACCTAATGGTTTCCTTTTAGCTTGAAATTTTTTTTTCTCGAAAATCCACAGTACCCTCCCTTGAAAAAATGACTCCGAAAAATCATGGCATTCGAAACAGATTTTTTCGATTTTTTTCTGACGGGTACGAGTTACGCGGTTGCGGTTGACTTTTTCTTATTCGAAATCAGATTCTCTATAAAATGCACCTAATGGTTTCCTTTTAGCTTGAAAATTTTTTTTCTCGAAAATCCACAGTACCCTCCCTTGGAAAAATGACTCCGAAAAATCATGGCATTCGAAACAGATTTTTTCGATTTTTTTCTCACGGGTACGAGTTACGCGGTTGCGGTTGACTTTTTCTTATTCGAAATCAGATTCTCTATAAAATGCACCTAATGGTTTCCTTTTAGCTTGAAATTTTTTTTTCTCGAAAATCCACAGTACCCTCCCTTGGAAAAATGACTCCGAAAAATCATGGCATTCGAAACAGATTTTTTCGATTTTTTTCTGACGGGTACGAGTTACGCGGTTGCGGTTGACTTTTTCTTATTCGAAATCAGATTCTCTATAAAATGCACCTAATGGTTTCCTTTTAGCTTGAAATTTTTTTTTCTCGAAAATCCACAGTACCCTCCCTTGAAAAAATGACTCCGAAAAATCATGGCATTCGAAACAGATTTTTTCGATTTTTTTCTGACGGGTACGAGTTACGCGGTTGCGGTTGACTTTTTCTTATTCGAAATCAGATTCTCTATAAAATGCACCTAATGGTTTCCTTTTAGCTTGAAATTTTTTTTTCTCGAAAATCCACAGTACCCTCCCTTGGAAAAATGACTCCGAAAAATCATGGCATTCGAAACAGATTTTTTCGATTTTTTTCTCACGGGTACGAGTTACGCGGTTGCGGTTGACTTTTTCTTATTCGAAATCAGATTCTCTATAAAATGCACCTAATGGTTTCCTTTTTGCTTGAAATTTTTTTTTCTCGAAAATCCACAGTACCCTCCCTTGGAAAAATGACTCCGAAAAATCATGGCATTCGAAACAGATTTTTTCGATTTTTTTCTCACGGGTACGAGTTACGCGGTTGCGGTTGACTTTTTCTTATTCGAAATCAGATTCTCTATAAAATGCACCTAATGGTTTCCTTTTAGCTTGAAATTTTTTTTTCTCGAAAATCCACAGTACCCTCCCTTGGAAAAATGACTCCGAAAAATCATGGCATTCGAAACAGATTTTTTCGATTTTTTTCTGACGGGTACGAGTTACGCGGTTGCGGTTGACTTTTTCTTATTCGAAATCAGATTCTCTATAAAATGCACCTAATGGTTTCCTTTTAGCTTGAAATTTTTTTTTCTCGAAAATCCACAGTACCCTCCCTTGGAAAAATGACTCCGAAAAATCATGGCATTCGAAACAGATTTTTTCGATTTTTTTCTCACGGGTACGAGTTACGCGGTTGCGGTTGACTTTTTCTTATTCGAAATCAGATTCTCTATAAAATGCACCTAATGGTTTCCTTTTAGCTTGAAATTTTTTTTTCTCGAAAATCCACAGTACCCTCCCTTGGAAAAATGACTCCGAAAAATCATGGCATTCGAAACAGATTTTTTCGATTTTTTTCTCACGGGTACGAGTTACGCGGTTGCGGTTGACTTTTTCTTATTCGAAATCAGATTCTCTATAAAATGCACCTAATGGTTTCCTTTTAGCTTGAAATTTTCTTTTCTCGAAAATCCACAGTACCCTCCCTTGGAAAAATGACTCCGAAAAATCATGGCATTCGAAACAGATTTTTTCGATTTTTTTCTCACGGGTACGAGTTACGCGGTTGCGGTTGACTTTTTCTTATTCGAAATCAGATTCTCTATAAAATGCACCTAATGGTTTCCTTTTAGCTTGAAATTTTTTTTTCTCGAAAATCCACAGTACCCTCCCTTGGAAAAATGACTCCGAAAAATCATGGCATTCGAAACAGATTTTTTCGATTTTTTTCTGACGGGTACGAGTTACGCGGTTGCGGTTGACTTTTTCTTATTCGAAATCAGATTCTCTATAAAATGCACCTAATGGTTTCCTTTTAGCTTGAAATTTTTTTTTCTCGAAAATCCACAGTACCCTCCCTTGAAAAAATGACTCCGAAAAATCATGGCATTCGAAACAGATTTTTTCGATTTTTTTCTGACGGGTACGAGTTACGCGGTTGCGGTTGACTTTTTCTTATTCGAAATCAGATTCTCTATAAAATGCACCTAATGGTTTCCTTTTAGCTTGAAATTTTTTTTTCTCGAAAATCCACAGTACCCTCCCTTGGAAAAATGACTCCGAAAAATCATGGCATTCGAAACAGATTTTTTCGATTTTTTTCTCACGGGTACGAGTTACGCGGTTGCGGTTGACTTTTTCTTATTCGAAATCAGATTCTCTATAAAATGCACCTAATGGTTTCCTTTTAGCTTGAAATTTTTTTTTCTCGAAAATCCACAGTACCCTCCCTTGGAAAAATGACTCCGAAAAATCATGGCATTCGAAACAGATTTTTTCGATATTTTTCTCACGGGTACGAGTTACGCGGTTGCGGTTGACTTTTTCTTATTCGAAATCAGATTCTCTATAAAATGCACCTAATGGTTTCCTTTTAGCTTGAAATTTTTTTTTCTCGAAAATCCACAGTACCCTCCCTTGAAAAAATGACTCCGAAAAATCATGGCATTCGAAACAGATTTTTTCGATTTTTTTCTGACGGGTACGAGTTACGCGGTTGCGGTTGACTTTTTCTTATTCGAAATCAGATTCTCTATAAAATGCACCTAATGGTTTCCTTTTAGCTTGAAATTTTTTTTTCTCGAAAATCCACAGTACCCTCCCTTGGAAAAATGACTCCGAAAAATCATGGCATTCGAAACAGATTTTTTCGATTTTTTTCTCACGGGTACGAGTTACGCGGTTGCGGTTGACTTTTTCTTATTCGAAATCAGATTCTCTATAAAATGCACCTAATGGTTTCCTTTTAGCTTGAAATTTTTTTTTCTCGAAAATCCACAGTACCCTCCCTTGAAAAAATGACTCCGAAAAATCATGGCATTCGAAACAGATTTTTTCGATTTTTTTCTGACGGGTACGAGTTACGCGGTTGCGGTTGACTTTTTCTTATTCGAAATCAGATTCTCTATAAAATGCACCTAATGGTTTCCTTTTAGCTTGAAATTTTTTTTTCTCGAAAATCCACAGTACCCTCCCTTGGAAAAATGACTCCGAAAAATCATGGCATTCGAAACAGATTTTTTCGATTTTTTTCTCACGGGTACGAGTTACGCGGTTGCGGTTGACTTTTTCTTATTCGAAATCAGATTCTCTATAAAATGCACCTAATGGTTTCCTTTTAGCTTGAAATTTTTTTTTCTCGAAAATCCACAGTACCCTCCCTCGGAAAAATGACTCCGAAAAATCATGGCATTCGAAACAGATTTTTTCGATTTTTTTCTCACGGGTACGAGTTACGCGGTTGCGGTTGACTTTTTCTTATTCGAAATCAGATTCTCTATAAAATGCACCTAATGGTTTCCTTTTAGCTTGAAATTTTTTTTTCTCGAAAATCCACAGTACCCTCCCTTGGAAAAATAACTCCGAAAAATCATGGCATTCGAAACAGATTTTTTCGATTTTTTTCTCACGGGTACAAGTTACGCGGTTGCGGTTGACTTTTTCTTATTCGAAATCAGATTCTCTATAAAATGCACCTAATGGTTTCCTTTTAGCTTGAAATTTTTTTTTCTCGAAAATCCACAGTACCCTCCCTTGAAAAAATGACTCCGAAAAATCATGGCATTCGAAACAGATTTTTTCGATTTTTTTCTGACGGGTACGAGTTACGCGGTTGCGGTTGACTTTTTCTTATTCGAAATCAGATTCTCTATAAAATGCACCTAATGGTTTCCTTTTAGCTTGAAATTTTTTTTTCTCGAAAATCCACAGTACCCTCCCTTGGAAAAATGACTCCGAAAAATCATGGCATTCGAAACAGATTTTTTCGATTTTTTTCTCACGGGTACGAGTTACGCGGTTGCGGTTGACTTTTTCTTATTCGAAATCAGATTCTCTATAAAATGCACCTAATGGTTTCCTTTTAGCTTGAAATTTTTTTTTCTCGAAAATCCACAGTACCCTCCCTTGGAAAAATGACTCCGAAAAATCATGGCATTCGAAACAGATTTTTTCGATTTTTTTCTGACGGGTACGAGTTACGCGGTTGCGGTTGACTTTTTCTTATTCGAAATCAGATTCTCTATAAAATGCACCTAATGGTTTCCTTTTAGCTTGAAATTTTTTTTTCTCGAAAATCCACAGTACCCTCCCTTGGAAAAATGACTCCGAAAAATCATGGCATTCGAAACAGATTTTTTCGATTTTTTTCTCACGGGTACGAGTTACGCGGTTGCGGTTGACTTTTTCTTATTCGAAATCAGATTCTCTATAAAATGCACCTAATGGTTTCCTTTTAGCTTGAAATTTTTTTTTCTCGAAAATCCACAGTACCCTCCCTTGGAAAAATGACTCCGAAAAATCATGGCATTCGAAACAGATTTTTTCGATTTTTTTCTCACGGGTACGAGTTACGCGGTTGCGGTTGACTTTTTCTTATTCGAAATCAGATTCTCTATAAAATGCACCTAATGGTTTCCTTTTAGCTTGAAATTTTTTTTTCTCGAAAATCCACAGTACCCTCCCTTGGAAAAATGACTCCGAAAAATCATGGCATTCGAAACAGATTTTTTCGATTTTTTTCTGACGGGTACGAGTTACGCGGTTGCGGTTGACTTTTTCTTATTCGAAATCAGATTCTCTATAAAATGCACCTAATGGTTTCCTTTTAGCTTGAAATTTTTTTTTCTCGAAAATCCACAGTACCCTCCCTTGGAAAAATGACTCCGAAAAATCATGGCATTCGAAACAGATTTTTTTCGATTTTTTTCTGACGGGTACGAGTTACGCGGTTGCGGTTGACTTTTTCTTATTCGAAATCAGATTCTCTATAAAATGCACCTAATGGTTTCCTTTTAGCTTGAAATTTTTTTTTCTCGAAAATCCACAGTACCCTCCCTTGGAAAAATGACTCCGAAAAATCATGGCATTCGAAACAGATTTTTTCGATTTTTTTCTGACGGGTACGAGTTACGCGGTTGCGGTTGACTTTTTCTTATTCGAAATCAGATTCTCTATAAAATGCACCTAATGGTTTCCTTTTAGCTTGAAATTTTTTTTTCTCGAAAATCCACAGTACCCTCCCTTGGAAAAATGACTCCGAAAAATCATGGCATTCGAAACAGATTTTTTTCGATTTTTTTCTCACGGGTACGAGTTACGCGGTTGCGGTTGACTTTTTCTTATTCGAAATCAGATTCTCTATAAAATGCACCTAATGGTTTCCTTTTAGCTTGAAATTTTTTTTTCTCGAAAATCCACAGTACCCTCCCTTGAAAAAATGACTCCGAAAAATCATGGCATTCGAAACAGATTTTTTCGATTTTTTTCTCACGGGTACGAGTTACGCGGTTGCGGTTGACTTTTTCTTATTCGAAATCAGATTCTCTATAAAATGCACCTAATGGTTTCCTTTTAGCTTGAAATTTTTTTTTCTCGAAAATCCACAGTACCCTCCCTTGGAAAAATGACTCCGAAAAATCATGGCATTCGAAACAGATTTTTTCGATTTTTTTCTCACGGGTACGAGTTACGCGGTTGCGGTTGACTTTTTCTTATTCGAAATCAGATTCTCTATAAAATGCACCTAATGGTTTCCTTTTAGCTTGAAATTTTTTTTTCTCGAAAATCCACAGTACCCTCCCTTGGAAAAATGACTCCGAAAAATCATGGCATTCGAAACAGATTTTTTCGATTTTTTTCTGACGGGTACGAGTTACGCGGTTGCGGTTGACTTTTTCTTATTCGAAATCAGATTCTCTATAAAATGCACCTAATGGTTTCCTTTTAGCTTGAAATTTTTTTTTCTCGAAAATCCACAGTACCCTCCCTTGGAAAAATGACTCCGAAAAATCATGGCATTCGAAACAGATTTTTTTCGATTTTTTTCTGACGGGTACGAGTTACGCGGTTGCGGTTGACTTTTTCTTATTCGAAATCAGATTCTCTATAAAATGCACCTAATGGTTTCCTTTTAGCTTGAAATTTTTTTTTCTCGAAAATCCACAGTACCCTCCCTTGAAAAAATGACTCCGAAAAATCATGGCATTCGAAACAGATTTTTTCGATTTTTTTCTGACGGGTACGAGTTACGCGGTTGCGGTTGACTTTTTCTTATTCGAAATCAGATTCTCTATAAAATGCACCTAATGGTTTCCTTTTAGCTTGAAATTTTTTTTTCTCGAAAATCCACAGTACCCTCCCTTGGAAAAATGACTCCGAAAAATCATGGCATTCGAAACAGATTTTTTCGATTTTTTTCTGACGGGTACGAGTTACGCGGTTGCGGTTGACTTTTTCTTATTCGAAATCAGATTCTCTATAAAATGCACCTAATGGTTTCCTTTTAGCTTGAAATTTTTTTTTCTCGAAAATCCACAGTACCCTCCCTTGGAAAAATGACTCCGAAAAATCATGGCATTCGAAACAGATTTTTTCGATTTTTTTCTGACGGGTACGAGTTACGCGGTTGCGGTTGACTTTTTCTTATTCGAAATCAGATTCTCTATAAAATGCACCTAATGGTTTCCTTTTAGCTTGAAATTTTTTTTTTCTCGAAAATCCACAGTACCCTCCCTTGGAAAAATGACTCCGAAAAATCATGGCATTCGAAACAGATTTTTTCGATTTTTTTCTGACGGGTACGAGTTACGCGGTTGCGGTTGACTTTTTCTTATTCGAAATCAGATTCTCTATAAAATGCACCTAATGGTTTCCTTTTAGCTTGAAATTTTTTTTTTCTCGAAAATCCACAGTACCCTCCCTTGGAAAAATGACTCCGAAAAATCATGGCATTCGAAACAGATTTTTTCGATTTTTTTCTCACGGGTACGAGTTACGCGGTTGCGGTTGACTTTTTCTTATTCGAAATCAGATTCTCTATAAAATGCACCTAATGGTTTCCTTTTAGCTTGAAATTTTTTTTTCTCGAAAATCCACAGTACCCTCCCTTGGAAAAATGACTCCGAAAAATCATGGCATTCGAAACAGATTTTTTTCGATTTTTTTCTGACGGGTACGAGTTACGCGGTTGCGGTTGACTTTTTCTTATTCGAAATCAGATTCTCTATAAAATGCACCTAATGGTTTCCTTTTAGCTTGAAATTTTTTTTTCTCGAAAATCCACAGTACCCTCCCTTGGAAAAATGACTCCGAAAAATCATGGCATTCGAAACAGATTTTTTTCGATTTTTTTCTGACGGGTACGAGTTACGCGGTTGCGGTTGACTTTTTCTTATTCGAAATCAGATTCTCTATAAAATGCACCTAATGGTTTCCTTTTAGCTTGAAATTTTTTTTTCTCGAAAATCCACAGTACCCTCCCTTGAAAAAATGACTCCGAAAAATCATGGCATTCGAAACAGATTTTTTCGATTTTTTTCTGACGGGTACGAGTTACGCGGTTGCGGTTGACTTTTTCTTATTCGAAATCAGATTCTCTATAAAATGCACCTAATGGTTTAATTTAAGCTTGAAATTTTTTTTTCTCGAAAATCCACAGTACCCTCCCTTGGAAAAATGACTCCGAAAAATCATGGCATTCGAAACAGATTTCTTCGATTTTTTTCTGACGGGTACGAGTTACGCGGTTGCGGTTGACTTTTTCTTATTCGAAATCAGATTCTCTATAAAATGCACCTAATGGTTTCCTTTTAGCTTGAAATTTTTTTTTCTCGAAAATCCACAGTACCCTCCCTTGGAAAAATGACTCCGAAAAATCATGGCATTCGAAACAGATTTTTTCGATTTTTTTCTGACGGGTACGAGTTACGCGGTTGCGGTTGACTTTTTCTTATTCGAAATCAGATTCTCTATAAAATGCACCTAATGGTTTCCTTTTAGCTTGAAATTTTTTTTTCTCGAAAATCCACAGTACCCTCCCTTGGAAAAATGACTCCGAAAAATCATGGCATTCGAAACAGATTTTTTCGATTTTTTTCTCACGGGTACGAGTTACGCGGTTGCGGTTGACTTTTTCTTATTCGAAATCAGATTCTCTATAAAATGCACCTAATGGTTTCCTTTTAGCTTGAAATTTTTTTTTCTCGAAAATCCACAGTACCCTCCCTTGGAAAAATGACTCCGAAAAATCATGGCATTCGAAACAGATTTTTTCGATTTTTTTCTGACGGGTACGAGTTACGCGGTTGCGGTTGACTTTTTCTTATTCGAAATCAGATTCTCTATAAAATGCACCTAATGGTTTCCTTTTAGCTTGAAATTTTTTTTTCTCGAAAATCCACAGTACCCTCCCTTGGAAAAATGACTCCGAAAAATCATGGCATTCGAAACAGATTTTTTCGATTTTTTTCTCACGGGTACGAGTTACGCGGTTGCGGTTGACTTTTTCTTATTCGAAATCAGATTCTCTATAAAATGCACCTAATGGTTTCCTTTTAGCTTGAAATTTTTTTTTCTCGAAAATCCACAGTACCCTCCCTTGGAAAAATGACTCCGAAAAATCATGGCATTCGAAACAGATTTTTTCGATTTTTTTCTCACGGGTACGAGTTACGCGGTTGCGGTTGACTTTTTCTTATTCGAAATCAGATTCTCTATAAAATGCACCTAATGGTTTCCTTTTAGCTTGAAATTTTTTTTTCTCGAAAATCCACAGTACCCTCCCTTGGAAAAATGACTCCGAAAAATCATGGCATTCGAAACAGATTTTTTCGATTTTTTTCTCACGGGTACGAGTTACGCGGTTGCGGTTGACTTTTTCTTATTCGAAATCAGATTCTCTATAAAATGCACCTAATGGTTTCCTTTTAGCTTGAAATTTTTTTTTCTCGAAAATCCACAGTACCCTCCCTTGGAAAAATGACTCCGAAAAATCATGGCATTCGAAACAGATTTTTTCGATTTTTTTCTCACGGGTACGAGTTACGCGGTTGCGGTTGACTTTTTCTTATTCGAAATCAGATTCTCTATAAAATGCACCTAATGGTTTCCTTTTAGCTTGAAATTTTTTTTTCTCGAAAATCCACAGTACCCTCCCTTGGAAAAATGACTCCGAAAAATCATGGCATTCGAAACAGATTTTTTCGATTTTTTTCTCACGGGTACGAGTTACGCGGTTGCGGTTGACTTTTTCTTATTCGAAATCAGATTCTCTATAAAATGCACCTAATGGTTTCCTTTTAGCTTGAAATTTTTTTTTCTCGAAAATCCACAGTACCCTCCCTTGGAAAAATGACTCCGAAAAATCATGGCATTCGAAACAGATTTTTTCGATTTTTTTCTGACGGGTACGAGTTACGCGGTTGCGGTTGACTTTTTCTTATTCGAAATCAGATTCTCTATAAAATGCACCTAATGGTTTCCTTTTAGCTTGAAATTTTTTTTTCTCGAAAATCCACAGTACCCTCCCTTGGAAAAATGACTCCGAAAAATCATGGCATTCGAAACAGATTTTTTCGATTTTTTTCTGACGGGTACGAGTTACGCGGTTGCGGTTGACTTTTTCTTATTCGAAATCAGATTCTCTATAAAATGCACCTAATGGTTTCCTTTTAGCTTGAAATTTTTTTTTCTCGAAAATCCACAGTACCCTCCCTTGGAAAAATGACTCCGAAAAATCATGGCATTCGAAACAGATTTTTTCGATTTTTTTCTCACGGGTACGAGTTACGCGGTTGCGGTTGACTTTTTCTTATTCGAAATCAGATTCTCTATAAAATGCACCTAATGGTTTCCTTTTAGCTTGAAATTTTTTTTTCTCGAAAATCCACAGTACCCTCCCTTGGAAAAATGACTCCGAAAAATCATGGCATTCGAAACAGATTTTTTCGATTTTTTTCTCACGGGTACGAGTTACGCGGTTGCGGTTGACTTTTTCTTATTCGAAATCAGATTCTCTATAAAATGCACCTAATAGTTTCCTTTTAGCTTGAAATTTTTTTTTCTCGAAAATCCCTCCCTTGGAAAAATGACTCCGAAAAATCATGGCATTCGAAACAGATTTTTTCGATTTTTTTCTGACGGGTACGAGTTACGCGGTTGCGGTTGACTTTTTCTTATTCGAAATCAGATTCTCTATAAAATGCACCTAATGGTTTCCTTTTAGCTTGAAATTTTTTTTTCTCGAAAATCCACAGTACCCTCCCTTGGAAAAATGACTCCGAAAAATCATGGCATTCGAAACAGATTTTTTTCGATTTTTTTCTGACGGGTACGAGTTACGCGGTTGCGGTTGACTTTTTCTTATTCGAAATCAGATTCTCTATAAAATGCACCTAATGGTTTCCTTTTAGCTTGAAATTTTTTTTTCTCGAAAATCCACAGTACCCTCCCTTGAAAAAATGACTCCGAAAAATCATGGCATTCGAAACAGATTTTTTCGATTTTTTTCTGACGGGTACGAGTTACGCGGTTGCGGTTGACTTTTTCTTATTCGAAATCAGATTCTCTATAAAATGCACCTAATGGTTTCCTTTTAGCTTGAAATTTTTTTTTCTCGAAAATCCACAGTACCCTCCCTTGGAAAAATGACTCCGAAAAATCATGGCATTCGAAACAGATTTTTTCGATTTTTTTCTGACGGGTACGAGTTACGCGGTTGCGGTTGACTTTTTCTTATTCGAAATCAGATTCTCTATAAAATGCACCTAATGGTTTCCTTTTAGCTTGAAATTTTTTTTTCTCGAAAATCCACAGTACCCTCCCTTGGAAAAATGACTCCGAAAAATCATGGCATTCGAAACAGATTTTTTCGATTTTTTTCGAGTACGAGTTACGCGGTTGCGGTTGACTTTTTCTTATTCGAAATCAGATTCTCTATAAAATGCACCTAATGGTTTCCTTTTAGCTTGAAATTTTTTTTTCTCGAAAATCCACAGTACCCTCCCTTGGAAAAATGACTCCGAAAAATCATGGCATTCGAAACAGATTTTTTCGATTTTTTTCTGACGGGTACGAGTTACGCGGTTGCGGTTGACTTTTTCTTATTCGAAATCAGATTCTCTATAAAATGCACCTAATGGTTTCCTTTTAGCTTGAAATTTTTTTTTCTCGAAAATCCACAGTACCCTCCCTTGGAAAAATGACTCCGAAAAATCATGGCATTCGAAACAGATTTTTTCGATTTTTTTCTGACGGGTACGAGTTACGCGGTTGCGGTTGACTTTTTCTTATTCGAAATCAGATTCTCTATAAAATGCACCTAATGGTTTCCTTTTAGCTTGAAATTTTTTTTTCTCGAAAATCCACAGTACCCTCCCTTGGAAAAATGACTCCGAAAAATCATGGCATTCGAAACAGATTTTTTCGATTTTTTTCTCACGGGTACGAGTTACGCGGTTGCGGTTGACTTTTTCTTATTCGAAATCAGATTCTCTATAAAATGCACCTAATGGTTTCCTTTTAGCTTGAAATTTTTTTTTCTCGAAAATCCACAGTACCCTCCCTTGGAAAAATGACTCCGAAAAATCATGGCATTCGAAACAGATTTTTTCGATTTTTTTCTGACGGGTACGAGTTACGCGGTTGCGGTTGACTTTTTCTTATTCGAAATCAGATTCTCTATAAAATGCACCTAATGGTTTCCTTTTAGCTTGAAATTTTTTTTTCTCGAAAATCCACAGTACCCTCCCTTGGAAAAATGACTCCGAAAAATCATGGCATTCGAAACAGATTTTTTTCGATTTTTTTCTGACGGGTACGAGTTACGCGGTTGCGGTTGACTTTTTCTTATTCGAAATCAGATTCTCTATAAAATGCACCTAATGGTTTCCTTTTAGCTTGAAATTTTTTTTTCTCGAAAATCCACAGTACCCTCCCTTGAAAAAATGACTCCGAAAAATCATGGCATTCGAAACAGATTTTTTCGATTTTTTTCTCACGGGTACGAGTTACGCGGTTGCGGTTGACTTTTTCTTATTCGAAATCAGATTCTCTATAAAATGCACCTAATGGTTTCCTTTTAGCTTGAAATTTTTTTTTCTCGAAAATCCACAGTACCCTCCCTTGGAAAAATGACTCCGAAAAATCATGGCATTCGAAACAGATTTTTTCGATTTTTTTCTGACGGGTACGAGTTACGCGGTTGCGGTTGACTTTTTCTTATTCGAAATCAGATTCTCTATAAAATGCACCTAATGGTTTCCTTTTAGCTTGAAATTTTTTTTTCTCGAAAATCCACAGTACCCTCCCTTGAAAAAATGACTCCGAAAAATCATGGCATTCGAAACAGATTTTTTCGATTTTTTTCTGACGGGTACGAGTTACGCGGTTGCGGTTGACTTTTTCTTATTCGAAATCAGATTCTCTATAAAATGCACCTAATGGTTTCCTTTTAGCTTGAAATTTTTTTTTCTCGAAAATCCACAGTACCCTCCCTTGGAAAAATGACTCCGAAAAATCATGGCATTCGAAACAGATTTTTTCGATTTTTTTCTGACGGGTACGAGTTACGCGGTTGCGGTTGACTTTTTCTTATTCGAAATCAGATTCTCTATAAAATGCACCTAATGGTTTCCTTTTAGCTTGAAATTTTTTTTTCTCGAAAATCCACAGTACCCTCCCTTGGAAAAATGACTCCGAAAAATCATGGCATTCGAAACAGATTTTTTCGATTTTTTTCTGACGGGTACGAGTTACGCGGTTGCGGTTGACTTTTTCTTATTCGAAATCAGATTCTCTATAAAATGCACCTAATGGTTTCCTTTTAGCTTGAAATTTTTTTTTCTCGAAAATCCACAGTACCCTCCCTTGGAAAAATGACTCCGAAAAATCATGGCATTCGAAACAGATTTTTTCGATTTTTTTCTCACGGGTACGAGTTACGCGGTTGCGGTTGACTTTTTCTTATTCGAAATCAGATTCTCTATAAAATGCACCTAATGGTTTCCTTTTAGCTTGAAATTTTTTTTTCTCGAAAATCCACAGTACCCTCCCTTGGAAAAATGACTCCGAAAAATCATGGCATTCGAAACAGATTTTTTCGATTTTTTTCTCACGGGTACGAGTTACGCGGTTGCGGTTGACTTTTTCTTATTCGAAATCAGATTCTCTATAAAATGCACCTAATGGTTTCCTTTTAGCTTGAAATTTTTTTTTCTCGAAAATCCACAGTACCCTCCCTTGGAAAAATGACTCCGAAAAATCATGGCATTCGAAACAGATTTTTTCGATTTTTTTCTGACGGGTACGAGTTACGCGGTTGCGGTTGACTTTTTCTTATTCGAAATCAGATTCTCTATAAAATGCACCTAATGGTTTCCTTTTAGCTTGAAATTTTTTTTTCTCGAAAATCCACAGTACCCTCCCTTGGAAAAATGACTCCGAAAAATCATGGCATTCGAAACAGATTTTTTTCGATTTTTTTCTGACGGGTACGAGTTACGCGGTTGCGGTTGACTTTTTCTTATTCGAAATCAGATTCTCTATAAAATGCACCTAATGGTTTCCTTTTAGCTTGAAATTTTTTTTTCTCGAAAATCCACAGTACCCTCCCTTGGAAAAATGACTCCGAAAAATCATGGCATTCGAAACAGATTTTTTCGATTTTTTTCTCACGGGTACGAGTTACGCGGTTGCGGTTGACTTTTTCTTATTCGAAATCAGATTCTCTATAAAATGCACCTAATGGTTTCCTTTTAGCTTGAAATTTTTTTTTCTCGAAAATCCACAGTACCCTCCCTTGGAAAAATGACTCCGAAAAATTCATGGCATTCGAAACAGATTTTTTCGATTTTTTTCTGACGGGTACGAGTTACGCGGTTGCGGTTGACTTTTTCTTATTCGAAATCAGATTCTCTATAAAATGCACCTAATGGTTTCCTTTTAGCTTGAAATTTTTTTTTCTCGAAAATCCACAGTACCCTCCCTTGGAAAAATGACTCCGAAAAATCATGGCATTCGAAACAGATTTTTTTCGATTTTTTTCTGACAGGTACGAGTTACGCGGTTGCGGTTGACTTTTTCTTATTCGAAATCAGATTCTCTATAAAATGCACCTAATGGTTTCCTTTTAGCTTGAAATTTTTTTTTCTCGAAAATCCACAGTACCCTCCCTTGGAAAAATGACTTGAAAAAATCATGGCATTCGAAACAGATTTTTTCGATTTTTTTCTGACGGGTACGAGTTACGCGGTTGCGGTTGACTTTTTCTTATTCGAAATCAGATTCTCTATAAAATGCACCTAATGGTTTGCTTTTAGCTTGAAATTTTTTTTTCTCGAAAATCCACAGTACCCTCCCTTGGAAAAATGACTCCGAAAAATCATGGCATTCGAAACAGATTTTTTCGATTTTTTTCTGACGGGTACGAGTTACGCGGTTGCGGTTGACTTTTTCTTATTCGAAATCAGATTCTCTATAAAATGCACCTAATGGTTTCCTTTTAGCTTGAAATTTTTTTTTCTCGAAAATCCACAGTACCCTCCCTTGGAAAAATGACTCCGAAAAATCATGGCATTCGAAACAGATTTTTTTCGATTTTTTTCTGACAGGTACGAGTTACGCGGTTGCGGTTGACTTTTTCTTATTCGAAATCAGATTCTCTATAAAATGCACCTAATGGTTTCCTTTTAGCTTGAAATTTTTTTTTCTCGAAAATCCACAGTACCCTCCCTTGGAAAAACGACTTGAAAAAATCATGGCATTCGAAACAGATTTTTTCGATTTTTTTCTGACGGGTACGAGTTACGCGGTTGCGGTTGACTTTTTCTTATTCGAAATCAGATTCTCTATAAAATGCACCTAATGGTTTCCTTTTAGCTTGAAATTTTTTTTCTCGAAAATCCACAGTACCCTCCCTTGGAAAAATGACTCCGAAAAATCATGGCATTCGAAACAGATTTTTTCGATTTTTTTCTGACGGGTACGAGTTACGCGGTTGCGGTTGACTTTTTCTTATTCGAAATCAGATTCTCTATAAAATGCACCTAATGGTTTCCTTTTAGCTTGAAATTTTTTTTTCTCGAAAATCCACAGTACCCTCCCTTGGAAAAATGACTCCGAAAAATTCATGGCATTCGAAACAGATTTTTTCGATTTTTTTCTGACGGGTACGAGTTACGCGGTTGCGGTTGACTTTTTCTTATTCGAAATCAGATTCTCTATAAAATGCACCTAATGGTTTCCTTTTAGCTTGAAATTTTTTTTTCTCGAAAATCCACAGTACCCTCCCTTGGAAAAATGACTCCGAAAAATTCATGGCATTCGAAACAGATTTTTTCGATTTTTTTCTGACGGGTACGAGTTACGCGGTTGCGGTTGACTTTTTCTTATTCGAAATCAGATTCTCTATAAAATGCACCTAATGGTTTCCTTTTAGCTTGAAATTTTTTTTTCTCGAAAATCCACAGTACCCTCCCTTGGAAAAATGACTCCGAAAAATCATGGCATTCGAAACAGATTTTTTTCGATTTTTTTCTGACAGGTACGAGTTACGCGGTTGCGGTTGACTTTTTCTTATTCGAAATCAGATTCTCTATAAAATGCACCTAATGGTTTCCTTTTAGCTTGAAATTTTTTTTTCTCGAAAATCCACAGTACCCTCCCTTGGAAAAATGACTTGAAAAAATCATGGCATTCGAAACAGATTTTTTCGATTTTTTTCTGACGGGTACGAGTTACGCGGTTGCGGTTGACTTTTTCTTATTCGAAATCAGATTCTCTATAAAATGCACCTAATGGTTTCCTTTTAGCTTGAAATTTTTTTTTCTCGAAAATCCACAGTACCCTCCCTTGGAAAAATGACTCCGAAAAATCATGGCATTCGAAACAGATTTTTTCGATTTTTTTCTGACGGGTACGAGTTACGCGGTTGCGGTTGACTTTTTCTTATTCGAAATCAGATTCTCTATAAAATGCACCTAATGGTTTCCTTTTAGCTTGAAATTTTTTTTTCTCGAAAATCCACAGTACCCTCCCTTGGAAAAATGACTCCGAAAAATCATGGCATTCGAAACAGATTTTTTTCGATTTTTTTCTGACAGGTACGAGTTACGCGGTTGCGGTTGACTTTTTCTTATTCGAAATCAGATTCTCTATAAAATGCACCTAATGGTTTCCTTTTAGCTTGAAATTTTTTTTTCTCGAAAATCCACAGTACCCTCCCTTGGAAAAATGACTTGAAAAAATCATGGCATTCGAAACAGATTTTTTCGATTTTTTTCTGACGGGTACGAGTTACGCGGTTGCGGTTGACTTTTTCTTATTCGAAATCAGATTCTCTATAAAATGCACCTAATGGTTTCCTTTTAGCTTGAAATTTTTTTTCTCGAAAATCCACAGTACCCTCCCTTGGAAAAATGACTCCGAAAAATCATGGCATTCGAAACAGATTTTTTCGATTTTTTTCTGACGGGTACGAGTTACGCGGTTGCGGTTGACTTTTTCTTATTCGAAATCAGATTCTCTATAAAATGCACCTAATGGTTTCCTTTTAGCTTGAAATTTTTTTTTCTCGAAAATCCACAGTACCCTCCCTTGGAAAAATGACTCCGAAAAATTCATGGCATTCGAAACAGATTTTTTCGATTTTTTTCTGACGGGTACGAGTTACGCGGTTGCGGTTGACTTTTTCTTATTCGAAATCAGATTCTCTATAAAATGCACCTAATGGTTTCCTTTTAGCTTGAAATTTTTTTTTCTCGAAAATCCACAGTACCCTCCCTTGGAAAAATGACTCCGAAAAATTCATGGCATTCGAAACAGATTTTTTCGATTTTTTTGTGACGGGTACGAGTTACGCGGTTGCGGTTGACTTTTTCTTATTCGAAATCAGATTCTCTATAAAATGCACCTAATGGTTTCCTTTTAGCTTGAAATTTTTTTTTCTCGAAAATCCACAGTACCCTCCCTTGGAAAAATGACTCCGAAAAATCATGGCATTCGAAACAGATTTTTTCGATTTTTTTCTGACGGGTACGAGTTACGCGGTTGCGGTTGACTTTTTCTTATTCGAAATCAGATTCTCTATAAAATGCACCTAATGGTTTCCTTTTAGCTTGAAATTTTTTTTTCTCGAAAATCCACAGTACCCTCCCTTGGAAAAATGACTCCGAAAAATCATGGCATTCGAAACAGATTTTTTCGATTTTTTTCTGACGGGTACGAGTTACGCGGTTGCGGTTGACTTTTTCTTATTCGAAATCAGATTCTCTATAAAATGCACCTAATGGTTTCCTTTTAGCTTGAAATTTTTTTTTCTCGAAAATCCACAGTACCCTCCCTTGGAAAAATGACTCCGAAAAATCATGGCATTCGAAACAGATTTTTTCGATTTTTTTCTCACGGGTACGAGTTACGCGGTTGCGGTTGACTTTTTCTTATTCGAAATCAGATTCTCTATAAAATGCACCTAATGGTTTCCTTTTAGCTTGAAATTTTTTTTTCTCGAAAATCCACAGTACCCTCCCTTGGAAAAATGACTCCGAAAAATCATGGCATTCGAAACAGATTTTTTCGATTTTTTTCTCACGGGTACGAGTTACGCGGTTGCGGTTGACTTTTTCTTATTCGAAATCAGATTCTCTATAAAATGCACCTAATGGTTTCCTTTTAGCTTGAAATTTTTTTTTCTCGAAAATCCACAGTACCCTCCCTTGAAAAAATGACTCCGAAAAATCATGGCATTCGAAACAGATTTTTTCGATTTTTTTCTGACGGGTACGAGTTACGCGGTTGCGGTTGACTTTTTCTTATTCGAAATCAGATTCTCTATAAAATGCACCTAATGGTTTCCTTTTAGCTTGAAATTTTTTTTTCTCGAAAATCCACAGTACCCTCCCTTGGAAAAATGACTCCGAAAAATCATGGCATTCGAAACAGATTTTTTCGATTTTTTTCTGACGGGTACGAGTTACGCGGTTGCGGTTGACTTTTTCTTATTCGAAATCAGATTCTCTATAAAATGCACCTAATGGTTTCCTTTTAGCTTGAAATTTTTTTTTCTCGAAAATCCACAGTACCCTCCCTTGGAAAAATGACTCCGAAAAATCATGGCATTCGAAACAGATTTTTTCGATTTTTTTCTCACGGGTACGAGTTACGCGGTTGCGGTTGACTTTTTCTTATTCGAAATCAGATTCTCTATAAAATGCACCTAATGGTTTCCTTTTAGCTTGAAATTTTTTTTTCTCGAAAATCCACAGTACCCTCCCTTGGAAAAATGACTCCGAAAAATCATGGCATTCGAAACAGATTTTTTCGATTTTTTTCTCACGGGTACGAGTTACGCGGTTGCGGTTGACTTTTTCTTATTCGAAATCAGATTCTCTATAAAATGCACCTAATGGTTTCCTTTTAGCTTGAAATTTTTTTTTCTCGAAAATCCACAGTACCCTCCCTTGGAAAAATGACTCCGAAAAATTCATGGCATTCGAAACAGATTTTTTCGATTTTTTTCTGACGGGTACGAGTTACGCGGTTGCGGTTGACTTTTTCTTATTCGAAATCAGATTCTCTATAAAATGCACCTAATGGTTTCCTTTTAGCTTGAAATTTTTTTTTCTCGAAAATCCACAGTACCCTCCCTTGGAAAAATGACTCCGAAAAATCATGGCATTCGAAACAGATTTTTTTCGATTTTTTTCTGACAGGTACGAGTTACGCGGTTGCGGTTGACTTTTTCTTATTCGAAATCAGATTCTCTATAAAATGCACCTAATGGTTTCCTTTTAGCTTGAAATTTTTTTTTCTCGAAAATCCACAGTACCCTCCCTTGGAAAAATGACTTGAAAAAATCATGGCATTCGAAACAGATTTTTTCGATTTTTTTCTGACGGGTACGAGTTACGCGGTTGCGGTTGACTTTTTCTTATTCGAAATCAGATTCTCTATAAAATGCACCTAATGGTTTCCTTTTAGCTTGAAATTTTTTTTCTCGAAAATCCACAGTACCCTCCCTTGGAAAAATGACTCCGAAAAATCATGGCATTCGAAACAGATTTTTTCGATTTTTTTCTGACGGGTACGAGTTACGCGGTTGCGGTTGACTTTCTCTTATTCGAAATCAGATTCTCTATAAAATGCACCTAATGGTTTCCTTTTAGCTTGAAATTTTTTTTTCTCGAAAATCCACAGTACCCTCCCTTGGAAAAATGACTCCGAAAAATTCATGGCATTCGAAACAGATTTTTTCGATTTTTTTCTGACGGGTACGAGTTACGCGGTTGCGGTTGACTTTTTCTTATTCGAAATCAGATTCTCTATAAAATGCACCTAATGGTTTCCTTTTAGCTTGAAATTTTTTTTTCTCGAAAATCCACAGTACCCTCCCTTGGAAAAATGACTCCGAAAAATCATGGCATTCGAAACAGATTTTTTCGATTTTTTTCTGACGGGTACGAGTTACGCGGTTGCGGTTGACTTTTTCTTATTCGAAATCAGATTCTCTATAAAATGCACCTAATGGTTTCCTTTTAGCTTGAAATTTTTTTTTCTCGAAAATCCACAGTACCCTCCCTTGGAAAAATGACTCCGAAAAATCATGGCATTCGAAACAGATTTTTTCGATTTTTTTCTGACGGGTACGAGTTACGCGGTTGCGGTTGACTTTTTCTTATTCGAAATCAGATTCTCTATAAAATGCACCTAATGGTTTCCTTTTAGCTTGAAATTTTTTTTTCTCGAAAATCCACAGTACCCTCCCTTGGAAAAATGACTCCGAAAAATCATGGCATTCGAAACAGATTTTTTCGATTTTTTTCTCACGGGTACGAGTTACGCGGTTGCGGTTGACTTTTTCTTATTCGAAATCAGATTCTCTATAAAATGCACCTAATGGTTTCCTTTTAGCTTGAAATTTTTTTTTCTCGAAAATCCACAGTACCCTCCCTTGGAAAAATGACTCCGAAAAATCATGGCATTCGAAACAGATTTTTTCGATTTTTTTCTCACGGGTACGAGTTACGCGGTTGCGGTTGACTTTTTCTTATTCGAAATCAGATTCTCTATAAAATGCACCTAATGGTTTCCTTTTAGCTTGAAATTTTTTTTTCTCGAAAATCCACAGTACCCTCCCTTGAAAAAATGACTCCGAAAAATCATGGCATTCGAAACAGATTTTTTCGATTTTTTTCTGACGGGTACGAGTTACGCGGTTGCGGTTGACTTTTTCTTATTCGAAATCAGATTCTCTATAAAATGCACCTAATGGTTTCCTTTTAGCTTGAAATTTTTTTTTCTCGAAAATCCACAGTACCCTCCCTTGGAAAAATGACTCCGAAAAATCATGGCATTCGAAACAGATTTTTTCGATTTTTTTCTGACGGGTACGAGTTACGCGGTTGCGGTTGACTTTTTCTTATTCGAAATCAGATTCTCTATAAAATGCACCTAATGGTTTCCTTTTAGCTTGAAATTTTTTTTTCTCGAAAATCCACAGTACCCTCCCTTGGAAAAATGACTCCGAAAAATCATGGCATTCGAAACAGATTTTTTCGATTTTTTTCTCACGGGTACGAGTTACGCGGTTGCGGTTGACTTTTTCTTATTCGAAATCAGATTCTCTATAAAATGCACCTAATGGTTTCCTTTTAGCTTGAAATTTTTTTTTCTCGAAAATCCACAGTACCCTCCCTTGGAAAAATGACTCCGAAAAATCATGGCATTCGAAACAGATTTTTTCGATTTTTTTCTCACGGGTACGAGTTACGCGGTTGCGGTTGACTTTTTCTTATTCGAAATCAGATTCTCTATAAAATGCACCTAATGGTTTCCTTTTAGCTTGAAATTTTTTTTTCTCGAAAATCCACAGTACCCTCCCTTGGAAAAATGACTCCGAAAAATCATGGCATTCGAAACAGATTTTTTCGATTTTTTTCTCACGGGTACGAGTTACGCGGTTGCGGTTGACTTTTTCTTATTCGAAATCAGATTCTCTATAAAATGCACCTAATGGTTTCCTTTTAGCTTGAAATTTTTTTTTCTCGAAAATCCACAGTACCCTCCCTTGGAAAAATGACTCCGAAAAATCATGGCATTCGAAACAGATTTTTTCGATTTTTTTCTGACGGGTACGAGTTACGCGGTTGCGGTTGACTTTTTCTTATTCGAAATCAGATTCTCTATAAAATGCACCTAATGGTTTCCTTTTAGCTTGAAATTTTTTTTTCTCGAAAATCCACAGTACCCTCCCTTGGAAAAATGACTCCGAAAAATCATGGCATTCGAAACAGATTTTTTTCGATTTTTTTCTGACGGGTACGAGTTACGCGGTTGCGGTTGACTTTTTCTTATTCGAAATCAGATTCTCTATAAAATGCACCTAATGGTTTCCTTTTAGCTTGAAATTTTTTTTTCTCGAAAATCCACAGTACCCTCCCTTGGAAAAATGACTCCGAAAAATCATGGCATTCGAAACAGATTTTTTCGATTTTTTTCTCACGGGTACGAGTTACGCGGTTGCGGTTGACTTTTTCTTATTCGAAATCAGATTCTCTATAAAATGCACCTAATGGTTTCCTTTTAGCTTGAAATTTTTTTTTCTCGAAAATCCACAGTACCCTCCCTTGGAAAAATGACTCCGAAAAATTCATGGCATTCGAAACAGATTTTTTCGATTTTTTTCTGACGGGTACGAGTTACGCGGTTGCGGTTGACTTTTTCTTATTCGAAATCAGATTCTCTATAAAATGCACCTAATGGTTTCCTTTTAGCTTGAAATTTTTTTTTCTCGAAAATCCACAGTACCCTCCCTTGGAAAAATGACTCCGAAAAATCATGGCATTCGAAACAGATTTTTTTCGATTTTTTTCTGACAGGTACGAGTTACGCGGTTGCGGTTGACTTTTTCTTATTCGAAATCAGATTCTCTATAAAATGCACCTAATGGTTTCCTTTTAGCTTGAAATTTTTTTTTCTCGAAAATCCACAGTACCCTCCCTTGGAAAAATGACTTGAAAAAATCATGGCATTCGAAACAGATTTTTTCGATTTTTTTCTGACGGGTACGAGTTACGCGGTTGCGGTTGACTTTTTCTTATTCGAAATCAGATTCTCTATAAAATGCACCTAATGGTTTCCTTTTAGCTTGAAATTTTTTTTCTCGAAAATCCACAGTACCCTCCCTTGGAAAAATGACTCCGAAAAATCATGGCATTCGAAACAGATTTTTTCGATTTTTTTCTGACGGGTACGAGTTACGCGGTTGCGGTTGACTTTTTCTTATTCGAAATCAGATTCTCTATAAAATGCACCTAATGGTTTCCTTTTAGCTTGAAATTTTTTTTTCTCGAAAATCCACAGTACCCTCCCTTGGAAAAATGACTCCGAAAAATTCATGGCATTCGAAACAGATTTTTTCGATTTTTTTCTGACGGGTACGAGTTACGCGGTTGCGGTTGACTTTTTCTTATTCGAAATCAGATTCTCTATAAAATGCACCTAATGGTTTCCTTTTAGCTTGAAATTTTTTTTTCTCGAAAATCCACAGTACCCTCCCTTGGAAAAATGACTCCGAAAAATCATGGCATTCGAAACAGATTTTTTCGATTTTTTTCTGACGGGTACGAGTTACGCGGTTGCGGTTGACTTTTTCTTATTCGAAATCAGATTCTCTATAAAATGCACCTAATGGTTTCCTTTTAGCTTGAAATTTTTTTTTCTCGAAAATCCACAGTACCCTCCCTTGGAAAAATGACTCCGAAAAATCATGGCATTCGAAACAGATTTTTTCGATTTTTTTCTGACGGGTACGAGTTACGCGGTTGCGGTTGACTTTTTCTTATTCGAAATCAGATTCTCTATAAAATGCACCTAATGGTTTCCTTTTAGCTTGAAATTTTTTTTTCTCGAAAATCCACAGTACCCTCCCTTGGAAAAATGACTCCGAAAAATCATGGCATTCGAAACAGATTTTTTCGATTTTTTTCTGACGGGTACGAGTTACGCGGTTGCGGTTGACTTTTTCTTATTCGAAATCAGATTCTCTATAAAATGCACCTAATGGTTTCCTTTTAGCTTGAAATTTTTTTTTCTCGAAAATCCACAGTACCCTCCCTTGGAAAAATGACTCCGAAAAATCATGGCATTCGAAACAGATTTTTTCGATTTTTTTCTGACGGGTACGAGTTACGCGGTTGCGGTTGACTTTTTCTTATTCGAAATCAGATTCTCTATAAAATGCACCTAATGGTTTCCTTTTAGCTTGAAATTTTTTTTTCTCGAAAATCCACAGTACCCTCCCTTGGAAAAATGACTCCGAAAAATCATGGCATTCGAAACAGATTTTTTCGATTTTTTTCTCACGGGTACGAGTTACGCGGTTGCGGTTGACTTTTTCTTATTCGAAATCAGATTCTCTATAAAATGCACCTAATGGTTTCCTTTTAGCTTGAAATTTTTTTTTCTCGAAAATCCACAGTACCCTCCCTTGGAAAAATGACTCCGAAAAATCATGGCATTCGAAACAGATTTTTTCGATTTTTTTCTCACGGGTACGAGTTACGCGGTTGCGGTTGACTTTTTCTTATTCGAAATCAGATTCTCTATAAAATGCACCTAATGGTTTCCTTTTAGCTTGAAATTTTTTTTTCTCGAAAATCCACAGTACCCTCCCTTGGAAAAATGACTCCGAAAAATCATGGCATTCGAAACAGATTTTTTTCGATTTTTTTCTGACGGGTACGAGTTACGCGGTTGCGGTTGACTTTTTCTTATTCGAAATCAGATTCTCTATAAAATGCACCTAATGGTTTCCTTTTAGCTTGAAATTTTTTTTTCTCGAAAATCCACAGTACCCTCCCTTGGAAAAATGACTCCGAAAAATCATGGTATTCGAAACAGATTTTTTCGATTTTTTTCTCACGGGTACGAGTTACGCGGTTGCGGTTGACTTTTTCTTATTCGAAATCAGATTCTCTATAAAATGCACCTAATGGTTTCCTTTTAGCTTGAAATTTTTTTTTCTCGAAAATCCACAGTACCCTCCCTTGGAAAAATGACTCCGAAAAATTCATGGCATTCGAAACAGATTTTTTCGATTTTTTTCTGACGGGTACGAGTTACGCGGTTGCGGTTGACTTTTTCTTATTCGAAATCAGATTCTCTATAAAATGCACCTAATGGTTTCCTTTTAGCTTGAAATTTTTTTTTCTCGAAAATCCACAGTACCCTCCCTTGGAAAAATGACTCCGAAAAATCATGGCATTCGAAACAGATTTTTTCGATTTTTTTCTCACGGGTACGAGTTACGCGGTTGCGGTTGACTTTTTCTTATTCGAAATCAGATTCTCTATAAAATGCACCTAATGGTTTCCTTTTAGCTTGAAATTTTTTTTTCTCGAAAATCCACAGTACCCTCCCTTGGAAAAATGACTCCGAAAAATTCATGGCATTCGAAACAGATTTTTTCGATTTTTTTCTGACGGGTACGAGTTACGCGGTTGCGGTTGACTTTTTCTTATTCGAAATCAGATTCTCTATAAAATGCACCTAATGGTTTCCTTTTAGCTTGAAATTTTTTTTTCTCGAAAATCCACAGTACCCTCCCTTGGAAAAATGACTCCGAAAAATCATGGCATTCGAAACAGATTTTTTCGATTTTTTTCTCACGGGTACGAGTTACGCGGTTGCGGTTGACTTTTTCTTATTCGAAATCAGATTCTCTATAAAATGCACCTAATGGTTTCCTTTTAGCTTGAAATTTTTTTTTCTCGAAAATCCACAGTACCCTCCCTTGGAAAAATGACTCCGAAAAATTCATGGCATTCGAAACAGATTTTTTCGATTTTTTTCTGACGGGTACGAGTTACGCGGTTGCGGTTGACTTTTTCTTATTCGAAATCAGATTCTCTATAAAATGCACCTAATGGTTTCCTTTTAGCTTGAAATTTTTTTTTCTCGAAAATCCACAGTACCCTCCCTTGGAAAAATGACTTGAAAAAATCATGGCATTCGAAACAGATTTTTTCGATTTTTTTCTGACGGGTACGAGTTACGCGGTTGCGGTTGACTTTTTCTTATTCGAAATCAGATTCTCTATAAAATGCACCTAATGGTTTCCTTTTAGCTTGAAATTTTTTTTCTCGAAAATCCACAGTACCCTCCCTTGGAAAAATGACTCCGAAAAATCATGGCATTCGAAACAGATTTTTTCGATTTTTTTCTGACGGGTACGAGTTACGCGGTTGCGGTTGACTTTTTCTTATTCGAAATCAGATTCTCTATAAAATGCACCTAATGGTTTCCTTTTAGCTTGAAATTTTTTTTTCTCGAAAATCCACAGTACCCTCCCTTGGAAAAATGACTCCGAAAAATTCATGGCATTCGAAACAGATTTTTTCGATTTTTTTCTCACGGGTACGAGTTACGCGGTTGCGGTTGACTTTTTCTTATTCGAAATCAGATTCTCTATAAAATGCACCTAATGGTTTCCTTTTAGCTTGAAATTTTTTTTTCTCGAAAATCCACAGTACCCTCCCTTGGAAAAATGACTCCGAAAAATTCATGGCATTCGAAACAGATTTTTTCGATTTTTTTCTGACGGGTACGAGTTACGCGGTTGCGGTTGACTTTTTCTTATTCGAAATCAGATTCTCTATAAAATGCACCTAATGGTTTCCTTTTAGCTTGAAATTTTTTTTTCTCGAAAATCCACAGTACCCTCCCTTGGAAAAATGACTCCGAAAAATCATGGCATTCGAAACAGATTTTTTCGATTTTTTTCTCACGGGTACGAGTTACGCGGTTGCGGTTGACTTTTTCTTATTCGAAATCAGATTCTCTATAAAATGCACCTAATGGTTTCCTTTTAGCTTGAAATTTTTTTTTCTCGAAAATCCACAGTACCCTCCCTTGGAAAAATGACTCCGAAAAATTCATGGCATTCGAAACAGATTTTTTCGATTTTTTTCTGACGGGTACGAGTTACGCGGTTGCGGTTGACTTTTTCTTATTCGAAATCAGATTCTCTATAAAATGCACCTAATGGTTTCCTTTTAGCTTGAAATTTTTTTTTCTCGAAAATCCACAGTACCCTCCCTTGGAAAAATGACTCCGAAAAATCATGGCATTCGAAACAGATTTTTTTCGATTTTTTTCTGACAGGTACGAGTTACGCGGTTGCGGTTGACTTTTTCTTATTCGAAATCAGATTCTCTATAAAATGCACCTAATGGTTTCCTTTTAGCTTGAAATTTTTTTTTCTCGAAAATCCACAGTACCCTCCCTTGGAAAAATGACTTGAAAAAATCATGGCATTCGAAACAGATTTTTTCGATTTTTTTCTGACGGGTACGAGTTACGCGGTTGCGGTTGACTTTTTCTTATTCGAAATCAGATTCTCTATAAAATGCACCTAATGGTTTCCTTTTAGCTTGAAATTTTTTTTTCTCGAAAATCCACAGTACCCTCCCTTGGAAAAATGACTCCGAAAAATCATGGCATTCGAAACAGATTTTTTCGATTTTTTTCTGACGGGTACGAGTTACGCGGTTGCGGTTGACTTTTTCTTATTCGAAATCAGATTCTCTATAAAATGCACCTAATGGTTTCCTTTTAGCTTGAAATTTTTTTTTCTCGAAAATCCACAGTACCCTCCCTTGGAAAAATGACTCCGAAAAATTCATGGCATTCGAAACAGATTTTTTCGATTTTTTTCTGACGGGTACGAGTTACGCGGTTGCGGTTGACTTTTTCTTATTCGAAATCAGATTCTCTATAAAATGCACCTAATGGTTTCCTTTTAGCTTGAAATTTTTTTTTCTCGAAAATCCACAGTACCCTCCCTTGGAAAAATGACTCCGAAAAATCATGGCATTCGAAACAGATTTTTTTCGATTTTTTTCTCACGGGTACGAGTTACGCGGTTGCGGTTGACTTTTTCTTATTCGAAATCAGATTCTCTATAAAATGCACCTAATGGTTTCCTTTTAGCTTGAAATTTTTTTTTCTCGAAAATCCACAGTACCCTCCCTTGGAAAAATGACTTGAAAAAATCATGGCATTCGAAACAGATTTTTTCGATTTTTTTCTGACGGGTACGAGTTACGCGGTTGCGGTTGACTTTTTCTTATTCGAAATCAGATTCTCTATAAAATGCACCTAATGGTTTCCTTTTAGCTTGAAATTTTTTTTTCTCGAAAATCCACAGTACCCTCCCTTGGAAAAATGACTCCGAAAAATCATGGCATTCGAAACAGATTTTTTCGATTTTTTTCTGACGGGTACGAGTTACGCGGTTGCGGTTGACTTTTTCTTATTCGAAATCAGATTCTCTATAAAATGCACCTAATGGTTTCCTTTTAGCTTGAAATTTTTTTTTCTCGAAAATCCACAGTACCCTCCCTTGGAAAAATGACTTGAAAAAATCATGGCATTCGAAACAGATTTTTTCGATTTTTTTCTGACGGGTACGAGTTACGCGGTTGCGGTTGACTTTTTCTTATTCGAAATCAGATTCTCTATAAAATGCACCTAATGGTTTCCTTTTAGCTTGAAATTTTTTTTTCTCGAAAATCCACAGTACCCTCCCTTGGAAAAATGACTCCGAAAAATCATGGCATTCGAAACAGATTTTTTCGATTTTTTTCTGACGGGTACGAGTTACGCGGTTGCGGTTGACTTTTTCTTATTCGAAATCAGATTCTCTATAAAATGCACCTAATGGTTTCCTTTTAGCTTGAAATTTTTTTTTCTCGAAAATCCACAGTACCCTCCCTTGGAAAAATGACTCCGAAAAATTCATGGCATTCGAAACAGATTTTTTCGATTTTTTTCTGACGGGTACGAGTTACGCGGTTGCGGTTGACTTTTTCTTATTCGAAATCAGATTCTCTATAAAATGCACCTAATGGTTTCCTTTTAGCTTGAAATTTTTTTTTCTCGAAAATCCACAGTACCCTCCCTTGGAAAAATGACTCCGAAAAATCATGGCATTCGAAACAGATTTTTTTCGATTTTTTTCTCACGGGTACGAGTTACGCGGTTGCGGTTGACTTTTTCTTATTCGAAATCAGATTCTCTATAAAATGCACCTAATGGTTTCCTTTTAGCTTGAAATTTTTTTTTCTCGAAAATCCACAGTACCCTCCCTTGGAAAAATGACTTGAAAAAATCATGGCATTCGAAACAGATTTTTTCGATTTTTTTCTGACGGGTACGAGTTACGCGGTTGCGGTTGACTTTTTCTTATTCGAAATCAGATTCTCTATAAAATGCACCTAATGGTTTCCTTTTAGCTTGAAATTTTTTTTTCTCGAAAATCCACAGTACCCTCCCTTGGAAAAATGACTCCGAAAAATCATGGCATTCGAAACAGATTTTTTCGATTTTTTTCTGACGGGTACGAGTTACGCGGTTGCGGTTGACTTTTTCTTATTCGAAATCAGATTCTCTATAAAATGCACCTAATGGTTTCCTTTTAGCTTGAAATTTTTTTTTCTCGAAAATCCACAGTACCCTCCCTTGGAAAAATGACTCCGAAAAATTCATGGCATTCGAAACAGATTTTTTCGATTTTTTTCTGACGGGTACGAGTTACGCGGTTGCGGTTGACTTTTTCTTATTCGAAATCAGATTCTCTATAAAATGCACCTAATGGTTTCCTTTTAGCTTGAAATTTTTTTTTCTCGAAAATCCACAGTACCCTCCCTTGGAAAAATGACTCCGAAAAATCATGGCATTCGAAACAGATTTTTTCGATTTTTTTCTGACGGGTACGAGTTACGCGGTTGCGGTTGACTTTTTCTTATTCGAAATCAGATTCTCTATAAAATGCACCTAATGGTTTCCTTTTAGCTTGAAATTTTTTTTTCTCGAAAATCCACAGTACCCTCCCTTGGAAAAATGACTCCGAAAAATCATGGCATTCGAAACAGATTTTTTCGATTTTTTTCTGACGGGTACGAGTTACGCGGTTGCGGTTGACTTTTTCTTATTCGAAATCAGATTCTCTATAAAATGCACCTAATGGTTTCCTTTTAGCTTGAAATTTTTTTTTCTCGAAAATCCACAGTACCCTCCCTTGGAAAAATGACTCCGAAAAATCATGGCATTCGAAACAGATTTTTTTCGATTTTTTTCTGACGGGTACGAGTTACGCGGTTGCGGTTGACTTTTTCTTATTCGAAATCAGATTCTCTATAAAATGCACCTAATGGTTTCCTTTTAGCTTGAAATTTTTTTTTCTCGAAAATCCACAGTACCCTCCCTTGGAAAAATGACTCCGAAAAATCATGGCATTCGAAACAGATTTTTTCGATTTTTTTCTCACGGGTACGAGTTACGCGGTTGCGGTTGACTTTTTCTTATTCGAAATCAGATTCTCTATAAAATGCACCTAATGGTTTCCTTTTAGCTTGAAATTTTTTTTTCTCGAAAATCCACAGTACCCTCCCTTGGAAAAATGACTCCGAAAAATTCATGGCATTCGAAACAGATTTTTTCGATTTTTTTCTGACGGGTACGAGTTACGCGGTTGCGGTTGACTTTTTCTTATTCGAAATCAGATTCTCTATAAAATGCACCTAATGGTTTCCTTTTAGCTTGAAATTTTTTTTTCTCGAAAATCCACAGTACCCTCCCTTGGAAAAATGACTCCGGAAAATCATGGCATTCGAAACAGATTTTTTTCGATTTTTTTCTGACAGGTACGAGTTACGCGGTTGCGGTTGACTTTTTCTTATTCGAAATCAGATTCTCTATAAAATGCACCTAATGGTTTCCTTTTAGCTTGAAATTTTTTTTTCTCGAAAATCCACAGTACCCTCCCTTGGAAAAATGACTTGAAAAAATCATGGCATTCGAAACAGATTTTTTCGATTTTTTTCTGACGGGTACGAGTTACGCGGTTGCGGTTGACTTTTTCTTATTCGAAATCAGATTCTCTATAAAATGCACCTAATGGTTTCCTTTTAGCTTGAAATTTTTTTTCTCGAAAATCCACAGTACCCTCCCTTGGAAAAATGACTCCGAAAAATCATGGCATTCGAAACAGATTTTTTCGATTTTTTTCTGACGGGTACGAGTTACGCGGTTGCGGTTGACTTTTTCTTATTCGAAATCAGATTCTCTATAAAATGCACCTAATGGTTTCCTTTTAGCTTGAAATTTTTTTTTCTCGAAAATCCACAGTACCCTTCCTTGGAAAAATGACTCCGAAAAATCATGGCATTCGAAACAGATTTTTTCGATTTTTTTCTGACGGGTACGAGTTACGCGGTTGCAGTTGACTTTTTCTTATTCGAAATCAGATTCTCTATAAAATGCACCTAATGGTTTCCTTTTAGCTTGAAATTTTTTTTTCTCGAAAATCCACAGTACCCTCCCTTGGAAAAATGACTCCGAAAAATCATGGCATTCGAAACAGATTTTTTTCGATTTTTTTCTGACAGGTACGAGTTACGCGGTTGCGGTTGACTTTTTCTTATTCGAAATCAGATTCTCTATAAAATGCACCTAATGGTTTCCTTTTAGCTTGAAATTTTTTTTTCTCGAAAATCCACAGTACCCTCCCTTGGAAAAATGACTTGAAAAAATCATGGCATTCGAAACAGATTTTTTCGATTTTTTTCTGACGGGTACGAGTTACGCGGTTGCGGTTGACTTTTTCTTATTCGAAATCAGATTCTCTATAAAATGCACCTAATGGTTTCCTTTTAGCTTGAAATTTTTTTTCTCGAAAATCCACAGTACCCTCCCTTGGAAAAATGACTCCGAAAAATCATGGCATTCGAAACAGATTTTTTCGATTTTTTTCTGACGGGTACGAGTTACGCGGTTGCGGTTGACTTTTTCTTATTCGAAATCAGATTCTCTATAAAATGCACCTAATGGTTTCCTTTTAGCTTGAAATTTTTTTTTCTCGAAAATCCACAGTACCCTTTCTTGGAAAAATGACTCCGAAAAATCATGGCATTCGAAACAGATTTTTTTCGATTTTTTTCTGACAGGTACGAGTTACGCGGTTGCGGTTGACTTTTTCTTATTCGAAATCAGATTCTCTATAAAATGCACCTAATGGTTTCCTTTTAGCTTGAAATTTTTTTTTCTCGAAAATCCACAGTACCCTCCCTTGGAAAAATGACTCCGAAAAATCATGGCATTCGAAACAGATTTTTTTCGATTTTTTTCTGACAGGTACGAGTTACGCGGTTGCGGTTGACTTTTTCTTATTCGAAATCAGATTCTCTATAAAATGCACCTAATGGTTTCCTTTTAGCTTGAAATTTTTTTTTCTCGAAAATCCACAGTACCCTCCCTTGGAAAAATGACTCCGAAAAATCATGGCATTCGAAACAGATTTTTTTCGATTTTTTTCTGACAGGTACGAGTTACGCGGTTGCGGTTGACTTTTTCTTATTCGAAATCAGATTCTCTATAAAATGCACCTAATGGTTTCCTTTTAGCTTGAAATTTTTTTTTCTCGAAAATCCACAGTACCCTCCCTTGGAAAAATGACTCCGAAAAATCATGGCATTCGAAACAGATTTTTTCGATTTTTTTCTGACGGGTACGAGTTACGCGGTTGCGGTTGACTTTTTCTTATTCGAAATCAGATTCTCTATAAAATGCACCTAATGGTTTCCTTTTAGCTTGAAATTTTTTTTTCTCGAAAATCCACAGTACCCTCCCTTGGAAAAATGACTCCGAAAAATCATGGCATTCGAAACAGATTTTTTTCGATTTTTTTCTGACAGGTACGAGTTACGCGGTTGCGGTTGACTTTTTCTTATTCGAAATCAGATTCTCTATAAAATGCACCTAATGGTTTCCTTTTAGCTTGAAATTTTTTTTTCTCGAAAATCCACAGTACCCTCCCTTGGAAAAATGACTCCGAAAAATCATGGCATTCGAAACAGATTTTTTTCGATTTTTTTCTGACAGGTACGAGTTACGCGGTTGCGGTTGACTTTTTCTTATTCGAAATCAGATTCTCTATAAAATGCACCTAATGGTTTCCTTTTAGCTTGAAATTTTTTTTTCTCGAAAATCCACAGTACCCTCCCTTGGAAAAATGACTCCGAAAAATCATGGCATTCGAAACAGATTTTTTTCGATTTTTTTCTGACAGGTACGAGTTACGCGGTTGCGGTTGACTTTTTCTTATTCGAAATCAGATTCTCTATAAAATGCACCTAATGGTTTCCTTTTAGCTTGAAATTTTTTTTTCTCGAAAATCCACAGTACCCTCCCTTGGAGAAATGACTCCGAAAAATCATGGCATTCGAAACAGATTTTTTTCGATTTTTTTCTGACGGGTACGAGTTACGCGGTTGCGGTTGACTTTTTCTTATTCGAAATCAGATTCTCTATAAAATGCACCTAATGGTTTCCTTTTAGCTTGAAATTTTTTTTTCTCGAAAATCCACAGTACCCTCCCTTGGAAAAATGACTCCGAAAAATCATGGCATTCGAAACAGATTTTTTCGATTTTTTTTCTGACGGGTACGAGTTACGCGGTTGCGGTTGACTTTTTCTTATTCGAAATCAGATTCTCTATAAAATGCACCTAATGGTTTCCTTTTAGCTTGAAATTTTTTTTTCTCGAAAATCCACAGTACCCTCCCTTGGAAAAATGACTCCGAAAAATTCATGGCATTCGAAACAGATTTTTTCGATTTTTTTCTGACGGGTACGAGTTACGCGGTTGCGGTTGACTTTTTCTTATTCGAAATCAGATTCTCTATAAAATGCACCTAATGGTTTCCTTTTAGCTTGAAATTTTTTTTTCTCGAAAATCCACAGTACCCTCCCTTGGAAAAATGACTCCGAAAAATCATGGCATTCGAAACAGATTTTTTTCTATTTTTTTCTGACAGGTACGAGTTACGCGGTTGCGGTTGACTTTTTCTTATTCGAAATCAGATTCTCTATAAAATGCACCTAATGGTTTCCTTTTAGCTTGAAATTTTTTTTTCTCGAAAATCCACAGTACCCTCCCTTGGAAAAATGACTTGAAAAAATCATGGCATTCGAAACAGATTTTTTCGATTTTTTTCTGACGGGTACGAGTTACGCGGTTGCGGTTGACTTTTTCTTATTCGAAATCAGATTCTCTATAAAATGCACCTAATGGTTTCCTTTTAGCTTGAAATTTTTTTTTCTCGAAAATCCACAGTACCCTCCCTTGGAAAAATGACTTGAAAAAATCATGGCATTCGAAACAGATTTTTTCGATTTTTTTCTGACGGGTACGAGTTACGCGGTTGCGGTTGACTTTTTCTTATTCGAAATCAGATTCTCTATAAAATGCACCTAATGGTTTCCTTTTAGCTTGAAATTTTTTTTCTCGAAAATCCACAGTACCCTCCCTTGGAAAAATGACTCCGAAAAATCATGGCATTCGAAACAGATTTTTTCGATTTTTTTCTGACGGGTACGAGTTACGCGGTTGCGGTTGACTTTTTCTTATTCGAAATCAGATTCTCTATAAAATGCACCTAATGGTTTCCTTTTAGCTTGAAATTTTTTTTTCTCGAAAATCCACAGTACCCTCCCTTGGAAAAATGACTCCGAAAAATTCATGGCATTCGAAACAGATTTTTTCGATTTTTTTCTGACGGGTACGAGTTACGCGGTTGCGGTTGACTTTTTCTTATTCGAAATCAGATTCTCTATAAAATGCACCTAATGGTTTCCTTTTAGCTTGAAATTTTTTTTTCTCTAAAATCCACAGTACCCTCCCTTGGAAAAATGACTCCGAAAAATCATGGCATTCGAAACAGATTTTTTTCGATTTTTTTCTGACAGGTATGAGTTACGCGGTTGCGGTTGACTTTTTCTTATTCGAAATCAGATTCTCTATAAAATGCACCTAATGGTTTCCTTTTAGCTTGAAATTTTTTTTTCTCGAAAATCCACAGTACCCTCCCTTGGAAAAATGACTTCAAAAAATCATGGCATTCGAAACAGATTTTTTCGATTTTTTTCTGACGGGTACGAGTTACGCGGTTGCGGTTGACTTTTTCTTATTCGAAATCAGATTCTCTATAAAATGCACCTAATGGTTTCCTTTTAGCTTGAAATTTTTTTTTCTCGAAAATCCACAGTACCCTCCCTTGGAAAAATGACTCCGAAAAATCATGGCATTCGAAACAGATTTTTTCGATTTTTTTCTGACGGGTACGAGTTACGCGGTTGCGGTTGACTTTTTCTTATTCGAAATCAGATTCTCTATAAAATGCACCTAATGGTTTCCTTTTAGCTTGAAATTTTTTTTTCTCGAAAATCCACAGTACCCTCCCTTGGAAAAATGACTCCGAAAAATTCATGGCATTCGAAACAGATTTTTTCGATTTTTTTCTGACGGGTACGAGTTACGCGGTTGCGGTTGACTTTTTCTTATTCGAAATCAGATTCTCTATAAAATGCACCTAATGGTTTCCTTTTAGCTTGAAATTTTTTTTTCTCGAAAATCCACAGTACCCTCCCTTGGAAAAATGACTCCGAAAAATTCATGGCATTCGAAACAGATTTTTTCGATTTTTTTCTGACGGGTACGAGTTACGCGGTTGCGGTTGACTTTTTCTTATTCGAAATCAGATTCTCTATAAAATGCACCTAATGGTTTCCTTTTAGCTTGAAATTTTTTTTTCTCGAAAATCCACAGTACCCTCCCTTGGAAAAATGACTCCGAAAAATCATGGCATTCGAAACAGATTTTTTTCGATTTTTTTCTGACAGGCATGAGTTACGCGGTTGCGGTTGACTTTTTCTTATTCGAAATCAGATTCTCTATAAAATGCACCTAATGGTTTCCTTTTAGCTTGAAATTTTTTTTTCTCGAAAATCCACAGTACCCTCCCTTGGAAAAATGACTTCAAAAAATCATGGCATTCGAAACAGATTTTTTCGATTTTTTTCTGACGGGTACGAGTTACGCGGTTGCGGTTGACTTTTTCTTATTCGAAATCAGATTCTCTATAAAATGCACCTAATGGTTTCCTTTTAGCTTGAAATTTTTTTTTCTCGAAAATCCACAGTACCCTCCCTTGGAAAAATGACTCCGAAAAATCATGGCATTCGAAACAGATTTTTTCGATTTTTTTCTCACGGGTACGAGTTACGCGGTTGCGGTTGACTTTTTCTTATTCGAAATCAGATTCTCTATAAAATGCACCTAATGGTTTCCTTTTAGCTTGAAATTTTTTTTTCTCGAAAATCCACAGTACCCTCCCTTGGAAAAATGACTCCGAAAAATCATGGCATTCGAAACAGATTTTTTCGATTTTTTTCTGACGGGTACGAGTTACGCGGTTGCGGTTGACTTTTTCTTATTCGAAATCAGATTCTCTATAAAATGCACCTAATGGTTTCCTTTTAGCTTGAAATTTTTTTTTTCTCGAAAATCCACAGTACCCTCCCTTGGAAAAATGACTCCGAAAAATCATGGCATTCGAAACAGATTTTTTCGATTTTTTTCTCAAGGGTACGAGTTACGCGGTTGCGGTTGACTTTTTCTTATTCGAAATCAGATTCTCTATAAAATGCACCTAATGGTTTCCTTTTAGCTTGAAATTTTTTTTTCTCGAAAATCCACAGTACCCTCCCTTGGAAAAATGAGTCCGAAAAATCATGGCATTCGAAACAGATTTTTTCGATTTTTTTCTCACGGGTACGAGTTACGCGGTTGCGGTTGACTTTTTCTTATTCGAAATCAGATTCTCTATAAAATGCACCTAATGGTTTCCTTTTAGCTTGAAATTTTTTTTTCTCGAAAATCCACAGTACCCTCCCTTGGAAAAATGACTCCGAAAAATCATGGCATTCGAAACAGATTTTTTCGATTTTTTTCTCACGGGTACGAGTTACGCGGTTGCGGTTGACTTTTTCTTATTCGAAATCAGATTCTCTATAAAATGCACCTAATGGTTTCCTTTTAGCTTGAAATTTTTTTTTCTCGAAAATCCACAGTACCCTCCCTTGGAAAAATGACTCCGAAAAATCATGGCATTCGAAACAGATTTTTTTCGATTTTTTTCTCACGGGTACGAGTTACGCGGTTGCGGTTGACTTTTTCTTATTCGAAATCAGATTCTCTATAAAATGCACCTAATGGTTTCCTTTTAGCTTGAAATTTTTTTTTCTCGAAAATCCACAGTACCCTCCCTTGGAAAAATGACTCCGAAAAATCATGGCATTCGAAACAGATTTTTTCGATTTTTTTCTCACGGGTACGAGTTACGCGGTTGCGGTTGACTTTTTCTTATTCGAAATCAGATTCTCTATAAAATGCACCTAATGGTTTCCTTTTAGCTTGAAATTTTTTTTTCTCGAAAATCCACAGTACCCTCCCTTGGAAAAATGACTCCGAAAAATCATGGCATTCGAAACAGATTTTTTCGATTTTTTTCTCACGGGTACGAGTTAAGCGGTTGCGGTTGACTTTTTCTTATTCGAAATCAGATTCTCTATAAAATGCACCTAATGGTTTCCTTTTAGCTTGAAATTTCTTTTTCTCGAAAATCCACAGTACCCTCCCTTGGAAAAATGACTCCGAAAAATCATGGCATTCGAAACAGATTTTTTCGATTTTTTTCTCACGGGTACAAGTTACGCGGTTGCGGTTGACTTTTTCTTATTCGAAATCAGATTCTCTATAAAATGCACCTAATGGTTTCCTTTTAGCTTGAAAATTTTTTTTCTCGAAAATCCACAGTACCCTCCCTTGGAAAAATGACTCCGAAAAATCATGGCATTCGAAACAGATTTTTTCGATTTTTTTCTCACGGGTACAAGTTACGCGGTTGCGGTTGACTTTTTCTTATTCGAAATCAGATTCTCTATAAAATGCACCTAATGGTTTCCTTTTAGCTTGAAAATTTTTTTTCTCGAAAATCCACAGTACCCTCCCTTGGAAAAATGACTCCGAAAAATCATGGCATTCGAAACAGATTTTTTCGATTTTTTTCTGACAGGTACGAGTTACGCGGTTGCGGTTGACTTTTTCTTATTCGAAATCAGATTCTCTATAAAATGCACCTAATGGTTTCCTTTTAGCTTGAAATTTTTTTTTCTCGAAAATCCACAGTACCCTCCCTTGGAAAAATGACTTGAAAAAATCATGGCATTCGAAACAGATTTTTTCGATTTTTTTCTGACGGGTACGAGTTACGCGGTTGCGGTTGACTTTTTCTTATTCGAAATCAGATTCTCTATAAAATGCACCTAATGGTTTCCTTTTAGCTTGAAATTTTTTTTTCTCGAAAATCCACAGTACCCTCCCTTGGAAAAATGACTCCGAAAAATCATGGCATTCGAAACAGATTTTTTCGATTTTTTTCTGACGGGTACGAGTTACGCGGTTGCGGTTGACTTTTTCTTATTCGAAATCAGATTCTCTATAAAATGCACCTAATGGTTTCCTTTTAGCTTGAAATTTTTTTTTCTCGAAAATCCACAGTACCCTCCCTTGGAAAAATGACTCCGAAAAATCATGGCATTCGAAACAGATTTTTTCGATTTTTTTCTCACGGGTACGAGTTACGCGGTTGCGGTTGACTTTTTCTTATTCGAAATCAGATTCTCTATAAAATGCACCTAATGGTTTCCTTTTAGCTTGAAATTTTTTTTTCTCGAAAATCCACAGTACCCTCCCTTGGAAAAATGACTCCGAAAAATCATGGCATTCGAAACAGATTTTTTCGATTTTTTTCTCACGGGTACGAGTTACGCGGTTGCGGTTGACTTTTTCTTATTCGAAATCAGATTCTCTATAAAATGCACCTAATGGTTTCCTTTTAGCTTGAAATTTTTTTTTCTCGAAAATCCACAGTACCCTCCCTTGGAAAAATGACTCCGAAAAATCATGGCATTCGAAACAGATTTTTTCGATTTTTTTCTGACGGGTACGAGTTACGCGGTTGCGGTTGACTTTTTCTTATTCGAAATCAGATTCTCTATAAAATGCACCTAATGGTTTCCTTTTAGCTTGAAATTTTTTTTTCTCGAAAATCCACAGTACCCTCCCTTGGAAAAATGACTCCGAAAAATCATGGCATTCGAAACAGATTTTTTTCGATTTTTTTCTGACGGGTACGAGTTACGCGGTTGCGGTTGACTTTTTCTTATTCGAAATCAGATTCTCTATAAAATGCACCTAATGGTTTCCTTTTAGCTTGAAATTTTTTTTTCTCGAAAATCCACAGTACCCTCCCTTGGAAAAATGACTCCGAAAAATCATGGCATTCGAAACAGATTTTTTCGATTTTTTTCTGACGGGTACGAGTTACGCGGTTGCGGTTGACTTTTTCTTATTCGAAATCAGATTCTCTATAAAATGCACCTAATGGTTTCCTTTTAGCTTGAAATTTTTTTTTCTCGAAAATCCACAGTACCCTCCCTTGGAAAAATGACTCCGAAAAATTCATGGCATTCGAAACAGATTTTTTCGATTTTTTTCTGACGGGTACGAGTTACGCGGTTGCGGTTGACTTTTTCTTATTCGAAATCAGATTCTCTATAAAATGCACCTAATGGTTTCCTTTTAGCTTGAAATTTTTTTTTCTCGAAAATCCACAGTACCCTCCCTTGGAAAAATGACTCCGAAAAATCATGGCATTCGAAACAGATTTTTTTCGATTTTTTTCTGACGGGTACGAGTTACGCGGTTGCGGTTGACTTTTTCTTATTCGAAATCAGATTCTCTATAAAATGCACCTAATGGTTTCCTTTTAGCTTGAAATTTTTTTTTCTCGAAAATCCACAGTACCCCTCCCTTGGAAAAATGACTCCGAAAAATTCATGGCATTCGAAACAGATTTTTTCGATTTTTTTCTGACGGGTACGAGTTACGCGGTTGCGGTTGACTTTTTCTTATTCGAAATCAGATTCTCTATAAAATGCACCTAATGGTTTCCTTTTAGCTTGAAATTTTTTTTTCTCGAAAATCCACAGTACCCTCCCTTGGAAAAATGACTCCGAAAAATCATGGCATTCGAAACAGATTTTTTCGATTTTTTTCTCACGGGTACAAGTTACGCGGTTGCGGTTGACTTTTTCTTATTCGAAATCAGATTCTCTATAAAATGCACCTAATGGTTTCCTTTTAGCTTGAAAATTTTTTTTCTAGAAAATCCACAGTACCCTCCCTTGGAAAAATGACTCCGAAAAATCATGGCATTCGAAACAGATTTTTTCGATTTTTTTCTGACAGGTACGAGTTACGCGGTTGCGGTTGACTTTTTCTTATTCGAAATCAGATTCTCTATAAAATGCACCTAATGGTTTCCTTTTAGCTTGAAATTTTTTTTTCTCGAAAATCCACAGTACCCTCCCTTGGAAAAATGACTTGAAAAAATCATGGCATTCGAAACAGATTTTTTCGATTTTTTTCTGACGGGTACGAGTTACGCGGTTGCGGTTGACTTTTTCTTATTCGAAATCAGATTCTCTATAAAATGCACCTAATGGTTTCCTTTTAGCTTGAAATTTTTTTTTTCTCGAAAATCCACAGTACCCTCCCTTGGAAAAATGACTCCGAAAAATCATGGCATTCGAAACAGATTTTTTCGATTTTTTTCTGACGGGTACGAGTTACGCGGTTGCGGTTGACTTTTTCTTATTCGAAATCAGATTCTCTATAAAATGCACCTAATGGTTTCCTTTTAGCTTGAAATTTTTTTTTCTCGAAAATCCACAGTATCCTCCCTTGGAAAAATGACTCCGAAAAATTCATGGCATTCGAAACAGATTTTTTCGATTTTTTTCTGACGGGTACGAGTTACGCGGTTGCGGTTGACTTTTTCTTATTC